>NC_090374.1:65858902-66551402 GCF_036365525.1 Heterodontus francisci
TGACTTTGATTAGTTTAGGATTTTGGAACCTGATCATTTGATTCTTCAGTGGGTAGATCCACATTGACCTCACTTTTAGTTATTTTGTGCTTTTCACTAATACGGTTCACTTTAGGATATGTTACCTTCTCTTTTCCTTCAGAGACAGGTGTTTCCCCAATCTGCCCCATGTCCTCTGGGACACTACTGTTCGCAATGGTTGTCCAGCTTCCACTGCACTCCAACTAGGTGAGGCATCTCCCTCATACTTGGCCTTTTTAATGAACTTTCCTCGTCCCTACTTAAATCTTTAAAAAAGATTTCAGCTCACCATATCTCTGGTGCTTTTCCTTCAACTTTTACAGGTTCTAGCTTAGCTCATTTAAATCTTTTTGGCTCTATCTGGGCCCTTTTTAATACTTCTGGCTCTGTTGCCCCTGTAGGATTTTTGGGACTTACCCAGCCCTCTGCAGTTGCAGAGTTTTGTTTGTTCCCTTCAGTTTCTCCAGTTCCCGTGGGTTCTTCTGGACCCTCTGGGTACAATACTGTGCTTCCTAAGTCATTGTCCAGCAATAGGTCTAGCCCCTGCATGGTTAAGCTCGGAAGAATCCCGACTGTCCACTATCCCAGTGACCAATTTACTCTGTAGGTAAATTTTAACTAAGGGAACCTTCAAGCTTTTGCAGTAAAGCCCTTTTACTAATATTTGTTCTGCTTTCCGGTCACATTTCTGTCAGTTTGACTGCCAGTCGGGTTTGAAAACAACAGGTAGCCCTGAGGATAGTTATCTCCTTGTCTGGTGCCTAGGAAACAAAAGGAGTCATTTTTCTTTGTGTAAAAAAGTTCTGGTATGTGCTCTGCTCTTGATTTATATTAGAACACAGGCTAACCACTTTCAAAGCCACAGATATTGGCTTGACTGCAGAGCCTCCTGTTGGCTTTTTTGGCAAAACCAACAATTGGCCTGGACATGCCCAGATTTGCCAGACTGGTAACATGTCAGGGGGACCACTACTCATTTATCCCCTGGGTTCCTTCTTTAAAAGTTGGAGACTGGTTTGGTTTTCCTTCCCTACTCTCCTTTTCTCTCAAGCCCATTGCTGCTTCCTCTGCATCCCTGCTATTTCTCCCTAGTTTGTAAGAGTTCCTAAGCCCAAATTTATTCTATTAAGGATTTGTGTATTAATTCATAATCATCGGTCATTTTTGCTGCTTCCCTTACGCTTGTGACTCTTTGTTCTTCAATGAGGGTTCTTACACTACTTCAGATGCTATTTTTAAATTCTTCCAGCAACATCACTTCTCTCACATTTTTCATGAGGTTCTAGCTTGAGATAGCATATCCAGCGATCAAAAAGTCATATGTTTAATTCTTTCCAATTCAATGCAAGTCTGTGTGGGTCTTTTTCCGGGTGTGTCTAAATTTCTGCCTATATGCTTTATCACGGATCTGTAATTATTTTTCCTCCTCGGATTAAAAAACAGTGTGTGTGCCTTTAAGACTCTTAAAAACAGTGCCCACTTTAAGGCAGAGAAAGTTCTGGAGACACAGTGTGCCACAGCTGTATTTGTGTTACCCCTGGGCAACAGCAGGAGAGACAGAGAGGTCACATGGTAATGTTTCCCGTGAACTGTGTATAAAACTGGCAAACATCAGCTGAAATCAGTTAGTTTGAGAGCCTTTCCAGCGAAGCGTACTGAAGAGAAGAAAAGCTGGTCTATTTCCTCTCAGCATAAAATTCCACAAGGAGCTACTAGCCAAGTTAATTCCTTGAGTAAAGAAGCAAAGCCTTCTTTCTCAAGAAACCGTTTGTATTGCTGTGCTCATCATTCAAAGAACTGTTTAACGCTTGCTGCAGCCAAAGAATTGAGTGCCTATCTACTGATGGACTACTTTCATCAAATTCATGTGAAGACTTCGAATGACCTTTGACTATTTCCACATTAGAATACCTCATTCACCAGGAACATAATCCACAAAACTTACTTATTTTATTTATTCTTAAGAGATGGCTAATTTTTTAAAAACACTACTTTTGTTTATCTTAATAAGATTTAGTTTTTTTCATAAATAGTTAACCTGTTGTTGTCTAAAGATACCTGGTTTGCTCTGTTTCATCCTGGGGTTACTCGAGTGTTTAATTTGGCTGTTTTCCGATTCGTGTGAAAGCTTAATAATATGCTGCGACCTGTGGAGTGACGGGACTGAATTGACACTACGTCACTCCCGCCGCAGTTGTAACAGCTTCCGGTACCAGCGTATATGCATTTAGAATTGCAGTTTTAGTTTGTTCATAATCAGAAGAACTTGCTTCTGATAATAGAGAAAAAGCTTCATGAGCCCTACCCATGATCTCGCCTTGTAAGAAAGGGAGAGTCCAAAATTCTTTTGGCCATTTTAGCCTGGTGGCTATTTTCTCAAATGAGATAAAATATGACTCAACCCCCTCCTCATTAAATTTTGGCACTAGTCTGGAGTATCTCAGCACAGATGGGGAGATGGCGGCATAATGGTAATATCACTGAGCTAGCAATCCACAGACCCAGGCTAATGTCGTGGGGACACAGGTTTAAATTCAACCATGGCAGCTGGTGGAACTTAAATTCAATTAATTAATAAAAATCTGGAATTGAAAGATAGTCTCAGTAATGGTGCCATGAACCTATCATTGATTGTTGCAAAAACCCATCTGGTTCACCAATGTCCTTACCTGGTCTGGCATACATGTGATTCCAGACTCACAGCAATGTGGTTGACTCTTAACTACCCTCTGAAATGGCCTAGCAAGCTGCTCAGTTGTCAAGGGCAATTAAGAATGGGCAACAAATGCTGGCCTTGCCAGCGATGCCTAAATCCCATAAAAGAAAAAAAAATCAAAGTTTTGCTCTGAATTAGGGATAGGATTTTTCATTTTGGGTTTCTGTAACTCAACCCTCTGCAATTGTAATTCCTCTCTTTTCAATTGAAACTCTTCCTTCTTTTCCTTTTGAAGTTGAAACTCCTCTTTTTCCTTTCGTAATTCCAATTTTCACAAAGCAAGGTCCCTTCCCATTTGAATTTTAGCTAGGATTACTTTGTCAGAATCAAATTTCATGCTGTTTTCTTCTGGCTCAGGGGCAAGTTTAAAATGGTTAGCTAGACTTTTCACCAGGTCAGGTTTCTTGGCTTTTTGTATGAAAGTGATTCCCACGTCTGTAGATATGCTTTTTAAGTCTACAATTAAGTCTTAATTTGTTTAACACCATGGGATCTCTCTCCCTGCTCCACAAACTCTTCAGCATTAAATGTGGCCATCGTTTTTGTCTTGGGCGCCATAGAGAAAAACTGTAGAACACAAGAAAACCTGTTTGTTTATTTTTCCCACAATTTTAGAGGTCAATTCTCCTCCTGTTTTCCAAATCTCTCATTTATCTGGTGGTTCAGATCCTGGCTTCAAGGCCCCAATGTGTTACGGGCACGAGGTGAGATGTGGGTGGTTCCCATGTTCAACTCCCCACCCGACCGCAGCAAGTGATTTTTAGTGGGCGGGGAGGAGGGGTGGTCACGATAAACCTCTTAGAAATCACAGTTCTCGTTGAGTGCAGGCAGGCCTGAGATGATTGTAGATTTCTCTCTTGATTGAAAGTTCAGTTGAACCCAGTGGATCACTTCTAGTTCTCTGCTGTCCAGTGTAGATGTCGGATTCTGCAGCATGGCACGTGCTTTCTGGTTTGCTAGAAAAGAAGCCGCTGGATGCTGTTTTTCTTCTCCCTCTTTCTCTGGAGTCTCTCTCCCTAGCCTGTCTTTTTTTAAAGGTCAAGCTGTGTTCCTTCTCATCTCCTGGTAGGAGACGATCCAGTCTCTTCCCCATGGTGATGGCACAATGGCCCATGACGTGGCTATTTCACACCTTTGTTTCAGAAGAAGACATTCAATTCTGGAATGCTTTAGCATGGGTGTACTGTCGGTTCAATTGATACCTCTTAGCTTTTAATATCCTGGCTGCAAGGTTTGCTAGCGTCACTCGGGAGGGTTTAAACTAGTGTGGCAGGGGGGTGGGAACCAGAGCAGTAGGACAGCTAGTGAAATAAATGAGGAGGACATAGTAAATAAGGCCAGTAGGACGAAGAGGAAGAGCAGGCACGGAGATGTTGCTGAGCACAGCGGAACTGGTGGTCTGAAGTGCATTTGTTTCAATGCAAGAAGTATAACAGGTAAGGCAGATGAACTTAGAGCTTGGATTAGTATTTGGAAATATGATGTTGTTGCTGTTACAGAGACTTGGTTGAGGGAAGGGCAGGATTGGCAGCTAAATGTTCCAGGATTTAGAAGCTTCAGGCGGGATAGAGGGGGATGTAAAAGGGGTGGGGGAGTTGCATTACTGATTAAGGAGAATATCACAGCTGTACTACGGGAGGACACCTCAGAGGGGTCATGCAGCGAGGCAATATGGGTGGAGCTCAGGAATAGGAAGGGTGCAGTCACGATGTTGGGGGTTTACTACAGGCCTCCCAACAGCCAGCGGGAGGTAGAGGAGCAGATATATAGACAGATTTTGGAAAGATGTAAAGGTAACAGGGTTGTGGTGGTGGGTGATTTTAACTTCCCCTATATTGACTGGGACTCACTTAGTGCTAGGGGCTTGGATGGGGCAGAATTTGTGAGGAGCATCCAGGAGGGCTTCTTGAAACAGTATGTAGATAGTCCAACTAGGGATGGGGCCACTCTGGACCTGGTATTGGGGAATGAGCCCGGCCAGGTGGTCGAAGTTTCAGTGGGGGAGCATTTCGGGAACAGTGACCATAATTCCATAGTTTTAAGGTGCTTGTGGATAAGGATAAGAGTAGTCCTCGGGTGAAGGTGCTAAATTGAGGGAAGGCTAATTATAACAATATTAGGCAGGAACTGAAGAATTTAGATTGGGGGCGGCTGTTTGAGGGTAAATCAACATCTGACATGTGGGAGTCTTTCAAACATCAGCTGATTAGAATCCAGGACCAGCATGTTCCTGTGAGGAAGAAAGACAAGTTTGGCAAGTTTCAGGAAGCTTGGATAACGCGGGATATTGTGAGCCTAGTCAAAAAGAAAAAGGAAGCATTTGTAAGGGCTGGAAGGCTAGGAACAGACGAAGCCCTTGAGGAATATAAAGACAATAGGAAGGAACTTAAGCAAGGAGTTAGGAGGGCTAAAAGGGGTCATGAAAAGTCATTGGCAAACAGGATTAAGGAAAATCCCAAGGCTTTTTATACGTATATAAAGAGCAAGAGGGTAACCAGGGAAAGGGTTGGCCCACTCAAGGACAGAGATGGGAATCTATGTGTGGAGCCAGAGGAAATGGGCGAGGTGCTAAATGAGTACTTTGCATCCGTATTCACCAAGGAGAAGGACTTGGTGGATGATGAGCCTAGGGAAGGGAGTGCAGATAGTCTCAGTCATCTCATTATCAAAAAGGAGGTGGTGTTGGGTGTCTTGCAAAGCATTAAGGTAGATAAGTCCCCAGGGCTTGGTGGGATCTACCCTAGAATACTGAGGGAGGCAAGGGAGGAAATTGCTGGGGCCGTGACAGAAATCTTTGCATCCTCATTGGCTACAGGTGAGGTCCCAGAGGACTGGAGAATAGCCAATGTTGTTCCTTTGTTTAAGAAGGGTGGCAAGGATAATCCAGGAAATTATAGGCCGGTGAGCCTTACGTCAGTGGTAGGGAAACTATTAGAGGATTATTCGGGACAGGATTTACTCCCATTTGGAAACAAACGAACTTATTAGCGAGACACAGCATGGTTTTGTGAAGGGGAGGTCGTGTCTTACTAATTTGATTGAGTTTTTTGAGGAAGTGACGAAGATGATTGATGAAGGAAGGGCAGTGGATGTTATCTATATGGACTTCAGTAAAGCCTTTGACAAGGTCCCTATTGGCAGACTGGTACAAAAGGTGAAGTCACACGGGATCAGAGGTGAGCTGGCAAGATGGATACAGAACTGGCTCGGTCATAGAAGACAGAGGGTATCAATGGATGGGTGTTTTTCTGAATGGAGGGATGTGACTAGTGGTGTTCGGCAGGGATCAGTGCTGGGGCCTTTGCTGTTTGTAGTATATAAATGATATGGAGGAAAATGTAACTGGTCTGATTAGTAAGTTTGCAGACGATACAAAAGGTTGGTGGAGTTGCGGATAATGATGAGGATTGTTAGAGGATACAGCAGGATATAGATCGGTTGGAGACCTGGGCGGAGAAATGGCAGATGGAGTTTAATCCGGACAAATGTGAGGTAATGCATTTTGGAAGGTCTAATGCAGGTGGGAGGTATACAGTAAATGGCAGAACCCTTAGGAGTATTGACAGGCAGAGAGATCTGGGCGTACAGGTCCACAGGTCACGGAAAGTGGCAACGCAGGTGGATAAGGTAGTCATGAAGGCATATGGCATGCTTGCCTTCATCGGTTGGGGCATAGAGCATAAAAATTGGCAAGTCATGTTGCAGCTGTACAGAACCTTAGTTAGGCCACACTTAGAATATTGCATGCAATTCTGGTCGCCACATTACCAGAAGGACGTGGAGGCTTTGGAGAGGGTACAGAGGAGGTTTACCAGGATGTTGCCTGGTCTGGAGGGCATTAGCTATGAGGAGAGGTTGGATAAACTCGGATTGTTTTCACTGGAACGACGGAGGTGGAGGGGCGACATGATAGAGGTTTATAAAGTTATGAGCGGCATGGACAGAGTGGATAGTCAGAAGCTTTTTCCCAGGGTGGAAGAGTCAGTTACTAGGGGACATAGGTTTAAGGTGCGAGGGGCAAAGTTTAGAGGGGATGTGCGAGGCAAGTTTTTTTACACAGAGGGTGGTGAGTGCCTGGAACTTGCTGCCAGGGGAGGTGGTGGAAGCAGATACGATAGCGACATTTAAGAGACATCTTGACAAATACATGAACAGGAAGGGAATAGAGGGATATGGGCCCCGGAAGTGCAGAAGGTTTTAGCTTAGGCAGGCATCAAGATCGAGGCAGGCTTGGAGGGCCGAATGGCCTGTTCCTGTGCTGTACTGTTCTTTGGCGATTTGTCCTTTGTCCCTGTCAAACAGTTTGAATTCACAAAGGCCAAACCTTTTTTTTTTTCAGTGGCCATTTTGGAGCACATAGTTCACCTTTTAAAAAAAGGTTCATTTTTTAAAAGACAAAGTCAGTTTTTATAACTCTTCAGACTTTGTTCATAATTGTTGTATCATTGCACTTCTGGTGTGCATGACAGAGGCATATGCAAACTCTCATGTCGTGCATTCTAGATGCTAACCACTCGCTGCTTAAAAAGCAGGTTGGTTCTTTTGCCAATCATCTTAAATAAGTGTCTTTTGGTTTTCAATCCTTCCGCCAATGGGAACAATTTCTCTCTTTCTACTCTGTCCAGATCCCTCATGTATTGAACACCTCTATCAAATCTCCTCTTAACTTAAGAAGAACAAACCCGCTTCTCCAGCCTATCCACATAACTGAAGTCCCTCAGCTCTGGAACCATTCTTGTACATCTTTTCTGCACCCTTGCTTAAGCCTTCATATCCTTCCTGAAGTGTGGTGCCCAGAATTGGACACAATACTCCATTTGAGGCTGAATCAGAGTTTGATAAAGGTTTAGCATAACCTCCTTGGTTTTGTACTCTATGCCACTGTTCATAAAGCTCAGGATCCCATCTGCCTTTTTAACCATTTTCTCAACCTGCCTTGCCACCTTCAACAATTTGCACACAAACACCCCCAGGTCGTTCCATTCCTGCACTCCCTTTAGAAGTGTACCCTTTATTTTGTATTGTCTCTCCTTGCTCTTCTGACCAAAATGCACCACTTCACACTTCTCTGCCCATTCCAACAGCCTGTCCATCTCCTCTTGAAGTCCATCAATATCCTTCTCATAGTTCACAATATTTCCAAGTTTTGTGTTATCTGCAAATTTTGAAATTGTCCTGCACACGTAACTCTGGGCCATTAATATATATATTAAAAAAAGCAGTGGTCCTGGTACCAACCCCTGGGGAACCCCATTCCATACCTTCCTCCAATCCTTGTACAAGGAATGCAGAAAGTTAGAATGCAGGTACAGCAAGTAATTAGGAAGCCAAATGGCATGTTGGCCTTTATTGCAAGGGGATTGGAATACAAGAATAAAGTTGTCCTGCCACAATTGTACAGGGTTTTGGCGAGACCACATCTGGAATACTGTGTGCAGTTTTGGTCTCCACATTGAAGAAAGGATATACTTGTATTGGAGGCAGTGCAGCAAAGGTTCACTATACTGGTCCCTCCTGGATTACCTTCTCGTCTGACCCCCACCTTACTATTTCTTACTCTAGTTCTATCTGCTTCTCCCAATCCTTTGTGTACCTTTTTTTTTTATCCTTTCTAATGCCACAACCTGGTATCCATCCCCCTGCCAAGGTAGTTTAAACCCTTCCTAACAGCACTAGCAAAGCGCTCCACAAGAACATTGGTCCAGCTCTGTTTAGGTGCAAGCCATCCAGCCTGTTCAGGCCCCACATCCCCCAGAACTGGACCTAATGTCACAGGATTCTAAAGCTCTCCTTCCTGCACCATCTCTCCAGTCACACATTCATCTATTTTATCTTCCTTTTCAATACTCACCGGCACATGGCACTGGGAATAATCTGGAGATTACTATCTTTGAGGTCCTGCTTGCTAGTCTCTTTCCAAGCTCCCTAAAATCTGCTTAGAGAACCACATCCCTCTTTCTACCTATGTTGTTTGTATCGATATGGACCATGATCTCTGGCTGTTTACTGTACCCAGTCAGAGTACTCTGCAGCCGCTAAGTGACATCCTTGACTCTGGCATCAGGGAGGTAACATACCATTCTGGATTCATGCCTGCAGCCGCAGAAATGCCTGTCTGATCCCCAAACTATAGAATTCCTTATCACTATTGCTCTCCCAATCTTTGTCCTCCCCGCCTCCACAGCTTGGCCACCTGTGGTGCTGTGGACTTGGTTCATGCTGCATTCCTCAGATGACCCCTGCACTAATTACCTGGTCCTCCTTGACTGTCTGGCGGTCACCCATTCCCTAACTGTCTGCACACACTTAAGCTACGGGCGACCACATCCAGAAACGTGCTATCCACATAATTCTCAGTCTTGCAGATGCACCACAATGGCATCAACTGCTGTGCAAACTCCGAAACCTGGAGCTCAAGCTGCTCAAACTGACGACACTTCTTGCACATGATTTTCCAGGATACAAGAAGTGTCCTGGACTTCCCACATGGTACATGATGTGCACTCCAGAGGCCTGAGGTGCCCTGTCATCCCTCTCTTTCTGAGACTGACTATACTTAAGAGAAATAAACTACATAGTTCTTTGAGACTTCTATACCTGTTGATCACCAGCTCCGTTTCCCCTCAGGCTCACACACTTGACTCCTCACTGCCGCTTTTACCTGTTGGCCTCCAGCACTGTTTCCCCTCAGGCCCACTCTCTCAGTCTTAGGCAGAGGCATGGGCATGGGCATACTAGAAAGTCTTCCACCCAAGGAGTTAGTTGATTCCAAGTACTGGAAAGCTTGTTAGCATCAGTTAATCCCTCCAATGCATTTAAAAGTAGCAAAATGTGAACTCTTTAAAAATGGGACAAAGGATGAAACTTTAAATTACAGATCTGTGAACCTTACCTGAATTGAGGTAACAATGTGAGACTTTGGGGAGGCATAGTCTTAGGATCTAATCGAATAGAGTCAGCATGTTTTCAGAAGAGTTTGCCCAATTTATTGGGGTTCTTTGGAGGTTACAGATCTACTTGGAAAGCAGTGAACCAGTGAAGGCATTTGACACTGTCCCACAAAAATTTCCATCTATCCGTGAGTCAAAGTATTAAGCTGGACTGATGCATGACAACCAAGTGTGGTAATGGGTAGGGAGATAGTAATCAGGTGCCAGTGTTGGAGCCATTGTTTATAATTTTTATAATATCAGACTCCAAGGTGTCAAAGTTGGCATAAGATAACAAATTGGGTGTAACAGCCAATGATGCTAACTAGTATATGTGACAATCCAAAGATATTTGGACAGATTAGGTCATTGGCATTGATGAAGCACCTGAAGTTTAAGACTAATTTCACAACGTCACATTTATCAGATAAAAGATGTAAAGATGTAGATTATGATCAATGTGGTTGACTCTTAAATGCCCTCTGAAATGGCCTAGCAAGCCACTTAGTTTCTCAAAGGGCAATTAGGGATGGGCAATAAATGCTGGCCTAGCCAGCGGTGCCCACATCCCATGAACGAATAAAGAAAAAAAAAAGTTTTAAATAAGTACTTTTCCTGGTGTAACAGTCCTGCAGAGAGACTTGGGGAATTTGAATGATAAGACTGTTAAAACCATTGGTTGATTGTATTTGCTTTCTACACCCTTGTGAACAATGTTGGGATACGTAGCCAAGGGTGTGACTTATTTCTTTAGACTGATAATTGCTGAAATTGCATCTGGCCTTGGTTAGCGTTAGGCTGCATCTGGAAGAGAGTCCAGAGGAGAGGTTTTGAGATGAATTCCTGAACTTGGAGGACATAAATGTGAAAAAAGTTTGTCCAACCAGGACCTCCAGACTCGACTATTCTAATGCTTTGCTGGCCAGCTTCCCATCTTCTATCCGCCCTAAATGAACTCATCCAAAACTCTAGTTCCAGTATTCTAAACTGCACCAAGTGCTGCTCACCCATTACCCCTGTGCTCATTGATCTCCACTGGCTCATTGGCTTCTGGCCCACTAATACCTCAGTTTCAGAATTCCATCATAGTATTCAAATCCCTACACGTAACGTACCCTTTAAAATTTAGTTGCTCTGCCAGTGCATGGCCCCTTTAAAATTTTTGTACAGCTGCGCAAGGCTTGTGCTGTATCTTTTAGGCTGCAGCACAACCACGCAACCCAGCAGCTATTAGGGAACACTGCTCATATGGTCTCATTCCTCCCTTTCTCTGTAACCTCCTCCAGTCCCACAATCCTCCAAGAGCTCTGCATTCCTCCAACTCTGGACCAAGTTCACCAGCTATTGAAAATTTATTTTAAATGTTTTCTAGTAAACCATCAAAAATATTAACAGGCCAAATGTCAGAGGGTTCCAACATAGCTTGGACCTCATGTTCAAGATTGTTGCCCAGCCCACACCAAACAGCATGCCCAGTAAATGGCTAGCTCACAAGTACACCCATTACCAGTCACAAAAAATGCTTTTATTTTTAAGTTTAGACTGGCACCTTTTATCAAAGGTCTTCACAGAATTTACTGCAGTTACATGCAAAATTAATCAATCAGTCTGCCACTGCATAGAGAATACAAATTATTTACACAATTCACTCCTGATACGTGTAGAAAATCCTACTAATGGCAGATTTTCAAAGAAGCCAAAATCTAGATATCGCTGGACAAACTGTTACTGCCTGCAGTCTACTTGTAGTGTCATCTTTAATTGTGACCAGAGTTGTCTTTCACATTATCTTAGATATTTGGATTGAAAGAAGTAGCCAAAAGCAATACTTAGACGTCTGGAACAGCACATGACCCCACAATGACAAACCTTTTCATTTATAGCAGCTTGGTTATATGCACCGAGAAGTTACCTGGACTGTGCTTGCATCTTCCTCTATTGTTCATCACTATAATGGCCAATGATATCCTCAAGAGCTCTGGAGTTTATCAAAAAGCTCTTGGTTCCAACTACAGACCATTTGGTGTAATAACAGACCTTCACAATACCAGTAAACATCCAATGACAGAATGGAGTAGTTCTGTTGTCGATGTATATCACTATCTGATTCAGAAAAAGGGAAGAAAAGGATCTGGATTCTTAAACACCAGGAGTGGGCAATAAAATAGGATCACAATGGTCAGAATTTTGACAAACTACTAGCAAACAAATTTAAGCAAGAATACAAATCAAACACAGAAAAACACTTCTTAAACAGGGGCGTAACCTCATTGACCTTCTACAAGCAGCAGACACTGCAAATCAAGTATTTGCTTCAAGCACCAAAATAATTGTCTGCATTGGATATTGATTGTTCTCAGTTAGGTTTCTGTCTTTATCTTGGCATCAGTAGAGTTTTCCAAACTAATGTTAATGATTATCACCTAGTTAGTCCTTAAGAATGCTATACGTGTTCCAAATTGGGCTAGGTTATAGTTTACTTTCAATTTACCTCACGCAAAACAATGATAAGACATCAAATGACAAACATTAGCTAATCCAAATTTGTAACACCATAGTACTCCAAGGGCAAGCAAGGCGAAAACCACTAACATTAGTTTGAAAAAGATTCTATACAAAAGAACATTTGACTGAGTTATAATTCCGAAGAGAACCAACACAAGATAACTCATTACTCAATCCCATACCAACAAACTACAATATATATACATTGGAACTAGTAGTCAGAAATAGTCAGATATTAATACCATAATGCTCAGGAATGGTAAATAAGGGGTGAATTTTGAAACCAAGTCAAGTAAGGAAGATGTCCACTAGTATGTCAAATTTTCCCTGGGACATTTTAACATAGGACTATAAGTAAAAACACAGCTTTGAATGCATGATCCTCAAACCAAGAAGCTCAAAAGAGTGGCATACATCTCTCTAATTTTCCCAAGCCTTGCTTCCCTTAGTGAGAGTCAGGCCATTGTTAGAAGAAAGATATTTACTACACCAAAAACATCTTTTTTGGCCTTCCTTCTCCCCGTGAATTTAGTTTCCTTGAGTTTCCTGTCTTGGCACTAACTCCTAATTCCACAAAAAGCAATCCACCAGTAACTTACTCAAAATGTTCGTTCTGTTTGAATGAGGACAGTGACTATTCACTATGATGCTTATTGTTGCCATGCCAGACTTCCATGCAATCCACACAGGTGCACTTCCAAAAAGGTTGGCTAGTGATCAAGACCAAATTCTATGCAACTGCTTCTTTCATCCTTAACCTAGAGAGGCAAAAGACAACTGCAGCATCTCCACTACCAACTTGACAAAGATCAGTTAAGAACAAAATCCAGAAATGTTTTTTTTGGGGGGGGAAGATGTTCACTGTGGTTAAACAATAATCCAAGATACTAAACTGATACTGAGAAGCTAAAATTAAACAAACAGACTGGTGTCCTGATCTGCTTACCAAGTCAGATATGTGAATAATGGCTGCTCCTTATGTAGAGTCACAAAAGCCACTGCTCCTACAGTTTGACTTTACATGTCTAACATGAAAAGGCCATCAGTCTATGGCGAGGGAAGTAGGGAACTATTAAATCCCAACACCTTCCTCACAAATAGTGAAGCTGCGGAGAATCATTTGTCCCTGGATGAGATCATGACAACAAAACAGGTAAATGAAAATTAGCTATATACAAAGTGGATATAAATAAGAGTGGAAGGCAGCACATTCTGGAAACAACCAGAGAGCAGGTTATATTATATTTGGTATTGTGTAATGTGACAGGATTTATTAATGTCCTCAGAGTAAAGGCACCACTAGGTAGCAGCAACCACAATATAACTGAATTGTACATCCATTTTGAAAGAGAGAGGAGTGGGTCGAAGACCAGTATTTTAAACTTGCATAAGGGCAACTATGTGGGCATGAAAGCTGAGCTCGCCGAAGTAAACTGGGTTACTAGGCTAGGAGATAGATCAATAGAGATGCAGTGGCAGACATTTAAGGGGATCTTTCAGAATACTCGGGAGAAGTATATTCCTACTATAAAGAAAAGTTCTAAGGGGAGAACCCACCATCCACGGTTAACTAGTTAAGGAAAACATCAAATTTAAGTAAAAGAATATAACTGTGCAAAGATGAGTGGCAGGTCATATGGTTGGTCAGAATATAAAGAAACGCAGAGAATGACTAAAAGGTTAATCAAGAGAAAAAAATTAACAGTATGAGAGGAAGCGAGCTAGAAATGTAAAAACGGATAGCAAGAGTTTCTACAGGTATTTAAAAAGGAAGAGTATTAGTCCTCTAGAGAGTGAGAATGGGGAGTTAATAGTAGCTAACAGGGAAATGGCAGATGAAATGAATTTTGCTTCTGTCTTTACTACTGAGGATACAAAATATATTCCAGTAATAGCTGTAAATCAGAAGGTGCAAGGTAGAGAGGAACTTGGTGAAATTATAATCACGAGGGAAGCGGTACTGAGAAAACCGATAGAGCTGCGGGCTGACATGTCCTTGGGTCCTGATGGGCTTCATCCTAGGGTCTTAATAAGGTGGCTAATGAGGTAGTAGATGCGTTGGTGTTAATTTTTCAAAATTTGCTAGATTCTGGAAATGTTCCATCAGACTGAAAAGTAGCAAATATAACCCCTCTATTCAAGGGGGGAGGAGGGGGGGTGTGGCGGTTGTGGCAGAAAACAGATAACTATAGACCAGTTAGCTTGACGTCTGTCGTGGGGAAGGTGTTAGAATCGATCATTATGGAGGCTATAGCTGGGCACTTAGAAAAATTCAAGGCAATCGGGAATAGTCAGCATGGTTTTGTGAAAGGGCAATCATGTTTAACCAATTTACTGGAGTTCTTTGAAGGAGTAACTTGCACTGTTGATAAAGGGAAGCCCGTTGGCGTACTGGACTTGAATTTCCAGAAGCCATTTGACAAGGTGCCACGTAAAAGGTTATTGCATAAAGTAGGAGCTCATGGTGTAGGGGGTAACATATTAGCATGGATAGAGGATTGGCTAGCCGAGCAGAAAACAGAGAGCAGGCGTAAATGGGTCCTTTTCTGAGTGGCAGGATGCGATGAGTGGAGTCCCGCAAGGGTCTGTGTGGCAGCCTCAACTTTTTACAATTTATATCAATGACTTAGATGAGGGGAGAGATGACATGGTAGCTAAATTTGCAGATGACACAAAGATAGTTAGGAAAATATGTTGTGAAGAGGACATGAAGAGGTTGCAGACCGATATAGATAGATTGAGTGAGTGAGTGGGCAAAAATCTGGCAGATGGAGTATAATGTGGGAAAATGTGAAATTGTTCACTTTGGCAGGAAAAATAAAAAAGCAGATAATTACTTAAACAGAGAACGACTGCAGAATTCTGAGGCGCAGAGGGATCTAGGTGTTCTAGTGCACGAGTCATAAAAGGTTAGTATGCAGGTACAGTAAGTAATAAAGAAGGCTAATGGAATGCTATCCTTTATTACGAGAGGAATTGAAAATAAAATTAAGGATGTTATGCTTCAGTTATACAGGGGATTGGTGAGACCAAATCTCGAATATTGTGTACAGTTTTGTTCTCCTTATTTAAGGAAGGATGTAAGTGCGTTGGAGACGGTTCAGAGGAGGTTTACTGGATTGATACCTTAAGTGAGCGGGTTGTCTTATGAGCAAAGGTTGGACAGACTGGGCTTGTTTTCACTGGAGTTTAGAAGAGTGAGGGGAGACTTGATTGAAGTTTCCAAGATCCTGAACAGTCTTGACAAGGTGGATGTTGAAAAATGTTTCCTTTTGTGGGTGAGTCCAGAACACGGGGACACTGTTTTACAAAAAGGTGTCACCCTTTTATGATAGAGATGAGGAGAATTTTTTTCTCTCAGAGGGTTATGCGACTTTGGAACTCTCTGCCTCAGAAGCTGGTAGAGATGGGGTCACTGAATATTTTTAAGGCAGAAGTAGATAGATTCTTGTTAGCCTTTGATTCCCTTGCCTAACGGGGGTAGATGGGAGTGTAGAATTCGAGGCACAAACAGATCAGTCATGATCTTATTGAATGGCGGAGCAGACTGGAGGGGCCGATTGGCCTACTTCTGCTCTTAATTCATATGTTTGTATGTTCACATGGAATACATAGAGGGATTTTCTCATGATAAACCCTGATGTCATTTTGATTTCCAGCAATCAACTGAGGCAAATAGGCCAGCAACAACAAACTCACAAGACCTCAAAAACCACTGGAAATATTCAGGTCGGGCAACATCTGTTGAGAATTCCAGATGATCAGCATTTATGTATATATACATAAAAGATTTGGAGGAAAGTATAGGTGGTCTGATTAGCAAGTTTGCAGACGACACCAAGATTGGTGGAGTAGCAGATAGTGAAGGGGACTGTCAGAGAATACAGCAGAGTATAGATAGATTGGAGAGTTGGGCAGAGAAATGGCAGATGGAGTTCAATCAGGGCAAATGCGAGGTGATGCATTTTGGAAGATCCAATTCAAGAGTGAACTATACAGTAAATGGAAAAGTCCTGGGGAAAATTGATGTCCAGAGAGATTTGGGTGTTCAGGTCTATTGTTCCCTGAAGGTGACAACGCAGGTCAATAGAGTGGTCAAGAAGGCATACGGCATGCTTTCCTTCATCGGACAGGGTATTGAGTACAAGGGTTGGCAGGTCATGTTACAGTTGTATAAGACTTTGGTTCGGCCACATTTGGAATACTGCGTGTAGTTCTGGTCGCCACATTACCAAAAGGATGTAGATGCTTTGGAGAGGGTGCAGAGGAGGTTCACCAGGATGTTGCCTTGTACGGAGGGCACTAGCTATGAAGAGAGGTTGAGTCGATTAGGATTATTTTCATTAGAAAGACGGAGGTTGAGGGGGGACCTGATTGAGCTGTACAAAATCATGAGAGGTATAGACAGGGTGGATGGCAAGAAGCTTTCTCCCCCAGAGTGGGGGATTCAATTACTAGGGGTCACGAGTTCAAAGTGAGAGGGGAAAAGTTTAGGGGGGATATGCGTGGAAAGTTCTTTACGCAGAGGGTGGTGGGTGCCTGGAACGCGTTGCCAGCGGAGGTGGTAGACGCAGGCACGATAGCGTCTTTTAAGATGTATCTAGACAGATACATGAATGGGCAGGAAGCAAAGAGATACAGAACCTTAGAAAATCGGTGACACGTTTAGATAGAGGATCTGGATTGGCGCAGGCTTGGAGGGCCGAAGGGCCTGTTCCTGTGCTGTAATTTTCTTTGTTCTTTGTTCTAAAAAAAGAACAGAACGAGAGAAAATAGAAAGGGGAAGGGGTGGGCAGCAGGTGGAAATGAGCATAAGGACCATGAACACAGCAAAAGAAATAGAATGACCTGTAAAATGCTTATGCAGAGGACAGAGGAATATGCACACGAGATAAAAAGGGAAAGCAAAGATATGAAACATAAATACACAAGCTATAGAGTGTGTACGATTAGCTAAAGGCAGGATATGAAAGTATAATGGAAAGCATTAAAAACTGTCAAAGCAGAGCAGGATCTAGGGCCAAATATCCACACCAAGGCTGCAGACCATCCCACCAACATTAACCATCTTTCATTCTCCAGCTAAGCATTTTACGCCATTATTTATTTCACTGTGTGTACAGTCATATGCATTTCCCTCCTTCTTCCCCCTTTCCCTTGTTTTGTGCCTTTTTAATTGCTGTGAATCCATAATATCTTCCAGTTCTGAGGAAGTGTTTAACATGAAAACTGTTAACTTGTGTTCTCGACAGATGCTTCCTAACCTGCTGAGTGTTTCAAATGTTTCTGTTCTAGATTTCAAAAATCTGCAACATTTTGCCTCGTTCTCAGGACCTCCATCCAGCTCAATCCGAAAGCAACCTTCAAAAAGAATAGAGCATCCTTTCCTATAGTAAGAAATGGTGTGCAGGTATCTAATTGCTAAGAAGAGAAAAACACTGACTAACTCAACTTTGAGCAAACTCCATAAGATGCCTTCCTCTTATATAAAACACATTAGTCTAGAAAAAGTTTAATTGCCTTAAAATCAGATACACAAACTTGTGTTGCAAATACCAGAAGTTATCCCACAACATCCCATTTCAAAATATTTCCCATACCTTCCATTGCAAAGTAACCAGCGAGCAAATGAGTAGTGAGGAGTGATCTTCTGTATGATGCTGGCCATTACCATAGTAACTACCAACTGCACGCCAATCACACCCTAGAAGGAAAAGAAGTCAGGATGAACCATATGTCAAAGTTTTTCACATATCACATGATTGTTACAGTGCAGGAGACCATTCAGCCCATCGTGTCTGCACCGGCTCTCTGAATGAGCAATTCACTTCGTGCCACTCCCCATAACTCTGCACATTCTTCCTTTTCATATAACAGTCTAATTCCCTTTTGAATGCTTCAATTGAACCTGCCTCCACCACACTCTCAGGCAGTGATTTCCAGACCTTAACCACTGGCTGCGTGAAAAAGTTTTCCTCATGCCACTTTTGCTTCATTGAACAAATACTTTAAATCTGTGCCCTCTTGTTCTCGATCTTTTCACGAGTGGGTACAGTTTCTCCCCATCTACTCTGTCCAGACCCCTCATGACTTTGAATACCTCTATCAAATCATCTCTCAGCCTTCTCTTCTCCAAGGAAAACAGTCCGAACTTCTCCAATCTATCTTCATAACTGAAGATCCCAATGCCTGGAATCATTCTCCTGAATCTTTCCTGCAACCTCTCTCACTCCTTCACATCCTTGCTAAAGTGTGGCGCCTAGAACTGGATGCAATACTCCAGCTAATGGCAAACTAGTGTCTTACGCAAGTTCAACATAACCTCTTTGCTCTTGTACTCTATGCCCCGATTAATAAAGCCCGGGATACTGTATGCTTTATTAACCACTCTCTCAACCTGTCCTGCCACCTTCAATGACATATGCACATATACGCCTAGGTCCCTCTGCTCCCGCACCCCCTTTAGAATTGTACCCTTTATTTTATATTGTCCCTCCATGTTCTTCCGACCAAAATGCATCACTTCACATTTCTCCGCGTTGAACTCCATCTGCCACTTATCCGCCCATTCCACCAACTTGTCGATGGCCTTTTGAAGTTCTACACTATCTTCCTCTCAGTTCACAATGCTTCCAAGTCTCATATCATCCGCAAAGTTTGAAATTGTGCTCTGTACACCAAGGTCTAGGTCATTAATATATATCAGGAAAAGCAAGGGTCCCGACACTGATCCCTGGGGAACTCCACTACTACCTTCCTCCAGCCCGAAAAACATCCATTAACCACTACTCTTTCTTTTCTGTCACTCAGCCAATTCCATATCCAAGTTGCTACTGTCCCGTTTATTCCATGAGCCATAACTTTGCTCACAAGTCTGTTGTGTGGCACTTTATCAAACGCCTTTTGAAAGTCATAAAAGCAAAATACTGCAGATGCTGGAAATCTGGCAGCATCTATGGAGAATCACAGAATGGTTGCAGTGCAGAAGGAGGCCATTCGGCCCATCGTGTCCACACCAGCTCTCTGAAAAAGCAATTCACTCAGTTCCATTCTCCCACTTTCTCCCCATAACCCTGCACATTCTTCCTTTTCATAAAGCAGTCTAATTACCTTTTGAATGCTTCAATTGAACCTGCCTCCACCACACTCTCAGGCAGTGCATTCCAAACCTTAACCACTCTCCACGTGAAAAATATTTTGCTCATGTCACTTTTGCTTCTTTTGCCAAATACTTTAAATTTGTGCCCTCTTGTTCTCGATACTTTCATGAGTGGGAACAGTTTCTCTCTATCTACTCTGTCCAGAAACTTCATGATTTTGAATACCTCTATCAAATCACCTCTCAGCCTTCTCTTCTCCAAGGAAAACAGTCCGAACTTCTCTAATCTATCTTCATAACTGAAATTCCTCATCCCTGGAACCATTCTCCTGAATCTTTTCTGTACTCTCTCCAATGTCCTCACGTCTTTCCTAAAGTGCGGCGCCTAGAACTGGACGCAATACTCCAGCTAAGGCCAAACTGGTGTTTTGTACAAGTTCAACATAACTTCCATGCTCTTAAACTCTATGCCCCTATTAATAAAGCTTAGGATACTGTATGCTTTATTAACCGTGCTCTCAACCTGTCCTGCCACCTTCAATGACTTATGCACATATACACCCAGGTCCCTCTGCCCCTTTATTTTCTATTGTCTCTCCATGTTCTTCCAACCAAAATAAATCACTTCACATTTCTCTACATTGAATTTGCCACCTGCCTGCCCATTCCATGGAACTTATTTCTTCCTATCTTGACGCTATCTTTTCTCCCCTGGTCCAGTCTCTTCCCACCTACAAAATGGGATGAGAATAATTAGGTGCTTGATGGCCGGCACAGACACAATGGGCCGAAGGGCCTGTTTCTGAGCAGTATAACTCTATCCCTCTACATCCGTGACACGTCTGATGCCCTACGCCATTTCAACAATTTCTAGTTTCCTGGCCCTAACCGCCTCATCTTTACTATGGACGTCCAATCTCTCTACATCTCCATCCGCCACCAGGACGGACTGAGAGCTCTCCACTTCTTCCTTGAACAGAGGCCCAACCAGCGAGACCCAAGAAAAGCTGAGAAGAGGTATACCTTCGGGACCTTCAGGCAGCGGAATTCCAAGTGACGCCAGGATTCAAAAAGTGATGTGTGCACAGGGAAGCAGCTAATTGGTAAGTAGGTTCAGGTGAGTTTTTCTACTTTTCCTACTATTTATACTATTACAGTATATTAGCTTCAAAAGTAAAGGTAAGGACTTTTGTAAAAGATTTTTGTATCGTCGTTAGCCACGGGTGAGGTACCGGAAGACTGGAGGATAGCTAATGTTGTGCTTTTATTTAAGAAGGGCAGCAGGGATAAGCCAGGGAACTACAGGCCGGTGAGCCTTACATCAGTGGTGGGAAAGTTATTGGAAAGGATTCTGAGAGACAGGATTAATATGCATCTGGAAAGGCATGGTCTGATTAGGGATAGTCAGCATGGCTTTGTGCGTGGGAAATTACGTCTCACGAATTTGATTGGGTTTTTCGAGGAGGTGACCAAGAGGATTGACGAGGGCAGGGCGATGGATGTTGTCTACATGGACTTTGGCATGGCCTTTGACAAGGTCCCGCATGGTAGGCTGGTCCAGAAGGTTAGAACACATGGGATCCAGGGTGAGCTAGCAAATTGGATACAAAATTGGCTTGGTGACAGGAGGCAGAGGGTGGTATTGGAGGATTGTTTTTCAGATTGGAGGCCAGTGACCAGTGCTGTGCCGCAGGGATCGGTGCTGGGCCCTCTGTTGTTTGTCATATACATTAATGACTTGGATGTGAATGTAAGGGGCATGATTAGTAAGTTTGCAAATGACACCAAAATTGGTGGTATAGTGGACAGTGAAGAAGGTTGTCTAAGGTTACAACAGGATATAGATCAACTGGGAAAGTGGGCAAGGGAGTGGCAAATGGAATTTAACGCACACAAGTATGAAGTGATGCATTTTGTGAAGTTAAACCAGGGCAGGACATATACAGTGAATGGCAGGGCCCTGGGGAGTGTTGTTGAGCAAAGAAACCTTGGGGTGCAAGTACATAGTTCCCTGAAAGTGGCAACACAGGTAGACAGGGTGGTGACGAAGGCGTATGGCATGCTTGCCTTCATCGGCCGAGGCATGGAGTACAAGAGTTGGGACGTCATGTTACAGTTGTACATAACGTTGGTTAGGCCACATTTGGAGTACTGTGTGCAGTTCTGGTTGCCGCACTAGAGGAAAGATGTGATTAAGCTCGAGAGGGTGCAGAAAAGATTCACAAGGATGTTGCCTGGTTTGGAGGGCTTGAGTTATAAAGAGAGATTGGATAGGCTGGGTCTGTTTTCCCTGGAGCGAAGGAGGCTGAGAGGGGACATGATAGAAGTATATAAAATTATGAGAGGCATAGATAGGGTAGATAGCCAGAGTCTGTTTCCCATGGTAAGGGTGACTAAAACTAGAGGGCATAGATTTAAGGTGAGAGGGAAGAGGCTTAAAGTGGATCAAAGGGGTAAATTTTTCACAAAGAATAGTGGGTATCTGGAATGAGCTGCCTGAGGAGGTGGTGGAGGCAGGAACAGGAGCAACATTTAAGAGGCATCTGGACAGGTACTTGAATGAGCAAGGCATAGAGGGATATGGAATTAATGCAGGCAGGTGGGATTAGTATAGATAGGCATTATGGTCGGCATGGACGCGGTGGGCCGAAGGGCCTGTTTCTATGCTATATGACTCTATGACTGTATAATCATAAAAAACGGATTACATGGTCATTATCACATTGCTGTTTGTGGGAGCTTGCTGTGTGCAAATTGGCTGCTGCATATTCCACACTTAACAGTGACTATACTTCAAAATTACTTAATTGGTTGTAAAGTGTTTTGGAACATCCTGAAAAGCACGATATAAATGCAAGTCTTTTCTTCCCCTCAAAGCCTAGAATCGAGTTTTAGTCACATATTGATGTGAATGGTGTACTACATTTAACATATTAGTCAGATTAACAGTTAAGAACTGACTTATTCATACAATATACAACACAGTCAAATAACCATATACAAAAGCAAAATACTGAAGATTCTGGAAATCTGAAATAAAAACAGAAAACACTAGAAATACTCAGCAGGTCCAGCAGCATATGTGGAGCGATAAATAGAGTTTTTTTTATTCATTCACGGGATGTGGGCATCACTGACTATGCCAGCATTTATTGCCCATCCCTAATTGCCCTCGAGAATGTGTTGGTGAGCTGCCTTCTTGAACCGCTGCAGTTCCATGTGGGATAGGTACACCCACAGTGCTGTTAGGAAGGGTGTTCCAGGATTTTGACCCAGCAACAGTGAAGGAACGGCGATATAGTTCCAAGTCAACATGGTGTGTGACTTGGATGGGAACATGCAGGTGGTGGTGTTCCCATTCTTTTGCTGCCCTTGTCCTTCTAGTTGGTAGAGGTCACAGGTTTGGAAGGTGCTGTCTAAGGAGCTTTGCTGCGTTGCTGCAGTGCATTTTGTAGATGGTACACACTGCTGCCACTGTGCATCGGTGGTGGAGGGAGTGAATGTTTGTGGATGGGGTGCCAATCAAGCGGGCTGCTTTGTCCTGGATGCTGTCAAGCTTCTTGAGTGTGGTTGGAGCTGCACCCATCCAGGCAAGTGGAGAGTATTCCATCACACTCTTGACTTGTGCCTTGTCGATGGTGGACAGGCTTTGGAGAGTCAGGAGATGAATTACTCGCCGCAGGATTCCTAGCCTCTGACCTGCTCTTGCAGCCACGGTATTTATATGGCTACTCCAGTTCAGTTTCTGGTCAATGGTAGCCCCTAGGATGTTGGTAGTGGGGGATTCAGCGATGTTAATGCCATTGAATGTCAAGGGGAGATGGTTAGATTCTCTCTTGTTGGAGATGATTATTGCCTGGCAGTTGTGTGGCATGAATGTTACTTGCCACTTATCAGCCCAAGCCTGAATATTGTCCAGTTCTTGCTGCATTTCTACACAGACTGCCTCAGTATCTGAGGAGTCACGAATGGTGAACATTGTGCATTCATCAGTAAACATCCCCACTTCTGACCTTATGACTGAAGGAAGGTCATTGATGAAGCAACTGAAGATGGTTGGGCCTAGAACACTACCCTGAGGAACTCCTGCAGTGATGTTCTGAAGGTCAGATGATTGACCTCCAACAACCACGACCATCTTCCTTTGCGTTAGGTATGACCCCAACCAGCTGAGAGTTTTCCCCCCAATTCCCATTGACTCCAGTTTTGCTCGGGCTCCTTGATGCCATACTCGGTCAAATGCTGCCTTGATGTCAAGGGTAGTCACACTCACCTCACCTCTTGAGTTCAGCTCTTTTGTCCATGTTTGAACCAAGGCTGTGATGAGGTCAGGAGCTGAGTGGCCCTGGAGGAACCCAAACTGAGCGTCAGTGAGCAGGTTATTGCAAAGCAAGTGCTGGTTGATGGCACTGTTGATGACACCTTCCATCACTTTATTGATGATTGAGAGTTGGCTGATAGGGCAATAATTGGCTGGGTTGGACTTGTCCTGCTTTTTGTGTACAGGACATACCTGGGCAATTTTCCACATTGCAGGGTCGATGTCAGTGTTGTAGCTGTACTGGAACAGCTTGGCTAGGGGTGCGGCAAGTTCTGGAGCACAAGTCTTCAGTACTATTGCCGGAATATTGTCAGCGCCCAAAGCCTTTGCAGTATCCTGTGCCTTCAGTCGTTTCTTGATATCATGCAGGGTGATATTGGCTAAAGTTTGGCATCTGTGATGTTGGGGACTTAAGGAGGAGGCAGAGATGGATCATCAACTCGGCACTTCTGGCTGAAGATTGTTGCAAATGCTTCAGCCTTATCTTTTGCACTGATGTGCTGGGCTCCCCCATCATTGAGGATGGGATATTTGTGGAGCCACCTCGTCCAGTTAGTTGTTTAATTGTCCACCACCATTCACGGCTGGATGTGGCAGGACTGCAGAGCTTAGATCTGATCCGTTGGTTATGGGATCGCTTAGCTCTGTCTATTGCATGCTGCTTACGCAGTTTGGCACGCAAGTAGTCCTCTGTTGTAGCTTCACCAGGTTGACACCTTATTTTGAGGTAAGCCTGGTGCTGCTCCTGGCATGCCCTCCTGCACTCTTCATTAAACCAGGGTTAGTCTCCTGGCTTGATGGTAATGGTAGAGTGGGGGATATGCTAGGCCATGAGGTTATAGATTGCAGTTGAGTACAATTCTGCTGCTGCTGATGGCCCACAGCGCCTCATGGATGCCTGGTTTTGCATTGCTAGATCTGTTCAAAATCTATCCCATTTAGCACGGTGACAGAGCCACACAACACGATGGATGGTATCCTCAATGTGAAGGCAGGACTTCGTCTCCACAAGAACTGTGTGGTGGTCACTCCTACCAATACAGTCATGGACAGATGCATCTGGAGCAGGCAGATTGGCGAGGACAAGGTCAAGTATGTTTTTCCCTCGTGTTGGTTCCCTCACCACCTGCTGCAGACCCAGTCTCACAACTATGTCCTTTCGCATCAGCCAGCTCGGTCAGTAGTGGTTCTACCGAGCCACTCTTGGTGATGGACATTGAAGTCCCCCACCCAGAGTACATTTTGTGCCCTTGCCACCCTCAGTGCTTCCTCCAAGTGGTGTGCAACATGGAGGAGTACTGACTCATCAGCTGAGAGAGGGCGGTAGGAGGTAATCAGCAGGAGGTTTCCTTGCCCATGTTTGACCTGATGCCATGAGAATTCATGGGGTCCAGAGTCGATCTTGAGGACTCCCAGGGCAACTCCCTCCCTCCTGTATACCACTGTGCCGCCACCTCTGGTGGCTCTGTCCTGCCAGTGGGACAGGACATACCCGGGGATGGTGATGGTGGTGTCTGGGACATTGTCTGTAAGGTATGATTCCGTGAGTGTGACTATGTCAGGCTGTTCCTTGACTGGTCTGTGGGACAACTCTCCCAACTTTGGCACAAGTCCCCAGATGTTACTCAGGAGGACTTTGCAGGATCGATAGGGCTGGGTTTGTCGTTGTCGTTTCTAGTGCCTAGGTCGATGCTGGGTGGTCCGTCTGGTTTCATTCCTTTTTATTGACTTCGTAGCCGTTAGATACAACTGAGTGGCTTGCTAGGCCATTTCAGAGGGCAGGTAAGAGTCAACCACATTTCTTTGGGTCTGGGGTCACATGTAGGCCAGACCAGGTAAGGACAGCAGATTTCCTTCCTTAAAGGACATTAGTGAATCAGATGGGTTTTTACAACAACCAACAATGGTTTCATGGCCATCATTAGACTAGCTTTTTAATTCCAGATTTATTAATTGAATTCAAATTTCATCTTCTGCTGTGGTGAGATTCAGACCCATGTCCCCAAAGCAATACCCTGGGTCTCTGGGTTACTAGTCCAGTGACAATACCACTACGCCACCACCTCCCCTTCAGGTCTGTGACTTTTCATCAGAACAGGGCGGCACAGTGGCGCAGTGGTTAGCACCGCAGCCTCACAGCTCCAGGGACCCGGGTTCGATTCCAGGTACTGCCTGTGTGGAGTTTGCAAGTTCTCCCTGTGTCTGCGTGGGTTTTCTCCGGGTGCTCCGGTTTCCTCCCACAAGCCAAAAGACTTGCAGGTTGATAGGTAAATTGGCCATTATAAATTGTCACTTATGTAGGTAGGTGGTAGGGAAATATAGGGACAGGTGGGGATGTTTGGTAGCAATGTAGGATTAGTATAAATGGGTGGTTGATGTTCGGCACAGACTCGGTGGGCCGAAGGGCCTGTTTCAGTGCTGTATCTCTAATCTAATCTAAACAGGGAAAAATTAAAAATATAATAGGGTTTGGGCAAGTGAAGGGGCAGTGGGGGCAGTGTGGGGGGGGGGGGAGAAAGTGTGTGAACAACAAAAGGGAAGGCCCATGATAAAGTGGAAGGCAGGAGGACACAGAGATTAAGTGACAAAAGGTTTCATGGTGCAAGACCAAAGGGAATGGTAACAGGACAAGTAAAGAAACAAAAGACGTTGTTACGAAAGTGCCTGTGTTTTGTTAAATATATTTTTTGAGGATTTATTTTTGAAAGATTGAGCAAATGTTAAACTTTGGGGTTTTCAAAGGGGGTCATGTAAAGGCCACTTGACTTTGAAAAACAGTCCCTGGAAATGATTTGTTTTTTAAAAGGGGCACTGAGAGGTCTTGTGAGGAAAACAAGCCTTCCCGGGAAACCACCTGACTTCCAGCTCAATGAACAACAGAGAACTTTGGACACCTGGAGAAGTTGTTTACAAAGAAGTGACAGGTCAAGATTGTTGGTTTTGCTATGTAATTGGCTTTGTTTAAGTTTAAGATTCTTGTTTGTGATTGAAGCATGTCACTTTCAAACGTAACATGGAATTCAATGGTATTATGATCACGATTTCCCAGTAGATCTTTTACTATGACATTACTAATTAACCCTGCTTTATTACACAATACTAGATCTAAGATAGCTTTACCCCTAGTTGGTTCCAAAACATATTGCTCCAAGCACCTGTCCTGTAAATATTCTACGAACTCATCTTTAGACCATTCTTGCCAATTTTGTTGTCCAAGCCTATATGAAGATTAAAGTCTCGCACAATTATTACATTGCCTTTGTTGCAAGCTCCAATAATTTCTTGGTTAACACTCTGTCCAATGATATAAATACTGTTAGGGGTCCTAGAAACTACTCCCGCCAGTGTTTTCTGATTCTTGCTATACCTAATTTCTACCCATACTGATTCTACTTCCTGATCTTCTGAGGCTAGATCCTTTCCTGCTAAAGTCCTTATGTCATCCTTTACCATCAGGGCTACCCCTCCTCCTTTGTCATTCTGTCTGCCTTTCCAAAATATTATGTACCCTAGAATAATTACTTCCCAACCTTGATTACCTTGTAACGATGTCTCTGTAATGGAGATTAGATCCAAATCATTTATCTCTATTTGTGCAACTAGTTCATCTAATTGCAGATTTTTGTGCATTCAGATAAAGAACCTTTATGCTCTTTTTTCTTTACTTCTATTCCCTGCAACAACCCGATTTGCTGATCTATAATTTTTGTTAAAACTCTGTCCCTTCCTGTCTCATTCTGCCTGTCTTTACCCACAATGCTATACCGTTCTGATGCCTAGACCTTTCTCTTTGGATTTCTCAAACTCCCTTCACCTGAACCCTCCACGTCCCCTGTTAGTTTAAAGCCCTGTCCATTGGCCTAGTTATACAATTGGCCAGGACACTGGTCCCAGCCCGGTTTAAGTGGAGCCTATCCCAAAAGAATAGCTCACTCTTCCCCGAATACTGATGCCAGTGCCCCACAAATTGAAACCCTTTCTTCCCACACCACTCTTTGAGCCATGCGTTTAATTCTCTAATCTGTTGACCCTATACAATTTGGCGTGTGGCTCAGGTAACAATCCAGAGATTATTACCTTTGATGTTCTGCATTTTAATTTGGATCCTAACTCCTCAAATTCTCTTAGTAGAACATCATTCCTGGTTCTGCCTATGTCGTTGGTTCTCACGTGGACCACGACAACTGGATCCTCCCCTCCCATTCCAAGTTCCTCTCCAACCATGAAGAGATGTTCTTAACCCTGGCACCAGGCAGGCAACACAACCTTCGAAGCTCCCGGTCGTGACTGCAGAGAACAGTATCTAACCCCCTGACTATAATGTCTCCTATCACTACCACATTCCTCTTGGCTCCCCCTGGCTTGAATGGCATCCTTCACCATAGTGCCAATGTCAGTCCACTCATCCACCTTGCAGCCCTTCTCCTCATCCATACAGGTAACAAGCAGCATGTACTTGTTGGACAAAGTCAGGGGCTGAGGCTTCTCCATCACTACATGCTGATTCCCCATAACTGCCTAATTCGCAGTCTCACCCTCCTGTCCCTGACCACTGACAACTCAGTTCTGCCTAACTGAAGGGGTGTGACCGCCTCCTGGAACAAAGCGTACAGGTAACTTTTCCCGCTCCCTGATGCATCGCAGTGTCTGTAGCTTGGCCTCCAGCTCAATGATTTTGAGCTGAAGTTCCTGAAGCTGCAAATACTTATTGCAATGTTTTTGCTCTGGATCATGCAGGCGTCCAGGAGCTCCCACATTCTGCAGTCACAACACATCACCTGCTCTGCCATCTTTATTATGTTAATTTATTACTTTTTTCTTAATTTATAATTAATAAACCTGACCATTCCCAATAAGCTTTACTACTACTAGTAAACCTTCCTACTACTAATAAAACCTTACAATTACTAATAAATTACAAATAAATTACACGGGTTTTGAAAGATAAATGAGTAAAATACTCACCAATTACTTACCTGTTTCCCTGTGACCTAAGGAAACTATGAAGGTATGAGGGGCAAGTTGGCTATGGTGTATTGGGAAAATATTTGACTAAAAGATTTGACAGTAGACAGCCAATGGCTAGTATTTAAAGAAGTATTACATGGTCTACAACAAATATGCATTCCTCCAAGACATAAAAACCCAAAATGAAAGATGAATCAAACATGGCTAACTAAAGAAGTTAAAGATTGCATTAGATCAAAGGAAGTGGCTGATAAGGTTGCCAGAAAAAGTGGTAAGCCTGAGGACTGGGAGCAATTTAGAATTCAGCAAAGGATGACCAAGAAACTGATAAAGAAAGGGAACACAGAATATGAATGCAAGTTGCAAACAACATAAAGGCAGATTGCAAAAGCTTCTTTAGGTATGTGAAAAGGAAAAGATTAGCAAGGACAAATGTGGGTCCATTAAAGGCAGAGACAGGAGAATTTAGAATGGAGATTAGGGATATGGCGGAGAAACTAAAACAATTCCTTTGTGTCTGTCTTCACGGAAGATACAGAAAATCTCCCAGAAATACTAGGGAAACCAAGGAACTTGTGAAAATGAGGAAGTGAAAGAAATTAGTATTAATAAAGAGGTAGTACTCGAAAAATTAACTGGATTGAAGGTTGATAAATCCGCTGGACCAGGAGTTACATCCCAGTGTTGAAGGAGGTGGCTATAAAGATAGTGGAAGCATTGGTGGCTATCTTTCAAAATTCTATAGATTCTGGAAAGGTTCCTGCAGACTGGAAAGTAACAAATGTAACCCCACTATTTAAGAAAGAAGGGAGAGAGAAAACGGGGAACTACAGACTTGTTAGTTTGACGTCAGTAGCAGGGAAAATGTTAGAATCTCTTATAAAGGATGTGATAACTGGACATTTGGAAAATAATGATATTATTGGGCAGAGTCAACATGGATTTATGAAAGGGATATCATGTTTGACAAACCAGTTGGGAGTTTTTTAAGGATGTTACTTGTAGCATAGATAAAGGAGAACCAGTGGATGTGGTGTATTTGGATTTTCAGAAGGCTTCTGATAAGGTCCTACACAGGTGGTTAGTTAACAAAATTAGAGCAAAGGGATTGTGGGTAATATACTGGTATGGATTGAGAATTGGTTAACAGACAAAAAAGAGAGTAGAAGTAAAGGGGTCATTCTCAGGATGGCAGGCGATTAGTGAAGTACCGCAAGGATTAATGCTGGGGCCACAGCTGTTCACAATCTATATAAATGACGTGGATGAGGGGACCAGTTGTAATATTTCCAAATTTGCTAAGGACACAAAACTAGGTTGGAATCTAAGTTGCGAGGAGGATGCAAGGAGACATCAAGAGGACTTGGAGAGTCTGTGTGAATGAGCAGGAACATGGCAGATATGAATAAGTGTGAAGTTATACACGTTGGTAGAAAAACAGAAAGGCAGAGTATTTCTTAAATGGTGAAAGGTTGGGAAGTGTTATGTCCAAAGGGACCTGCGTGCCCTTATTCATACAGTCATACAGCACTGAAACAGGCCCTTCGGCCCACCGAGTCTGTGCCGACCATCAATCATCCTTTTATACTAATCCTACATTAATCCCATATTTCCTACCACATCCCCACCTTTTCTCAATTCTCCTACCACCTACCTACACTAGGGGCAATTTACAATGGCCAATTTACTTATCAACCTGCAAGTCTTTGGCTGTGGGAGGAAACTGGAGCACCGGGCAGAAACCCACGCGGTCACAGGGAGAACTTGCAAACTCCGCACAGGCAGTACCCAGAACCGAACCCAGGTCGCTGGAGCTGTGAGGCTGTGGTGCTAACCACTGCGCCACTGTGCCACCCCCAAGAGTCACTAAAAGCTGGCATGCAGGTGCAGCAAGCAATTAGGAAGGCAAATGGTCTGTTGGCCTTCATCGTAAGGGGTTTTGAGCACAGGAGTAAAGAAGTCTTGCTGCAATTGTACTGGTGAGACCGTACCTGGAGTATTGTGTACAGTTTTGATCACCTCATCGAAGGAAGGATATACTTGCCATAGAGGGAGTGCAACAGAGCTTCACCAGACTAATCCCCGGGATGGCATGATTGAGGAAACTGGGCCTGTATTCTCTAGAGTTTTGAAGAATGAGAGGTGGTCTCATTGAAACTTATAAAATTCTTACAGGGCGTGATAGGGTGGATGTAGATAGGATGTTTCCCCTGGTATGGTTCATTTAAAAAGGTACCTGGACCTGCATATGAAGTGCTGTAACCTGCAAGGCGACAGACCAGATGCTGGAAGTTGAGATTAGAATGGGCGGCTAGTTTTATCAGCCGGCACAGACAGGATGGACTGAATGGCCTCTTTCTGTGCCGTAACTTTTCTATGGTTCTATGGTGAGTCTAGAACCATGGGACATAGTCGCAGAATAAGGGGTAAGCCATTTAAAACTGAGATGAGGAGGAATTACTTCACTCAGAGGGTGGTGAATCTTTGGAATTCTCTAGCCCAGAGGGCTGTGGAAGCTTAATCATTGAGCATGTTCAAGACAGAAATCGATAGGTATCTGGATACTAATGACATCTGGGGATATGGGGATACCGTGGAAAAGTGGCATTGAGGCAGATGATCGGCCATGATCTAACCAAATGGCAGAGCAGGCTCGATGGGCTGAATGGCCTACTCCAGCTCCTATGTTCCTTTGTCACACTTTGATTTTTCTCCAAACACGGTCGGTCCACAGACTTGGCTAGCTGTTTAAAGGCTCCGGGTCCACGCTCTCTCTCACTGTGTTAAGTTCTGTATGCTGCCAGACCTGCCTAGTATTTCCTGCATTTTCTGTTTTTATTTCAAATGACCATATATTTGTAAAAAAAAGTCCGTTTCTGGTCCAAACTCATTCCATTTAATTATACTTCTTTAATTTGAGTGACTGCCTTGGATTTTCCACCCGATGACATCTACATCCTGTGAATGAATAAATTTTAAAAACTAAAAAGATTCAAGAAATTGGATCATTCTTCATAAGAATGATGCAGATTACTATATATGACAGAAGTATTTAAATTATGACAAGATAGGCCAAATTGCATAGAAACACACTGTTTCCAGTAGTTGAGGGGTCAAGAACAAGGGGCCATAGATACAAAGAACAAAGAACTGTACAGCACAGGAACAGGCCATTCGGCCCTCCAAGCTTGCACCGATCTTGATGCCTGCCTAAACTAAAACCTTCTGCACTTCTGGGGACAGTATCCCTCTATTCCCATCCTATTCATGTATTTGAATACAAGATTCAAGACTGAATGTTAGAAATTGTGTGGAAAGAACTTTAAGAACTTTATTCTGCTCACAGTGGTGAGGCTGCGGAATTCACTTCCAAGGTTAGTGATTGAGGCAGAATCCATGTCAACATTCAGGATTAGATTGGATAGCTAATGAAAGAAAAAGGATTCAAACTATTAGAATGATTTGATGTGGAAAGTAAATACTGACTCAGACCTGGTCTAGATGGTTTGTTTTCATGCTGTAACTCTTTCCTTTTTTCTTCCTCAAATACAAATGAAAGACTGTTGGATATATGTACAACCCTTCGCACAGTGTAAACTTGTAATCAGGATTGCTTTCGTAAATTCTCAGCTTCTGGAGAGCTATTTCAACCTTCTGGTGATATGGTAGTTAAATTCAATTTTACAGTTACCTTGTATGAAGAATTAAAACTGACCTTTTTTGTTGACAGGGATGAATTTCAGGCTTGCTAGCCATATGTCTGGCAACATAGTTCTTTTAGGAAGCATTTACTTTCATTCTCCTTCCAGAGTCAGGATCAAATTCCTCCATTCTCGTGAACATATTATAGAGTGACACACTTCCGGAATCTGTTCCAAGCCTGTGCTTTCTCAGCAGTACTAGCTGGATGCAGTACCTTGTTGCAGCCGCAAGGCCGCAGCCTTCTCCTCTCACTACCTGTTCCCAGGGGCTGTCATTCCCCTGTTAGTCTTTGGGTACTGCAGTCCTTGCATCCTCGATCACCTAGAAGGACATGTTTGGGAGATGTTGTCGAAGAAGCTTTGACGAGCTACTGCAGTGCATTGGGTAGCTGGTACACAACGCAGCAATATTGTGCTGGTACAAAGGGAGTGAATGTTTAAGGTGGTGAATAGGTGTTGATCAAGCAGCTGCTTTTTCCTGGATCGTGTCAAGCTTCTTGGGTGTTCTTGGAGTTACACTCAACCAGCAAGTGGAAAGTATTCCATCATACTCCTGACTTGTGCCTTGTGGGTGCTGGAAAGACTTTGGGGAGTCAGGAGGCGAGTCACTCGCCACAGAATATCCAGCCTTTGACCCGCTCTTGTAACCACAGTATTCTGGTCTCTTATATAAAAGCAAAATACTGCGGATGCTGGAAATCTGAAATAAAAACAAGAAATGCTGGAACCACTCAGCGGGTCTGGCAGCATCTGTGGAAAGAGAAGCAGAGATAACGTTTCGGGTCAGTGACCCTTCTTCGGAACTGGTTCCAGCATTTCTTGTTTTTATTCTGGTCTCTTACCCTCTCTTGATCTTTTCATTCTCATGCCTCAGGATATCCCTAAACACTTTACAGCCATGAAAGGCACTATATAAATGGAAATTATTTTTATAAAGCAAAATTTCGGGGAGGGGGGGGTGCAGTTGTGGGGGGCAGGAAAGACTCAGATTCATTCCACTTCAGATTGGAACCAGAGTCTGAATTAATATTAGAACTTCTCAACATAGTGAAATCATTCAACACCACTGTACAGCAGAAGCAAAAATGCAGCCCAATGACATTGAGTGGACCTAAAGATAAACTACTTCATCAATCACATGTTCCTCCACAGACAATTCACCCTAACATGGACACTACCCCCACTTATTCATTTCCTGATGAAAAGTTTTGCATTAAAAAAACACTGATCACAAGATCAGGGGGCAGGTTGTTCAACCTTGCCCGCCTAAGAGCGAAGACCAAAGTCCTCAACAGGGAACTCCTCTTTGCTGACGATGCTGCATTAACATCTCACACTGAAGAGTGTCTGCAGAGACTCATCGACAGGTTTGCGGCTGCCTGCAATGAATTTGGCCTAACCATCAGCCTCAAGAAAACGAACATCATGGGACAGGACGTCAGAAATGCTCCATCCATCAATATCGACGACCAAGCTCTGGAAGTGGTTCAAGAGTTCACCTACCTAGGCTCAACTATCACCAGTAACCTGTCTCTCGATGCAGAAATCAAGCAGCGCATGGGAAAGGCTTCCACTGCTATGTCCAGACTGGCCAAGAGAATGTGGGAAAATGGCGCACTGACACAGAACACAAAAGTCCGAGTGTATCAAGCCTGTGTCCTCAGTACCTTGCTCTATGGCAGCGAGGCCTGGACAACGTATGTCAGCCAAGAGCGACGTCTCAATTCATTCCATTTTCGCTGCCTCTGGAGAATACTTGGCATCAGGTGGCCGGAATGCATCTCCAACACAGTAGTCCTCGAGGCGGCCAACATCCCCTGCTTATACACACTACTGAGTCAGCGGCGCTTGAGATGGCTTGGCCATGTGAACCGCATGGAAGATGGCAGGATCCCCACGGACACATTGTACAGCGAGCTCGCCACTGGTATCAAACCTACCGGCCGTCCACGTCTCCGCTTTAAAGACGTCTGCAAACGCGACATGAAGTCCTGTAACATTGATCACAAGTCGTGGGAGTCAGTTGCCAGCAATCGCCAGAGCTGGCGGGCAGCCATAAAGGCGGGGCTAAAGTGTGGCGAGTCGAAGAGACTTAGCAGTTGGCAGGAAAAAAGACAGAAGCGTAAGGGAGAGCCAACTGTGTAACAGCCCCGACAACCATTTTTTTCTGCAGCACCTGTGGAAGAGTCTGTCACTCTAGTATTGGTCTTTATAGCCACTCCAGGCGCTGCTCCACAAACCATTGACCACCTCCAGGCGCTTACCCATTGTCTCCCGAGACAAGGAGGCCAAAGAAGAAGCAATCAAGCAAAATATTGAAAATATCTTAATATAAAAGCAAAATACGGCAGATGCTGGAAATCTGAAACGAAAACCAAAAATGCTGGAAATATTCAGCCGGTCTGGCAGCATCTGTGGAGAGAGAAGTAGAGCTGAAATGTTAACTCTGCTTCTCTCTCCACAGATGCTGCCAGACCTGCTACGTATTTCTAAGCTTTTTTTTTTGTTTTTACTGACAATATCCTATTCGTCTTCAATTTCCACTGTTCCAACCTAGTCGACTGCCATCCACAGCGCCCAGAATCAGATCCAGGCGATTCACTTGTCAATAGATTATAAGTGAGATTATAGGAAGGAGAAAATGTTTTTAAAAATAGAGCCATGTTTCCACAGATATAAATTAACCGGTGCCTTGACTGTGAGGTAGATGGGCCTGCCATCGCCGCACGCTCCTGGGGTTAAATGTTTGAGGCTGTCTGGTGCAACCCATTCTGATGCAGACTGTTTAAGGGAGTTGATGAGCAACTCCGGCTATTAGACCCTCACTCCAGCTGAGTGAGAACACAGAACCGGCTCCCACCCTCGCCACAGTCACGATCGCACTCACCATGGTCCTGGACACCTCGGCTCCAGGAAGGTCAACGAACAGAGCGCCAAGATGCGCCTCCCCGAAGCTGCGCTCATAAACACCACTCCACTGGCTAAACCGATTTGAAGTAACCAGCTACCGCCATGTCTCAACCTCCACTGTCAGTAGAGGTCATGAAGGACCCGGGCCGCGCCTGTCCCGCTCCCGCCTCACAAAAGCATTTTACTTCGTGGGAAACAAAAGCCGCTAAATTACTCAATGATTTTTTTTAAATGTTCGAGTCTGAGCCAGAAACCTAGACTGCCTCTAGGAGCTGTGATTCGCGAAATTCAATTGATAGTTATAAACTGCCTACATGGCTTTATATGGATGCGATTGGTCGCCATTTCCATCCGCGATCGATAATAAGAAAGGCCCCGAACACAGGCCGCTCCGGTTTACAGGAGCCGTGCGCCCGCCATCTTGGTACAGGAACTGCGAACCTGAAACAACAAATGTTTGTACATCGATAATAACTACAACTGGCGCTTTTAACGTAATAAAATCATCTCAAGGCGCTTCATAGAAGGGTTATCAGACAAAATTTGACAGCGAGACGCAGAGTTCAAAAGGTAGGTTTTAATAAGTGATGCTTGAAAAAAATCCCAAAAATGCAACAACAAAAACGTACATATGTGGTGTATTTCTGGTGGAATCCCAATTCCCCTTGCATTTTTTTACATTGAAAATTTGGTTAATTTTAAGTACTTTTATATTTTAACAAGTAATAGCTCTTTATAGTTTTTTAAAATGAGAAATAAAGTGACTTTTGGATTTTCAATAGACTGTAGTCACTGTTCCATATCCAACTGTCCCAGCCACAAAGATCCTCTATCATGACCCAGTTTACAAAGATTCTACATCCCATCAAGCTTTCCAACCGTTCATAGAGACACTCATTTCGCTGACACTCCCAGTTTGTATTGTAACTCTTTTATTTATTTTTTATTTTATTTATTTAGAGATACAGCACTGAAACAGGCCCTTCGGCCCACCGAATCTGTGCTGACCAAGAACCACCCCCTCAAATCTAAATCGGGGGACATAATCACTGACCAACGCAAACAGATGGACCGCTGGGTTGAGCACTACCTAGAACTGTACTCCAGGGAGAATGCTGTCACTGAGACTGCCCTCAATGCAGCCCAGCCTCTACCAGTCATGGATGAGCTGGACATACAGCCAACCAAATCGGAACTCAGTGATGCCATTGATTCCCTAGCCAGCGGAAAAGCCCCTGGGAAGGACAGCATTACCCCTGAAATAATCAAGAGTGCCAAGCCTGCTATACTCTCAGCACTACATGAACTGCTATGCCTGTGCTGGGACGAGGGAGCATTACCTCAGGACATGCGCGATGCCAACATCATCACCCTCTATAAAAACAAAGGTGACCGCGGTGACTGCAACAACTACCGTGGAATCTCCCTGCTCAGCATAGTGGGGAAAGTCTTTGCTCGAGTCGCTCTGAACAGGCTCCAGAAGCTGGCCGAGCGCGTCTACCCTGAGGCACAGTGTGGCTTTCGTGCAGAGAGATCGACTATTGACATGCTGTTCTCCCTTCGTCAGATACAGGAGAAATGCCGTGAACAACAGATGCCCCTCTACATTGCTTTCATTGATCTCACCAAAGCCTTTGACCTCGTCAGCAGACGTGGTCTCTTCAGACTACTAGAAAAGATCGGATGTCCACCAAAGCTACTAAGTATCATCACCTCATTCCATGACAATATGAAAGGCACAATTCAACATGGTGGCTCCTCATCAGAGCCCTTTCCTATCCTGAGTGGTGTGAAACAGGGCTGTGTTCTCGCACCCACACTTTTTGGGATTTTCTTCTCCCTGCTGCTTTCACATGCGTTCAAATCCTCTGAAGAAGGAATTTTCCTCCACACAAGATCAGGGGGCAGGTTGTTCAACCTTGCCCGTCTAAGAGCGAAGTCCAAAGTACGGAAAGTCCTCATCAGAGAACTCCTCTTTGCTGACGATGCTGCTTTAACATCTCACACTGAAGAATGCCTGCAGAGTCTCATCGACAGGTTTGCGTCTGCCTGCAATGAATTTGGCCTAACCATCAGCCTCAAGAAAACGAACATCATGGGGCAGGATGTCAGAAATGCTCCATCCATCAATATTGGCGACCACGCTCTGGAAGTGGTTCAAGAGTTCACCTACCTAGGCTCAACTATCACCAGTAACCTGTCTCTAGATGCAGAAATCAACAAGCGCATGGGTAAGGCTTCCACTGCTATGTCCAGACTGGCCAAGAGAGTGTGGGAAAATGGCGCACTGACACGGAACACAAAAGTCCGAGTGTATCAGGCCTGTTTCCTCAGTACCTTGCTCTACGGCAGCGAGGCCTGGACAACGTATGCCAGCCAAGAGCGACGTCTCAATTCATTCCATCTTCGCTGCCTTCGGAGAATACTTGGCATCAGGTGGCAGGACTATATCTCCAACACAGAAGTCCTTGAAGCGGCCAACACCCCCAGCTTATACACACTACTGAGTCAGCGGCGCTTGAGATGGCTTGGCCATGTGAGCCGCATGGAAGATGGCAGGATCCCCAAAGACACATTGTACAGCGAGCTCGCCACTGGTATCAGACCCACCGGCCGTCCATGTCTCCGTTATAAAGACGTCTGCAAACGCGACATGAAATCGTGTGACATTGATCACAAGTCGTGGGAGTCAGTTGCCAGCATTCGCCAGAGCTGGCGGGCAGCCATAAAGACAGGGCTAAATTGTGGCGAGTCGAAGAGACTTAGTAGTTGGCAGGAAAAAAGACAGAGGCGCAAGGGGAGAGCCAACTGTGCAACAGCCCCAACAAACAAATTTCTCTGCAGCACCTGTGGAAGAGCCTGTCACTCCAGAATTGGCCTTTATAGCCACTCCAGGCGCTGCTTCACAAACCACTGACCACCTCCAGGCGCGTATCCATTGTCTCTCGAGATAAGGAGGCCCAAAAGAAGAAGTTTTTTAAAATGAGAAATAAAGTGACTTTTGGATTTTCAATAGACTGTAGTCACTGTTCCATATCCAACTGTCCCAGCCACAAAGATCCTCTATCACGACCCAGTTTACAAAGATTCTACATCCCATCAAGCTTTCCAACCGTTCATAGAGACACTCATTTCGCTGACACTCCCAGTTTGTATTGTAACTCTTTTATTTATTTTTTATTTTATTTATTTAGAGATACAGCACTGAAACAGGCCCTTCGGCCCACCGAATCTGTGCTGACCAAGAACCACCCATTTATACTAACCCTACAGTAATCCCATATTCCCTACCACCTACCTACACTAGGGGCAATTTATAATGGCTAATTTACCTATCACCTGCAAGTCTTTAACAGTGGGAGGAAACCGGAGCACCCGGTGAAAACCCACGCGGTCACAGGGAGAACTTGCAAACTCCGCACAGGCAGTACCCAGAATTGAACCCGGGTCCCTGGAGCTGTGAGGCTGCAGTGCTAACCACTGCGCCACTGTGCCCTTATCAATTCAGCTTATGCTCCAAATGACTTAAATTGGCACTCTTCTTCCATCTGTCATTCAAACTGGCGTACTTACTGCTCCTTCCACAGTTTTTGGTGGTACTCTTCCTCTCCATTCTGTTAATTCTGGTAATCTCCTATCTCAGTGACTCCAAACAGTTTTTCTTAATTTGCAATTTTAGTGACTAAATTATTTCTCTTTATTTTGCAAAACCTCTTTGTCCAAGATCAGCAGATAGTCTATTACTAGGACAAAAGAGTTTCAATGAACTCAGGTTTTTTAAAATGCCTAATAGCATGTAAGGGATTCACACAGCTTACTGAAAATACAATCATTTCAGTCAGGGCATGATAATTGTACATACATCTAAACCATGACCCTACAACCACACCACCCCCAATGTTGACAGGCTTTGAAAAAATGTTCCAGAAAATCCATGCTTTAAAGACGCCAGACGCCAGTTAGACCTCATGTCAGCAACCGAGTGTTTGGGCCGAACAGGTCCCGATTTTGCTTTAAGAACCAGAAAGTGCTGGAAACACTAAGGTCTGCAATGAGGGAAAAGTTTATATTTAAAATTATGCATTCTGATTTGTTTTAAACATTTAAAATAAATCATTTGTGAAATTTATAATCTTAAAATAAAAAAAAGTAAAGTGACAGTTGAGCTTTCAAGAGACCAAATGCATTCTGATTCATTCTAAACATTTAAAATAAATCATTTGTGAAATTTATAATCTTAAAATAAAGAAAAAGTAAAGTGACAGCTTTCAAGAGCAGACCAGACCCGAAACTATGTCAACACTCACACTTCTCCCTCCAAACCACGTCCAATTCACAGAGGCACTGTACCACATTTAGCGTCCTGAACCTCGTCCACACTCTGAACTACCTTAACCCACTTGGATCACATTAACATTATTTTCCTCTCCTCTTCGGGTTTACGTAGCACTTTCCCCCCTCATTCAGTTCAAACTCACTGTCTTCTTCCCTTCAATTCAAGTTGATGTACTTTTTCTACCTCTGCCAGTCCCGCTGCTCTCTCCTACCCCTCAGTCCTCAGTTAAAACTAGCGTTCTCTTTCTTTCATGCATCCATATCTCCCCCATTAACACTGGCACCTTTCCCATCCGAAAGCACTACTAGCAACTCTTCCAACGTGCTACTCCCAGTTTCCTTCTCTCTCATATAATATATAAACAAGCAATGCTGGAACTACAAAGCAGGTCTGGCAGCATCTGTGGAGAGAGAAGTAGAGTTAACATTTCAGGTCAGTGACCCTTCATCAGAACTGGCAAATATTTGCCAGTTCTGATGAAGAGTCACTGACCTGAAACGTTAACTCTGCTTCTCTCTCCACAGATACTGCCCGGACCTGCTTTATAGTTCCAGCATTTCTTGTTTTTATTTCAAATTTCCAGCATCTGCAGTATTTTATTTTTATCCTTCTCTCATGTCCCCTCACCTCCAAAGGGATGCTTCTGGCTTTTAATCTTTCCACTCCAGGTGTCTCCCCTCTCTTTCCCCCAGAAGTGCCATTCCCAGTTTCTCCCATCAGTCTCCCTCTACTAAATGTTTCTCCTATACCTGCCTCCCCAAAATTGTTGTTTCTGGCTTTTCTCCTTCCTCCCAGCACAGCACTCCACTTGTCACTCCAGCTGTAAATGTTGATGCTTATACATACTATAGGCATTGATTCCTGACCTTGAAAATTTTCCATTCACAATGTACAGCAAGATTAATAAAAGCTGGAGTGCTCAGGGTTAGGAGATACAGAGCAAACTTTGGCAAGGGGTCTGAACTATACGAATTTCTATTCCTGAAAATGGACATGTGGCTAGTGCCTCCAAACCAATGACTCTTTACATCAAATGAAAATGGTTGGCATATGTAATGAGAGCTGGATGCCTAGCAGAATGGATTTTTGACACAAAGTAGTCGATGAACTCTTAAACTTTACTACTGAGGAGGAGGATTGGTTACTGGAGTGAGCACTATACGCAATGGTCACCCCACAGTTCAGTTCTGAGCACTGCACCTCAGGAAGAATAATTGGCCTTGGGAGTAACACAGATTCAGCAGAATGAAACTCCTGTGGGAAGGGAGATTGAAGTTGTCTGATAATTATACAATGCTGGATGTCTATGATGCAGATAATAAGGGAAGACAATCACAATCAATACCACAACACTGTGGAGAAGTAGTTACTCAGGGGAAAGAAGTAATAGTGTTGAGAAAAGAAAAGTGGTACTTAAAGGTGATTTGATTGTTAAAGGGATATATAGTCTTTTTCTGCAGTTATAACCAGGAATTCTGTTGCCTCTGGATTCCAGCATAAGGGATGTAGATAAGTGGGTGCAGAGATTCTGAAAAGGGAGAGTGAACAACTTGAAGTCACACTTCAGGAAGGATATGAAGGTAGAGAAAAGATTCACAACAATGGTCCCGAGAATAAGGAACTTCAGTTATGTTGACAGATTGGAGAAGTTGGGACTGTTTTCCTCAGAGAAGAGAAGGTTGAGAGGAGATTTGATAGAGATATTCAAAGACCTGAGGGGTCTGGACAGAATAGATAGGAAGAAACTATTCCCATTGGTGGAAGGATCGAGAAACGGAAGGCGCAGATTTAAGATAATTAGCAAAAGATGCAATGGTGATGTGAGAAAAAGCTTTTTCATGCAGTGATTGGTTAGAATCTGGAATGCACTGCCTGAGAGTGTGGTAGAGGCAGGTTGAATCAAGGCATTCAAGAGGGAATTGGATTGTTATCTGAAAAGGAAGAATGTGTAGGGCTACAGGGAGAAGGTGGGGGGAGTGGCACTAGGTGAATTGCTCCTTCAGAGAGCCAGCACAGTTAAGATGGGCTGAATGGCCTCCTTCTGTGTGTTCACATTCTAAGATTCAAAGTCATTGCTTGTGGTAGAACCAATGATATAGGGAATAACAAAGTGGAGTTTATGCAACTCTTTTAGTTAATCAATTAGGATGATTAATCCTTAATAGTAAGCATTTAAACCCTCAAACCATAATTGCTCCATTCTTTAAAGCAGCACAAAGAATGAATTTCAAATTCGAATAAAAAATTTTAAATTATAATTTTATTTCTCTTTATCTACTAGGCACTTCAGAATGGAGTTTATACAAAGGGAGTTTGAAGAACTATATGTTAGATTAAAGAGTGGAATAGTAAACTCTGAATCAAAGAATTATAAAATATGTCCAGCCAGACCTGGTACTGAACAACCAATTCCTGGATAGTAAGGCAATCCATATTCATGACGTCACAGGACGAGCAGATGTCGGCTGGTTGAAGACCAATTAAAATATCACTTAATGGGGTTGAAGAAAGCAGGGGTGTCTACACTTATGCCATTTGATAATCAGCAGGAGAATCATCTGAATGACAGGAATATTGTAACTAGCATGATTAAAAGGGAAAAAGCTTATGTGGTTACTTAGAGGTAGACAAGACTGTGGAGCTAAGAGAGATTTAGCACTAACATGCCAGGTTAGCCCAAACCACTTTGCACCAGGGCCATCAGTCAGCTCCTGATGTGAGGTTGCCCTGTTGCTGCAGTGATGATGGCAGCAAAATTTTTATTTTATTTGTTTGGTGGATGTGGGTGTCGCTGGCTAGGTCAGCATTTATTGCACATCACTAATTGCCCTTGAGAAGGTGGTGGTGAGCTGCCTTCTTGAACCACTGCAGTCCTTGGGGTGTAGGTAAACCCACAGTGCTGTAAGGAAGGGGGTTCCAGGATTTTGACCCAGCGACATAGAAGGAATGGTGATATAGTTCCAAGTCAAGATGGTGTGTGACTTGGAGGGGAACTTGCAGGTGGTGGTGCTGCCATGCATCTGCTGCCCTTGTCCTTCTAGTTGGTAGAGGTAATGGGTTTGGAAGGTGCTGTCGAAGGAGCCTTAGTGCATTGCTGCAATGCATCTTTTAGATCGTACATACTGCTGCCACTGTGCGTCGGTGGTGGAGGGAGTGAATGTTCGTAGACGGGGTGCCAACCAAGCAGGTTGCTTTGTCCTGGATCGTGTCGAGCTTCTTGAGTGCTGTTGGAGCTGCACCCATCCAGGCACGTGGAGAGTATTCCATTACACTCCTGACTTATACCTTGTAGAAGGTGGAGAGGCACTGGGGAGACAGGAGGTGAGTTACTCACTGCAGAATTCCCAGCCTCTGACCTACTCTTGTAGCCATAGCATTATGTGACTGGTCCAGTTCAGTTTCTGGTCAACGATAACCCCCAGGATGTTGATAGTGGGGGATTCAGTGATGGTAACATCATTGAACATCATGGGGAGATGGTTAGATTGTCTCTTGTTTTAGATGGTCATTGGCTGCCACTTGCGTGGCGTGACTGTTAACTTACCACTTATCAGACCAAGCCTGAATGTTATCCAAGTCTTGCTGCATCTGGACATGGGCTGCTTCAGTATTTGAGGAGTTGCGAATGGTACTGAACATTGTGCAATCAACAGTGAACATTCCCACTTCTGACCTTATGATGGAGGGAAGGTCATTGATGAAGCAGCTGAAGATGGTTGGGCCTAGGATACTACCCTGAGGAACTCCTGCAGTGTTGTCCTGGAGCTCAGATGATTGATCTCCAACAATCACAACCATCTTCCTTTGCGCAGGTATGACTCCAACCAGCAGAGAGATTTCCCCCGATTCCCTGATTGACTCCAGTTTTGCTAGGGCTTCTTGATGCCATACTCGATCAAATGCTGCCTTGATATCAAGGGCAGTCACTCTCACCTCACCTCTGAAGTTCAACTCTTTTATCCATGCTTGGACCAATGCTGTAATGAGGTCAGGAGCTGAGTGGCCCTGGCGAAGCCCAAACTGAGCATCACTGAGCAGGTTACTGCTGAGCAAGTGTCGCTTGATAGCACTGTCAACGACCCCTTCCGTCACTTTTCTGATGATCGAGAGTGGACTGATACGGCAGTAATTGGCCGGGTTGGATTTTTCCTGCTTTTTATGCACAGGACATACCTGGGCAATTTTCCACATTGCCGGATAGATGCCAGTATTGTAGCTGTACTGGAACAGCTTGGCCAGGGGCACGGCTAGTTCCGTAGCACAAGTCTTCAGTACTATTGCCGGAATGTTGTCAGGGCTCATAGGCTTTGCAGTATCCAATGCCTTCAGCCATTTCTTGATATCATATGGAGTGAATCAAATTGACTGAAGACTGGCATCTGTGATGCTGGGGACCTCAGGAGGAGACCAAGATGGCTCATCCACTTGGCACTTCTGGCTGAAGATTGTTGCAAATGCTTCAGCCTTGTCTTTTGCGGCTCCCCCATCATTGAGGATGGGGATGTTTGTGGAGTCTCCTCCTCCTGTCAGTTGTTTAATTGTCCACCACCGTTCACGAATGGATGCGGAAGGACTGCAGAGCTTAGATCTGATCCGTTGTTTGTGGTATCGCTTAGCTCTGTCTATTGCATGCTGCTTCTGGTGTTTGGAATGCAAGTAGGCCTGTGTTGTAACTTCACCTCATTTTGAGGTATGCCTGGTGCTGCTCCTGGCATGCCCTCCTGCACTCTTCATTGAACCAGGGTTGGTCCTCCAGCTTAATGGTAGAGTGGGAGATATGCCAGGCCATGAGGTTACAGATTGTGGTTGAATACAATTCTGCTGCTGATGGCCCACAGCGCCTCATGAGTGCCCAGTTTTGAGTTGCTAGATCTGTTCAAAATCTATCCCATTTAGCACAGTGGTAGTGCCACACAACACAATCAGTGTAAAGACGGGACTTCATCTCCACAAGGACTGTGCGCTGGTCACTCCTACCAATACTGTCATGCACATATGCATCTGCGACAGGGAGATTGGTGAGGACGAGGTCAAGTAGGTTTTTCCCTCTTGTTGGTTCCCTCACCACCTGCCACAGACAAAATCTAGCAGCTATGTCCTTTAGAACTCGGCCAGCTCGGCCAGTAGTGGTGCTACCGAGCCACTGTTGGTGATGGACATTGTAGTCCCCCATCCAGAGTACATTTTGTGCCCTTGCTACCCTCAGTGCTTCTTCCAATTGGTGTTCAACATGGAGAAGCACTGATTCATCAGCCGAAGGGAGGCGGTAGGTGTAATTAGCAGGGGATTTTCTTGCCCATGTTTGATCTGATGCCATGAGACGTCATGGGGTCTGGAGTCAATGTTGAGGACTCCCAGGGCAACTCCCTGCCGACTATATACCACTGTGCCACCACCTCTGGGATGGTGATGGTCTTGTCTGGGACATTATCTGCAAGGTAGGATTCCGTGAGTATGACTATGTCAGGCTGTTGCTTGACTAGTCTGTGGGACAGCTCTCCCAATTTTGGCACAAGCCCCCAGGTGTTAGTAAGGAGGACTTTGCAGGGTCAACAGGGCTGGGTTTGCCGTTGTCATTTCCAGTGCCTAGGTCAATGTTGGGTGGTCCTATTCTTAGACTTTGTAGCGGTTTGATCCAACTGAGTGGCAGAGGGCATTTTAAGAGTCAACCATGTTGCTGTGGGTCTGGAGTCACATGTCGGCAGACCAGGTAAGGATGGCAATTTCCTTCCCGAAAGGGCATTGGTGAACCAGATGGGTTTTAACAACAATTGACAATGGTTTCATGATCACCACTAGATTATCTTTTTTTTAATTCCAGATTTATTGATTGAATTCAATTGAATTGAATTCGAATTTCATTCTGCCATGGTGAAATTAGAACTCATGTCCACAGAGCATTAGCCTGGGGCTCTGGATTACTAGTCTAGTGACATTACCACTACGCCACCACCTCATCCTCACCAATCTATCTGTCGTAGGACAGTATTGGTAGGAGTGACCAGCACACAGTCCTTGTGGAGACGAGGTCCTGGTTTGTGATGACACAAGGATAGGTAGGAAAGTAAGTTATGAAGAGGACATAAGGAGGCTGCAAATGGATATAGGTAGGTTAAGTGAGTGGGCAAAGACCTGGCAAATGGAGTATAATGTGGGCAAATGGAGTATAATGTGGGAAAATGTGAATTGTCCATTTTGGCAGGAAGAATAAAAAAGAAACATATTATCTAAATGGTGAGAGATTGCAGAGCTCTGAGATGCAGAGGGATCTGGGAGTCCTAGTACATGAATCGCAAAAGGTTAGTATGCAGGTACAGCACATAATTAGGAAAGCTAATAGAATGTTATCATTTATCGCAAGGGGAATTGAATACAAAAGTAGGGAGGTTATGCTTCAGCGAGACAGGCCATTGGTGAGACCACATCTGGAGTACTGTGTGCAGTATTGATCTCCTTATTTAAGGAAGGATGTAAATGCATTGGAAGCAGTTCAGAGGAGGTTTACTCGACTAATACCTGGAATGGGCGGGTTTTCTTACAAGGAAGGCTAGGCTAGGCTTGTATCTGCTGGAGTTTAGAGGAGTAAGAGGTGACTTGATTGAAAGATATAAGATTCTAAGGGGTCTTGACAGGGTGGATATGGAAAGGATGTTTCCTCTTGTGGGAGAATCTAGAACTCTGGGTCTGTTTAAAAATGAGGGGTCGCCCATTTCAGACAGAGATGAGGAGAATTTTTTTCTCTCAGAGGGTCATGAGGCTTTGGAACTCTCTTCCTCAAAAGGCAGTGGAAGCAAAGTCTTTGAATATTTTTAAGGCAGAGGTAGATAGATTCTTGATAACGAGGGGGTGAATGGTTATTGCGGGAAGGCAGGAATGTGGAGTTGAGGTTACAATCAGATCAGCCATGGTGTTATTGAATGGCAGAGCAGGCTCGAGGAGCCGAGTGAACTATTCCTGCTGCTAATTCATATGTTTGTGTATCCCCTCAGAGCATGTGAAAAGCTAGTTTCCCTGTATGCATGACAGGAGGGTCTCTCGAAGAAAAATTTAGGACAGAAAGAGAAACATTTTTTTAAATATATAGTTTACACAAAAATGGTCAGAAACCTGTGTAAAAGTAGAAATGAGCAATTGTTTGAAACCAATTCACCTTTGTCTCAAGAACCAATGACAAAATTCAATGTCACAGAATTGCTTTCTTCTGTTTGAAATAATACTTCAATTAAAACTTTGTTATCTAAAGATATTGTTCAATTATTTGTTCAGTCTCCATGTTGGCAGCAACATTTATTTCAGTCACATTCTGTAAAGAGGCACAACGAATGACATTGTAATTTAAAGATGTGATGGCTAGTGTCAGCTGTGGCTCAGTTGGTAGCACTCTTGCCTCTGAGTCACAAGGTTCTGGGTTTAAGTCCCACTCCAGGGCTTGACACAAAAATCAAGGCTGACACTCCAGTGCAGTATTGAGGAAGTACTGCACTGTCGGAGGTGCTGTCTTTCGGATGAGACAATAAACCAAGGCTCCATCTGCCTGCTCGGTTGGATGTAGAAGATCCCAGGGCACTATTTCGAAGAAAAGCAGTGGAGTTATCTCCTGGTTGATATTTATCCCTCAACCAACATAAAAACAGGTCATCTCCTTATTATCACATTGCTGTTTGTGGAAACTTGCTGTGTGCAGATTGGCCTCCGCGTTTCCTACATTACAACAGTGACTACACTTCAAAAATCATTCATTGGCTGTAAAGCGCTTTGAGACGTTTGGTGGTCATGAAAAACATTATATAAATGCAAGTCTTTCTTAACATCATTGATGCATTTATGATCCACAGAAATGCTGCCTTATATTCAATGTTGCTTTTTCAAATTTAATGTTGCAACCTGTGTTACTTAACCTTAGTTGCATTTCTATGGTCCCAGTAACACAGGAATCACTGGGGGTGATTTTAAATCTCTGCGATAATCAGAAAAAAAGCGAGAAACTTTTAAAATGGAGCAGCTCAGATTCTTGCTCCTTTCCTGCTGATTTGTGATTTGATGACAATAGTTTTTGCAGTGCATGAGGCTCTTGCCAGGACTGAGTGCCACATCAAGGTTCAATGGGACGTGGAACCCTGATGGCATTTTAACCTGCTCTTCAGTGGGGCAGCCCTGCTAAGTAAAGCTGCCGGGAAGCCAGGGAGGCCCTCTAAAGTAATTTAAATAATGACTTTTCTTAGTGGAGGCAGGAGGAACAGGAGTGCTCTTCTGGGTCCCACAAGGAAAGACCAGGTCCCTGCTACCATGAGCTGTTTCCCCTCCCCTGTGTGAGACCCTCAGAACACCCTTCCCCCAAAACCTATTTTGTTGTGGGCGGTCGTCTTCTGATGTCTGCTTGTGCCTCCTGGCCGCAAGTCTTCATCCTCCCCTTTGCAGCAGAAATGGTCGATCAGTTGACCAGCAGCATTCAAATGAAGCTTGGCAGTTAAAATCTGCTGGTTCACAACTCAACCCCCACGTGGGATTGCTACCTACTCCTATCTTAAGGTCAAATTGGCTCTGTGTTTCATGCATCATTTATGTCTATTGTCATCCATCAAGCTTTCAATCCTATATTTTTTTCTCATTAATTTTCTCGCTAGCTCTTTTGAAGATGTTGACTTCTGGTTGGGTTCCAAGGAGAGCAATCATCCTCTGAAACTACACCCAAGTGACCTACAATGAGGCATCACAACCGAGCCTTACCTTATCCTCACTTACAATACAGGTTGTTGGATAACGATCAAGAGCAGGAATGAACAAAGAACAGTACAGCACAGGAACAGGCCATTCGACCCTCCAAGCCGGCGCCGAACTTGATGCCTGCCTAAACTAACACCTTCTGCACTTTCGGGGCCCATATCCCTCTATTCCCTTCCTATTCATGTATTTGTCAAGATGTCTCTTAAACGTCGCTATCGTATCTGCTTCCACCATCTCCCCTGGCAGCAAGTTCCAGGCACTCACCACCCTCTGTGTAAAAAATTTGCCTCGCACATCCCCTCTAAACTTTGCCCCTCGCACCTTAAACCTATGTCCTCTAGTAACTGACTCTTGCACCCTGGGAAAAAGCTTCTGACTATCCACTCTGTCTTTGCCACTCATAACTTTGTAAACCTCTATCATGTCGCCCCTCCACCTCCGTCATTCCAGTGAAAACAATCCGAGTTTTTCCAACCTCTCCTCATAGCTAATGCCCTCCAGACCAGGCAACATCCTGGTAAACCTCCTCTGTTCTTTGGCCTCCTTGTCTTGAGAGACAATGGGTAAGCGCCTGGAGGTGGTCAGTGGTGTGTGGAGCAGCGCCTGGAGTGGCTATAAAGGCCAATTCTAGAGTGACAGGCTCTACCACAGGTGCTGCAGAAAAATTTGTTTGTCGGGGCTGTTACACAGTTGGCTCTCCCCTTGCACTTTTGTCTTTTTTCCTGCCAACTGCTAAGTCTCTTTGACTCGCCACACTTTAGCCCCACCTTTATGGCTGCCCGCCAGCTCTGGCGAACGCTGGCAACTGACTCCCACGACTTGTGATCAGTGTCACAGGACTTCATGTCGCGTTTGCAGACGTCTTTAAAGCGGAGACATGGAAGGCCGGTGGGTCTGATACCAGTGGCGAGCTCGCTGTACAATGTGTCTTTGGGGATCCTGCCATCTTCCATGCGGCTCACATGGCCAAGCCATCTTAAGCGCCGCTGACTCAGTAGTGTGTATAAGCAGGGGATGTTGGCCGCCTCGAGGACTTCTGTGTTGGAGATACAGTCCTGCCACCTGATGCCAAGGATTCTCCCGAGGCAGCGAAGATGGAATGAATTGAGACGTCGCTCTTGGCTGACATACGTTGTCCAGGCCTCGCTGCCATAGAGCAAGGTACTGAGGACACAGGCTTGATACACTCGGACTTTTGTGTTCCGTGTCAGTGCGCCATTTTCCCACACTCTCTTGGCCAGTCTGGACATAGCAGTGGAAGCCTTTCCCATGCGCTTGTTGATTTCTGCATCTAGAGACAGGTTACTGGTGATAGTTGAGCCTAGGTAGGTGAACTCTTGAACCACTTCCAGAGCGTGGTCGCCAATATTGATGGATGGAGCATTTCTGACGTCCTGCCCCATGATGTTCGTTTTCTTGAGGCTGATGGTTAGGCCAAATTCATTGCAGGCAGCCGCAAACCTGTCGATGAGACTCTGCAGGCACTCTCCAGTGTGAAATGTTAAAGCAGCATCGTCAGCAAAGAGGAGTTCCCTGATGAGGACTTTCCATACTTTGGACTTCGCTCTTAGACGGGCAAGGTTGAACAACCTGCCCCCTGATCTTGTGTGGAGGAAAATTCCTTCTTCAGAAGACTTGAACACATGTGAAAGCAGCAGGGAGAAGAAAATCCCAAAAAGTGTGGGTGCGAGAATACAGCCCTGTTTCACGCCACTCAGGATAGAAAAGGGGTGTGATGAGGTGCCGCCATGTTGAATTGTGCCTTTCATATTGTCATGGAATGAGGTGATGATACTTAGTAGCTTTGGTGGACATCCAATCTTTTCTAGTAGTCTGAAGAGACCACGTCTGCTGACGAGGTCAAAGGCTTTGGTGAGATCAATGAAAGCAATGTAAAGGGGCATCTGTTGTTCGCGGCATTTCTCCTGTATCTGACGAAGGGACTGTATCTGACCTCCTCTGTACCCTCTCCAAAGCCTCCACTTTCAGTGACCTGTGGACCTGTATGCCCAGATCTCTCTGCCTGTCAGTACTCCTCAGGGTTCTGCCATTTACTGTATACCTCCCACGTGCATTAGACCTTCTAAAATACGTTACCTCACATTTGTCCGGATTAAACTCCATCTGCCATTTCTCTGCCCAAGTCTCCAACCTATCCTGCTGTATCCTCTGACACTCCTCATCATTATCCGCAATTCCACCAACCTTTGTGTCGTTCACAAACTTACTAATCAGACCAGCTACATTTTCCTCCAAATCATTTATATATACTACAAACAGCAAAGGTCCCAGCACTGATCCCTGCGGAACACCACTAGTCACATCCCTCCATTCAGAAAAACACCCATCCACTGATACCCTCTGTCTTCTATGACCGAGCCAGTTCTGTATCCATCTTGCCAGCTCACCTCTGATCCCATGTGACTTCACCTTTTGTACCAGTCTGCCATGCGGGACCTTGTCAAAGGCTTTACTAAAGTCCATATAGATAACATCCACTGCCCTTCCTTCATCAATCGTCTTCGTCACTTCCTCAAAAAACTCAATCAAATTAGTAAGACACGACCTCCCCTTCACAAAACCAAGCTGTCTCTCGCTAATAAGTTCGTTTGTTTCCAAATGGGAGTAAATCCTGTCCCGAATAATCCTCTTTAATAGTTTCCATACCACTGACGTAAGGCTCACCGGCCTATAATTTCCTGGATTATCCTTGCCACCCTTCTTAAACAAAGGAACAACATTGGCTATTCTCCAGTTCTCTGGGACCTCACCTGTAGCCAATGAGGATGTAAAGATTTCTGTTTCTGTAAAGAATGTTTGCACAGTTACATGTCCTAGTGCAGGGGCACTTGGTGTAAGTATCGCAGCCCTACTCTTGCATCAGTTGAGCTCAACTTACTTCAGGCAGACTGGATTGAAACAGGGCCTTCCTGGGTCTCTATAGTTCAGCAGTGGAGTAACTTTTGTCATTGTATTCCTAACTAGATATATACCTAACTCTATTTTATTGAATTGAATGTGCGCAACATTATTACTTTCTCTGAAAGGCAGTTAAGCATTTCTACTGCTCTGTGGGAAACGCATTTCTTCTAATTTCTTGTTCTTGCTTCAGGTTTGTTCATTATGGAATTGGTTCTCTAGTTCTATGCTCACAGTCTAAGTTAAATAACCTACTTAGAACTATATTATCAAAGCCTTTCAGCAATTTGAGAGGCATGTCCCTCTTTATCTTCTTTTCTCCACCAAAAACATGTTTAACTCTATGAGACTCTTCATATTGTTTTGCCTTAAGTCCCAGAATCATCATTGCTTTTCACTCTCTTAACCCTCTCCAATGCATCAATGTCCTTTTGATGATTGGGTTCCTGCAATTGCGCACAATAACCTGTTTAATTATGATCTACATCCCAGTAGGAATTGGAGCCTATTTGCTCACGAGGTAGTTTTTTCTAACTTTCGTGAATGACCTGAGGATGTCTTCAGAAATCATTTGTTCCCTTTGTTGCTCATGCCAAACTTTATACAATGATTAACTCCGCATCTGAATGACAAAATCATCCAAATTAATTTAGGGAAAAATAAACATTAATCAGTGTACAGGCAAATGCTGTATCCTCAGCACTGAGAATATAAAATCATTAACTCTCTCCTTTATACGGGTAACAAGCTTTCTTCAGGAACCAGTTGTTTTAACCATTGTCCCAGTAATCACATTCTAGGCAAGGTGGAAGAATAGTTGGAATTCTCAACAAAGTTGTGCCCTACATTTTATCATTTGAATTTTTTGCATTTCGCATGGCCTATCTGACCAGAGGGAATTAAAAGTGAAGGAAAGTTGAAAATTGCAAGGTCACTTATTTTTCAGGAACTTGAGTGCCTGCTTTCCGAGTAACAGGGTGCTCCTGTGACTTCCGCCATCTCATTAGAGTGGGTGGGGTAAATTGGTCGTTAGCAGTCGTGCAAATGTGGTGATAGTGAATTGACACCCCTTTTATATCCCGTTAAATTTTTTGTCCATTGAAGTTACTGGAAAAGAAAATCAGGTGGGATGTAAAATGGACTGTAGATTCATTAGCGGCCATTTTGTGCCACTGTCGAAGAACCAGTTTCATCCCCTGTGACTTTGTTGCTCTTTCATAGGTATGGGATGACCATCCTAAGTTTTTAAATGACCCTATCACTGGGATTTGGGATGGGAACACCAGAAGACTAAAATCCTGTCTTGTTACATTTAGGCACTCAAAGCATCAGTAGAATTTTGGGGTCTTAAATTCCTTCAAGCACGCCATGCTGGATATCTGGGAGTAAAAGGGTAAAGCCAAGGGCCTCTTTGAAGTGGTGATCTAGTACAGTCTTGCCCGCTAAACTTTCTTTACTCCATTGCTCACTTGCCAACTCCCTCACACTCCAGTACGCCACCATAATACACTACAATGCAGTCCTCAGGGTCCACAGCTCCAGACCACATTATAGGTGAGACTGCATTATTTCGTACCTAGTGTCCAGTATTCAGGCTTGATCCTGCCAGTGCCAGAGACAATATTGCATGCATATCCCTGCAGTTTCTAGTCCTCGTGCTTCAAAATAAATGATTAAAGCAAGTGCTGTGTAAAGTCAACCAAATAATTAAATAGCTGCTTTTAATTTTTCTTTTCTAAAGTGGGTGGCTGTGTTTGTAGTTGTGGGGGGTGGGGTGGTGGGGGGCTTGTGGCCACAGTTACAGAATGAAAATTTTGGAGCCCAAGACAGACCTGCATTATACCAAGTTCCGCATTATGGTGGGCGGGGGGGGGGGGTGGGGTGGGGTGGGGTGGGGGGAGCAGGGAAGGGGCACTAATATGCTCTACCGATGATGTTCGAAGGGATCTTTGGAGACCAGTATCCTAACATATGTTTCTCTTCTATTTTTATAGGCAACTGTCAAGAACCAGGCATATCTGCCCCAGATAACAAGTAACCTAATACCTCTCTCAGAATGTTACATCAAGCACTCCATAGCAAGCACCAGTACAGAGATTTGGATAATTGGTTTGAAGAGGGCACCCAAGGTGACATGCAGAGCATGAGTGAGCAAGAACATATGGTGATAGCAGATAATTGCAGGACCCTGGTGGCTTGAAGCCCAGCTTGCATTCTTCCTCAGTTGTTCAGCCCTGGGATTCAGACCTCACATGCATGTAGAAAAATTGTAGAGATCTTTCCTTGTGCTGCAAGTTTTCTAAGGGGAAAATGATAAAGACATTTGCCCCAGCAAATTGCATATCCGTGATCTATTTGATGCATCTGTGCACTACGGATTAACTTATACTGTTCATGTCCCCAGTGGTATCTTGGAATGATCACTGGGCATGAACTTTCAGAGCTATAGTGACCTTGACTGCCACTGCGAGTACTGTTCCTGTGGTATAAGTTATCTATAGGTTTTCTTTGAGCAGAACTGATGTCCCTAGTATTTACAGAGTGGTAGAGTATGTGCCGAGAGGCTGAAAATAGCCAGTTACCTAGAAAGGCTGGGGACAAGGGGGTCCTGCTGAATTTAACGGCAGGACTTCAATATAATTTTCTTCTTCTGTTCTCTGACCAGCTGCCGGGTGGAAAACCAGCAACAAAACGTTGCAGTCAGGGCTCCTTGGGGACGGCTCCCAGCAATCAGGAGGAAAGGAAGGTCGACGTTTGGACATTGAGGTTTTGTGGGAGGAGGCCAACTGTGGTCGCATCATGGAAAGGTTAGATGTCACTGATTGGGTCTTGAGGGGGGGCATTCAGTGAATGAGGCAGTGAAAAAAGAAAGGCCGCAATCAGCAGAGGGGAGACCACTCTATGTGGGACGCTGCAAAACTCACCACCGTAGAAAATGGCAATCAGCGCATCTGCAGTGTGTTTGGGATACGTTCTTTTTAACCCCCTGACCCTCTTCCACCCATCGTGGAGGCTTCAATATCAAGGCCCATAAGTCTGTCATTCTCATCCAGGTGACATGGAACCTTCGAAGGCAGTTTTATCTGCGTATTCAAGTGAGTGAGCCTGGGTCTTTAGACATGGCTGTGTGAGCAAAGGCAGATGTGGGACGATTTGCATTTGGTACAATGAAACTTTCATACACTTTGAACTTCTGCATTTTAACTGGGTCTTTGTAAAGGTCATATTTCAATTTACATGCTTTGAGATTTGAGGAGCGATTCTTGGATTTGACCTAGTTTTGGTTTAGGGTTGTTGCTCCTTTATGTCCTGCAGGTTGTAGCTTGTGGTTTTCAATCACTAAATCAAATTGCCTCCTTTTCTTGATGTAGCAAAGTTTCCACACAGCCTATTTTACCATTTCTTAAGTGTTTTTGGCTTTTGATTAGTGGATGTAACCATCATCTTCCCTTTGTATGATTCAGCATAAAAATGGTGGAAACAGCGACAGAAAAATCTGGTGACAGACAGTTAAGTTACAATTTTATGTATTCAGCTAGCTTTACTCAAAACTATCATGGTACCATATATACCACAGTCCATATGCAGTGGTGTACAAGGTTGCTTTTCCATTGTTGTTTAATTATATAATTGATTAATATAATGAGTTCAACTATTTTTGTTCTATCAAAGCGGCAAACAATATTTGAGATAATGAGGGTGTAATATATTGATAACAGACTAACGGTCTGCAAAAGATAGTTTCTTAAATCAGCACAAAATTATTTCAATCAGATGCAATAAAGAGAAAAACACAGAGATTAATTAAAAAGCCAAGGAGTCAGATTCTACTTGCTCTGTAAAATTGATTCTGGTTAATAGGCAGTGCATTGCTTGAAATGAGAGGCACATGAGATATCTAACTGAAATCTGATCACCACAACAGAATATGCCTGCAGGACGTAAGAGAACAGCAAACCTAACCCAAAATTGGGATCAAATCCAAGAATCACTCCAGTGCTAAGCCTCAAAGCATATAAATTGAAATGTGGTCTTTACAAAATCTCAGTTAATATGTAGAAATTGGAAAAATGAAGATTCTGAATCCCAACCCTATCTGTCTACTGAAGAGGGAAACCAATGTCCTGGAATGATTTGATGTTTTAACACTGCTATTTTCAGGTTAGGTTCAAAGCACTAACATACATGCCAACCGAAAAAAAAAGGAAAAGGTGATCCACAGGTTACAAAAAGCTAACACAATCCCAAAAAAGCTGTCAACTTAAAACCTATAGCACATAGGCCTATACCATAGAGTTACACTGAAAATACATGGAGTTGTAAATACTTAAAGTGCACATTTACCCAATATTTCATTGTTTAGTGTAAAATTATGATAATAGTTATCCTTTATTTCTTGAGGAGAAATTGTGTATATGTTTTGGTGCTCTTTGTTAAACCTGACTAGTTTCCACAGGAGCCACAGAGAGGCAACAGCACTAGGAGAGGAGGCGGTAGGATCTGTAACCATGGAGATGGCAGCAGCAGCAGCAGCAGCAAGAGCACAAGATGTCTGTATTAACTAATAACTTCACAGTAAAAGCCTTGTGTATCATATGCAGCTCCCCCATTCCCAGTTCTCACATCTCTCAGGCTGCTGCCAGCTCTGGGGTTGCAGATTCTCCTGCTGCTTCTTGCACAGCTGATTCTGTCACTTCTGCAGCAGTAGATGTATTCTGTCTAGTAATTGAAGTAAGAATATACAATGTTTGCAGTACTGTGATGAAATCCTCCTTTCCCTAGTTCACAGAGGCACTCCTTCTCACCATATTTGCGTAATGTGTGCAAAAGCACTCTGTATAATTAAAACAAATGTTATGTGCATTACCACGAACAAAATAGCTCTTCATGTTATGGGAACAGGAGCCATAGAATCATCAGGAGAGTCAGAAGGAGCTTAAGGGGAATTGGCATTGGGAAATAAGTTGACATCACAAGAGCCAGCAGGAATAAGAGAGTCAGTGGCAGAATCTACAATTAAGAGGCACCAGGAGAGGAAGAGATAGCAGTCTGAGACTGGAAGAGGCATTGGGAACAGGAGCAGGAGAGGCAAGAGTATGATCTGGAGCATAGAACTTGCAGCAGCAAGAGCATGACATCTGTATGGACTAATAACGTCACATAAAAATCTTCTGTACCATGTGCACCTCCCCCATTTCCAGTTTTCTAATCCCTTGTGCTGTTGGCAACTGTTGAGTTACAACTTCTGTTGCCACTAATTCTGCCACTTCCACAGCATTGGAAAGATTTTTATCGGGTAGTTGAGGTCAGTATGAACTAAAGTTTACAGCAGTCAAACATGGATACATATTCTTGCCTCTAAGATCTTAAAGAAGACTTGCATTTACATAGCACCTTTCACAACTTCAGAGCATCCCAAGTGCGTTGCAGTCAATGAAGTACTTTTTGAAGTGTAGTCACAGTTGTAGGAACAAGAATGCTTTAAATGCTACATTTAAAGAATGTGGGAAGCTACTCACTCCCCCACCTGATCACAACCCATTTCCACAACCTAGCTTCATATTCCCCAACCAGACTTGTGATCTCCCTTCCTGCCCATACCACTGCTGCCCCCCTCCCCCACCCTCTTATAACTGAGGGCTGCTGTGACGCTGGCAACGCCATTTCTTTGTTCATTCTTTACTGGTGGGCTCTTCACCTGTTTGATGGAAATGAGAACCAAGGCCTGATATCAGAGGCACCTCAGATCTCACCATTCAGGCACACTGATTAATACCTGCATCCCTGTGTGCTTGAATTTTTAGGCTTGACTGTTATTGGGGTTGGCATGCATGCACTAAGTTGTGGTGTAAAGTAAGAATCAGGGTTTGGCCTAACTAGAGAAAAAAATGGAGTGAAACTCCTTGGAGAAGGAATAATATTATCATGTATCTTTTTGACCTTACATGGAGTCTGGGGTCATAGTGGAAAATGTGCCAAGTATTCCATGGATAGCCTGGAAACATAAACCCACTTGCAATTAATGAAAATGTTTAGAATGCTGCGACTCACACTGACTATCCATTTAAAATGTAACTACTGATAGAGGAACTCTGCACATGAAAGTAAGTACATATGCACAAAGCTTTCTCTTGGGTGACATAATTCACGTTTCACTGAATCAATGTAAACAAGGCGCTGTCTAGCTGAAACCTAAACTGCAGCAATCAGTCTCATTGCCATGTAAAAATGCTCTTGTAGGCAGATCGGCAGGTTCATTCCAAACTAGGAGGAAATCTTTGCTGCTGAATTGGTCCATGTGTGCAATGCACATAAATTTGAATATTAGGAACTTGCCATCCTTATTAAAACAATGCATCAATATTTATTCTTCCCACATTTTCTTTACACTTAAGAGCAAGCACCAACAATAAACTTCTTAATTTTCAAATAAAGTCACTGAGCAGCAGTGCCAACAAATACATCAGATTGATTTTCTTTGAGGCAGTACCTCTGGTGCTCTGCTATTGATGGTTGCCAGGGAAATGAGCAAGAGCTTTGTAAGCCTTTGGTATCATTACCATGTTGCTGTCACTCACAAAGAAGTCTGACTTCCGTTATATCCCAAGCGCAACAGGATTTGCTTAGCTAGTGACTTGCCAAAAGAAAAATCACTTGAAGACAACTTATTTCGGCATCAGATGACTCCACTTTGTATGATGTTCATGTACTGTTGATATATGTCATTAAATGCTACAAATTCTCTAATCCCAAAATAATAGATGTATCAAGGTAGAAATTTCAATCAGTGAAAGGCATGTGCCTGCTCTATGTTCCTGTGCATGCTACTTTCACACAGGTGTTAATGTTTATAAAATAAGTGGGTTGATGCCTGTGTAAAAATAATGAACACAGCAACATAGTATGAACACATAAAACATTTGCATGTGAATTTTGCCAATTGGAATTTCCATTTTATTTATTTAAAAGCTTTCAGAGTGACATTCCTGTGGATATGATCTGAAGTTATACACCACCTTGGTGTTTAGTGGACTTAGTAAGGAAGAGGGTCAGAATACTGTACTTTCACTTTGGGTTTGTGTTTGAATTCAACACAGATTTATGGACTGAAAATCTCTTTGCAGACTATAAGGATCCTATTTGAAATTAGTTTGTTTGCTTCAATTGGTTCCTTATAGGCATGGGCCCATACCAAAACAATGTCAATATTTTGACACAAAATTGTCTGTTTCTCTCAGAGCAGCCATAGGATGGCTTGTGAGCAAAATAGAAAACTCCACATTGGTGCAGGAAAGAAACATTTTTGTGGTAGAATAGAAGTAGTTTTACTCTGTAGCTGGTGTTGCCATAGACGTTCTTGATGCGTAATTGGACGCTCCCCATCAATTGCATACTTCACCTTGAAAAGTAAAAAATTCATCTAAAATCTAAGTCGGCACAGACTCGGTGGGCCGAAGGGCCTGTTTCAGTGCTGTATCACTAAACTAAACTAAACTAGATATTGAGTTACGACTGAGGTGGGAGGAGTGCACTGTTTTATTAATTCCACTTCTCCGCAGGTCACGACATACATTTAAATTTTTTCCCAGTTACCGCTACGGTCAATCGTATTTTTATCCCAGTATAAAATACATCAACCAGGTTTCTTTAATAAGCAACAAAATTATCAGTTTATTAGAAAAAAGGACATAACCAATAACGATGCAAATCATTAACACGGAGATTGAAATATACAAGTTCCCTTTTTACCTTAGCCCCTCATGCGCACACATACCGGTTAACCAAAAAAAAGAGATTTACTCTTCAGAGCTCTATTACAAAAAAAAGACAAAAAGTATACTTTGTCCAAATACTTGCTAATTCTTGAAGGAAACACAGAAGATATGGAAAGATGTCAGATGACCTTTGTTTTGGTTTGCCATCCCTACGCGTAGATGGCTGTTGATGGGATCTTCCTAGAACAGTTCTTGTGTGGCAACGTTGAAGATCAGTTTGGGCAGGCTTTCCAAGAAAAATGCAGCAGCAATTTCAGTCTCTTTCTTACACTTGCTTCTCAGAGCTTCTCAAAGAGTTTGAAAAACTGTTAGGCATTTCAAAGTGCTGGAACAGACTGAGTTGGGCTTGTCCTTTGCAGGTTGATTCTTTAACTCCTTTTCAAACCATTGTTCATATCCCAACTACCTCTCCAAGGCAAAACCAAAATCATCTCAGGAGTCAAACCTGCTGATCCCTATAAATCTTGACCTGTCACTTCTCTGTAAATATCTTCCCCAAGTCAAAAGGCTCCCTGCTGGGTATTATTCCGAAAACAGGTTTCTTCCAGTAACTGTTTGTTTACAAGCTCAGTCCAAAAGAACTTCTGATGACCTCATTTTAAAAAAAACACACATAGTTCCCCATCTATGGAAACCTTTTTTCAGTTTTAAAACCAAAGTACTCATAATTTAACAAAAAAATGGAAGCACTCGTAAGACCTCCACCCTTGAAGGAATGAAACACCATTTCTAAATGTGTCATTATGAAGTGTGGCTAAAAAAGATGAAAAAGTTTAAAACACATTTACACATGCATACTCATTCACTCTTTACCTGTAGTTAATAACATTCTGCGTTGTACCATCTTTGCACTCAGATAACGCAAAGCAATGTTAGATTCTAGATAAAGCATCTGCAGGTACATTAATTTAGCCCGCAATGTGAATAATCTTTAAGTGATAAGGTTGCAATAGCAAATTCCATTGGAATAGTCTGGCATTCTGGTTTTTAAATTTTTCCACAAAGGCTAGGGGGTTTATGATCAGGAAATACCAGTGTCTCTCTAGTCGTGGCGGACATAGACTTCAAAATGCTTAAGAGACAATAATAAACCTAGGGTTTCTTTTTCCACTGTTGAATATCTTTTTTGGTGTCGATTTAGCTTTTTGGAAAAGTATTGCACTGGCCTTTCTATACCTGATCCATCCTCTTGTAACAGGACTGCACTGACCTACAGGTCACTAGCATCAATTGCCAGCTTGAAGGGCTTAGTGAAATTTGGAGCAGCCAAATTTATCAAAATGGCTTTCAGCCTCCTGAAAGATGCTTGGCACTCCCCTGACCACAGTAGCTTGGTTTTCGTTTTCTGCAGAAAATCTGTCAGTGAAGCAGCTATAGTACTAACATTTGATACAAATGTGCAGTAGAAACCACACATGCCCAAAAACCTCATGATTTCTTACTTAGTCCTCGGGATAGGAAACTCCACCAATACTTGTACTTTCACTGTTCTTGGCAACACCTGTCCTTGCCCTACTATATGCCCGGGATAGGTTACTCTTGCTTTTGAAAATTCACTTTTGGCAAGGTTTATTACTAAATCAGCTGATGTAATTTCCGAAACAGAGCTTCTACTTGTTTCAAGTGGTCCATCCAAGTGTCACTGCTTAGCAGCACACGTCAAAGTAAACCACACAGTTACGAACACTGGCTACCACTTGGTTCATTTGTCTCTGAAAAGTGCTTGGGGCATTTTTTTTAGCCCGAATGGCATCATTCGGCATTTGAAAAGACCGTCTGGTGTGACATAGGCCGATATTTCTTTAGCTCGGGATATTAAAGGAACCTGCCAGCATCCCTTTAACAAATCTATTTCGGTAAGAAATGGGGCACTGCCAACTCTGTCAATACAGTCTTCCAAGTGAGGAATGAAGGATGTTCCTGCCATGGAGGGAGTGCAAAGAAGATTTACTAGGCTGATTCTTGGGATGGCAGGATTGATGTATGAGGAGAGATTGGGTCAACTGGGCCTATATTCAATAGAGTTTAGAAGAATGAGAGGGGATCTCATAGAAACCTATAAAATTCTAACAGGACCAGACAGGCTAGATGCAGGGAGGATGTTCCTGATGGCTGGGGAGTCCAGAACCAGGGGTCACAGTCTCAGGATATGGGGTATGCCATTTAGAACCGAGATGAGGAGAAATTACTTCACTCAGAGGGTGGTGAACCTATGGAATTCTCTACAGCAGAAGGCAGTGGAGGCCAAGTCATTAAATATATTCAAGAAGGAGATATATATATTTCTTAATGCCAAAGGGATCAAGGGATATGGGGAGAAAGTGGGAACAGGGTACTGAATTAGATGATCAGCCATGATCTTTTTGAATGGTGGAGCAGGCCCAAAGGGCCAAATGGCCTACTCTTGCTCCTATTTTCTATGTTTCAATGAATTGGGTAGGAGTTTGTCTTTGTTACTGTATTAACCTTTCGTCTATGCAGAGTCTAGTTGAACCATCAGATTTAGGGAATAATACCACTGGGGAACTCCAGCTGCTTTGACTGGGTTCAATTAGGTGATTTTCCAGCATGTATTGGATTTCTGCTTTTACCTGGGCCTATTTTTCTGGACATAAGCGGCAAGGGTGTGGTTTTATAGGAGAGAATTCCTCTGCATCCACATCATGTGTGGCTAAGGTTGTAGATCCTAGCTTGTGCCTACACACTCTTAAATGCTGTGAGTAGCCTTGTTATGTCTTCTTCTAGTTCTGCATCTAACTATGAAAGCAGAATGTCCCAATCTCCCTGACGGCAAATCCCCCACCTGCCAAAATTGAGGTGCTCATGATTTCACCACATGAACATTAAAATTAAAATTGCAAGCCCCTGACCGGAAAGACATTTCCATGGTAACCGGTAGTGTTGGAACAAGGGACAAAGGGCCATGCCCTGAGTCATTCAACCAACAATGAACTTTTGATTACCAGGCGTTGAAGGTGGGCGGAGTTAGCATTCCAGAGACTGCTAAGATATAATCCACAAACCTCACAGGAGAGACTGTTCCATATAAGGAACTAGTCACATGACTAACATGCTGGGCAACCTGGGAGTTTTTTGAATTAGAACAGAGAATGCTTGTGTGCTCATGGACTGAGAACATCTCTCCTACCTGCTTTCATCTCCTTCCCACAGAACTGAATCTTGTGAACACACGTGAAACTCAAAGAGAGAAAGGTTTCCTACGTGAACAAGGTTTTAAGAAGACTACTGGGCCCCAACAAAACGCAAGATCATATCTTCAATCAAGGACTACAGCGAGCTTGAGTAACAGTAACAAGATATTGCCTCAAACTGTTTTACTTATCTTTTCTTCTGCTGTTTTCTGTCCCTATCTGCATGTTTATATCACGTGTGCATGCTAGCGCGGGCGCGTCGTATATCCGTAGGCATGAACCGTATTAGAGTTTAAGTTTAACGTTTAATAAATTTTATCTGTCTTCTTTAAAACAAAGAAAGCCTGTTGGTGCTCATTTCTTTGCCTTATAATTAGAAAGTTGTGAACAAGGATTCACAAAGGGGGAGCTCAAAACACAGTGTGTTTAAAATTAAACCCTGTTACAATAAGACCAGGTGACGATAGTAACAGACCCCTAGACAACTTTTGCACCTGGTCGGAACAGAAATTGGGGGCTTGTCCAGGATTGTTACCCACAGACAAATGAGTGAAATTGGAAGTGGGGAGCCAAATTGTTCCCAATCAAAAAGAGCAAAATATCAATTCCGGTTTTCTTGTGGTTGTGTGTGATTGAATACTAACATGTCTGCAACTGAAGCGAGTAGCTCTCCAAACCAGGGTGAAGTAACTTGGGATAAGTTAAAAGCACTGTCTATGGAGGAGTTGAGAAAAATGGCTGAGCAGTGTGGGATCACTGTACGTGGCAAGGCTAGGAAGTCTGAACTCCTAAGGCTAGTGGCCAACCATTTTTCCCTTGAATCTGACAAAGCAGAAGCAGTGTTAGAAGCAGACCCAGACAGGATACTGATTGCAAAGTTATAATTGGAACAAAGGAAACTTGAATTAGAGGGAAAAGAGAGAGAGAGGCAGGAGAGGGAGAAAGAGAGCCTTACAACAGGAATGTGAAGAGAAAGAAAGACAGGAGAAGGAATAAGAGAGGAGAGAGAAAAAGAATATTCCAGAAAGAATGCGAACAAAGAGAATTGAGGTGGCTTGGGTTAGCTGGGCAACAACAGAGTAGCCCTAGTGAAAGCATGCCCAATATGGAGGAACACAATTCAGGACTGGGTACAAGATTGCTAAAACTCACCCAGCTAATTCCAAAATTCAATGAGGAAGATGTGGAAACGTTTTTTGTGTCCTTCAAGAAACTGGCAAGGCAGCTAAAATGGCCAGCTGAGACCTGGTCTCTTTTACTGCAAAGCAAACTAACTGGAAAAGCCCATGAGGTTTATTTCTTGCTGCCAGATGAGAGTTCATCAAATTATGAACTGACCAAAAATGCTATCCTTGGGGCATATGAAATAGTACCCGAAGCCTACCACCAAAATTTTAGAACCCTTAAAAAGCAAGCTCATCAAACTTGTCTGGAGTTTGAGAGAAGCAAGCAGTTGGCTTTTGACTAGTGGCTGGGGACTTTAAAAATACGCTCAGCTATGAGACTCTCAGAAAAGTAATCCTGTTAGAGGAATTTAAAAAATCTCTCCCATTCTCAATAAAAACTCATGTCGAGGAGCAGCGGGTTCAGGGAGCCCGGCAAGCAGCCGTTCTGGCCGATGAGTTTACTTTAATTTATAAGTAGGTTTCCCAGGGGAGACCTTTCCTAATCACCCCCACAAATCCAAAAAGGACAAAGGGTGGAAAGGTGATATCCACCCAGGCAGTCTTGAAAGAGAAAGGAAAGCAAGAGACACAGGGGGCACTCCTCCAGGCAAAAAGGAAGGTGCTATGAGCAAGAGTGAGACCCGGAGACCTGTGTGCTTCTATTTTCATAAGGCAGGGCATTTAAAAGCTGACTGCTGGAAACTAAAGGGGAAACCGGTAGGGTTAATCAGGGCACACCCACTCAGTGAAGACGAGGGCCTGATGGAAAACACAGAACAAGCTGTGGCTTTAACTGCAGTAAGAGTGCAACCCAGGAGGCTTACGACAGCCAGTGCAGGAAAAGCTAATAGGATTCCTAAAGATTATCAGGGTTTTGTATTTGAAGGGAAAGTAACCCCATACCCCTCGAGTGGGGCAAGCAAGCCCATTGTGATTCTCAGGGACATAGGGGTGACTAGATCCCTTTTACTGGGAAAAGGCTTGACCTTTCCCTCAGAGAGTGCAGTGAACACCAAAATGGTGGTGAATGGTATTGGAGGGCAGTGTATGCCTGTACCTGTACACCGTGTGCACCTGGAGTGCGACCTAGTTTCGGGACTGGTGACTGTAGGGATTGTCCCTACTTTGCCTGTGGACAGGGTTGACCTGCTCCAAGGTAATGATCTGGCAGGGGTGAAGGTGGTAGCACCCCCCACCCCAGTAGTGAAAGAAAGACCGCAGGAGGTCAGAGAGACAGGGCAATGGCAGGAGATGGTCCCCTGCAGAGTCCCTGAATGTGTAGTGAGTCAGCCGATGATCAAATCAGCTCCCCCAGAGGAGACTGCATAGGCACTGCAGGCAAATGACCATGAGGTCTGCCTGTCCAAGACTTTCTTTGGAAAGTTAGGAGACCCAGGAGATGAATTAAATGGATTTTCCCCAGCTGAGGCTCAGCGAGCCGACCCAGTATTACAAGAGTTAGCACAGGCTTCCCAATCTGAAAGTGAAGCAGAGGGAGTCCCTGATTGCTACTATTTAAAGAATGGGGTACTGATGAGGAAATGGAGTTCTCCTCACAGACCCGAGAGCAAGGAGTGGACAGTAGTTCACCAGTTAGTGGTACCACAGATTGTACTGGGGAGAAATATTAAGAAGGGCCCATGAGACTACAGTGGCTGTACATGTTGGTATACGAAAGACCAAAGCCTGTGTAAGACAGCAGTTTGACTCGTCAAAACTCCACAACGATGTGGTGGAGTACTGCAGGAGTTGCCACATGTGCCAGGTTGAGGGGAAACCCTAACCTACAGTGAAACCTGCACCCCTAAGTCCTCTACCGGTGTTAGGAGGACCCTCCAGAAGAGGGCTGGTGAACTGTAAGGGACCCCTGCAGAGAACAAAAGGGATATGGCAGGCACATGGCTGGCAAAAGTTTGGAAAGAGAGGGGGGAAATGTGACCCAGAGGGCAGGTTAACGGAAGTCCCGGAATAATCCCGGATGAAAATCCCTATCACCCGGTCAACCAACCCAGAAAAATGTGAAAAGTTAGACCCTACATCCTCCTATGTAAATGCAGGCTCTAGAACCACCCCACAAGAGTTGCTAACAGCATCTACAGGAAACTGCAGAGACAAAGATAGACCTCTAGGGCGCAGAGAAACCGTGAGGGTGATGTCTCACCTAGTCAAAGTGTCACAGGAGAATGCAGTTCAGTCTGCACAAATACCTGCAGGTAGAAGTGTCCCAGAGGACAAAGGGGAGAGTAACAAAGACTCCTCCCCCACAGTAAGAGGAAAAGGGAACCGCCCATACCCTGAAGCCAAAAGACTTTGCATGACTCAGAGTTCAGGACAGACCTGCCCCCCTACTAATGCTCCTGAGGGAAACAAAGGGGGAAATTAAAGCAGACCTGGCACCCAGTACAGATAATTTTTAATGAGCCTCAAGATTGGTGAATGAATGGAAATGAATGAGAGAAATGCATTGTTTCTTTCTGTATCTTATATCTCTCAAACTCTGCAATGAAATGCGCCATTTTCTTCAAATCGTATTTCATTCCCCTGGGCGTGGAGGTGTCAGGCAAACCTCCCACCTGCCAAGATTGAGGCACACATGATTTCACCACATGAACATTAAAATTAAAATTGCAAGCCCCTGACCGGAAAGCAATTTCCATGGTAACCGACAGTTGGAACAAGGGACAAAGGGCCATGCCCTGACTCATTCAACCAACAATGTACTTTTAATTACCTGATGTTGAAGGTGGGTGTAGTTAGCATTCCAGAGACTGCTAAGGTATAATCCACAAACCTGGCAGGAGAGACTGTTCCATATAAGGAGCTAGTCACATGACTAACCTGCTGGGCAGCCTGGGAGTTTTTTGAATTTGGACTCCCAACAAAGGAATTGGAACAGAGAATGCCTGTGTGCTCATGGACTGAGAACATCTCCTCTCCTCTCCTGCCTGCTTCCATCTCCTTCCCAAGGAACTGAATCTTGTGAATATAGGTGAAGCTCAAAGAGAGAAAGGTTTCCTACGTGAAGAAGGTTTTAAGAAGACTACTGGGCCCCAATGTAACACAAGATCATATCTTTAATCAAGGACTACAGCAAGCTCGAGAAACAGTATCAAGATATTGCCTCAAACTGTTCTACTTTTGTTTTCTTCTACTCTTTTCTGTCCCTACCTGCATGTTTATTTCATGTGTACATGCTAGCGTGGGCGAGTTGTATATCCGTAGGCGTGAACCATATTAGAGTTAAGTTTAACGTTTAATAAATTTCATCTTTCTTCTTTAAACCAAAGAAAGCCTGTTTGTGCTCATTTCTTTGCCTTATAATTGGAAAGTTGTGAACAAGGATTCACAAAGGGGAAGCTCAAAACACAGTGTGTTTAAAATTAAACCATGTTACAATAAGGCCAGGTGAAGATAGTAACAGACCCCTAGACACCTTTCGTACCTGGTCGTAACACTCCTTAACAATTCAGAATTAGCTAACCAGATAATAGGAGGTTCAATTTGAGAATGGTCTCGACGTCCTTCTGCCTCGTCCTCACTATATCTTTCATCCTTCACTATCCCTACTACCTGACATACATGTGCTTGCTTATTCTACTCCCGGCGATGATATTGTTTCAACATATTGATATGACACAAGCCAATTCTTTTTCTGGCAATCTGGGGTGTCAATCAAATAATTGACTTTACCAATTCTCTTGACCACTTTATATGGACCACTGAACTATGCTTTCAGCAGTTCACACTGTAAAGGCAGTAATACTAATACCTCATCCCCTGGTTGAAATATTCGGGTCAAACAAAGAACAAACAAAGAACAGTACAGCACAGGAACAGGCCATTTGGCCCTCCAAGCCTGTGCCGATCTTGATGCCTGCCTAAACTAAAACCTTCTGCACTTCCGGGGCCCATATCCCTTCCTATTCATATATTTGTCAAGATGTCTCTTAAACGTCGCTATCGTATCTGCTTCCACCACCTCCCCTGGCAGCAAGTTCCAGGCACTCACCACCCTCTGTGTAAAAAACTTGCCTCGCACATCCCCTCTAAACTTTGCCCCTCGCACCTTAAACCTATGTCCCCTAGTAACTGACTCTTCCATCCTGGGAAAAAGCTTCTGACTATCCACTCTGTCCATGCCGCTCATAACTTTGTAAACCTCTATCATGTCGCCCCTCCACCTCCGTCGTTCCAGTGAAAACAATCCGAGTTTATCCAACCTCTCCTCATAGCTAATGCCCTCCAGACCAGGCAACATCCTGGTAAACCTCCTCTGTACCCTCTCCAAAGCCTCCACGTCCTTCTGGTAGTGTGGTCTTGGTATGCTTGTCTGCCCATTTCTTCGTGGTTGTTTGGGAAGCTTTCAGGTGTTCCTGAGCCACTTTGCAGGCTCTCACGAGCCACTCCCCGAACACAGATACATAATCTAACACAGAAGATTTGTCCCTCTGTTCTAAAAACCTGTCTTTAATTAGTTTTAGGGAACTTCTTATCTCATGTCCATAAACTAATTCAAAATGACTAAAACCTGTACACTCATTAGATGAATCCCTAGTGGCAAACAAAATAAGTTTTAGCCCTTTATCCCAATTACGGGGATATTCATGGCAGTATGCCCTGATCATCATTTTGAGCCTTTCTAAAGCTCCTTGTAATTGTGGGTAGTATAAGAACATAAGAACTAGGAGCAGGAGTAGGCAATTCAGCCCCTCGAGCCTGCTCTGCCATTCAATACGATCATGGCTGATCTCATTTCGGCCTCAACTCCACTTTCCTGCCAGTTCTCCATAACCCTTCAACCCTTTACTAATTAAAAATCTGTCTATCTCCTCCTTAAATTTACTCAATGTCTCGGCATCTACCGCACTCTGGGATAGTGAATTCCACAGACTCACGACCCTTTGAGAGAAGTAATTTCTCCTCATCTCTGTTTTAAATCTGCTACCCCTTATCCTAAAACTATGACCTCTTGTTCTAGATTGCCCCACCGGAGGAAATATCCTCTCTACGTCTACTTTGTCAATCCCCTTAATCATCTTATATACCTCAATTAGATCTCCTCTCATTCTTCTAAATTCTAGAGAGTAAAGGCCTAAACTGCTCAATCTCTCTTCATAAGACAAACCCCTGATCTCTGGAATCAATCTAGTGAACCTCCTCTGAACTTCCTCCAACGCAATTACATCCCTCCTCAAGTAAGGGGACCAAAACTATACACAATACTCCAGGTGCAGTCTCACTAATGCCTTGTACAGTTACAGCAACACTTCCCTACTTTTATACTCTATTCCTTTAGCAATAAATGCCAAAATTCCATTTGCCTTCCTTATTACCTGCTGCACCTGCATACTAGTTTTCTGCACGAGGACACCCAGATCCCTCTGCACTGAAGCACTCTGTAGTTTCTCTCCATTTAGATAATAATTTGCCTTTCTATTCTGACCAAAATGGATAACCCTCACACTTATCCACGTTAAACTCCATCTGCCAAATTTTGGCCCATTCACCTAACCTATCCATAGCCATTTGTAAATTTCTTATTTCTTTATTGCAACTTACTATCCCACCTATTTTAGTGTACTCTGCAAATTTGACTATAGTACCTTCTATCCCTGCATTCAAGTCATTAACATAGATTGTAAATAGTTGGGGCCCGAGGACCGAACCCTGTGTCACCCCACTAGTTACATCTTGCCAACCAGAAAATGACCCATTTATTCCGACTCTCTGTTTTCTGTTGGTTAGCCAATCCTCTATCCAAGCTAATAAATTGCCCCTAACCCCATGTGATCTTACCTTGTGTATTAACCTTTTGTGTGGCACCTTATCAAATGCCTCTGGAAGTCCAGATATACTACATCTACAGGATCCCTATTATCCACTTTACTTGTTACATCTTCGAAGAACTCTAGCAAATTAGTCAAACATGATTTACCCTTCATAAAACCATGCTGACTCTGATGGATTGCGTTTTGACTTTCTAAATGTCTGTTATTATTTCCTTAATAATGGATTCTAGCAATTTTCCAATGACAGATGTTAAACTAACTGGTCTATAGTTTCCTACTTTCTGCCTCCCTCCTTTTTTGAATAAGGGCGTTATATTAGCATTTTTCCAATCCAGTGAAACCTTTCCTGCATCCAGTGAATTTTGGAATATTATAACCAATGGATCCACTATCTCCGCTGCCACTTCCTTTAAGACCTTAGGATATAGGCCATTAGCCCTGGGGACTTGTTTGCCTTCAATCCCAATAGTTTGCTCAGTACTTTTTCCTTAGTAATGATGATTGTTCTAAGTTCCTCCCTTCCTATAACCTCTGCACTACTTGTTACGATTGGGATGGTACTAGTGTCCTCCACCGTGAAAACTGAGGCAAAATACTGATTTAGTGTCTCTGCCATTTCTGTGTTCCCCACCATTAACTCCCCAGTCTCATCCTCCAAGGGACCAAAATTCACTTTAGATACTCTCTTCCCTTTTATATATTTATAGAAGCTTTTGCTATCTGTTTCTATATTTTGCACTAGTTTTCTTTCATAATTTACCTTTGCTCTTTTTATTACTTTTTAGTAACCCTTTGTTAATCTTTAAAAGTTTCCCAATCTTCCAGCCTGCCACTGGCCTTTGCAGTATGGTATGCCTTAGTTTTTGTCTTTATGTTACCCTTAACTTCCTTGCTTAACTATGCATGTTTTTCCCCCTCTTACAATCTTTCTTCCTCTTCGGAGTACATTTTAGTTGGGATGATTTGAATATCTCCTTAAACATCTGCCACTGCTCATCAACTCTCCTACCTTTTAGTCTTCCTGCCCAGTCCACTAGGGCCAAATCTGTCCTCATGCCTATGTAATTACCTTTGTTTAACTCCAGAACGCTAGTGTGGGACTCCAGTTTCTCGCCCTCAAACTGAATTTGAAATCCTAGCATGCTATGATCACTCTTCCCTAGAGGAACCTTAACTATGAGATCATTAATTAATCCCACCTCATTACACAATACCAAATCTAGAATAGCCTACCCTGGTTGGTTCCACAACATATTGCTCCAAAAAACAATCTCTAATACATTCAATAAACCCTCCCTCGAGGCTCCCCTTGCCAATATGATTAATCCAGTCTATATGCATATTAAAATCACCCATGATTATTGCCGTACCTTTCTTACAAGCCCCCAGTATTTCCTGGTTTGTACTGTGCCCCACTGCGGAACTACTGTTTGGGGACCTATAGATTACTCCCACCAGGGTCTTCTTTCCCTTGCTATTCCTTATTTCTACCCAGACTGATTCTACATCTTGATCTCCAGTGCCTGTATCATTTCTCACTACAGTACCAATCTCTTCCTTTACTAACAAAGCTGCACCACCTCCTTTTCCTTCCTGCCTATCCTTCCGAAATACTGAGTACCCTTGGATATTCAATTCCCAAACCTGGTTTCCCTTCAACCACGTCTCAGTAATCGTCACCAAATCATAAGTATGCTGAAGACTTTAACTGGGTTATACCCAAATTACCCATAACTTGTTGAAAACTTTTAGACATAAAATTGGAACCTTGATCTGACTGAATCTCAATCGGTAATCTATATCTAGTGAAGAACTGGGTTAACTTCTCTACCGCTACCTTATCAGAAATTGTTCTCAAGGGAATGGCCTTTGAGAACTGTGTAGTCGTATCCATGATAGTGAATATATATTGGTGTCCCGCTTTTGTTTTCGGTAAAGGTCCTGCACAGTCTACCAACACCTTACTAAATGGTTCCCCAAAAACTGGTATGGGAATTAGACCTGCTGGTTTTATGGCAACTTGTGGTTTTCCCACAATCTGGCACATTTTACAAAACTGCACCACGTCCTTGGAAAGACATGACCACACAAGTGCCAGGCAATGGCCATCTCACACAAGAGAGAATCTAACCATCTCCCCTTGACATTCAATGGCTTTACGATCACTGAATCCCCCACTATCTACATCTTGGGGGTTACCATTGACCAGACACTGAACTGTAGTAGCCATATAAATACCATGGCTACAAAAGCAGGTCAGAGGCTAGAAATTCTGCGGCAAGTAACTCACCTCCTGACTCCCGAAAACTTGTCCACCATCTACAAGGCATAAGTCAGGAGTGTAATGGAATACTCTCCCCTTGCCTGGATGAGTGCAGCTCCAACAACACTCAAGAAGCTCGACACCATCCAGGACAAAGTAGCCCACTTGATTGTGGATGGGGTGCCAAACATTCACTTCCTCCACCACCGACACCCAGTGTGTACCATCTACAAGATGCACTGCAGCACCGCACCAAGGCTCCTTAGATAGCACCTTCCAAACCCGTGACATCTACCACCTAGAAGGACAAGGGCAGCAGATGCATGGGAACACCACCACCTGCAAGTTCCCCTCCAAGCCACACACAATCCTGACTTGGAACTATATCACCATTCCTTCACTGTCGCTGGGTCAAAATCCTGGAATCCCATTCTTAACAGCACTGTTGGTGTACCTACCCTACATGGACTGCAGCAGTTCAAGAAGGCAGCTCATCACCACCTTCTCAAGGGCAATTAGGGATGGGCAATAAATGCTGTCCTAGCCAGCGACGCCCACATCCCATGAACAAATAAAAATAAATGTAGACCTAAAAGTGATTGGGTCCTCTGGATCCCCAGATGTACCACTATAGGAATTTCACGGGCTATCCTTAAGAGTTCTTGGCAATACTTGGGCGGTACCACTCTCTGGTGAACAACCGTCCATTCTTCATCCACTGGTCTATAAGGAGATCTCCACTACCTCATCAGAACTCCTTCTTCAATAAAGTATCCCTCCAGAACTCCCTTTGCCTCAGCTTCAGTTAGAGCAAATTGTGCCACTTTATTTAACTGTGGATCAGCTTGCTGAGCCTTGATCAGAGAAGACTTATTAAACATTTCCTTCGGATTATCCAAATCCCCAAAGAAAGTTTCAGATATTCGGCTATCTGACTGTGGTGCCAATTTTACCTCCGGCAATGGAACTTGTTTAGCCATTGCTCGGGTAATTACACATGAAGGAAAAAATTGTGGAATCTTTTCCTGTAACTATTCCGTCTCTTTAACTTCACTTGGTTTTTCCGTGACTACTGGAGAAGCTACTACTTTCGCTCCAGCGAAATCATTCCCCAGGAGTAGGTCAACTCCATCTACTGGCAAACTATGGACAACTCCAACAGTTACCATTCCAAACATTGGGTCACTTCCTCAGGTGCATCCGATACTAAGGTACAGGTGTGTACTCTCTGCCCATACCATTCATTTAAACCTTGGCATTCAGTGCACTGTCTGGAAATGTATGCCTTTCCCCAGTAAAAGAGTTTGAGTGGCTTCTGTATCCCTAAGTATAACTATAGTTTAACCTGCCTCACTTGAGGGATAAGGAGTTACTTTCTCTTTTGACAAGAATTCCCTATAACTCTCAGGTATCTTGTTCACGTCCCCTGCACTCAGTGGTTTTTGTATTTGGCCTTACAGCCACAGTCAGAGCTACAGCCTGATCTGTTGTACTCTCGGTCAGGGTCCCTTTCTCTGCATTGGTTTTGTATACCCCAATAAGTCCCATGGGTTTTACCCTGCAACTTACAGCATTCTGCACGAAGATGTCCCACCTTGTGACATGGGAACACTTAGGCTTGTGGACCTCACTTCCACCCTCAGCATCTTCCTTTCTGGCCTGAGGAAGAGATCCCGGCATGTTCCCAGCTATCCCTTCTTATCCCCGGCTACTTGCCTTCCTTTCACCCTCCCGCCTTCTATCCTTTTTGGGTTTGTGGGGGTGGTGGCTAAAGGGTTTGGGCTTATAAACAAGCTCATAATCATCAGCAATTTCCACTGCTTGTCTGGCCGTTGAAACCTTCTGGTTCTCTACATCAATTCTTACTAACGGAGGGAGTGTATTTTTAAATTCTTCCAGGAGAATTAGTTCCCTAATGTTCTCATGCGTGGCCTCTACTTTTAGTGCCCATATCCAACGAACAAAATTAATTTGCTTTACCCCCTCAAATTCTATATAGGTCTCTCCAGACAATCTCCAGAGGTTGGTCCAGACTTGTGAGCAAACTTGTAGCTCATGGAATAAAAGGGACGGTTTCAACATGAATACGAAATTCGCTGAGTGACAGGAAACAAACAGTGGTGGTTGATGGATGTTTTTTGGGCTGGAGGAAGGTTTGTAGTTGAGTTCCCCGGGGATCAGTGTTGGGACCCTTGCTTTTCCTTGTATATATTAATGACCTAGACCTTGGTGAGCAGGGCACAATTTCAAAATTTGCAGATGATACGAAACTTGGAAATATTGTGAACTGTGAGGAGGATAGTGTAGAACTTCAAAAGGACATAGACAAGTTGGTGGAATGAACAGACAGGTGGCAGATGAAGTTCAATGCAGAGCAATGTGAAGTGATTCATTTTGGTTGGAAGAACATAGAGAGACAATATAGAATAAAACAGTACAATTCTAAAGGGGATGCAGGAGCAGAGGGACCTAGGTGTATATGTGCATAAGTCATTGAAGGTGGCAGGACAGGTTGAGAGTGTGGTTAATAAAGCATACAGTATACTGGGCTTTATTAATAAGGGGCCCATTAGGGACCAAAGTGGCAATCTGTGCGTTGAGCTGGAGGATATAGGTGAGGTTTTAAATGATTACTTTTCATCTGCGTTCACTATGGAGAAGGATGATGTAAGTGTAGAGACCAGGGAGGGAGATTGTGATATACTTGAACAAATTCGCATTGAAAGGGAGGAAGTATTAGCTGTTTTAGTGGGCTTAAAAGTGGATAAATCCCCAGGTCGAGATGAGATGTATCCGAGGTGTTAGGTGAGGCAAGGGAGGAGATAGCAGGGGTTCTGACACAAATTTTCAAATCCTCTCTGGCCACAGGAAAGGTACCAGAGGACTGAAGGACAGCGAATGTGGTACCATTATTCAAGAAGGGTAGCAGGGATAAATCAGGTAACCGGCCAGTAAGTCTAACATCAATAGTAGGGAAACTATTGGAAAAGATTCCAAGGGACAGGATTAATCTCCACTTGGAGAGGCAGGGATTAATCAGGGATAGTCAGCATGGCTTTTTCAGTGGAAGATCGTGTCGAATAAAATTGATTGAATTTTTCGAGGACGTGACTAGATGTGTAGATGAGGGTAAAGCTGTGATGTAGTCTACATGGACTTCAGTAAGACTTTTGATAAGGTCCCACGTGGGAGATTGGTTAAGAAGGTAAGAGCCCATGAGATCCAGGGCAATTTGGCAAATTGGATCCAAAATTGACTTAGTGGCAGGAGGCCACTGATGGTCGAGGGTTGTTTTTATGAGTGAAAGCCTGTAACCAGTGGTGTACCGCAGGGATCGATGTTGGGACCCTTGCTGTTTGTAGTGCACTTTATAGGAGGTATGATCAGTAAGTTCGCAGATGACACGAAAATTGGTGGTGTCATAAATAGTGAGGAGGAAAGCCTTAGATTACAGGGAGATATAGATGGGCTGGTAAGATGGGCGGAGCAGTGGCAAATGGAATTTAATCCTGAGAAGTGTGAGGTGATGTATTTTGGGAGGACGAACAAGGCAAGGGAATATACAATGGATGGTAGGACCCTAGGAAGTACAGAGGGTCAAAGGGACCTTGGTGTACTTGTCCATAGATCACTGAAGGCAGCAGCACAGGAAGATAAGGAAGTTCGGAAGGCATATGGGATACTTGCCTTTATTAGCTGAGGCATAGAAAATAAGAGCAGGGTGGTTATGATGGAGCTGTATAAAATGCTAGTTAGCCCACAGCTGGAGTACTGTGTACTGTTCTGGTCACCACACTATAGGAAGGATGTGATTGCACTGGAGAGGGTGCAGAGGGGATTCACCAGGATGTTGCCTGGGCTGGAGCATTTCAGCCATGAAGACAGGCTGGATAGGCTCGGGTTGTTTTCCTTAGAGCAGAGCAGGCTGAGGGGGGACCTGATTGAGATATACAAAATTATGAGGAGCATTAATAGGATAGAAAGGTAGAAACTTTTTCCCTTAGCAGAGGGGTCAATAACCAGGGGGCATAGATTTAATGTAAGGGGTTTAGACGGAATTTGAGGAAAAGTTTTTTCACCCAGAGGGTGGTTGGAATCTGGAACACACTGCCTGAAGGGGCGGTAGAGGCAGGAACCCTCACAACATTTAAGATGTATTTAGATGAGCACTTGAAATGCCATAGCATACAAGGCTACGGGCCAAGTGCTGGAAAATGGGATTAGAATAGATGCTTGATGGCCGGCACGGACACGATGGGCCGAAGGGCCTGTTTCTGTGCTGTATACCTCTATGACTAAGTTATGTTGAATTTGTATAAGACACTAGTTTGACCTCAGCTGGAGGTTGCATCCAGTTCTGGGTAGTGCACTTTAGGAAAGACGTGAAGGCATTGGAGAGAGTACAGAAAAGATTCATGAGAATGGTTCCGGGAATGAGGAATTTCAGTTATGAAGACAGATTGGAGAAGTCAGACTGTTTTCCTTGGAGAAGAGAAGGCTGAGATGTGATTTAATAGAGGTATTCAAAATCATGAGGGGTCTGGACAGAGTAGATAGAGAGAAACTGTTCCCACTCGTGAAAGGATCGAGAATGAGAGGAAATGGATTTAAAGTATTTGGTAAGAGAAGAAAACGTGGCATGAGGAAAAACTTTTTCACGCAGCGAGTGGCTAAGGTCTGGAATATACTGCCTGAGAATGTGGTGGAGGCAGGTTCAGTTGAAGCATTCAAAAGGAAATTGGACAGTTATATGAAAAGGAAGAATGTGCAAGGTTATGGGGAGAAGGCAGGGGAATGGAACTGAGGGAATTGCTCTTTCAGAGAGTCAGTGAGGACACGATGCGCCGAATGGCCTTGTTCTGCACTATAACGATTCTGTGATTTCTGCCAGTAAGCTTCAGGGACCAACTCATAGGCAGCGAGAATAGCCTTTTTTGCCACCTCATTATCTGCAGAAGCCTCCTCAGAAAGCATGACATAAACTTCATGAGATCTACCCATCAACCTGCTTTACATAAGCAGTGTCCAGCTTACCATCGGCCACTTCATCTGTCTGACTATCTTTTCAAAAGAAATGAAAAGTACCTCCATGTCCCTTTCCTCAAATGTAGAGAGGGCTTGCACAAATTTAAACAGCTCTCCACTGGGTCCTGGGCTTGAGTCAGATCTTTCCCCACCAGAACTTTCCCTGGAGCCAAGACCACCCCTTTGTCTTAGTTCCATTTTTTAAAACTTCGAATTCCCTTCCTTCTCTTTCTCTTTGAAATGCTCCCTCTTTTTACCTTACCTCTTTTTCAAATTCAAGCTTCTTAGTTGTCAATTCTCTTTCAAGCTCAAGTTTTTCAATTGTATTGGTTTACCTTTTTTCTGTTGAAGCTTAAGTTTTTCCATTTCCTGTTCCTGTTCAAGCTGCTTCATCTGTAACTGAATTTTAGCTAATCCCAACTGCACTGCTCTCCAGTTTGCCTTCTTGTTCCAATTTGAAATGGTGTGCCATTACTTCAATTATGTCTGCTTTCTTGGTTTTAATTCTAACACCAACAGTTCTGTCAAATCCTCTAGCCTCGGTTAAGTTTCTCAAATCGCTCAGGGATACATCCTTCTTCCCCAGAAAGGTCACAGCAACTGATAAAGACATTGCAGTAGAGTAAACTTTAATCTACTGCACAAGAAAGTTTTTTTTTCTCTTTTCCTCTTTTCAATTATTATTACACCATTAACAATTGTACGTCTTTGGCATTGGGTTATCCAACAGTGTGCAGTTTTGGTCTCCTTATCTGAGGAAGGATATTCTTGCCATGGAGGGAGTGCAAAGAAGATTTACTAGGCTGATTTCTGGGATGGCAGGATTGAAACATTGGGTCAACTAGGCCTATATTCACTAGAGTTTAGTAAAATGAGAGGGGATCTCATAGAAACCTATAAAATTCTAACAGAACTAGACAGGCTAGATGCAGGGAGGATGTTCCCAATGGCTGGGGAGTCCAGAACCAGGGGTCACAGTCTCAGAATACGGGGTATGCCATTTAGAACTGAGATGAGGAGAAATTTCTTCACTCAAAGGGTGGTGAACCTGTGGAATTTTCTACCGCAGAAGGCAGTGGAGGCCAAGTCATTAAATATATTCAAGAAGGGGATAGGTATATTTCTTAATGCCAAAGGGATCAAGGGATATGGGGAGAAAGTGGGAACAGGGTACTAAATTAGACAATCAGCCATGATCTTTTTTGAATGGTGGAGCAGGCCCAAAGGGATGAATGGCCTACTCCTGCTCCTATTTTCTATGTTTCTATCCCACAAAGAGCCCCCAATTATATGTTACGACCGAGGTGGGAGGAGTGCACTTTTGTTTAGTTCCACTTCTCCACAGGTCACAACATATATTTGAATTTTTTCCCATTACCGATACAGTCAATCATAGACTCTATTTTTATCCCAAAATAAAATACACTAACTAGGTTTCTTTAATAAACAACAAAATTATCAGTTTATTATAAAACAAGACATAACCAGTAATGATGCAAAGCATTAACACACATGTTGAAATATACAAGTTCCCTTTTTACCTTAGCCCCTCACACACACACACATACACCAGTTAACCAAAAAAAAGAGATTTACTCTTCAGAGCTCTATTACCAAAAAAAAAGACAAAAAGAATACTTTGTCCAAATACTTGCTAATTCTTGAAGAAACGCAAAAGATATGGATTGATGTCAGGTGTCCTTTGTTTTGGTTTGGCATTTCAAGTACCCATAGATGGCTTTCACTGGGATCTTCCTAAAATATAGTTCTTGTCTGACGACGTTGAAGATCAATTTGAGCAGGTTTTCCAGGAAAAATGCAGCATCAGTTTCAGTCTGTTTCTTACACTTGCTTCTCAGAGCTTTTCAAAGAGCTGGAACAAACTGAGTTGGGCTTGTCCTTTGCCGGTTGATTCTTTAACTCCTTTTCAAACCATTGTCCATATCCCAATTGCCTGTCCAAAGCGAAACCAAAAACATCTCAGGAGTCAAGCCTCCTGACCCCTATAAATCTTGACCTGTCACTTCTCTGTAAATATCTTCCCCAAGTCACAAAAGCCCCCTGCTGGGTATTTATCTGTAAACTGATGCCTTCCAGTAACTGTTTGCGAACAAACTCAGTCCAAAAGACCTTCTGATGACTTCTTTTTTAAAAAACACACAAAGTTCCAGCATCTATGGAAACTTTCTTCAGTCTTAAAACCCAAATACTCAGAATTTAACAAAAACATGGAAGCACTCATAACAATTAGGACCAATTTTTTGGTTGTTTTGATTGGTATTAGAGTGCAATGTGTGAAAGTGTTTTCTAACCATTGACATGTAAATCCGCATAGGTGTGATTGGCTGATTTCTTGCAGAACATGAGCTGTGCATTCAGGTCATCCATATAATATGGGTGAATATGGTCCAGCATATTCTAAGCTGACATCATTCAGTGTTCAAAGGGGGAAAAACCTTATATACAATAGCAAACTTTAACTTTTTGCTTGTGATAGCTGATATTTTTAATGTTTTTGTTTGAATAGTTATTCTGGGTGGCCTTTGTCCCAGAATTTTTGGCCCCAAAGTTTACCATCGCTACAATTAAAATTTTAGATATGGAAATTCCAGTGAGCATTGCCGTCATTCTTTAATATTTTGACAAAGAGGAAAAGGATGAAAGAATAAATGTAAGGCAGTTCGGTTACATTGGATGCAGACTGCCCAAACCCACTTTTGCATGTGCAGCCATCTCTAATGATCCAAAAGGGAAAAAAATGAAAAGCTGGCACCTAGAAAAGTGATCATGAAGCTCTTGATTGTTGGAAAAATAAAACTGATTCATTAATGTCTTTTAGGGAAAGAAACTTGCTATCCTTACCTGATCAGCATATGTGTGACTGCTTTTGTGCACCAATGTCGTTGCTGCTGAACTGCCCTTGGAATTGATCTAGCAAGCCACTCAATTGTATCAAAACTGCGACCACCGAATGAAGAATAAAGGCCCACAACCTCCTTCTCAACAACTAAGAATGGGCAATAAATGCCAGTCTTGCCCGCCATGTGCACAACACAAGAATGAATTTTTAAAAAGCTCCTATGAGACAATGTTCAAGTCTCTTTTACTTGCTTATAACCTTACACATTTGTAATATTTACCAGTTTTGAAAAAGGGTCACTGACCTGAAATGTTAACTCTGCTTCTCTCTCCACAGATGCTGCCAGACCAGCTGAGTATTTCCAGCACTTCTTGTTTTTATTTCAGATTTACAGCATCCGCAGTATTTTGCTTTTATTATGATGATACTTAGTAGCTTTGGTGGACATCTGATCTTTGCTAGTAGTCTGAAGAGATCACGTCTGCTGACCAGGTCAAAGGCTTTGGTGAGATCTATGAAAGCAACGTAGAGGGGCATCTGTTGTTCGCGGCATTTCTCCTGTAGCTGGCGAAGGGAGAACAGCATGTCAATGGTGGATCTCTCTGTTCGAAAGCCTCACAGTGCCTCAGGGTAGACATGCTCAGCCAGCTTCTGGAGTCTGTTTAAAATGACTCGAGGGAAGACCTTCCCCACTATGCTGAGCAGGGAGATTCCACGGTAGTTGTTGCAGTCACCGCGGTCACCCTTGTTCTTATAGAGGGTGATGATATTGGCATCGTGCATGTCCTGTGGTACTGCTACATATATTAATACATATTACTACATATATTAATACACAGGGCCCTGTTCTTTTCAGACAGAAAGAACATGTACACACATTGCGTCTGTTTCAGCTAAACAAAATAAGTGACAGCCATTCTCTGATTCATTCCTCAGGGCAATGCCTTGACCTATCAGAGTCAAGCAGCCTGGTTTAAATTTCAAACAATGCTTGGCAGTTAGATGTCAGTCACCATAAATTGGTGCATTCCCCATGGCAATGCCTCTACCAGAGTCCACTTGCCAGCCAATCAGCACTCTTTTCCCATACAGTATAAGGTTGTTGCTTTCCCTTACATTGGTATTCTCACGATTTGACCTGATAAGTACAAGACGAAAAGCTTCGAAAAAATGTCTCTGTTTTCAGCAGTATTATTTTTATTCAATGAATTCATCATGATCTGCTTTCTGAATAATGGCTATTGATGTGCCTATTGCTATTTCTGTGGTCAGATGCTGCCTGAACATTAATTAAATGCAATCCTTTGCTGTTCATGTAGGTCATAGAAGGAGTCCTGGTGTTCACCTGGATGCCATCTGTAATGTTTTGTATTTAAGGAAACTGCCACTTGGTGATATCTCTACATCTTGTCCAATTGATGCCTTTTTTCCATAGAAAAAGTGGTGAAGTGGTTGCTGCTCGCAAACATTTCATTTGTCAGTTGTTTGATAAATGTGTGCACTGCAGACTGCCTGGTGATGTCGATATCTTCTGGTGTGGCTTGGAAGAATCCAATAGCATGAAATGTTCATTCTGCGATAACCCTAATTTCTGCAGAAAGAGCCATCCCTATTTCAGAAATTGTCTGCAAGTCATCCTGATGGTCCAACTCTGTAGAAGCCCGCCTATGAAATGGCGACAATGAAAACAGATTTCCTCTAAACGTTAATACAAAAGCAAAATACTGCAAATGCTGGAAGGTCTGTGATAAGGTGGACAGCAAGAGAGATAACTCTGAACAATCAATACTTTCCTCTGATCCCATCCCTCTTTCCATCCTTTCCATCTTTTCATGATTCCCTCTAACCCCGAACAATCAGCCCTCCTGCATTTCAACCTTCCCTTTTGTTACTTTCCTTCCTCCACCCTTTCCCCGTCTCTGTACTTGCTTAAATCTTGTTACATCACTAACTTTTTCCAATTCTGATTAAAGGTCAGTGGCCTGAAACATCAACACTGTTTCTGTCTCCACTGATGCTGCCAAACCTGATAAATATTTCCAGCATTTTCCATTTTTATTTCCTCAATACATGTCCAAATATGTGTGGAGGTATCGATAAGCTGGTGACTATTGAGGACAAAGTGCCTTAATTGTCATTGCGCATGCATTTGTTTGGCCCTTACAAATTCTTGTTGTCCATCCAAGTTTTATGCAATAATAAGGGAACAGCAACCGCCACCCCCCCCAATTAATTCCTGCTTTCTAGGGAGTGATTTAAGTGGCAGCAGTAACCAAGAATAATGATAGGATTGGAAGAATGAAAAATGCCAAAATGGTGGATTATCCAACAAAATTAACTAATGCAGGAAAATGTAATTTGAAATTCAAAATAAATCAGTCTTTGCCAGCAATTGAAACTGTCATCTGTCTTGAAGTAGCCTACTTCTAAGTGGGCAAGATTCCTTGACTCCTGTGCATACATTTTACATGAGCTCTAAATTAAACCGTACCCGAAGTCACAAGATTTTTCATGGGACTGGTTTCATTTATTTAAATATTGCAATGAGACCCATGCATTCCTGTAATGTTGTCCATTTTGTTGTTCTGAATTGGCCATCACAAAATGCAGCCTGCTACAAATCAGGTCCGGTCCCATTTGCGACGAGTGAGACCCTGCAATGCCAGTATAGCATGACAACATTTTTATTATATTCTTTTGTGGGATGTGGGCGTCGCTGGCTAGGCAAGTATTTATTGCCCATCCCTAATTGCACTTGAGAAGGTTGTGGTGAGATGCTTTCTTGAACCACTGCAGTCCTTGGGGTGTAGGTACACACACAGTGCTGTAAGGAAGGAAGTTCCAGGATTTTGACCCCGTGACAGTGAAAGAACGGCGATATAGTTCCAAGTCAAGATGGTGTGTGACTTGAAGGAGAATTTGCAGGTAGTGGTGTTCCTATGCATCTGCTGCCCGTGTCCTTTTTGGTGGTAGAGATTGCAGGTTTGGAAGGTGCTGTTGAAGGAGCCTTGGTGAGTTGCTGCATTGCACCTTGTAGATGGTACACATTGCTGCACTGTGCGTCGGTGATGAAGGGAGTGAATGTTGAATGTGGTGGATGGTGTGCCAATCAAGCAGGCTACTTTGTCATGGATGGTGTCGAGCTTCTTGAGTGTTGTTGCAGCTGCACCCATCCAGGCAAGTGGAGAGTATTCCATCACACTCCTGAGTTGTGACCTGTAGATGGTGGACAGGCTTTGGGGAGTCAAGAACTGCGTTACTCGCCACAGAATTCCCAGCCTCTGACCTGCTCTTGTAGCCACGGCATTTATGTGGCTGGTCCAGTTCAGTTTCTGGTCAATGGTAACCCCCAGGATGTTGGTAGTGGGGGAATTCAGCGATGGTAATGCCATTGAACATCAAGGGGAGATGGTTAGATTCTCTCTTGTTTGAAATTATCATTGCCTGGCACTTGTGTGGCGCGACTGTTACTTGCCATTTAGCAGCCCAAGCCTGGATGTTATCCAGGTCTTGTTGCATCTGGACATGGGCTGCTTCAGTATCTGAGGAGTCGCGAATGGTGCTGAACATTGTGCAATCATCAGTGAACATCCCCACTTCTGACCTTATAATGGAGGGAAGGTCATTAATGAAGCAGCTGAAGATGGTTGGGCCCAGGACAATACCCTGAGGAACTCCTGCAGTGATGTTCTGGGGCTGAGATGATTGACCTCCAACAACCACAACTCTCTTCCTTTGTGCTAGGTATGACTCCAACCAGCGGAGAGTTTAACCTCCTGTTTCCCATTGACTCCAGTTTTGCTGAGTTCTTTGATGCCATACTCAGTCAAATGCTGCCTTGATGTCAAGGGCAGTCACTCTCACCTCACCTCTTGAGTTCATCTCTTTTATCCATGTTTGGACCGAGGCTGTAATGAAGTCAGGAACTGAGTGGCCCTGGCGGAGCCCAAACTGAGCATCAGTGAGCAGGTTATTGCTGAGCAAGTGGCGCTTGAAGGCACTGTCGACGACACCTTCCATCACTTTGCTGATGATTGAGAGTAGACTGATGGGGCAGTAATTGGCTGCATTGGAATTGTCCTGCTTTTTGTGCACAAGACATACATGGGCAATTTTCCAAATTGCCAGGTAGATGTCAGTGTTGTAGCTGTACTGGAACATCTTGGCTAGGGGTGTGGCAAGTTCTGGAGCACAGGTCTTCAGCACTATTGCCGGAATGTTGTCAAGGCCCAAAGCCTTTGGAGTATCCAGTGCCTTCAGTCATTTCTTGATACCACGTGGAGTGAATCGGATTGGCTGAAGATTAGCATCTGTGATGCTGGGGACCTCAGACGGAGACCGAGATGGATCATCCACTCGGCACTCCTGGCTGAGGATGGTCACAAATGTTTCAGACTTGTCTTTTGCACTGATATGCTGGGCTCCCCCATTGTTGAGGATGGGGATATTTGTGGATCCTCCTCCTCCTGTTAGTTGTTTAATTGTTGACCACCATTCATAACTGGATGCGGCAGGACTGTAGAGCTTAGATCTGATCCGTTGGTTGTGGGATCACTTAGCCCTGTTTATTGCATGCTGCTTGGCATGCAAGTAGTCCTGTGTTGTAACTTCACCAGGCTGACATCTCATTTTGAGGTGTGCCTGGTGCTGCTCCTTACATGCTCGCCAACATTCTTCATTAAGCCAGGGTTAGTCCCCCAGCTTGATGGTAATGGCAGAGTGGGAGATATGTTGGGCCATGAGCTTACAGATGGTGGTTGAATACAATTCTATTGCTGCCCAGTTTTGAGTTGCAAGATCTGTTTGAAATCTATCCCCTTTAGCAGTGTGGTAGTGCCACAGAACACGATGGAGGTTATTCTGAACATGAATATGGGATTTCATCTCCACAAGGACTGTGCAGTGGTCACTCCTACCAATATTTTTATTGACAGATGCATCTGCGACAGGTAGATTGGTGAGGACAGGTTCAAGTAGTTTTTTTGCTCTTGTTGGTTTCCTGCTATTCCACTCAATATCGAATATGCAGACCCAGTCTAGCAGCTATGTCCTTTAGGACTCGGCCAGTAGTGGTGCCACCGAGCGACTCATTGATTCCAATTAGTGTTCAACATGGAGAAGCACTGTTTCATCAGCCGGGGTGGGTGCAGTTGCTGTTAATCAGCAGGAGGTTTCCTTGCCCATGTTTGACCTGATGCCATGAAACTTCATGGGGTCCGGAGTCAATGTTGATGGCTCCCGGGGAAACTCCTTTCCTACTGTTTATCACTGTGCTACCACCTTTGGCCGAGGGAAGCTGGCCGAGCGCGTCTACCCTGAGGCACAGTGTGGCTTTCGTGCAGAGAGATCGACCATTGACATGCTGTTCTCCCTTCGTCAGATACAGGAGAAATGCCGCGAACAACAGATGCCCCTCTACATTGCTTTCATTGATCTCACCAAAGCCTTTGACCTCGTCAGCAGACGTGGTCTCTTCAGACTACTAGAAAAGATTGGATGTCCACCATAGCTACTAAGTATCATCACCTGATTCCATGACAATATGAAAGGCACAATTCAACATGGCGGCACCTTATCAGACCCCTTTCCTATCCTGAGTGGCGTGAAACAGGGCTGTTTTCTCGCACCCACACTTTTTGGGATTTTCTTCTCCCTGCTGCTTTCACATGCGTTCAAGTCTTCTGAAGAAGGAATTTTCCTCCACACAAGATCAGGGGGCATGTTGTTCAACCTTGCCCGTCTAAGGACGAAGTCCAAAGTACGGAAAGTCCTCATCAGGGAACTCCTCTTTGCTGATGATGCTGCTTTAACATCTCACACTGAAGAGTGCCTGCAGTCTCATCGACAGGTTTGCGGCTGCCTGCAATGAATTTGGCCTAACCATCAGCCTCAAGAAAACGAACATCATGGGCCAGGACGTCAGAAATGCTCCATCCATCAATATTGGTGACCACGCTCTGGAAGCGGTTCAAGAGTTCACCTACCTAGGCTCAACTATCACCAGTAACCTGTCTCTAGATGCAGAAATCAACAAGCGCATGGGAAAGGCTTCCACTGCTATGTCCAGACTGGCCAAGAGAGTGTGGGAAAATGGCGCACTGACACGGAACACAAAAGTCCGAGTGTGTCAAGCCTGTGTCCTCAGTACCTTGCTCTATGGCAGCGAGGCCTGGACAATCTATGTCAACCAAGAGCGACGTCTCAATTCATTCCATCTTCGCTGCCTCCGGAGAATACTTGGCATCAGGTGGCAGGACCGTATCTCCAACACAGAAGTCCTCGAGACGGCCAACATCCCCAGCTTATACACACTACTGAGTCAGCGGCGCTTGAGATAACTTGGCCATGTGAGCCGCATGGAAGATGGCAGGATCCCCAAAGACACATTGTACAGCGAGCTCGCCACTGGTATCAGACCCACCGGCCGTCCATGTGTCCGCTTTAAAGACGTCTGCAAACGCGACATGACGTCCTGTGACATTGATCACAAGTTGTGGGAGTCAGCTGCCAGTGTTCGCCAGAGCTGGCAGGCAGCCATAAAGGCGGGGCTAAAGTGTGGCGAGTCAAAGAGACTTAGCAGTTGGCAGGAAAAAAGACAAAAGCGCAGGGGGAGAGCCAACTGTGTAACAGCCCCGACAAACAATTTTTTCTGCAGCACCTGTGGAGGAGCCTGTCACTCTCGAATTGGCCTTTATAGCCACTCCAGGCGCTGCTCCACACACCACTGACCACCTCCAGGAGCTTACCCATTGTCTCTCGAGATAAGGAGGCCAAAGAAGACCACCTTTGGTGAGTCTGTCCTGCTGATGGGACAGGATATATCCAGGGATGGTGGTGTCTGGGACAGGTAAGTTGTTGCTTGACTAGTCTGTGGGACAGCTGTCCCAATTTTGGCACAGATGTTAGCAAGGGGGACACTTTGCAGGGTCAACAATTGTCATTTCCAGTGCCTCGATCAGTGCTGGGTGGTCTGTCCAATTTTGTTCTTTTTCTTTGGGTTTGATACAACTGTGTGGCTTGCTGGGCCATTTCAGAGGACAGTTAAGAGTCAACCACATTGCTCTGGGTCTGGAGTCATATGTAGGCCAGACCAGATAAGGACAGCAAATTTCCTGAAGGGCATTAGTGAACCACATGGGTTTTTACAACATTTGACAATGGTTACTAGCTTTTGAATTCCAGATTAACTGAATTCAAATTTCACCATCTGCCATGGGGGGATTCAAATCCATGTCCCCTGGGTTACTAGTCCAGTGACATGACCACTATCCCACTGCCTCCTCTGGTGCTGACATGTCTTCTGATGACATCCATCAGGTCATTCATCAATTGGGTTTGCATGGAATGAAGTACGCGTCCTGAGGAATCTGTGTGTCTGCACTGCAATGGAGAACTAAATAGCACGACCTGAAGCTTGTATCTTCTGATATGTCACTTCTAAATGACATTGGTCTGTCAGCAGTTATCAGTTGAGATGAGTTACCTTCCTGAGACATATCAGCAAAACAAAGAGAATCAGATTGCCATTTGTTACTGCTAACGATAATGGCTAACTGATCAGCAATTCATCAAATGAACAAACTGATACCAAAAGGTATATTTTCCAGTTGCTGTGGCCAATTACACAGGAACAGAACAGGCAATGGGGAAGCAGAAAATCTGGCTGAGTTCTCTATAGCTGGATCTGTAGCACTTTAGAGCTAAGCACAGGCCTTTTAGATCTGCTTAAAGTGGTGTGATTGAAAATGACCTATAGCTTCATTTAAATAGTATAATACATTTAAATAAAGCATGGAGTGATTTTCCAGCAGCCTCGTATGGGATTTCACTCCGCTTTGCCCCAAAGAATTGGACCAACTGTGGGCAGTGAAGCTCTCAGGCCTTTTACCTTTCTTTCAGCTTTAGAATACATTTAATACATTTGAAATTAATTGCTACCATTTTTATGAAAAGGAAATTTATCTTGTTTAAATTTTGTTTAGATTTTTTTTCCCGAGCACTATGTAATGTTTATGAAGAATCTAAAATATCTATTTTTGAACGCTATTTACTGCTTTAATTTAATCTGTCTTTAGCAGAAAACAGGATATGTTTTTCTTTCATTTTCATGATAATAATATTATGTAATTAATTCAACCAGGTTGTATGTTCTCTATATGATTTTAAAAACCTGCATCTCACTATCGCTTCAACATTTTAATTATCCCTATATGACTGAATCCTATTTGTTTGAATTACATTACTTACACATCTAGGCTGCTACAATTTGATGCTACACTAATAAATGCTTATTATAATGAGAGTAGTTTAGTAAATTGCTTTATCAATGTACAATACAGTGAACTTTTTAAATGATAAAAAGCACCTCAAAATACATAACAAAAGATTAAACATAATGACCTTAATAATAGAATCATTGAAATTATAGCACAGAAGGAGGTCATTTGGCCCATTGTGTCGATTCTGATGCAACCTGTTCAAATGGAGCTAGCTACTTTAATCTTATTTCCATATGCTTTCCCTATATCCTTTTATATTCTTTCATTTCAAATACTTATTCAATTTCCAGCCTCTGGGACTGATTTTAAAGGTTTCCACTTGCATAAATGGGGCAAGTGAAAATAATATTGAGTCAATGTACCACCCTCTTTACATTGCACTTTAACTGCTACCATCGTGGATAGGGTGCTGAGATGGGTGACCAGAGCACCTGTCTGTTTCAGCCAGGAGGTCACTTGATATATATGATATTGTCGTGAACACGCGCGATGCCAAATGATGATTTTTTTAATCCATCAGCTGGAAACCTGAATTTAAAAATTTTTAAAAGGTGACTGCTAGCACCTAAAATGGCCACCAAATTCTGCATCAAAATCCCCTACATTCCGATGCATTGAGAGGGAGTCAAATTATCTGGCCAGTCCCCTCTAGAACAATGACTTGGGAAGTTTGAAGCACATCCCATGGCCAGTCCCCATTAACAAGACATTTAAAGGCAAACACTTGGGACACTGAACTGGTGGAGTCGAACCATTCAAAGGCAGTCACTTGATCAATGGGACCCTGATTGAGAGAAGGGAGTTCCCAGACATGATCTAATTAAGTTGTAAGAGGAAATACATACTGAGCCATCATGTTAATGATCCATCTTGGCCTCCTCCTGAAGTCTCTAGCACCACAGATGCCAGTCTTCAGCCAATATTGAATCACTCCCACGTGATATCAAGAAATGACTGAAGGCACTGGATACTGCAAAGGCGATGGGCCCTGACAACATTCCGGCAATAATACTGAAGACCTGTGCTCCAGAACTTGCCACGCCCCTAGCCAAGCTGTTCCAGTACAGCTACAACACTGGCAGCTACCTGGCAATGTGGAAAATTGCCCAGGTATGTCCTGTATACAAAAAGCAGGACAAGTCCAACCCGGCCGATTACCGCCCCATCAGTCTATTCTCAATCATCAGCAAAGTGATGGAAGGTGTTGTTGACTTGCTTAGCAATAACCTGCTCACTGACGCTCAGTTTGGGTTCTGCCAGGGCCACTCAGCTCCTGACCTCATTACAGCCTTGGTTCAAACATGGACAAAAGAGTTGAACTCAAGAGGTGAGAGTGACTGTCCTTGACATCAAGGCAGCATTTGAACAAGTATGGCATGAAGGAGCCGCGGCAAAACTGGAGTTAATGGAAATCTGGGGGAAAACTCTCCGCTGGTTAGAGTCATACCTAACGCAATGGAAGATGGTTGTGGTTGTTGGAGGTCAATCATCTCAGCTCCAGGATATCACTGCAGGAGTTACTCAGGGTAGTGTCCTAGACCCAACCATCTTCAGCTGCTTCATCAATGACCTTCCTTCAATCATAAGGTCAGAAGTGGGGATGTTCACTGATGATTGCACAATGTTCAGCACCATTCGTGACTCCTCAGATACTGAAGCAGTCTGTATAGAAATACAGCAAGAGCTGGGCAATATCCAGGCTTGGGCTGATAAATGGCAAGTAACATTCATGCCAAACAAATGCCAGGCAATGACCATCTCCAACAAGAGAGAATCTAACCATCTCCCCTTGACATTCAATGGCATTGCAATCGCTGAATTCCCCCACTACCAACATCCTGGGGTTACCATTGACCAGAAACTGTACTGGGGTAGCCATATAAATACCGTGGCTACAAGAGCAGAACAGAGGCGAGGAATCCTGCAGCGACCTGACTCACCTCCTGACTCCCCAAAGCCTGTCCACCATCTGCAAGGCACAAGTCAGGAGTGTGATGGAATACTTTCCACTTGCCTGGATGGGTGCAGCTCCAACAACACTCAAGATGCTCAACACCTTCCAGGACAAAGCAGCCCATTTGATTGGCATCCCATCCACAAACATTCACTCCCTCCACCACCGACGCACAGTGGCAGCAGTGGGTACCATCTACAAGATGCACTGCAGCGATGCACCAAGGCTCCTTAGACAGCACCTTCCAAACCTGCGACCTCTACCACCTAGAAGGACACGGACGGCAGATGATTGTAACAATATATATAGGACACCAATTGAAATTTTGAGATACAAATGGGCGGAGCAGGTACTGTGCATGCACAAGCTCCCTTCCAAGCCACACACCACCCTGACGTGGAACTGCATCACTATTCCTTCACTGTTGCTGGGTCAAAATCCTGGAACTCCATTCCTAACAGCACTGTAGGTGTAGGTACCCAACCTGGACTTCAGCACTTCAAGAAGGCAGCAAACCACCACCTTCTCAAGTGCAATTAGGTATGGGTAATAAATGCTGGCCTAGCCAGTGACACCCACATCTCAGTAATGAATATAATTTTTTTTAAATGTGACAGGTCCACCATCTATGTGTTTTAATCTGGGTTTTTTCTCTCTGCAGCAGACAAGCAACTGGACACTGATCAGAAAAGACCCAAGTGGGGTCCTACCCTCTCTCCAGTCCACCTGGCAAGTTCTGTACCCTGCCTGCTCGCCATTACCACCTAAGCTATCACTGTGGCTGACAGAGATCCCATGAAGGAACTCATCCACATCGCTGGTTTCCAGGTGGACCACTGAAAATCTGTCCAATTGGTTCTTCTATGATCAAAGCATGTAAATAGTTAAACACTCACTGAATTGGAAATACATTCTCTTTACAAAAGAAATAAACCCTGTTGCAGTCAAACAAGAAGAGGGACAAGAGGGGAGCCCTTTGACCCCCTCCTCACCTGATTGTAACAATATATATAGGACACCAATTGAAATTTTGAGATACAAATGAGCGGAGCAGATACTGTGCATGCTTTGCCTGTTTGTCCCAGAACTGAATGGCCAAAACGATGGTCCTTAAAGGCCTAAATAGCAGTCAGTCCTTAAAGGAACTGATGAAGGAAATAGCCCAAGTTTCTTTCTGATTTTTATTTCTGTGGGACCAGAAGGAGCAGAAATGCTCTTCTTGCATCCCTAAAAAGAACTGGTCTGCAGCTGGCCCATGTGAGGCCCTCCCTGGAATTTCCTCAGCCCCTCTCCCAGCTCCCATTGTTAGCTTCCACATATTAAATTGCTGATCTTTTGCCCTCCCCAACCAGTGAACTGCCGAGGAAAACTGATTTGTGCCATCAACTCTGGCTACATGCTACATGGGCCTCATTGCAGTTAATGGTAATCACCAATTTTCTGCCTTTATTTATGGCACAGCCACTTAGATTGAAAAATAATGGTGTGAGTGACCTGATTTATGGTCCTCCTATGAATCTCAATCTGGGAGGCCAGCAAATGGACTATTAAAACTATGGAGCCTCACTCCAGCAGTCTGGAATTTGTTCTCAGAGTTTTCATTTTCTAAATCTCTCAGTTTTGGCAATCTTTTATTGTCAGTTTTGTCAACCAGGATCCTGTTAGTGTCTGAAGACCATTCATTTTCTACATATAAGAAAGATGAATGCATTGTAGTGGCCAATTCACTGTCCATTCCCTGCACTTGATTATTGTGGGTAACCTGGAGGAGGCCAAGACATGTCACTTGGTGTTCATGGTCGGAAACTAACCCAGACTTGCTACTACCTCCCCAACCCTCCCCCCACCCCCACACCAACTCCATCCAGCAAGTGTACAGGGAGCAAATGTCATTTGAGGCACTAGAGGCTGTGCATACACAGACTGTGCTTCATCAAAGAAGCAATTGGTCACCTCTGGATTACTCTTCATTAAAGACCTGAAGCTACTGCCTATCTCCTATAAGACCTTGTCAAATAAAAGTGATGACAGCCCCCAATTTCTATGACTCCAGTTCCTTCCAGGCAGGTGCTGAAGCCCTCTGTAACATCAAGCAAGAGGCTGTGAAGACCTGCATGCAACAGATGACATATGACTTCAGCAGAGCATCTTAATTCATGAGATATGTTTTGTCTCCAGAACACCAAAGAGACAGTTCCATCAATTTCCACAGGATTTTTGGCCCAAGGTTCAGGTGATTATTGTTTGGACCTATGAGCCGCTGGATGTTCTACATCAGTAACCTGCCATTTTCATCAACAGAGGGTTACTGTACACCAGGGAAAATGTTGTCACTGAGACCGCCCTCAATGCAGCCCAGTCTCTGCCAGTCATGGATGAGGTGGACGAACAGCCAGCAAAATTGGAACTCAGTGATGCCATTGATTCTCCAGCCAGTGGAAAAGCCCCTTGGAAGGACGGCATTATCCCTGAAATAATCAAGCGTGTCAAGCCTGCTATACTCTCAGCACTCCATGAACTGCTTTGCCTGTGCTGGGATGAGGGAGCAGTACCACAGGACATGCGCGATGCCAATATCATCACCCTCTATAAGAACAAGGGTGACCGCGGTGACTGCAACAACTACCGTGGAATCTCCCTGCTCAGCATAGTGGGGAAAGTCTTCACTCGAGTCGATTTAAACAGACTGCAGAAACTGGCTGAGCGTGTCTACCCTGAAGCATAGTGTGGCTTTCGAGCAGAGAGATCCACCATTGATATGCTGTTCTCCCTTTGCCAGCTACAGGAGAAATGCCATGAACAACAGATGCCCCTCTACGTTGCTTTCATAGATCTCACCAAGCCTTTGACCTGGTCAGCAGACGTGGTCTCTTCAGCCTACTAGCAAAGATCGGATGTCCACCAAAGCTACTAAGTATCATCACCTCATTCAATGACAATATGAAAGGCACAATTCAGCATAGCGGTGCCTCATCAGACCCCTTTCCTGAGTGGTGTGAAACAGGGCTGTGATCTCGCACCTACACTGTTTGGGATCTTCTTCTCCCTGCTGCTCTCACATGCGTTCAAGTTTTCAGAACAAGGAATTTTCCTCCACACAAGATCAGATGGCAGGTTGTTCAACCTTGCCCGTCTAAGAGCGAAGACCAAAGTATGGAAGATCCTCATCAGGGAACTCCTCTTTGCTGACGGTGCTGCATTAACATCCCACACAGAAGAGTGTCTGCAGAGACTCATCGACAGGATTGGGGCTGCCTGCAACAAATTTGGCCTCACCATCAGCCTCAAGAAAACGAACATCATGGGACAGGACGTCAGAAATACTCCATCCATCAATATCGGCGACCATGCTCTGGAAGTGGTTCAAGAGTTCACCTACCTAGGCTCAACTATTACCAGTAACCTGTCTCTCAATGCTGAAATCAACAAGCGTATGGGAAAGGTGTCCACTGCTATGTCCAGACTGGCCAAGAGATTGTGGGAAAATGGCGCACTGACACGGAACACAAAAGTCCGAGTGCATCCAGCCTGTGTCCTCAGTACCTTGCTCTACGGCAGCGAGGCCTGGACAACATATGTCAGCCAAGAGCGACGTCTCAATTCATTCCAACTTTGCTGCTTCTGGAGAATCCTTGGCGTCAGGTGGCAGGACCGCATCTCCAACGCAGAAATCCTCGAGGCGGCCAACATCCCCAGCATATACACCCGACTGAGCCAGCGGGGCTTGAAATGGCTTGGCCATGTAAGCCACATGGAAGATGGCAGGATGCCCAAGGACGCATTGTACAGCGAGCTCGTCACTGGTATCAGACCCACCAGCCGTCCATGTCTCCGCTTTAAAGATGTCTGCAAAAGCGACATGAAGTCCTGTGACATTGACCACAAGTCGTGGGAGTCAGTTGCCAGTGATTGCCAGAGCTGGCAGACAGCCACAAAGGCGGGGCTGAAGAGTGGTGAGTCGAAGAGACTTAGCTGTTGGCAGGAAAAAAGACAGAAGCGCAAGGAGAGAGCCAACTGTGTAACAGCCCTGACAATCAATTTTATCTGCAATGCCTGTGGAAGAGTCTGTCACTCTAGAATTGGCCTTTATAGCCACTCCAGGCGCTGCTTCACAAACCACTGACCACCGCCAGACGCTTACCCATTGTCTCTCGAGACAAGGAGGCCAAAGAAGAGAAGAAGAAGAAGAGGGTTACCACTCATTAAATATGCTTATTGTCTGCAATGTCCAATTGAGATCCAGCAGGTTACCATTAAGAAAGCATGCACAACACCCTGTCCCAGGGAGTAGGCAGTGGCATAGTGGTATTGTCACTGGACTAGTAACCCAGAGATCCAGGGTATTTCTCTGGGACATGGGTTCGAATCCCACCACAGCAGAAGGTGGAATATGAATTTAATTAATAAATCTGGAATTAAAAGCTAGTCGAATGATGGCCATTGTCGATTGTTGTAAAAACCTATCTGGTTCACTAATGTCCTTTAGGGAAGGAAATCTGCTGTCCTTACCTGGTCTGGCCTACATGTGACTCCAGACCCACAGCAATGTGGTTAACTCTTACAGGCCCTCTGAAATGGCCTAGCAAGCCACTCAGTTGTAACTAACCGCTACGAAGTCAATAAAAAGGAATGAAACCGGACGGACCACCCGTCATCGACCTAGGCACCGGAAACGACAACGGCAAACCCAGCCCTGTCGACCCTGCTTACTAACATCTGGGGGCTTGTGCCAAAGTTGGGAGAGCTGTCCCACAAACTAGTCACGCAACAGCCTGACATAGTCATACTCACGGAATCATATCTTACAGACAATGTCCCAGACACTGCCATCACCATCTCCGGGTATGTCCTGTCTCACTGGCAGGACAGACCCAGCAGAGGTGGTGGCACAGTGGTATACAGTAGGGAGGAAGTAGCCCTGGGAGTCCTCAACATCGACTCCGGACCCCATGAAGTCTCATGGCATCAGGTCAAACATGGGCAAGGAAACCTCTTACTGATTACCACCTACCGCCCTCCCTCAGCTCATGAGTCAGTACTCCTCCATGTTGAACACCACTTGGAGGAAGCACTGAGGGTGGAAAGGGCACAAAATGTACTCTGGGTGGGGGACTTCAATGTCCATCACCAAGAGTGGCTCGGTAGCACCACTACTGACCGAGCTGGCCGAGTCCGAAAGGACATAGCTGCTAGACCGGGTCTGCGGCAGGTGGTGAGGGAACCAACACGAGGGAAAAACATACTTGACCTCGTCCTCACCAATCTGCCTGCCGCAGGTGCTTCTGTCCATGACTGTATTGGTAGCAGTGACCACCGCACAGTCCTTGTGGAGACGAAGCCCCGCCTTCACATTGAGGATACCGTCCATCGTGTTGTGTGGCACTACCACCGTGCTAAATGGAATAGATTTTGAACAGATCTAGCAATGCAAAACTGGGCATCCATGAGGCGCTGTGGGCCATCAGCAGCAGCAGAATTGTACTCAACCACAATCTGTAACCTCATGGCCTGGCATATCCCCCACTCTACCATTACCTTCAAGCCAGGAGACCAACCCTGGTTCAATGAAGAGTGCAGGAGGGCATGCCAGGAGCAGCACCAGGCATACCTCAAAATGAGGTGTCAACCTGGTGAAGCTACAACACACAACTATCTGCCTGCCAAACTGCATAAGCAGCATGCAATAGACAGAGCTAAGCGATCCCATAACCAACGGATCAGATCTAAGCTCTGCAGTCCTGCCACATCCAGCTGTGAATGGTGGTGGACAATTAAACAACTAACAGGAGGAGGAGGCTCCACAAATATCCTCATCCTCAATGATGGGGGAGCCCAGCACATCAGTGCAAAAGATAAGGCTGAAGCATTTGCAACAATCTTCAGCCAGAAGTGCCGAGTTGATGATCCATCTCGGCCTCCTCCTGAAGTCCCCAGCATCACAGATGCCAGACTTCAGCCAATTCGATTCACTCTGCGTAATATCAAGGAACGCCTGAAGGCACTGGATACTGCAAAAGCTATGGGCCCTGACAATATCCCGGCAATAGTACTGAAGACCTGTGCTCCAGAACTTGCCGCGCCCCTAGCCAAGCTGTTCCAGTACAGCTACAACACTGGCATCAACCCTGCAATGAGGAAAATTGCCCAGGTATGTCCTGTACACAAAAAGCAGGACTTGTCCAACCCAGCCAATTACCGCCCCATCAGCCTACTCTCAATCATCAGTAAAGTGATGGAAGGTATCATCAGCAGTGCCATCAAGCAGCACTTGCTTAGCAATAATCTGCTCAGTGACGCTCAGTTTGGGTTCCGCCAGGGCCACTCAGCTCCTGACCTCATTACAGCCTTGGTTCAAACCTGGACAAAAGAGCTGAACTCAAGAGGTGAGGTGAGAGTGACTGCACTTGACATCAAGGCAGCATTTGACCGAGTATGGCATCAAAGAACCCAGGCAAAACTGAGGTCAATGGGAATCAGGGGGAAAACCCTCCGCTGGCTGGAGTCATACCTAGCGCAAAGGAAGATGGTTGTGGTTGTTGGAGATCAATCATCTGCCCTCCAGAACATCACTGCAGGGGTTCCTCAGGGTAGTGTCCTAGGCCCAACCATCTTCAGCCGCTTCATCAATGACCTACCATCAATCATAAGATCAGAAGTGGGGATGTTCGCTGATGATTGCACAATGTTCAGCACCATTCGTGACGCCTCAGATGCTGAAGCAGTCCGTGTAGAAATGCAACAAGACCTGGACAATATCCAGGCTTGGGCTGATAAGTGGCAAGTAACATTCGCGCCACACAAGTGCCAGGCAATGACCATCTCCAACAAGAGAGAATCTAACCATCTCCCCTTGACATTCAACGGCATTACCATCGCTGAATCCTCCACTATCAACATCCTAGGGGCTACCATTGACCAGAAACTGAACTGGAGTAGCCATATAAATACCGTGGCTACAAGTGCAGGTCAGAGGCAAGGAATCCTGAGGCGAGTAACTCACCTTCTGACTCCCCAAAGCCTGTCCACCATCTACAAGGCACAAGTCAGGAGTGTGATGGAATTCTCTCCACTTGTCTGGATGGGTGCAGCTCCAACAACATTCAAGAAGCTCGACACCATCCAGGACAAAGCAGCCTGCTTGATTGGCACCCCATCTACAAACATTCACTCCCTCCACCACCGATGCACAGTGGCAGCAGTGTGTACCATCTACAAGATGCACTGCAGCAATGCACCAAGGCTCCTTAGACAGCACCTTCCAAACCCGTGACCTCTACCTGCTAGAAAGACAAGTGCAGCAAATACAAGTGAACACCACCACCTGCAAGTTCCCCTCCAAGTCACACACCATTCTGACTTGGAACTATATCGCCGTTCCTTCACTGTTGCTGGGTCAAAATCCTGGAACTCCCTTCCTAACAGCACTGTGGGTATACCTACCCCAAATGGACTGCAGCGGTTCAAGAAGGCAGCTCACCACCACCTTCTCAAGAGCAATTCGGGATGCGCAATAAATGCTGGCCTAGCCAGCGACGCTCACATCCCTGAATGAATATTAAAAAAAAGTCCCCTGCTCTTCTCCATATCTCTGCAATTTTTTCTCCTTCAAGTAATTATCCAATTCGCTTTTGAAGGCTGCTACTGAATCTCTATCCACCACCTTATCAAGCAGCACATTACAAATCCTAACCGCTCATTGCATAAAAATGTTTTTCCTCATGTTGCCTCTGGTTCTTTTGCTAATCACTGTAAATCTGTGCCCTCTGATTATTGACATTTCAACCATTGAAAAGAGTGGGCTGAATTTTACCAGCTCCTCGACGTTGTGGGTCGTGGTGGGGAGGCCTGTAAAATGCTAGTGGGAGCAGCCCGCCATGACATCCAAAAGGCCCCGCCGGATATTAGCGGCGGCGGCAAGGCCTCAGTGTGGCCCCCTCACTGCTTGGCAGCGGGGTTGTTATTAAAGTATTGAAATTAGATAAACTAAAATGCAAATTATCTTAACTGCCGACGGTGACCATCCCATGCCAATTTCACGGCCAACCGGCTGCAACTCGCATGCCTTTGGAACTCTGTTGGAGTTTTGAGGCGAGACATAGGTAAGGAGGAATAAAATTATCAGGGCGGGAGGTGAGGGGAGCAGGGAAAACTATTTCTATTGGTTGTGGGGATGGTGGGAAGGGGTTGAGGGTCAAAGATACTGAAGTTGGGTGTGGTGGGGTGGAAGTTTGGGATTTCAGAAGTGTTTTTTGGGGGGATCAGTCAATTTATGTATTGAGGACTCAGTGGGGGCGGGGTGGTTGGCAGAGGAGATTCAAGGTTCAATTAAATTTTTATTGACTTATTTATAACACCAGCATCTTTAAATATTTAAATCTCTACTGAAGGGCTTGAAGCCCTTTAAAAATGGCACCGGTGCCTGCGCCATCCATTTAAATCAGCCCCTGTACATTATATGTCGGAAGGCCGCTGACTTCACAGCGCGTCGCTGATAAAATTCAGCCCAGTAACTCATTATATACTCTGCCTAAACTCTTCATGATTTTAAACACCTCTTTCAAATCTCCTCTTGCCGTTTCTGCTCTAAGGAGAATAACCCCAGCTCCTCCAGTCTATCCACATCACTGTAATCCCTCATCCCTTGAACCTTTCTAGTAAATCTCTTTTGTATCCTCTCCACAACCTTCATGTGCTTCCTAAAGTGTGGTGCCCAGAATTGAACACAGTTCTCCAGCTGGGGCCAAACTAATGTTTTATATAGGTTTAGCATAACTTCTTGGCTTTTGTACTCCATTTATAAAGCCTTATTAATTGATTTGTTAACCTGTCTTGCCACCTTCAAAGATTTGTGCCCAATGTAGTTTTACTGAGGTAAAATATCACAGGGTGCTTCACAGGCCATAAGCAGGCAAAAATTGAACCATTAGAATAAGTTGCCAAAAGCTTGGCCAAAGAGAGAGATATGGGGCTGGAGAAAGTCACAGGGTCTATTTATTTTTTGTGTCCCCCTAAGACCAAGAATATTGCAGTTTGAAACTGGACTCCAAAAAAATGCTGGAGCCTTGGTCCATCACGTGCTTTAGCAACATTTCCCTAGCTATTTGTGCCATCTTAGTTGAATTCTATGACAGCTAGACATAGACATTTGGATCTTGGCCCTCAGTCTTTACCAGTCAGAATAGCCGACAAAGTCAGATGATATTCCAGAAAAGGAACACCGAAATTAGTTTTGGGTTCCTTCATCTGTAGTAAAACTAAATAGACGAAAAAGAGTAAAGAGGTGCAAAGTGAATTTTACGGAAACCAGAGGCATTACAGTAAAAGATTCTTCGCAAATGGAAACAACAGTTCAATTCTAAGAGAAAAAGCATTGAGGAGAAAATGATTCCAGAGTCAAGTTTAAGTACTAGGCTTGCGCACAATAACAAAATGAAATTTGGCCATAATTTGCAAGAAACTAACTGCAAATGTCACTCATCAAGTTCGCACATAGACAAATTTTCATTGCCACGGAAGCAGGGATGTTAAGGATGGATATATCAAATCCTACGGCTACAATAATTCTAGATGGGTTTTGCAGGTTCTTCAGCCTCATTAGACTTCAGATTCATTTGAGAACTGACGTTGCAAAATGTTGTACTAATTCCATAAGTGCAGAACATACTAATGCATTCTATATAATGCGGGTTTGCAAACAGTCCTCTGATCTAAAACCTTTCTCTAACATTCAAATAAACATTTTAGAGTTAGTATTAATAAACTGATGTGCTTAACGCGCGCGAAATCATATATCAAGGCGGAATTGCTACTACTGTAGGTGTATATTATGGAGAAGCTACACTGCACTCGCAGCTAAATCGTGTAATGTCAGAAAATATTTTTGTTCAGATTTGTGAGCAAATCGCCCAGATCTCAAACAATGCTAATAATATAGACGACATATTGGCACCAACACCAGGGGTTTATCCTACTAGTGACACTGCATAATGACCCAGAGAACTAAACAGCAGGTATCGCCATAGTCCACCGCGCATTTTATTTATGCAATATCTACCAGTAAATGGGATGTAAAATTGATTATTTCAATATTTTAGACATTGGAATTGGACCAGGTAGATCTCCTTCTATTTTGAAACATGGCCTTGAGCGTAGAGCTGGGATAAATCAGTTATCTCCTAAATGTATGGTGTGGCGATTGATTATTTTTAATGATACCTGACATGCTTTCAAATGTACTGTACAATAATTGCAACAACCCCCACCCCACCCGTAAGAGGTTCAACCCTTAAAATCGCGAAAGTAATTAATGAATAACTTTTTAAAAAACGCCTCTGCAAACGGCACTGAAATGTTAATTGATCTGAATTTCAATTAGTAATAGTGGCAATGAAGTGTCGTGCTATAGCAGGGTGTGTTTGCAATGAATAGAACGTCTTCAGTGAGATCGGTTATTTTCCGCTTTGATGTCGCGTAAGCTGTAGACATTTAAGCTCTTACTTGTTAGAGTTGGTTTATTTGAATGGATGCGAATGATACAACTACTGAAGCATGCAGAACTACACCTGACACTGACAGTGATTTCAGTATTAGCAGAGGGCAGTGCAGTACAGCAACAATCTTGAACAGCTGAGATCGTTCGGCACATGGAAGCCACTCACGCACAATGACCCAAATGTGCATGAACATAATTAGCAGTTCATGACTGCATGTTAATTAGCACGGTAGATATGTGGTTTTATTCTAAAAATCTGGCGCTTTTCAGTGATTTACCGTTTATGACAGTGCCATCTCAAAATTACATATATTCTAACTTTTTTAATTGTCTTATTTATATATCTGACAACTAAAAGGGTATGTATGTATAGTACATTAAAGTAATTGTTCGATGGTTAAATGTTTCATATTTCAGAAGCGTTTCGTGGTCATTTGAATTTAAAGCCACTGGCTGTAAAATTAAATAGAGATTTTCTGTAAATAAACCTGGAACCAACGAATGTAAATCGACTCTTTGCATCATTTTACAGACGAATCTGCAAATGTAAAGATGACACACTGCTGGGTACAATGGCTTTGTGCAAGCAGTAAATCATAGACTGTTTTCAAGTCCCTTGCGTTTCCAATCCCTCCACCACCAGCAGCAGCAAGGAGACATATTTTGAATTTGTGTCGTCCACTTGAAATACTCATATAACAAAGATTACGATATTAGATTAATTGTATAAAGTTAATTTTGATGTCGCAAATAAATACAAAGAATAAAATAATTCTAAACTTCATTGTAGGTGCTCTATAATTCTGTTAGCATCTTTCCTGAATGATGGCCTTAAACGAGTAAAAGAAGCTATGTCTGCCACAACTTTGCATACTTTATAAGAAATTCAGAATCTGATACGCCATATATCCATAACTGCCAAATAAACAAAGCAAACACACATGTGTATATTGTCAAATGTCTACTTGTGCGCGTGTACATGGCTGGATACACCAGCTGTATGTATATTTAAATCTACTAAGTAGCTATATCCTTTCGTGCAAAATATAACACAACATAAACATTCTAAATGATTTCTTCTTGCACAATGCCCACCGCAGTTTTTCTTGGAATACATGCGAGACCCACATTGTCTAAACCTTCACATTTGATCGTGATATTGTGTATTAAAATCTTTGTCCAAAATGTTTTACACTGAAACATTTCGCATAGATTCCACATATGTTAATTCTGTCCAAGTGTCCACATTGCAAACGAAAAAAAATCGCCACTGCAGAAAGAAAATTTAACGAGGTTTTAATGGAATGGAATGCAATGCCCCGTGTAGTAAATTATTTGTTAGTTGGCGATGCAATCAGCATGCTGATTAAGGTTGCTTGGTTTTACTAACATTAACTGAATCCACGCGGTTAGTCCTTGTTTAATGCTTTGGAGTTTCCGTGCAGCAAAATGGACTTTTAGAGCAGAAAGGTTGTCAAGCAAAGGTGAGTACACCCAGGTGTCAGTGTATGCAGATTTAATGTATCATAAATAGACTAAATATTTTAAGATTCTCAGTGGAACGTTCGTCTATACCATGCGCATAATTTGGGAGACATCTTTTTCGGATACTATCTTCAAAAGTTTTTTTTTAACCAAAATACATTATAGAAAATAATGTAAACATTGAACCTATGTACAGCTTTAATCATTGAAGTAACAGAAATCCAAGCTTACACGAAGGCAAAATAATTTGTAACCCTACATAACTCTGCAAAATATGGTAGAAGTAATTAATATATTTTATATGTCAAATCTCTATAAATTGGAAACATATTTCACAAAACTGTAAAAAGAAATCCAATCTTCCTCGCAATAAAATCTATTTTGGCTGATCACCATATCACCCAGAAAATAACCCTTTTTAGCATTATTGCGAATCTTACGAAGTGTAGAGTGGAAACGAACAAACTAAATCAAATAAACTCTGCTTTGTATTACGACCGGAACACAGAGCTATATTGAGTTAAAGTAGGTATAAGCCTCATAGAAATATTACTGTTATTCTTTTTATCTAAAATTGTTCATCTCAAAGCAGATTAAAAAGAAAAAAAGCAAATAATTATAAATTCCACTTGTAATATTTTATTATAGTTATCAATGTGTCACTTAGGGCTGACTGAAAAATAACAAAAGTCTGGAAATCTTTCAGTGAGCAACTTCACAAACACACACAAAAAATGATAGGAACCGTTTACCTAAAGTTCAGTGACCAATAGATGTGGACCTGCCTTATTCGAGTATACAATAGAATAAATAAAATACTGCTTAAAATGCATAAATAATGAATTTAATGCATCTCAATCGAAAATATAAATAATGCAGATGGCTGTAAAGCGTGAAAGTGAAGAGAGAGGTACAAAAAGTAAGGGACAGGTGTGTCCCAGTCGAGAGGTTCTGTGGATGTGTGCTGATGTTCTGCACTGTGTAACAGATAAAGGAAAGCAACAGAGCTGATTGCAGCTATTAGGTAACAAAAATGCAAGTGTGAGCATTCGTCTGCCAGAACAGAATTTAGAACAGCGTCCTTCGTAAACACATGCGCATGTCCTAGTGTAAGAATCAGCTAAAGAAAGCATAATTACAACATTCACAACATTTATACTGTTGAGGCGATTACCTATGCATAGTACACAACAGACCAGTTGTCAAATGAGTATTGACGACGGAAGATAGCAGGAGATGCTTAAAATGATCTATTTCAGTGACGTAATTAGGTTGTATTCGATTAGATTTCTCATTTAACTGATCAATTGCCTACGTATATACATACACATTCGATGGATTCACTGTACTGTTTTAAACTGTTCTCAAACTATTGAGTAAGTTTAATGGTGACCATTTTAGAAGACGATTCTTAGCAATAAGCTTGCGAGTTATTGTTACGTTAAAAGAGGTCACCAGAGCAAAATGGGCACAAAACTAAATATTCCTTACATGTTTTATCTTAAAAGACATCACAACTTTAGAAAAATAAAACTGCCAAACATTTCTCAGATTACATTTCGCAAGCTAGAAAATTGTCCCTAAATTATTGAAAGAATTTGTGTCACTTTTTCTCCCAAGCAAACCACCTATATGTCGAATTATTGTGGAGGTAAGAAACTTAAATGTGGGCCATGGGCATGCGTGTCAAATTTCTACAAACATTTCAACGTAAGAACGTATGATTTTTAAAATTATTTTTAGTAACGCGTATTACGTTCATTTATTGTCTTCGTTTGTTCAGCTATGTTAAGCTTGATCATATATGTTTCACACGCAGACAGTACAAACCTGGTACAGAGACATCACGTGTTTCTGCCCAGTCTTCCTATGAAAATTAACTACTGTATCAAAAAGTAAATTCGCACAATTTGATTAATGCAGCTATTCGTTCTCATATCCTTTATGCAAAAATGTTGTTTTGTTGCTTAAGAATGAAAGGAGCTATGAAAACCTTGAGTTTTACATAAAAAGATATATTTAATGCCATCGTGCACGCATTTCTCCTGTCATTATTCCTCGTTTCCTGTTACAAATGGTCCCACTCTACGCAATAAACAAAGAAATAATGCAGAATAAGTCTTCCGGTAGGTTACATGGCTGATATTGAGGTTCACCTCCAAATAATCCACCGTTTCAAAAATCCTCACTATACTGAACTGCATAAAAGTGGTACCATTGTGGATTGTAGTGAAGGGGTTAAATATACGAAATTTATCACTATAGAAATCTATAGTTGCCATAAATCGGGCATAGCGGACCACCTTGCCCCCGAAATATTTGTGCGTTAATTTGATTTGACTATGCTTATTCTTGGATAAGAAGCGCTTTAATCTAATTAAACCCGAAGCTCTGAAATGAAAGGGAAAACAATTTTATAAAACACTAATAGTCCTGACAGTGGAGATATCCAATGTCAAGGTGATATGCGCCCCAGGAGCAAGAGTCCATGCTAAATGCAGCTAATACCCAGTGGTCTGTATCCTAAATACGAGGCTGCTTAATTAAACATATCGCAAATTTAAAGCAAATTATCCTTAAACGAGTAATACCGTTTATATGAAGGATAATATATCAAGTAATCAATGTTGAAATTATGATAATCTATGAAAGCCTAACTCTGAATTTTATTATAGTTTTGTCTTGAAAGCCACTGAGATAAACAAGAACTTTTATTCAAAAACAATAACACCTAATTTTGACTACATTGTCATATCTAAATAGAACCTACATAAAGGTAAATAGATGGTATACAAAGTGCGAAAGTAGCACTATCCTAATATAAGGTTGTCACAATAGTATGTGCTTAACTTGTTTATAGGAGAGTAAAACGTTACAATTATTTATTTATTCAGAGAATGGTTTTCAATATAAAATAGTAATAGCTACTAAATGATTAGGTTTTGTACATTTAGTTAAGGTTTTCCCTTTCTCTAACTGTGCGATTTACCATTGAACATATGCATCAGAACAAAGATAAAAATACAAAAAGTACATTCGCAATGGTAACAGAATTAAAATATGTGAAATATACTCAAAATCAAGTGTATTTTTGTCCATTTTTCCTTTAGTTTTTCCTCATTTTTAGTATTAGGAAGGCGATAATCCTTTCCCCCAACTATAGTGCTATTTAAGGTTAAGGTAAAACGCCTCCAAATAATGCCAAATCATCAGTGCTTCTATTTTTAGAACTAAACATAGAAAAAATGTTGTAACTAATGGTGATGCAATAACAATGTTATGAAGCATCTTATGTATACTCAAGCAACTATAGCAATACTTATTTTAAAATAAGTGTACATTTACAAAAGATTTTGTATATGATAAACACTATAATTTCAATAATCGCATGTAAACATGTCCAACCGCAAATAGAATCGCAAAATGGGGAAAAATCATATTTGCTGCCAATGAGTTGATTAATCGATTCTTATGATCAATATTGATAGTACTATTGTGACTAACTTTATAAAACTAAAACTCCTTATTAGAAAGCTGAATTGTATGAAATATATTTTACTAATGATTGTAACAACTTTACACTGCTCTCTGTCAAATGTTAGATACACAATTCTACATCCAACAATTAAGAAAATAGATTTGAGTCAGACTTCGTATTGTAGTTGACATTATTAATGAGATTTTTTTGCAAACTCATAAAGACTATAACACTATTTCTACAGGTATATTTGGGTTTAAAAAAGAGTGTGCAGGAAACAACAAACATTCAATGAACCAAACGAGATATTTTTCAATTTAATTAATTGATCTATTTCAGACAAAAAAAAACAGAATCCGGATACTCTGGTCCAGATACGCCATTTGCCATCAACCTGTGTGATTACATTTAAAAAAAAGAGAATTGCTCTTTTGTTTGTTTTCCGCGAAGGTGAATTTATTTATTAATCCGTCATCATCACAGTTTTCATTGATTCCTAGTTTTTTTTCTTGATTATCCATAAACATTGCCGCACCGTGTGGCATGCACCAAGCAGTGATCTTATGAGCATACACAAAAGTAGGGCGACCTATGCATATCTCAGAAAGTTTTCTTATATGTAGAATTCTATAACAGACTTCATAATGCCAGACCTGCTGAGTGGTTCCAGCATTTCTTGTTTTTATTTCAGATTTCCAGCATCCGCAGTATTTTGCTTTTATTTCATAATGTTTGAGCAATTTTTGTGATATGTAGCTGATTTTTTGAGAGGATGGGGTTGTATTCGGAAAAGAAATATTTGGAACAAGACAAAGATGCACTTTTTGCTTTCCTTACAAACTTGAGAGATTCCGTTACAGATGGGAACGGCCATATGTGTGCTTGTGCCTCACAATGTAAATCTTTGCATTGAAGTTTTGCGTGTGACTAACATTTTGCAGTAAATCAATTGGTGGATCGTTATAGATGCCTCAGCACCCTGCAGTTGTTGTTAATAGTTTATGACGAGAAACCTGACACCGTCTCCAAATCATCGGCCAGCTTTTGAAAACCTCCAACTGGCCAAGACTTGGCTTTGTGTAGTGATTTTTTAATTCTTATTAAGCAAACCAGGACACATTTTGCCTCGGATTTAGCATCCTCTTAAATAATTATTGAACGACAAAATGGCCTTTTATTAGATCTTATAAGACATTGCATCTACAAGAGCCTGACAGAAATGAGAGGACAACACTGGTATTTGAGGACAGACTGACATGTTATTCGAAGTTCTCAAGGAATCATTTATATTTCACGGTCCACTAAGCAGCTGATTCTATATTGTCTGTTAGCATAACAAAAGAGCGAGCCTGTGAACTTAGGAAACCTTTCGACCTCTGAGCTGCTTGCATGAATAGTCCCTAGTCCTGGGTATAAAGAGCGCAAACCTCCCATGTTCGTGGCTAAATTGTTAATCAGGGTAATTTAATATAGTTTTCAATATGCCTCATCTCTCATTTGAAAGCATTCACAGCCCGCTCTTCATCCTTCTCCCCCCACAAAAAAAAAACCCACATTCAATTTGAATGAAGCAGCTGCAAGTCCACAACACAAAACTGTCCTTCTTTAAAATGCCCCTGTTCCCAAAGTTATCCCACACTGGATTTAATGTTCATACAGTGTGAAACAAAAAGTTCCAAACACTTACCTCGGAGGTTGGCCTCATTCTTATTGGAAATTTAGACAGGAGTCTGTTCTCCCTCGCCAAAGATTTAACACTTTCAACAAAAAAATGTTTAAACATGTTTTCGAAGTTGTAATGCGGCAATAACTTTACAGACAGCCCTTTAAAAAATTTACGGTGTAGGAGTTGATGGGGTTGTTGGGAGAATATTTTAAACGTTTTCTATAGGAACCTGGAATGTTTTAAATTGCGCAGTTGAAAAAAGGAAGAGTGAAAACAAGAAAGGAAATAACGTGCGAGAAGACACACTAATGCTTGATACTGAAAAGGCTTTAACCTCATTAAATGAAGTGAACATTTGCCATGTGCATCGATTCCTCACTCGCATGTTTATTCTTTCATTTATGACGGTTGTTCAACGTCAGAAGTTACTATGACTAAAACTTTGCACAGGGCACCATTGCAGCGAAAGCTCCCCACCCCCAGCACCCTTTTCAAGAACCATCATATGTTTGAATATTGAATTGTCAAAAGTGATGCGGATATAGTGAAAGGTTTTGGCGGATTAGCGCAGGAAGAGTTTTTCGAAAGTCTCAATCATCAAACTAACACACAAACAAGTTTTATTCGGCATTTTGCACGGATTTCATTTTTCAGATAAACCTGCCAAATTAGACACACATTCAGTCCTCTTTTAGTTACTGCATTCTTTGTTCATATTATAATCCTGACATCTGAATCTTAATTAAACAAATAAGATGGCAGTAGTGCTGCTCTATGTGCCACCAGTCACGTGATTCAAAAATTAATCTGTAAAGCAATGAGCGGATTTTAATGCAATTTACAACTCCTCGAATTCGGTTCTGAAAAATAAGAAATATGAAATTTTGAATTTTTTTTTGCTAAGTCAAGAAAAAGAAAGCGTGTTTTAAAGCATCTTTGAATGGTTCTAGTTTTTTGTAAGCTGTTTACTGTTCGTGATCCTTTCCAATCGAGCTTCCGAATTGTTGTAGTAGGTGTTTTTGTCACTATGTATGACTGCATTCCGAATGGTGTTTAGCTCAGGGAATGAACACAGACATCAGAACAATTATATTATAGTCCCAATGGAATGACAACAAAAAAATTGGCGAGACTGATGGGGCTTCGTCTAGACGGACCCTTTGTGGATCAGCTGTTTTTTCTGCTTTATTGTGGTCTATCAAGGTCTTTAGGTGGCTAGCACATTGACACCCGTTCTTTTATTTGATTGATCGATGTGAGTGGAAAATAAGAAATAAGAAAATAAGAAAAAGTCATTCCTAAATACGCACGTTGCAACTTGTATCTGCTAAATCTGCGAATAAATTTGCTGTTTATTTCCAGGAGAAGCGACGAGCTTAAATCGAATTTGTCCAGAAAGTAGTTTGGAATAAGTATAATGAAATACTGATGTAAATAGAAATAGAGTATATGGGCGAAGCCAGTTGAAGCAGTAATGAAAGCATGGGTCAAAGTGTGTTTGGTTGATGTTAAATGGTTCTTGGAAAAAACTACTTCATCAAAACCAAAAGTAAATTATTAATAACCCATATCTATGTTACGTTAAAAGATTAAACGGGGAGAGCTTGAAAAACAGAAAAAACTTTTTTAAATAGAAAAAAACACAGCGACAGCTACAATCTAAACGTCTGCAACTAAATTATAAAATAGCAGCTTAATGAGCCCATTTAATATAGATATGAGTTTTAAAATTATTGTTCAGTTTTATCAAATGTTCCTTTTGCTTTTAGCGGATTAAACCACTTCCGACACAATGGATTAGCAATCCAAATATCTATTCAGTTTATGACTGAACCAGTGTTTTAGTTAACAGTAGACAAAACACGATTTAGGCATTTAAGGCTAGATTCAGTATTTTGAATTATTGAGTGCTGGATTTTAATAAGGCACCTGAACTGAATCTTTATGTTGTTAGATTAAGACTTCATTTTCATGTGTGATAAAACTAGTTATTTCACACATTTTACGGGAAATATTTTGATTCAAAAAGTCCACAGATATTTTTAGACCAAAATTAGCCGCATTGTATTTAAATAGAAATGAGGGAGCATTGACAGCTTAACTGCTTCAAAGTAGGCTTATACTTAACCAGTTGGACTACATTTTCATTTGTGTTATACTACAGAGGTTTTCATCTGAGATCTTTGCACCTTTTGAAATAGCTTAGGATGTGGACAAGTGAATCGATACAAGTTTTTTTAGTGCGATTTGCATAAGATCTATGAAAGTGGCCTCGATAGTCACGTGACAGTGTCTTTTTATCAAAAAGTACTAAAACGGCAGCAGTTTAAAATAAAAGTTCAGCATTAATTTGAAAAAAGATTCCTTGCCAGCAATATCTTATTGTGAAAAACTTGATAAACAGAAATTCGTTCTCTTAATTCGAACGTCCACAGTATAGAATTTATAAACTTGCCACATAGTTCAGCCTGGTTTCTATTAGGTACAGGTGTTCTGACTCTTGGTAAATTGCATTCTAATATTATACACGCTTTGTTTCCTCGAAGACCATATATATTGCTAATTTACATAAAGTTTCGATATAGCATTGGATTCGCAGAAAATATGTCAGGTGAATGTTTTCTGCATTTGGATGTGATTGTGTTCCACACGTATTTCATTAGGGCAAACAGAACGGGTCTTCTGATTCTTAAAAGACTGCAAAGATGCTGGTTTATTAATCTGCTTCCTTATTCAGCTGTCATGTTTACACTATCGGCCTTCGTAGTGTGAGGCTGCAGAATGGTTGGTATCTTTCTTACATCGGTTTTGTGTGTGGGTAGTGGGATGGGACGGAGAGGATGAAACCTTTTTTTTCGTAATACTGCGCCCTCAATGGAGAAAACAGGATAGATTTAATACTAACATCTTTAAAAAGAATGATCACATAGAGAAATAAACACCAGGCTCTAGTGTTCATCAGGGCTCGCACTCGCTTCCGTTTGAATTGAAATAATTTGCATATTGATTCCCATGTTGCTTCCTGCAGGGAACCGCACTACTCAGAGATTGGCGGGCGGAGCGTCAGTTTATTACTGGCAGAATAAAACATCAGCAGGACTCTTTGATTTCAATTCCAGAATCACTGTGACAGATAACATTGTGCAGAATGGGCGAAATGTAAATATGAGACATAAATACAATCTTCAAACAAACGATTTATATATATTTACACAATGGTTCACTTCTAAAAGAGGATATGTAAATGGTAGCATCCACTTTAATTTCATACACTTGCACTTGGCAAATGCCATTTTGTCAGCAGGCAGGAAATTATGACCCTTGTGGGGAATTTATACACACGCGAAAGGGTGATCTTGCGCTATAAAATAACCGACTTTATATACTGCCACTTCAAGCTTTCTTTGGAAAATGAGTGCAAATTATATAAATTTCTAAAAACATCCCCTACTCTGTCAAATAGTATTTACATTTTCAACATTTGTATTCTAAATTGTACTTGACGTTAGTGACATCGAACGACTATTTCTGGTGGTGTTTCTAGCTGTGGAACTTGGAAGTTTATATAAACGTGTTTTTTCCTTGATGTTCCTAAAGCCTCTCCAAAAATCCTACTTTTGCAGTTAATGAAGGGGCCGCAAGATAATGAATGTATCACATTAAATGCTGGGTCCGTTTATTACGCGGCTTTGAAAAGTCTCATAACAATAGTTGCAGCTATTGCTGTGCAACCAAGGAATGAGACCCAAAACATATTCCTGTATTTTCCACAGTATGGGTGTCACATGAAGTCTTTTTCGACGTTCCTGGATAATGAGGAGTGCGAGAGGGTGGCCCTAAACTATGACAGTGTAGGAGGACGTACAGGATTCATCGATATCTTCTGCATTGTGTCTATCACACCCTCCAGAGTTTTATGAGCCGCTCTGTGCCACAGGGAACGCATTCACATTGCAAGTACAGTCTTGAGACCTGCAGATATCGTGTCCTGACGGCATTGAACGGGATAGAACTGTGCTCAGAGATAGGTTAGGGCAGCGCTCTCTCCTATAAGTTAATACAAACGAATGTTTGGGACGAAGAAGGCAGAATTCTCGCTCTCTGAACATTGCAATATAAATTGTGTTCCAGAGGTGCCCGGGGGGGGGGGGGGGGGGGGTGGGGGCAATGGATTTAAACCCCAATTGATGTCAAGCTATAATGGTGTGCAGCTTGTCCCTGTAGGGAGCACCCTACATTGTGCTGGGATCAGGTTGGTTCTGAATCAGATTTACACTGCCAATTTAATATTGTTGTAAAGTCTAACTCCTTCCACATCAATGAAAAAGTTTGCATTAGAAACCTACCCAAAGACGTAAAGGAGAAAGTCATAAAACTATGATCTATCCTGCAGCTAGACCAGAAGATGCAGTCAATAGAAAATACAACAATTAACGTAACACAGACATTGAACTTTTACAGTTCTGAGTTGTTTCAGATAACTACAATACTTTTATCTAATGCAGCAAGGACCAACATCATAAAAGGAAAGGTATATTCAATTTTATGGTGGAAGCAGCTTCCCAGAATACAAGGTACAGCGAACTGAACACTATCTAAATGCCAAAACATTATGGTGATTCCATGTTTATCCATTCAAATATCCACTCAAATAATCTATGGATCACATATGCAAATGAACACTTGCCCAATACATTCATGATGTCTACATTTTGAGGAAAAGATGTATTCCTCAACTCTATCAAACAGAAGCCTTGTTGAAAGGTTGGCTGTTAGAACCTATACTTATCTGGTACAACTGTAACTCCTGACACCTGTACCTCAACTTCAAACACCAACAGCAGCAACAACAACTTGTATTTATATAGTACCTTTAACATAATAACACATCCCATGTCAAAGCCACTTCACGGGAGTGATGTAAGACAAAATTCGACATAGGAACAGGAGTAGGTCATTCAGCACATTGAGTCTGCTCTGCCATTTAATTGGCTGATCATCTACCTCAATGCCACTTTCCCATGCTGTGTCTATACCCCTTGATGTCATTTTCTCCAGAAATCTATCGATTTCTGAATTGAACATGCTCAGTGATTGAACTTTCACAGCCCTCTGGAGTAGAGAATTCCACAGATTCACCACCCTCTGAGTGAAGAAATTTCTTCTCATCTCAGTCTTAAATGGCCTGCCCCTTGTTCTGAGATTATTTCCCCTGGTTCTACACTCACCAGCCAGGGGAAACATCCTATCTACATCCATCCTGTCACGCCCTGTAAGAATTTTGTAAGTTTCAATGAGATCACCTCTCATTCTTCGAAACTCCAGAGCATACAGGCCCAGTTTCCTCAATCTCTCCTCATAAGACAAATTCTACCATTCCAGGGATTCCAGTCTGGTGAACCTCTTTTGCACTCCCTCTATTACAAGCAAATCCTTCCTTAAATAAGGAGACCAAAACTGTACACAACTCTCCAGGTGCAGTCTCACCAAAGTTCTATACAATTGCAGTAAGACATCTTTACTTCTGTACTCAAGTTCCCTTGCGATGAAGGCCAACATACCATTTGTCTTTGGGTTCTGATGAAAGGACATTGACCCGAAATGTTAACACTGCTTCTCTCTCCACAGATGCTGCCCGACCTGCTGAGTATTTCCAGCACTTTTTGTTTTTATTTCCCATTTGCCTTCCTAATTGTTTGCTGCACCTACATATTTTCTTTTAGTGACTCATGAACAAGGACACCCAGGTCTTTTTGGACATCAACACTTCCCAACCTCTCACCATTTAAGAAATATTCAGTCTTTTGGTTTTTTCTACCAAAGTGGATAACATTATATTCCATTATATTGATGATATTCTTCTTTGGCCTCCTTATCTCAAGAGACAATGGGTAAATGCCTGGAGGTGGTCAGTGATGTGTGGAGCAGCGCCTGGAGTGGCTATAAAGGCCAATTCTAGAGTGACAGACTCTTCCACAGGTGCTGCAGAAAAATTTGTTTGTTGGGGCTGTTACACAGTTGGCTCTCCCCTTGCGCTTTTGTCTTTTTTGCTGCCAACTGCTAAGTCTCTTCGATTCGCCACACTTTAGCCCCGCCTTTATGGCTGCCCGCCAACTCTGGCGAACGCTGGCAACTGACTCCCACGGCTTGTGATCAATGTCACAGGAGTTCATGTCGCGTTTGCAGACGTCTTTAAAGCGGAGACATGGACGGCCGGTGGGTCTGATACCAGTGGTGAGCTCGCTGTACAATGTGTCTTTGGGGATCCTGCCATCTTCCATGCGGCTCACATGGTCAAGCCATCTCAAGCGCCGCTGACTCAGTAGTGTGTATAAGCTGGGGATGTTGGCCGCCTCGAGGACTTCTGTGTTGAAGATACGGTCCTGCCACCTGATGCCAAGTATTCTCCGGAGGCAGCGAAGATGGAATGAATTGAGATGTCGCTCTTGGCTGACATACGTTGATTATATACCACATTATAATCCATCTGCCATGTTCTTGCCCATTCACTTAACCTGTCCAAGTCTGCTTGAAGCCTCCTTGCATCTTCCTCACAACTTGCATTCCCACCTAGTTTTGAGTCATGAGCAAATTTGGAAATATTACAACTGGTCCCCACATCCAAATAATTTATATAGATTGTGAACAACTGTGGGCCTAGCAATGATCCTTGTGGTACCCATTCGTAACAGCCTGCCATCCTCAGAATGACCCGCTTATTCCTATTCTCTGTTTTCTGTCTGTTAACCAATTCTCAATCCATACTAGCATATTACCCCCAATCCCATGCAACACCAAGCCACATAAAGAGATATTAGGACAGATGACCAAAAGCTTTGTCAAAGAGGTAGTTTTTAAGGCACATTTTAAAGGAGAAAGACAGGTAGAAAGAAGTTTAGGGAGGGAATTCCAGAGCTAAGGGCCTGGGCAACTGAAGGCATGGCCAATAATGGTGGAGTGATTAAAATTGGGGATGCTCAAGAGGCCAGAATTAGAGAAGGGTTGTGGGGCTGGAAGAGAGGCAGAGACAAAGCAATGGAGGGATTTGAAAACAAGGATGAGAATTTTAGAATTCAGGGCATTGCTTAACAGGGAGCCAATGTAGATCGGCAAGCACAGGGGTAATGGGCAAGCAGAACTTAGTGCAAGTCAGGACATGGGCAGCAGAGTTTTGGATGACCTCAGGTTTATGGAGGGTAGAACATGGGAGGCCGGCCAGGAGTGCATTGGAATAGTGAATACTAGAGGTAACAAAGGCATAGATGAGGATTTCAGTAGCAGATGAACTGAGTGGTGGAACTGGGTGATGTAACAAAGGTGGAAACAAAGTGGTCTTAGTGTTGGCACAGATATTTGGTTGGAGGCTCATCACCTGCTTTCTGTAGTAAAGGCCTGCTTGGGTCTGCAAAAAAGAACCCGACCCGACCCTGACAGAACCACATCCGCCCCAAGCCTGACCCGGCCTGAGTCCTTCCATTTTCTTCCCACACCCAACCTGACCTGACCCGATCATCAGTTAACTTACCTTCCGTTTTTCACTTTGTTGCTGATCTGCAGAAGCTTAGAATAACTGTAACAAAACCACCTTTCTAGTCCAAAAACTAAATTAACAGTGGAGCCACTTACCTGTGATAGAGCATTCCCGACCCGGCCCGAGCCGAGCCCGAATGACGGATCTGGAAGTGCAACCCGACCTGACCCTCCATTACCTTTTGGCTCAATATTTATATGACTAACATTACAGTGCTTTCAAAGTAATGTGCTCGTATACAAATGTTTTCCAGCTAAGTGTCTGGCAGCCCTTGAAACAGGCCTTCTCTTCTTCCCAGCAAGTTTAAAATCAATGTTCATATGACAAACTAAGTGGCAAGTAACATTCATGCCACACAAGTACCAGGCAATGACCATCTCCAACAAGAGAGAATCTAACCATCTCCCCTTGACATTCAATGGCATTACCATCGCTGAATCCCCCACTATTAACATTCTGGGGGTTTACCATTGACCAGAAACTGAACTGGAGTAGCCATATAAATACCATGGCTACAAGAGCAGGCCAGAGGATAGGAATCCTGTGGCGAGTAACTCACCTCCTGACTCCCCAAAGCCTGTCCACCATCGACAAGGCACAAGTCAGAAGTGTGATGGAATACTCTCCACTTGTTTGGATGGGTGAAGCTCCAACAAGACTCAAGAAGCTCAACACCACCAAAGCAGCCCGCTTGATTGACAACCCATCCACAAACATTCACTCCCTCCAACACTGAAGCACAGTGGCAGCAGTGTGTATCATCTACAAGATGCACTGCAGCAACGCACCAAGGCTCCTTAGACAGCACCTTCCAAATCCGCGACCTCTACCACCTAGAAGGACAAGGGCAGCAAATGCATGGGAACACCACCATCTGCAAGTTCCTCTCCAAGGCACACACCATCCTGACTTGGAACTTTATCACCATTCCTTCACTGTCGCTGGGTCAAAATCCTGGAACTCCCTAACAGCACTGTGGGTGTCCCTACCCCAAATGGACTGTAGCCTTTCAAGAAGGCAGCACACCACCACCTTCCCACGGTCAATTAGGGATGGGCAATAAATGCTGACCTAGCCAGTGTCACCCTCATCCAATGAATGAATTAAAAAAACCAATAATTATTGATGATCAAATATTACCTAAAGTCAGAATGAATACCAAGACTATATGTACAGGAATGCGCCAAAGTTTTGTTCCTCGTGTCAGTGCAACATTATCTACCGTGTATTCTATTTTGACCTGAACATTTCACAGAAAGAAGTGTCGAGACTTCCTTTAAGTTTGCTGAGTAACCTCTTGTACTATTACTGGCACTGATACTGGTGCTCGATGCCTGTCTTTGTGGTGCTGCATGTATAATGTTTCTTGATTGCAACTCTATAGGATGACTTGTACTTTATATGAAAATAGACTGGTGTACTGCTACAACATGCCTCGAGTCCTCCAGAATAAAAAAATAAATAAATAACACTTATTTGCAATTTAATTTAGGGTGTATCAAAGAAGTTAACCAAAGCATTTTCCATTGCCATCTGCATTATGGACAAGAGTTGTGGACAACTATGAGAAATGCTCCTTTTGCATATCTTTTGCATATACCTGCAGTTTCTCATGCAGATGCCACTGACATTGTCACAGTTGCCAGTGGTAGTCTACAGGTCAGGCAAAATTACTTTGAAAGCATTATAATGTTAGTCATATAACTATGGAGCCAAAAGGTAATGGAGGGTATACCACATATACTCACCCTTTATTTTTGGAAGCTAATAGATGAAGCAGGATTAAGCAGTATGTTAAGCTTATTCCTCATCAGCATATTTTCTCCATACATATAAAAGCTATGCCAATCCACATTCATAATCTATCACCCTTATACAGTATAATAAACATCCTTATACTTTCCTCTTTACTATTACATAGTCTGCTTAAACTTCACTCTTTTGCATTCCATTTTTCATGATGTAACTTAAATATTATTGTTGTAGGATGATAAGAAAACTGAATTCACTCGCAAATGGACAACTGTGAATAGTTTGTGGCACATAAATTGATTTAGCCTCACCAATTTCTTAAACCTTCCGTCTGATTAATGATTTAAATGCTTTCCATCCCTAACTGTATTTGTCCTCCTTAACAAGAAGTTCACATTTAAGATTCTCTTTTCAGTAGCATTGCTTAGTAAGTTTATTTATTCACTTTTAATTTTGATCAAGTAAGAATTTCGAAGACATTACACTGAAAATAAATGGGCTAATACAGGCATTAAAATATATGAACATTCATTAATTTCACCAATGGTAATATCAATGGTAATATGGGCAGCACAGTGGTGCAGTGGTTCGCACCACAGCCTCACAGTTCCAGGGACCCGGGTTCAATTCTGGGTACTGCCTGTGCGGATTTTGCAAGTTCTCCCTGTGACTGCGTGGGTTTTCGCCGGGTGCTCCGGTTTCCTCCCACAGCCAAAGACTTGAAGGTGATAGGTAAATTGGCTGTTGTAAATTGCCCCTAGTGTAGGTAGGTGGTAGGGAATATGGGAGTACTGTAGGGTTAGTATAAATGGGTGGTTGTTGGTCGGCACAGACTCGGTGGGCTGAAGGGCCTGTTTCAGTGCTGTATCTCTAAATAAATCTAAGTTCAAATGATAAAGTAATTATGAATAAACAATTTGAAACGAGAGTCAATAAACAAGTATATTATTTTGTTAGATTACTTCAAGATACATGATTCAACCATATATGTTTCAGCCTGTTTAGTTGAGTACATTCATTCATATGAAGTAGCATACATATCAGAAAATATCTATGCATTGATAAAAGTCGACTCCACAATTCCAAAAATACACCAAAATGTCATAAATCTAAATTTTCAAGGAGGAGGTGGGCATTTTGCCAGACCCCCCCCCCCCTAGAAATTATGTCATTTACATGCTATGCCATACACCCATTTCCTCAATTGCAAGTACATCACCATATTGAACTTAATGCATGACTCAAACAATTACATATATCTTCTAGCATGTTGTGTTGTAATCTAAATGCTCTGTTGCAGCAAAAACAGCATCTTCCTTTTCAAAGCCAGTTCAGTGTAATCTGAATCCATGAGCATTGTTTAAGAACCAGCGTCGTGCATGAATTCCATTCCATGATGGCTGGGCTGTCTTCAGCCTCCATGCTCCCATGCGTCACACTAAGCTCCCTCAAATTCACCAATGCCTTGGTTGAGCTGGTGGTGACACTTCAAGTGCTACAGAATGGCTGTGCCTTTCTTCTGAGGAATCTGCAACAAGAAGGGATGTTAGGCATTCACTTGCCAGATTATTCAAATGCCGACAAGACTGACAGCACATGTGCCTGCAGTGGTGCATTTCAGTTACTATGTAGGCTATAGTGAAGGTAATACTTAATGTGAAAATAAAAATGTGTGCTACCTCAGGCATTAACAGATGTGGGCTTCACACCTGCCATAGCATCACTTAGATCATCTAAGGGCGTATTTACACATCAGCTTCAGTGTTGTTGTGCAGCAGTCATTCCAATGCTGAACTTTATATGTAAATAGAAACTGAAACCAGCAATCTTAGAGCAGGTAGCAGTGGAACTGATGGAGTAAAACTCTCAGAAGCTGGAGATTTTACACGTGACGTGAAAATCCCAGATCGCAGTGTGCCCTTCTCTGCAAGTAAACTTAAAAGGGCACAGTAGAGTGAGGAAACAGCTGGGATTTTGCTAGCAAGGCAGGTAAATTAGAGATATTACAAAAAGTCATTAAACAATTGGATGGCCCTCCTAACGATGATATAAAAATTGTCTTTCATTGTTGGTGAATTTCACATACTGTCACATGTGTATGCACTCTAAATATTGCGATATCATCATAATGCAATCTTGTCAAGAGGTTTCATCGCATTTAAAGGAAGTAAGAGTGGAGTATAAACGAGCCTGTATAAATTGACTCACTAAATCCAAGGCAAACTGAGGAGTAATATACTCTCAGTTTGCTTGGAACGATATGGGTGCAGGCCGATCCTATTTGAAATTGCCTCTTCAAAGATGGTTAGTATGGGACTCAAAACTGGGAGAGGGTTGAATGCTGCTTTCCTGATGCTCTGCGTCATTAAATGCTAGATTATCTTTTAAAGGAGGAAGTCATATCGGAGCAATAAACCTATATGCCAGAAAGGTGCGGTTAGTCCTGGCTTTGCTTCTGCAGTACTAGATGAATGAGCCTTATACAATAGTCATTAGACCACATTTAGAATCTTGTATTCAATCTTGACCACCATGCCGCGGAAAGATATAGATGCATTGAAAAGTTGCAGAGATGTATATAAAAAAACTGATTCCACCTATAAAGATAATGCGTTATGAGGAAAGCGTAGAGAAGCTCCAGCTCTACAATCCAGCAAAATGGACCTCTTGTAAAACATTAAACGGTATAAGGAAGGTAATCTCAGATTAATATTTCAAAGTCAAGAAGGCAGGACCAAAGGACATAAATGGGAATGAGTGAAAGAAAATTTTCGAAAAGATTTAACAGAAATACATTATTTACTCAAGGTGTACTAAATGTTTGGAACAACCTACCAGGCAGGAGAGTTTCGGCAAGAATACTTGGGTTCCTTAAAAAAAATGCTGGGACATTTAGCATACTAGAGATATGAGTTTTGATAGCTGAAACATTTACTTGTCCCTAATATGTTATGTGCTTAATTTAAAGGAATGCGGAAATCAATTCCTGAACGGGGGTTTCCGCATAATTCAGTCATTGATACATAATCTTACCATCATTGCAATCAGCGATGATAGCGTTACAAGTGCAACTATGATCCCTGTTGAGATTGCTACCTTTGCGTTTTCATTTCACGCCAGGTTCAAAAAGTGGCAGACAGCGCATTCACTATGTCAGTGATTTGTTGTCATAGTTGCATTCTACACTGGGTTGCCGTGGGTTCCAGTGCACCCCCCGCCCCCCGAAGATGTCCCTTCACTTATCCATTATATTCTCCACGAACATAGAGTGGATATCATCTGTGAACCTTACATTGGGCTGCTGCTTGTTATCTTCCTTCATTTCCAGTTCAAAAGCCACACTCCAGTATAGCGCGTTTCTAAATTTCAGCTGTTCAAAACCACACATGGTCTTGATAATAATTGAGAAAAGCAAATGAAACATCGAAAGTAAGTTTACATTGGCTGCATTGAAGCTTCCTTAGAGCTACAGACTCTGCACAGCAGAGAAAGATTCACGCCCGTTGTTTAGCTCATTTCGCCACACTGTTAACATTATTTTAACACGTACTTCGACCGATCAGAGTAATTTGACCTCTGTTATAAATAATGGATCCGTTTTCCCATGACATTTTAATAATTTTCATATTGAAGTATGGCAGATAAACTTTATTGTGGTGGTATTTATTGGATTTCTACTGTGCATTATTCCATAATATAAATAAGTTTATTTTCGAATCAAATAGATTTGCAGAGAGTGGCAGAAGAATGGGCCCACCTGCAAGTTCCTGTTTCTTTGCGAGATGGCCCCTTCCTTGCGTACATTTATCTGTCCTGCATCGCATGACAACGTTTAAAGTGCTCTTGATTATGATTGCTTAAAGAGCGTGACAGGAGCAGCATAATTCACTCCCGTTCTCAGTGTTAAAGGCCCTCTGATACAGTATAATATGCTGAGTCCAAATAAAATCTTTTCTTAAGCAACAAACAAAATATGATCGTGTTCACTACGTGGAAAAATCAGTGGTAAAGATCTTAAGATACTGAACAGAACGTGTCTTTTGTGTGTTTACCTTTAAAAAGACATGCTGCCCTAAATCTGCACAAATAATCAGCTCAAAGGAGTTTGTTAGATTCTAGACTGAAGTGTTGTAGATTGGAAGCAACTTTCTGAACCCATTTCCCCGTGTATCTTTTCAAGCTCAAATGGTTAGTTTCCTCACTTCGAGAGCGGATGCCGTCCCATTCCGTTCTGTCTCATTATTTCTGCACCTTCGACTAGTTTGGATGTGACTGGAACAAAGCATTCACGTGTTTTGATATCATTAAAAAAGGAGCTATCCTGATCATACTTGTTTCCAATCAAGGTGAACAACAGATCCAAATAATATAGAAATAAGTATTTTGTTTAATGTTTTCCACTGATCCAAATTAAGTCGCTGATTTGAAAATAATCGTTTATTTTTACATTTTCTTTCTGCTTATCTGGATTTTTTTCAAGTACTGGCCTAATTATGTCATAGTCGAAATCCTTAACAGTGGTGCACGTTTATAAAGTGAGTTAAAATCTTACACCAAACAAGGTTTCAAAATATTACACCGCCTATATATATATATATATATATAGTACTGTTTACTTGCGCGTTTATTTTTTATTTTAAAAACATCCCGATGGAAGGTTGCTTGGTTGCACACTGCAAATTAGGGAAGTAAATTAATTTCAACCCTCAAAATGTACCAGTCATAAGTCATCCCCAGCGTCACATGGTTAATTCATGTCTGAGACTGTAATTATGCTATCTACAGACTTACAGAGAAGCAAAACTGACTTGGATAGAAGGATTGACAGCCAGACAGTAATGGTTAAAATATTAATCAGGCGAGAGCATCATTCCTTAAAATGCTACCTTCAACATCAATTCAGAAAAGAAAACACAGAACAGCAACAGATAAGAAACCTTTCCATGCATGGTTTTCTGTGGAGAACAACAAAGTCATTTTATATAAAAGTAGATTCAGTTTTTATTGATCAGATATCTGCAGCATAGTATCATACATTTTGATTTTTTTTTTGTTTGTTTGTGGTTCTGCCTTTCTGCAGCCAGATATTGAGTGTGCTGTAAAGAGCTTTGCTCTGGAGCTGTCCACTTTAAGAAAGACTGGCATCTATGTAGCGCCTTTCATGACCAATGGATGTCTTAAAGTGCTTTACAGCCAACAAAGTACTTTGAAGTGTAATCACTGTTGTAATGAAGGAAACACGGCAGCCAATTTGTGCTAGCTCCCACAAACAGCAATGTGATCATGGCCAAATGATCTGTTTTTAAAAATAAGAACATAAGAAATAGGAGCATGAGTAGGTCATTTGGGGGCTGTTAAGCTTTTGACTATTGGATATGGGCGCTTAAGATAGAGTACACCTGTGAAAGTCTCAGACAGGTGATCCTTCTCGAGGAGTTCAAAAAATTGCTTCCACTTTCCATTAAAACCCACATGGAGGAACAAAAGGTTCCCAGAGCCAGGCAGACAGACATCTTGGCTGACAAATATAAGCTTACCCACAAGCCCTTTCCCCAAGAGAAACCCTTCCCTAGTCACCTCCAAAAACGCGAAAAGGATAGAAGGTGGGAAGGTGATAGGAAGATGAATAGCCATGGGCGAAAAGGGAAAGCTGGAAACACAGGGGGCCTGCCTCAGGCCATAAAGGAAGGTGCTGAGAACAGGAGAGATGCCTGAAAGCCTGTGTACTTCCATTGTAACAAGGCAGGTCACCTACGAGTTGACTTTTGGAAGTTACGAAGAAAACCCAAAGGATTAATCAGGATACACCAGACCAGTGCAGGAAAAGGGCCCCTGATGGAAAGCACAGGAGACCAGACTGTGGCTTTAACTGCGGTAGTAAAGACCTGGGTAATGACCTGGCAGGGGCAAAGGTGATAGATTCCCCAGTGGCTTTAGAGAGACTGAAAGAGGTCAGGGAGACAGAGTAGTTGCAGGAGAAAGTCCCCAGCATTTTTCTTGACTATGACCTGGTCCATGGCCAAAAAGCTCCATCAGAAGAAGCTGAACTGGAACTGCAGACAGATGACCCGACTGTCTGATTATCCAAAATCTTCTTCGAGAAGTCAGAGGACCCAAAGGATATGTTAAATAGGTCTTCCTTGGTCGAGGCTTAGCAAGCCGATTCAGTGTTAAAAAGATTAGCATAGACTGCCCAAACTGAGGCTGAAGCAGAGGGAGTTCCAGAGTGTTGCTATTTAAAGAATGAAGTGCTGATGAGGAAGTGGAGACCTCCTCACACATCTGGAGATGAACAGTGGACAATGGTCCACCAGATAGTGGTGCTGCCGAGGTACTATAAGGAAATAATTGAGAATAGCCCACAAACTTCCAATAGCTGGACATGTTGGTATCTGAAAAATACAAGCCTGCATAAGACAGCATTTTGACTGGCCACAACTTCACAAGGATGTGGTGGAGTTCTGTTAAACTTGCCACACGTGCTAGGTTGTGGGGAAGCCCCAACCTGCAATAAAATCTTCACCTCTAATTTCCAACTGGCTTTTGGGGAACCATTCAGCAGAGTGCTGGTAGATTGTGTAGGACCCCTGCCAAAAACAAAAGGAGGCTACCAGTATCTTCTCACCATTATGGATGTCGCAACCTGATTCCCAGAGGCCATTCCCGTAAGAACTATTTCTGCCAAAGTAGTGGTAGAGGGGCTATCCCAATTCTTCGCCCGATATGGGCTGCCTGCTGAGATCCAGACAGATCAGGCACAAGTTTCATGTCTGGTATTTTTCAAAAGGTCATGGGCAATCTGAGCATTACCCAACGAAAGTCCTCAGTCTACCACCCACAGTCACAAGGGCTTTGGAACAGTACCATCTAACCCGAAAGACAATGATGAGGGCATACTGCTACGAGTATCCCCATGACTGAAACATGGGTCTGGGATTTTTCCTGTTTTCCACAGGGGACTCACCCAATGAGTCCACTGGCTTTAGTCCCTTTGAATTAGTTTATGGACATGAGGTGAGAGGTCCTTTTAAACTAATCAGGGAGAAGTTTTTGGGAGACACGGATGAGCCTTTCATGTTAGACTACATCTCCATGCTCTGGGTGCAGCTGACAAGAGCCTGTGCAGTGGCCCAGGAGCACCTAAAAGCCTCCCAGACAGCTGTGAAACGGCAGGCAGATAAACATGCCAAGACCAGAGCATTTTGGCCCGGAGACCATGGGCTGAATTTTACCAGCCCCTCGACATCGGGTGGTCATGGTGGGGGGGGGGTCTGTAAAATACTTGCGGGAGCAGCCTGCCTCAACTCCCAATGCTGAGAAGGCCCAACCACATTTTACTGGTGGCAGCGAGGCCTCAGTGTGATCCCCCCACCGGATGGTGATGGGGCCTTCATTTTCATATTGTAATGAATGAAAATAAATGGTAAATAACTCACATTAACATTAACTATAAAAGATCTTACAGATTGCAGCACATGTCTTCACAGCAACCTGTGTTCTGTGAGACAGCTCCCAAAATGTCTGCCTTCCGGAAGCTACTGCACTCTCTAGCTCCACCCGGAGGCTTAAGCCAACAAACACAGTGAACAGACCAAAACCATCAAACTCAGATCAATCAAACACTACATTTTCCCTCTTTTGACTGAAGACGTTATTTTCAAAATTAAAGTATTCTAAACATCAAACATACATACATCAAGTTATTTCTTAGTGTTCAACTTGTCAGTTTTCTCCAAGCACAGTGATAGTCTTTGAGATAGGAAGGTATCTTAGGTCATTCCTTTCAGCCCCTCCTCTGTATCAATTGTCAGCTCATGAACCTGCGTCATCAACTGTTGAAATATCTGTGGCATGAGCTTTATCAGGATGCTTCTCACTCGTCGGAATAGTTTCTGTGATTTTTGCATGTCGGAATTATCAGAAACATCATCACATTTTAAAATAGATTTCGATGCATTCTCAGACTTCTTTGGCTGGATATCATCATTTACAGTTATATTTGCAAGTATCTTCCTTGGCTCTATCCTTTGCCCATGCTGTGACCTCCTTGATCCAACATTTAGCACTGCTCCTGCTCGCCCACTTTTTGGTTGCCTCCCAAAATCTGCATCGGATGGTGTGAGGTCTGGGCCCCAGGACTGGATTTGTGAGAGGTCCAAAGGTCTTGCAATTAGTTTGGTCTGGTTAATCTTGTCAAAAACAACATTGCAAACAACATTGCTGATTGCTGGCAATCCGTCTGGCTTCTGGGTACTAGCTGCTGTGAACTGGAACCCAAGGAGAAATTCCCGGTCATATTGCTTCTTGCCCTCTCGATTTAGCAATTTCCACAGCTCTTCTTTGAAGCCGGACATCAGGCTGTCAACAGGGCTTTCTTTGGTGCTGCTCTCAGTGCTTTCACCTTCAGAAACGGACTCTGAACCATTCTGTTCAGATTCTAGCTCCTGATCCTCATTTTCTTCCATGTCTGTTTTATCAATCACATTAATGTATGCTCCGGCGGGGTCAACGAGTTTGAATCCAATATAATAAAAGCAAAATACTGCGGATGCTGGAAATCTGAAACAAAAACAAGAAATGCTGGATTCACTCAGCAGGTCTGGCAGCATCTGTGGAAAGAGAAGCAGAGTTAACGTTTCGGGTCAGTGACCCTTCTTCGAAGAAGGGTCACTGACCCGAAACGTTAACTCTGCTTCTCTTTCCACAGATGCTGCCAGACCTGCTGAGTTTGAATCCAAGCCTATCAAAAAGGCTTATCCCCATAAGACCTCACCCTTTAATTACATAGAACATGAAGCTGTCTCGGGTGACAGTTTTGTAGCGTATTGGAACTGTGATCATCCCTGAAACTGGAATGATAGTGTCGTCATAAGCTTGAAGTGTGTCTGTTGCAGGAGTGCGAGAGAATTGCGAAAAATACTGATGGTAGAGTTTGTCTCTCAAAATAGAAACTTTTGCGCCAACATGGACAGGAAGTGACACTGAGATGCCGGTTATTTCGACCGAGCACTCCTTAAAATGACCTGGTGCTTTACTTTAGGCGCTGGAATATACATGTTGTACCCCACTCTCCAGAAGAGACTCCTCTACGTGTCGAAGCGATGAAGTCTTTTCCTTTGAAATGGTTCCATTTTGAACATGAGTTACACTTCTGCCCTCGAGCTGGAAATGGCATTGTAACATGATGAGGATTTCTGCAATTTGGGCACAGTTTTGCTGGTAACTGACCATGATGGGGCACCTTTTCATGAGGTTACTGAGGTTTTCTTGGCCTTAACCCTTGCACTGAAGCTGGTTGGGCAAGTTGTGTCTGCATCCCTGAGTCTATGGATGCACGTGTGTGTAACCTCTTTGAATCTAACATGGCAGATTCGATCTGGACTGCTCAGGTTATGGCTTTTTCCAAGGTAAATCATCATCATCCTCCATGAGGAAACGCTTCCTAATTTGTGGAATTGGAGTCTTTTCAATTAATTGGTCACAGATTACATATGAACATATGAATTAGGAGCAGAAATAGGCCTAATAAGGGCAGGAGACGTGAGTGACATAACATTTCCCAGTGCCAAACACAACACTCTGACTTCCCCAGTATTCTCTCTCACAGTACCCCTCAAACCAGCACACCTTGCAGCTCCACTCATTCCCCTCTCCCCAGGCTCCATCCTATGTTCCCACCTGAACAGCCCCAACAGTCACATTAACCCTCATCTTATTGCCATCTCGCACCCATCTCTCACAGTCACTCTTCACAAATGTTCTCATTTCATCCTCTCCACACATTCTACTTCTCATAGTCCGAACTCTGCTTTCTATCATTGCAGGAAAAGGGAGTGCAGAACACCAGGGGAAGGATGTTCCCGATGGTGGGGGAGTCCAGAACCAGGGGTCATCGTCGAAGGATACAGGGTAAATCTTTCAGGACTGAGATGAGGAGACATTTCTTCACCCAGAGAGTGGTGTGCCTGTGGAATTCGCTACCACAGAAAGCAGTTGAAGCCAAAACATTGAATGTTTTCAAAACGGAGTTAGATATAGCTCTTGGGTCTAAAGGGATCAAAGGGTATGGGGCGAAAGCCGGAAAAGGCTACTGAGTTGGATGATCAGCCATGATCATAATGAATAGCGGAGCAGGCTCGAAGGGTCAAATTGCCGACTCCTGCTCCTATTTTCTATGTTTCTATGTAGAAACAGAGAAGGAGAGGTGGACCTGTAGTAATAGCCACATTGACCACTGTGGAAGAACAGCAGTTAGAGATGGGCAGGGTGTCATAGTCCATGGGCATAGGCGATGGAGAGATGGGGGTCTCCCATGTACCTGGTGACAGCATTAAATATCACTCTGCTACTTGGCACATAACTTTCATGTTGAATTGATGATGAACTGAAATGTCATGATATACACAATGCAGAGTTTGAATCTTTCCCCCATGTCAGCAATAACTCATGTCTTTCAACTCTCATAGGTCCTTCAAGGTTGATGGATGAGCAGCAGTGGGAGGAGATTCAGGAGTCCTCAGAGGAGGGTGAGCACTATGAGGATGCTTCTTCTTCTTCTTTGGCCTCCTTGTCTTGAGAGACAATGGGTAAGCGCCTGGAGGTGGTCAGTGGTTTGTGGAGCAGCGCCTGGAGTGGCTATAAAGGCCAATATTAGAGTGACAGACTCTTCCATAGGTGCTGCAGATAAAATTGGTTGTCAGGCATGTTACACAGTTGGCTCTCTCCTTGCGTTTCTGTCTTTTTTCCTGCCAACTGCTAAGTCTCTTCGACTCGCCACTCTTCAGCCCCGCCTTTATGGCTGTCCGCCAGCTCTGGCGATCACTGGCAACTGACTCCCACGACTTGTAGTCAATGTCACAGGACGTCGTGTCGCGTTTGCAGACGTCTTTAAAGCGGAGATATGGATGGACGACGGGTCTGATATCAGTGAAGAGCTCGCTGTACAATGCATCCTTGGGGATCCTGCCATCTTCCATGTGGCTCACACGGCCAAGCCATCTCAAGCGCCACTGACTCAGTACTGTGTATAAGCTGGGGATGTTGGCCGCCTCAAGGACTTCTGTGTTGGAGATACGGTCCTGCCACCTGATGCCAAGGATCCTCCAGAGGGAGCGAAGATGGAATGAATTGAGACGTCGCTCTTGGCTGACATACGTTGTCCAGGCCTCGCTGCCATACAGCAAGGTACTGAGGACACAGGCTTGATACACTCAGACTTTTGTGTTCCGTGTCAGTGCGCCATTTTCCCACACTCTCTTGGCCAGTCTGGACATAGCAGTGGAAGCCTTTCCCATGCGCTTGTTGATTTCAGCATCGAGAGACAGGTTACTGGTGATAGTTGAGCCTAGGCAGGTGAACTCTTGAACCACTTCCAGAGCGTGGTCGCCGATATTGATGAATGGAGCATTTCTGACGTCCTGTCCCATGATGTTCGTTTTCTTGAGGCTGATGGTTAGGCCAAATTCGTTGCAGGCAGCCGCAAACCTGTCAATGAGACTCTGCAAACACTCTTCAGTGTGAGATGTTAAAGCAGCATCGTCAGCAAAGAGGATGCACTGTCACATGATTTATGTGCACATTTCACCAGCGCAGATAAAAACACCTTTCCTGCTGACATACTGCATTAGAGATAGCTAGGTTGTCACATGATGAGGTGCACATCACATGTCAGCAGAGTGCGGCACAGTGGCGCAGTGGTTAGCACCACAGCCTCACAGCTCCAGCGACCCGGGTTCAATTCTGGCTACTGCCTGTGTGGAGTTTGCAAGTTCTCCCTGTGTCTGCGTGGGTTTTCGCTGGGTGCTCCGGTTTCCTCCCACCACCAAAAGACTTGCAGGTTGATAGGTAAATTGGCCATTATAAATTGCCCCTAGTATAGGTAGGTGGTAGGGGAATAGAGGGACAGGTGGGGATGTGGTAGGAATATGGGATTAGTGTAGGATTAGTATAAATGGGTGGTTGATGGTTGGCACAGACTCGGTGGGCCGAAGGGCCTGTTTCAGTGCTGTATCTCTAAATAAATAAAAAAAATATATAAAAAGGTGTTGGACAGGGACAACAGTGGAGAGTCCTCATTAGAGGGTGCAGAACATTCCAAGCTCTGCTCAGCTGGATGTAGATGTTGAGTTTTGGAGGATATCCATGAAAAGGGAACTTCTGAAGCAGCAACAGGAAATGCATACGCTGCTGTCAGCATTTCCAGAGGCAGTGCAAACCCTTGGAAAGAGATTGGCTGAGTCCATCCCTAGAATGAGTGCCAAGATGTCTCAGGCATTTGCACTGATATCTACCTCCATGGAAAGAATGGCCACTTGCATGGAGAATCAGAGGTGGCAGACCACTGAGTGAATGCTGGCTCTGACCAATGACCTGCACACTTCCTCTGACACTTTACAGAGGATGGAGGAAAGCCTCGCCTTGGTGCCTCAATACCTCACTGAAATGCAGCAAAGTGCTCTCCAGCTTGTGGCTGGAAGGGAAATACAAAACATAGAAATCATAGAAAAAATTACAACGCAGAAAGAGGCCATTGAGCCCATTGTGTCCGTGCCGGTTGACAAAGAGCTACCCAGCCTAATTTAACCTTCCTGCACTAGGTCTGTCGCCCTGCAGGTTATGGCTCTTCAAATAGACATCCAAGTACTTTTTAAATGCGGTGGGAGTTGCTGCCTCTATCATCCTTACAGGCAGTGAGTTCCAGGTTCCCACCACCCTCTGGCAGAAAAAATGTTTCCTCATCTTCCCTCTAATCCTTCTTCCAACTGCTTTAAATCTATCTCCCTGGTTTTTGACCCCTCTGCTAAGGAAATAGACCAACCCTATTTACTGTATCTAAGCCCCTCATAATTATATACATCTCAATTAAGTCACCCCTTAGCCTCCTCTGTTCCAAGGAAAACATCCCCAGCCTATTCAATCTTTCCTCTTAACTAAAATTTTCCAGTCCTGGCGACATCCTCGTAAATCTCCTCTGCTCCCTCTGCGGTGCAATCATCTTTCCTGTAATGTGGTGACCGGAACTGTATGCGGTACACAAGCTGTGGTCTAACTAGTGATGTATATGTTTCGAGCATAACCTCTCTGCTCTTACATTCTATGCCTCGGCTAATAAAGGAAATCATTCCATTTTCCACTTTTTTGCCCAAATGACCAGACCTTCCTGTAGTCTGAAGCTTTTCTCCTCACTGTCAGTCACACGGCCAAGTTTTGTATCATCTGCAAATTTCTTTATCGTGCCCATTACATTTGACTCTAAATTATTAATATAAACTCCAAAAAAAGGGACCAAGTTCTGAGCCCTACAGAAGGTCTCCTAGTCTCAAAAACACCCGTCAACCATTACCCTTTGCTTCCTATCACTAAGCCAATGTTAGATCCAATTTGCCAATTTCCCTTGGATCCCAAGAGCTTTTATTTCTTTGACCAGTCTACCATGTGGGACTTTGTCAAAATCTTTGCTAAAATCCATAGACCACATCCACCACACTGTCCTCATTAACCCTACTTGTCACCTCCTCAAAACTGCACGTGGACCATGAGAGCGAAGGTGGAGAAGGGGCACATGGAGATGGGGACTCTTCTCAAGGTGCACCCACTTCTCATCCCTGCCCCCCACCCCCCAGATAGAGGCCAACAAGCTGCTTCCTGCTACAATAACCGAGCTGCCCCTGGACAGGTTCAGGTGGGACAGTCTTTGGCAGGGCCCTTATGGGCTCCAAAACTCAGAGGACATCTGCCACAGGCATCTCAGTTGTCAGATCAGGGTAACAAGTAGCCTGCCTCGAGCTCTGATGAAACCAAAAGCATTGCACCACGAAAGAGTAATAGGAAGCGGATTCACTTGGGTATGTATGACAATGTTCATTTTGTTATGTATAGGTTTATTTAAATGAATCAAACACTTTATTTGAACTCGAAGGCATAAGCAAAATATTGCAAATGCTAGAAATCTGAAATAAAAACGGAAAATGCTGACAATACTCAGCAGATCTAGCAGCATCTTTGGAGAGAGAAACAGAGTTAACGTTTCAGGTCAATGACCTTTCATTGGCACACTGTTTTGACACAGTGTGGGGCCTGTGTCACAGAGTCATACAGTCGCACAGCATAGAAACAGGCCCTTAGGCCCACCGCGTCCATGCCGACCATAATGCCTATCTATACTAATCCCACCTGCCTGCATTAATTCCATATCCCTCTATGCCTTGCTCATTCAAGTACCTGTCCAGATGCCTCTTAAATGTCGCTACTGTTCCTGCCTCCACCACCTCCTCAGGCAGCTCATTCCAGATACCTACTATTCTTTGTGTGAAAAATTTACCCCTTTGATTCCCTTTAAACCTCCTCCCTCTCACCTTAAGTGCCTTCTAGTTTTTGTCACCCCTAGAATGGGAAACAGACTCTGGCTATCTACCCTATCTATACCTCTCAGAATTTTATATACCTCTATCATGTCCCCTCTCAGCCTCCTTCGCTCCAGGGAAAACAGACCCAGCCTATCCAATCTCTCTTTATAACTCAAGCCCTCCAAACCAGGCAACATCCTTGTGAATCTTTTCTGCAGCTTCTCTAGCTTAATCACATCTTTCCTGTAGTGCGGCGACCAGAACTGCACACAGTACTCCAAATGCGGCCTAACCAACGTTATGTACAACTGTAACATGACGTCCCAACTCTTGTACTCAATGCCTCGGCCGATAAAAGCAAGCATGCCATATGCCTTCTTCACCACCCTGTCTACCTGTGTTGCCACTTTCAGGGAACTATGTACTTGCACCCCAAAGTCTCTCTTCTCAACAACACTCCCCAGGGCCCTGCCATTCACTGTATATGTCCTACCCTGGTTTAACTTCACAAAATGCATCACTTCCTACTTGTCTGCGTTAAATTCCATTTGCCACTCCCTTGCCCACTTTCCCAGTTGATCTATATCCTGTTGTAACCTTAGACAGCCTTCTTCACTGTCCACTATACCACCAATTTTGGTGTCATCTGCAAACTTACTAATCATGCCCCTTACATTCACATCTAAATCATTAATATATATGACAAACAACAGAGGGCCCAGCACCGATCTCTGCGGCACAGCACTGGTCACTGGCCTCCAATCTGAAAAACAACCCTCCAATACCACCCTCTGCCTCCTATCACCAAGCCAATTTTGTATCCAATTTGCTAGCTCACCATGTGTTCTAACCTTCTGGACCAGCCTACCATGCGGGACCTTGTCAAAGGCCTTGCTAAAGTCCATGCAGACAACGTCCATCGCCCTGCCCTCATCAGTCCTCTTGGTCACCTCCTCGAAAAACTCAATCAAATTCGTGAGACATGATTTTCCACGCACAAAGCCATGCTGACTAACCCTAATCAGACCATGCCTTTCCAGATGCATATAAATCCTGTCTCTCAGAATCCCTTCCAATAACTTTCCCACCACTGAAGTAAGGCTCACCGGCCTGTAGTTCCCTGGCTTATCCCTGCTGCCCTTCTTAAATAAAGGCACAACATTAGCTATCCTCCAGTCTTCCGGTACCTCACCCGTGGCTAACGACGATACAAAAATCTCTGCCAGGGCCCCAGCAATCTACTCCCTTGCTTCCCAGAGCATCCTAGGATACACCTGGTCAGGCCCTGGGGATTTATCCACCTTAATGCGCTTCAAAACCTCCAACACCTCCTCCTTTGTAATGTTGATATGCTCCAGGATATTGCTGTTCCCTCCCTTGAACTCATTATCTTCCATGTCCTTCTCCATGGTAAATATGGACGAGAAATAATCATTTAAGACCTCGCCCATTTCCCGTGGCTCCACACATAGATTGCCACACTGATCCTTAAGGGGACCTACTCTCTCCCTGGCTACTCTTTTAATATACTTATAGAATCTTTTAGGATTCTCCTTTATCTTATTTGCCAGGGAAATCTCATGGCTCCTTTTCGCCCTCCTAATTTCCTTCTTAAGCGTAGTCCTACATCCCCTGCACTCCTCGAGGGACTCGCTTGATCCCAGCTGCCTATACCTGACATATGCCTGCTTCTTTGTCCTGACCAGACCCTCAATATCCCTTGTCAACCAAGGTTCCCTAAACTTGCCAGCCTTGCCCTTCCATCTAACAGGAACATGCCAGCCCTGAACTCCTCCTATCTCACTTTTAAAAGCCTCCCACTTGCCAGACGTCCCTTTACCTGTAAACAGCCTCTCTCATTCAACTTTTGAGAGTTCCTGTCTGATGCCATCGAAATTAGCCTTCTCCCAATTTAGGACTTCAACCTGAGGACCAGTCCCATCCTTTTCCATAACTATCTTGAAGCTAATAGAGTTATGGTCACTGGTCCCAAAGTGCTCCCCCACTGACACATCAACCACCTGCCCATCCTCATTTCCTAAGAGGAGGTCAAGTGTAGCCCCTTCTCTAGTAGGGCCATCCACATACTGCTTCAGAAAACTATCCTGGACACACTTAACAAATTCTTCCCCATCTGATCCCCTAGCACTAAGGCAGTCCCAGTCAATATTAGGGAAGTTAAAATCACATACTATTACAACCCTATAATTCCTACACCTATCTGTGATTTCCCTACATATATGCTCCTCCAATTCCCTTTGACTATTGGGGGGCCTATAGTATAATCCCATCAAAGTGATCACCCCTTTCTTATTTCTAAGTTCTACCCATCTGGCCTCGCTGGACATTCCCCCTGGGATATCCTCTCTAAGTAGTGCCGTGATGTTCTCCCTAATCAATAGTGCAACTCCCCCTCCTCTCTTACCTCCACTTCTGTCACGCCGGAAGGATCGGAACCATGGAACATTGAGCTGCCAGTCCTGCCCATCCCTCAACCACGTTTTTGTAACAGCTATAATATCACAATCCCATGTACCAATCCATGCTCTGAGTTCATCTGCCTTACCTGTAAGGCTTCTTGCATTAAAGTAAATGCAGTTTAGCCTACCAGACCTTCCAAGCTCCCTGTCCTGCCCCTGTCCAGCCTGCCTACTGGACTTGCTTGCTTTAACCTCTACATTTGCTTCAACTATCTCATCTGAGAAACGACTACTTTGGCTCCTACTCCCCCGCAAGACTAGTTTAAACCCTCCCGAGTAGTGCTAGCAAACCTCCCTGCAAGGATATTTGTCCCCCTCCAGTTTAGATGCAACCCATCCTTCTTGTACAGGTCACCTCTGCACCAGAAGAGATCCCAATGATCCAAGTAGCTGAAGCCCTCCCGCCTACACCAGCTCTTCAGCCACGCATTCATTTGCCTAATCCTCCCATTCCTACCCTCACTAGCACGTGGCACAGGGAGTAATCCTGAGATTTGTCATTGACAAAATTGCACATGTGGCAATGTATCCCTCAGTTGGCTGCCTAATGAGGATAATTGATATCCCAGTGCTTCCTAGCAGGTAGCCGTCCTCATCAAGATGTTGCCTCTGGAAAAATTGTTCAAGGAGGTGGAAAAATGTTGCATAACCGGCACACCGTGCTCCTGTGCAAATTTGCCAGCATGCTTACCTCTGAATCTTCCTCTGCCTCTGTGGCAAAATGCAGCCCAATGACTCCCTGTACCTCTGGGAAACCAGCCATTGCAGCAAATTTGAGAACCCTCTGCATCTGACTTGCCTCATTAATGCGAAAGTGGATCTAAGTAGCGGTCTTGGGAAACATGCCATCAGTCACCTGGGAGATACACTGGTGAGCAGCCGATTGTGAAATCCTGCAGATGTCACCAACAGATCCCTGGTAGGAGTTGGAAGGGAAGAAGTTTAGGGTTGTGGTGTCTTTGACCACCACTGACAATATACGCCCACCAGGCCCTCTTGGAAGGAAGTTGCGTTCCAGGAGGCTGCAGATATCATGAGCGACCTGCCATGATAGCCTCAGTCTCCAGAGGCGCTGTTGCTTTGTCATGTTGAAGCAGCTGATCCCCTGGCTGTATACCCTGTGCTGGGGGTATTTCCTCCTTTGAGTTGGAGCTCTGCACCCATCCCCTCTGTCCTGTGTAGCGACATGTAACTGCAAGAGAGGCAGTTGCTGCTGTTGCTGTTGTTGTTGTTGCTGCTGTTGTTGCTGGTGCTGTTGGTGTGGCTCCTGCTGCTATTGTGTTGGTGTGGCTACTCCTCATAAGAAGTCCATGGTACAGCTGCATAAGCTGCTCCCATGCTGCAGTGAAGGCTAACAGCAGTGAAGATTAGAACAAAGTGAGCAAAGTCCAACGTAGGTGAAGTGACTTGCAAAACATTGAAAACCACCTGCAAAGCAGTGAAATTATGCTCCCAGAATAAATAAGCACAGCCTTTCCAATAGTCAGGGCAGCATCTATGCAAGTTCACACTTTACAGCCTGTCAGTCAGTTCCATTGTTCAATTACTCCCGGCTGTGTCCCATTCACCTCAGAGCCCATTTCAGTGAAACCCTGAAGCAGGCAGGATGTTGTCAGATTTCCAACACACTTTTTTTGGCATTTAACCACTGCCCCTCGCAACCCCCCCCCCCCCACCCCCACTCGAACCCATACCTTTTTTTTTAGAACATTACAGCGCAGTACAGGCCCTTCGGCCCTCGATGTTGCGCCGACCTGTGAAACCATCTGACCTACACTATTCCATTTTCATCCATGTGTCTATCCAATGTCCACTTAAATGCCCTTAAAGTTGGCGAATCTACTACTGCTGCAGGCAGGGCGTTCCACGCCCTTACTACTCTCTGAGTAAAGAAACTACCTCTCACATCTGTCCGATATCTATCACCCCTCAACTTGAAGCTATGTCCCCTCGTGTTTGCCATCACCATCCGAGGAAAAAGACGCTCACTATCCATCCTATCTAACCCTCTGATTATCTTATATGTCTCTATTAAGTCACCTCTCCTCCTCCTTCTCTCCAACGAAAACAACCTCAAGTCCCTCAGCCTTTCCTCGTAAGACCTTCCTTCCATACCAGGCAACATCCTAGTAAATCTCCTCTGCACCCTTTCCATAGCTTCCACATCCTTCCTATAATGCGGTGACCAGAACTGCACGCAATACTCCAGGTGCGGTCTCACCAGAGTTTTGTACAGCTGCAGCATGACCTCGTGGCTCCGAAACTCGACCCCCCTACTAATAAAAGCTAACACACCATATGCCTTCTTAACAGCCCTATTAACCTGGTTAGCAACCTTCAGGGATTTATGCACCTGGACACCAAGATCTCTCTGTTCATCTACAGTACCAAGAATCCTCCCATTAGCCCAGTACTCTGCATTCCTGTTACTCCTTCCAAAGTGAATCACCTCACACTTTTCCGCATTAAACTCCATTTGCCATCTCTCAGCCCAGCTCTGCAGCCTATCTATGTCTCTCTGTACCCGACAACATCCTTCGGCACTATCCACAACTCCACCGACCTTAGTGTCATCTGCAAATTTACTAACCCACCCTTCTACACCCTCTTCCAGGTCATTTATAAAAATGACAAACAGCAGTGGCCCCAAAACAGATCCTTGCGGTACACCACTAGTAACTAAACTCCAGGATGAACATTTGCCATCAACCACCACCCTCTGTCTTCTTTCAGCTAGCCAATTTCTGATCCAAAGCTCTAAATCACCTTCAACCCCATACTTGCGTATTTTCTGCAATAGCCTACCGTGGGGAACCTTATCAAACGCCTTACTGAAATCCATATACACCACATCCACTGCTTTACCCTCATCCACCTGTTTGGTCACCTTCCGAAAAACTCAATAAGGTTTGTGAGGCACGACCTACCCGTCACAAAACCGTGCTGACTATCTCTAATGTACTTATTCTTTTCAAGATGATTATAAATCCTGTCTCTTATAACCTTTTCCAACATTTTACCCACAACCGAAGTAAGGCTCACAGGTCTATAATTACCAGGGCTGTCTCTACTCCCCTTCTTGAACAAGGGGACAACATTTGCAATCCTCCAGTCTTCCGGCACTATTCCTGTCGACAATGACGACATAAAGATCAAGGACAAAGGCTCTGCAATCTCCTCCCTAGCTTCCCAGAGAATCCTAGGATAAATCCCATCTGGCCCAGGGGACTTATCTATTTTCACACTTTCCAAAATTGCTAACACCTCCTCCTTGTGAACCTCAATCCCATCTAGCCTCGTAGCCTGAATCTCAGTATTCTCAACAACATTTTCTTTCTCTACTGTAAATACTGACGCAAAATATTCATTTAACACTTCCCCTATCTCCTCTGATTCCACACACAACTTCCCACTACTATCCTTGATTGGCCCTAATCTAACTAGTCATTCTTTTATTCCTGATATACCTATAGAAAGCCTTAGGGTTTTCCCTGATCCAATCCACCAATGACTTCTCGTGTCCTCTCCTTGCTCTTCTTAGCTCTCCCTTGGCAATTAAAATTCTGGCTAGTGTGTCAGACGTCTCTGCTTATTAAGGACATCCTGACTGAAATCTGTGATATGTCACAACTGCAGCCTCAGAGCAGGGCACGGTGATCTGCTGCATGCTGCACAACCTTGCCATTGTATTGTCAGTGGTTGTAAAGGTGACAGTGGTCATGAACATTTTTGCATCTGGCTCCTTGCAGGCTGGAGCAGATGGTATTTGTAAAATCTCCCAGTTTGCCATCCACTGTTGCACACGGAAGGTCACTGAGGCTCTGTATTCCAAGAGAGCTGGATGCATTTCATTCTGTCTTGCCAGAGAGAAGCAGGCGGAGTGACCATGCAACTTCATGAGGATTGCAGGCGTCCTGATGGTGCAGGGTGTCATTGACTGCATTCAGCGGTTGCATGTCAACTCTGAGATTTACCACAACTGAAAGTGATTCCACTCCCTTAATGTCCAGCTTGTGTGCAGCCATATGCAGTGTATCATGCAGGTCAATGCCAGGTATTAGATTAGAGATACAGCACTGAAACAGGCCCTTCGGCCCACTGAGTCTGTGCCGACCATCAACCACCCATTTATACTAATCCTACACTAATCCCATATTCCTACCAAACATCCCCACCTGTCCCTATACTTCCCTACCACCTACCTATACTAGTGACAATTTATAATGGTCAATTTACCTACCAACCTGCAAGTCTTTTGGCTTGTGGGAGGAAACCGGAGCACTCGGAGAAAACCCACGCAGACACAGGGAGAACTTGCAAACTCCACACAGGCAGTACCCAGAATCGAACCCGGGTCCCTGGAGCTGCGAGGCTGCAGTGCTAACCACTGCGCCACTGTGCCGCCCCAGTCATGATGCCTTCATTCTGTGGTAGCCTGCCGTGCCATCTGCATTTGAACCACCATGACAAACCAGAGGGTGGCTATTAGGTAACAAGGGCTATCCTTTGATGACATGACTCATGACTCCAGCGTCCAACCCAAAAACACAGGTGCACAGCATGCATATAATTAAAGCCACGCTGTTCATCAAAATGTGAAAGAACAGACCACGGAGGTGCTTAAGCAATGCTTCAATTGAATGTACTGCTCGAGAGGAGCCCTACAGTACTCAGCAGAGCAGATGCCAAGATTCGTGGTGATCTGCTGCATGCTGCACAACCTTGACATTATGAGGACACAGCCCTTAACACCAGCTGTAAGGTGACCAGTTCAGGAAAGGAGGAGGAAGAGTAGGAGGAGCAGGACAAAGGGAGGAAGCAACCAACAGTCCCTTTGTGGTTGGACTGTCTGTGATCGACTGATCTGACTGCGATACCAGTAAATGCAACCCGAATTCCCCACTCACCAGCAGTCTCATACCTTATCTTCCTTTTGTTACTGAACATCACAGTGCCTACTTGGACACAATGCAAAAATAAAAACGACCACAAATTAGATATTCCAAACCAAATTTATATTTCAAACCATGCCATATTACAGACGGATATCAACTAATCACCCTTGTGTATTCCCTTAGTTCTGTGTACCTTTGCCTCTTCTTGTGCTCTTACGCTGTGCTATCCTAGAGGCTGCAGCAAGGCTGGTGGAAGGCTGCTGACTTTTGTTGTGGGACCACCTCAAGAAGAGACCACCTTAATAGGGTGTAAGCGAAGGTCACCGGAGAAAGTGATGTTGCATCACACATGACCAGGGAATTGTCGGTGTAGCCCGACAGAGTGAGATGTGTGTCTCGGCCTTTTGGCTAAGATCAAGTGTAGTATCTGTTCTTATCAGTGCTTATTTGATTGAGAAGAGACCATGATCATTGCCTTTTGATCCTGGGGAAGCTTTGAGTAAAATGGCTATAACCAATTTTCGAGCTTCGGGCCAGGGAGTGCGCAACACCGTTCGGGTGGTCGTGAAGGACAAGGAAGGAGATGCACCGGTCGATCGCACCTTTTTCATCAAGAAAATTCTCTTCGATTGCTGCGGATTTCAAGCGACGGACGTCTTCTGCCTGCAGGATTTCCCCAGCAGTGGATACTTCGACGTGACGTTCCGGAACGTGGCGGGATGCATCAAGTTCCTGAAGGCGTTCAAGGAGAAAGGGGACCGGGCGCCACTGTCGATTCTCACAGCGGAGCCGCTCTTCACGCTTCCGTCACAACGGGACCGGGTGGTGACGATTCACCTCTACAACCCCCATGTTCCGGTGGTGGATGTACTCACCTTTCTCGCCAGGTACGTCGAGGTGGCCGGCAGCAGCACTGATGTCAAGGACCCCTTTGGGATCTGGACCAGCAAGCGGCAGGTCAAGGTGACCTTGAAGGTAGATCCCAGTGGAGCCATCATCCACCCTCCCTCCAGCTTCGCTATCGGGGGAAGTCGAGGCTTCTTGGTCTACGCTGGGCAGCCCAGAGTTTGCCGCACCTGTGGCAAATCTGGTCACATGGCAGCCAACTGCAGCACGGTTGTTTGCAAGAACTGCAAGGAGGAAGGCCATCAGACCAAGGACTGTAAGCAGACTAAGTGTTGCAACTTGTGCGGTGCGGCAGGCCATCTCTACAAGACCTGCCCCAAACGTTGTCTCAGCTATGCTCAGGCGGCAAGGTCCAAGGAATGGCCGGGCGAAGGTTCGACGAAGGCGTCCGCTGTTCGAAAGGAGACCAGCAACCTTCTCCGCAGTGAGGAACTTCAACCTGAGAAGGAAGGGGAGGCGGCTGAAACCAACGACCCAGCACCTACCCAGCGCCCGGAAACCCCTCCTCCACAGACAGAATCAATGGAGGAGGAGGCAGCAGATGGACAAACAGGTCAGTGGCAAGTGGTCCAGAGGAAAACCACAAAGAAAAAACATCCCAAAGCCACCACCCAAACCAGTGGCAAGAGGAGGCTCTCTTCTGAATCAGACTGCAACAACTCCTCTTCACTGGACGGGGAAATGCTGGAACGACAGCCCCTTCAAAAGAGGCGGCAGAACTCCGAGATGGATGATAAAGCATCCCAGCCCCCGGGCACTGGAAGCTGTGATGGGCCCGGCGTGCCCCAACCCCAATTCCCCACACGTAACGACGTGGCCAACGCATCTCAGCTCCGGGACACCGGGAGCAAAGACACGTCTGGCGCACCTGAGCTCCGGGAGACCGGGAGCTGTGATGTTTTCGAGGAGGAACAGATGGAAGCAGCTGAGGACAACCCAATGCTCTCTGCCTACAAGACCCCCCCGATGTCACCCGAGCGGCACAAACCCTGCATGAAAAATCAGGAGGGGTTTCTGAGCCCAACCGACGTGAAACTGCTTGCGCATACGATGGGTATGCAGGAACATCCCGAAGGGGAAGGACTGGGACTAGCGAGGACAAATGGTATGGGAAGCAACAACTAATTTTTAGTAAAAAATGGGTATAAGAATTGCTTCCATTAATGTGCGTAGCATTAAATCGACTACACAATGTGTTTCAACCTTGGATTACCTTGCCAAGGTCAAAGCTGACCTACTGTTTCTGCAGGAGTGTGGAATACCACACCTCAGCACCTACAGGCAGTGGTCGCGATGGTGGTCCCACGGGCCATCGATCTGGTCGGGGGGTAATGACTGCCGTTCCTCCGGCCTGGGTATTCTGCTGCGGGGAGGTAACTTCACCATCTCCGAAGTTAAGGAGGTGGTGGGCGGCCGCCTCCTCGTAGCAGACGTGATGTACAACAACGCTCCGCTCCGGTTGATCAACGTGTACGCCCCGGTACAACGCAGCGAGCGGCTGACCGTCTTCCAGCAGCTCCCACTGCTGCTGGCGACGTCCAGGCCGGTCATCCTAGGCGGTGACTTCAACTGCATCATCGATGCGGCTGGACGATCCGGCAGTGACGACAGCAAACTGGACGCTACGTCCAGATTCCTAATAGAAACAGTTAAGGATGCCAAACTGCACGACGTCTTCAGCAAACCTGCAGACGGAGCGCAGCGCAGATACACATGGTCAAGATCGGACGGGTCTGCCCGTTCCAGGATTGACTTCCTGTTTGTGTCCCCTGCGGTCACGGTCGGATCCACCGACGTCAAGCCGGTGTTCTTCTCCAACCACTGCCTCTTACTGGCCGACTGTCACTTACAGGACGACCAGCGGGTTGGCAGAGGGACGTGGAAGCTCAATGCGACACTGCTGACCCCAGAGAACGTTGAGGAACTCAAAAGGGATTACAATGGTTGGAGGACCGTGAAACCCCTCTTTGAGTCTCCAGTTCACTGGTGGGAAGCGATTAAGGAGAACATCAAGAGGTTCTTCATCCACAAAGGTGTTCAGAAGGCGAGAGAGAGACAGAGGGAACTGTCCCGACTCCAGAAAATTATGCAAAATCTACTCCGGTTGCAGTCAATGGGGGTCGAGGTCAAGGAGGACCTCCAAGAGGTGAAGAGCCAGCAGGCCTCGCTCTTTGCCAAGGAGGCCTCCAAGATCATCTTCCGGTCCAGAGTCCGCTCCATCGAGCAGGATGAGACGTGCTCGCGTTACTTCTTCCAAAAGGTACACAGAGAGAGCTCTGTTATCAGCAGCCTGAAGGAAGAAGATGGCTCGGTAACGTCTTCGCAGCCCGACATACTCAGGATCAGCAAATCCTTTTATGCTGGGCTGTATGACGCGAAGCCCACAGACAGCAGAGCCTCCCAGTCCTTCCTGTCAGCTATCACAGAGGTCTTAGATGACAGCAGGAGGGAGGGACTGGACAAGCCGCTAACTCTGGACGAGCTGACAAAGGCCGTCGAGTCTTTCGAGACGAGTAAAACTCCCGGGAGCGACGGCTTACCGGTCGAGTTGTACTCGGCCCTGTGGGACTGGGTCGGCCCAGACCTGCTGGAAGTATACGAGAGTATGCTCCTGGCCGGCAGCATGTCTGAATCCATGAGAAAAGGCATCATCACCCTCATTTACAAGCAGAAGGGGGAGAGGGCAGAAATCAGAAATTGGCGGCCCATCTCACTGCTTAATGTTGATTACAAGATTCTGTCCAAAGTCATAGCCAGTCGAGTCAAGTCTGCTCTGGAGTTGGTGATTCACCCCAATCAGACCTGTACTGTACCCGGCAGGAAGATCTCTGATAGTTTCGCGCTAATCAGGGATACGATTGCCTACGTACGGGACAGGAGGGTGGACACCTGCCTCATCAGCCTGGACCAGGAGAAGGCTTTTGACAGGATATCGCACACCTACATGATGGACGTGCTTTCCAAAATGGGGTTTGGGGAGGGAATCTGCAATTGGATCCAACTGCTCTATACAAACATCAGTAGCGCAGTGTCAATCAACGGGTGGGAATCTGAAAGTTTCCCGATCAAATCTGGAGTCAGACAGGGCTGTCCTCTGTCCCCGGTCTTGTTTGTTTGCTGTATTGAACCCTTTGCTGAGTCTATTAGGAAGGATGCGAGCATAAGAGGGGTGACAATCCCAGGCAGCGGAGGCACTCAGGTCAAAACCTCCCTGTACATGGATGACGTCGCCGTCTTCTGCTCGGATCCGCTGTCCGTGCGCAGACTGATGAGCATCTGCGACCAGTTCGAACTGGCCTCGGGAGCCAAAGTTAACCACGGCAAGAGCGAGGCCATGTTCTTTGGGAACTGGGCTGACCGATCCTTTGTCCCCTTCACCGTCAGGTCAGATTACCTGAAGGTGCTGGGGATATGGTTCGGAAGGGCCGGGGCGTGCACCAAAACATGGGAGGAGCGAGTATCCAAGGTACGACAAAAGTTGGGCATGTGGGGGCAGCGATCTCTCTCCATTGTGGGTAAGAACCTGGTCATCAGGTGCGAGGCGCTCACGTTGTTGCTCTACGTGGCGCAGGTCTGGCCCATACCCCACTCCTGCGCCGTGGCAGTCACCCGAGCCATTTTCCGCTTCGTCTGGGGATCTAAAATGGACCGGGTCCGGAGGGACACGATGTTCAAATCTCTGGACATGGGCGGGAAAAATGTACCCAACGCGGCCCTCATCCTGATGACCACCTTCGTGTGCGGCTGCATCAAGCTATGTGTCGATCCCCAGTACGCAAACTCCAAGTGTCACTACGTGCTGAGGTTCTATCTGTCCCCGGTGTTGCGAAGGATGGGCCTGGTCACATTGCCGCGGAATGCACCATGCAGTTGGGCGGCGCCGTACCACCTATCCTTCGTGGAGCAGTTTCTGCGGAAAAACACTTTTGACCACCGGTCCATCAGGCAGTGGTCTGCACGGAATGTCCTCAAGGCCCTACGGGAAAAGGAAACGGTGGATCCTGTCGGATGGTTCCCCGAGCAGACCGTCAAAGTCATTTGGCGGAATGCCTCATCACCAGAACTTTCAAACAAGCACCAAGACGTAGCTTGGCTGGTGGTGAGAAGGGCCCTCCCCGTCAGATCCTTCATGCACACCCGAAGTCTCGGCCCCTCCGCACAGTGCCCCCGCGTTGGCTGTGGTGGGGAAGAGACGGTCGCCCACCTCCTCCTGGAATGTGCCTTTGCAAAGCAGGTGTGGAAAGAGATGCAGTGGTTTTTGTCAAGGTTCATCCCAAGCAGCTCTGTAACACAGGAGTCTGTTCTCTACGGGCTGTTCCCAGGGACGCACACCGAGACAAACATCAACTGCTGCTGGAGGACTATCAATTCGGTGAAAGACGCCCTTTGGTCTGCCCGAAACTTGCTGGTCTTCCAGCGCAAAGAGTTGTCCACCACCGAATGTTGCAGACTGGCACATTCCAAGGTCCAGGACTACGTGCTGAGGGACGCACTAAAGCTTGGGGCAGCCGCAGCAAAGGCTCAATGGGGAAAGACCACAGTGTAAGGTTCCCCCACCAAGCTGGACTGAGGGGCTGGATCCATAGGAAACCCCTCGAACTGTATCGTTAATATTCTCAATTGCTGTAAATGTAAAACTGTAATTGACATGACAATTGTGAAACGGAAGGGTTGGGAAGAAACTCATGAGAGTATTGAAGGAAACTGATCTCCCTTGCAATGTTTGTATTTTTTGGTGCTGTTTGGAAACTGTTTGGCAATGTAATTTTTACAGATTTTTATGAATAAAGTATATTTTGGAAATAAAAAAAAATAAAAAAAATGTGTGCAGTTATGTGGTAATATAACCAATGCCACATGCTCAGTAGGACAGCCATTAAGCAGGCTTCTGAAGTTGTGATTCTGGTGCCTGGATTGGTCGGGTGGCACCCTCCAACACCCTTCTGCATGGGTCTCAGTCATTGTGATTGTCTGCTGTGCTCTCCAGAGAGGTATAGACCTTGACGACTATGAAATCCTGGAAGGAGATGGCTCATCGGGGGAGGAGCAGGAGTAGGAGGTGAGACAGGAGGAGGAATAGGAGGCAGAGGGAGATGACACTGAACAGAGAGGTGTCCCTGCTGCATGATGAGGTGGCCTCCTCCTGCCACCCTCCAGGAAGAGGACCTCCCTCTTTCTCTCACAGCCTCCAGCATTAGATCCAGGTTGGCATCGATGAAGCGAGGGGCTGCCCTGCCCTGGGTGCCAGGCCTCCAGCTCCCCTGTGAATGTGAAACCTTGCTAACCTATGGTGCAGTGGAAGGCTTTGTAACAAACTGTGGATCTCTTCTTCAGGACAACCAACAGCCTCAGTGATGGCTGCTGTGGGAATCTAGATGAGTTCCATACTTCATCTAACCTGCAATCATTCCCACGCCCACTGGCTCTAAATGGACAGGAAACCTGTCTCCATGCTAATTAAGGGTTTCACCCTGCGAAAATCATAACTTTAATCAGTTTCTCACTGGAGCCCCGTTTCTGACCCAAAAACAAACCCAGCTCATGTTTCCTGCCTCAGTGGCGAAAATTCAGCCCACATTCACCGATCTTGACCATCATGTGAGGTCATTGAACTTCTTGCAACATTGCATCCAGGTCCTTGGGGCTCGATTCCTGGCATTGATTGCCACAGCTATCTGTCCCCACTGCCTTCACAAATTTTGCCTGGAGGGTATCTTGGCCCCTGTGGATAGATGGCACCTCTCTTCCTCTCCATCTCCTGTACCAAGGTCTCCAGTGCAGTGATGGAAAATCTTGGAGCCTGCTCTCTGCCATGTTGTGCCATTTTTGTGTCTTCCCCAGGTCCGAATGACTTCCAGCATGTGTTCCAGCCAGAATACATCTCCCCTTTAAGAGGCACAGGGCAGCTTTAAGTAGTGCAGGCTGGCTTTTGTTCGCTTCTCATGTTAGCTTCTCATAATTATGCACCCATTGCTCAAACGTGCTGATACTCAACAACATGCTTAGTGCTGTCTGCACACAATCATTTAAATTGGTAGGCAGCACCAAGTTTGCATGCTGCCTGCACTGGAAAGAACAGGTGTGGGGTAATCCTGCATTGTGATTCCCATGTCCATTTTTGGGCCCTGTCCAATTTTGTGGCCATGCTATTCTAGAATCACATGCATACTGGAGCAGCCAGTTCTCACTTGAGCATCAATTTTATGATAGCTTGTAATCATGCAGAAGTGACTTGCAGGTGCAACATCCAAAACTATTGAGTGTATAGTAATTCCAGCAGGGAAAACGATACCTCAGAAGAACTCACATATGTCTGAATCTCATATATCTAGTTATTAGTCTGAGTGGACATAACCATTTACACTCTCTTTGCCGGGAAGCACTTGGAATCGAGTTAGCTATAGACCCAGGAAGAATAATTGTGTGTGCCAGAAGTGAGGAAGGCTTCAGAGAAAAAAAACATTTTAAACTCTTTGAAAACATATGCTGAAACACCACATTCATATAAATAGCATGTGCACTTATACCACGTGTGCACCAGCACCTTCTGCACTGAAAATCATTAAAACTGTGCTCCTCTGAATATATGTAGCAGTCTATTTATTGTCCATTTAACGTAAGGGTCACTTCTGCTAAAATAAAGCAATTGAACATATTTCAGTTCTAAGAAGAAGAAAAAAGCAACTGTCAGTTTTTGCTTCCTGTCATTAAATATGTCCACTGAGATGCACCAATTGCAGAGTTTTCTGAGACTCGAATCAGACAATCAGATCTTCTTGCATCTGATTTCCTGGATGCAATGGCTGCCTCGCTGCTAGCACCTGCTGCTCACCAGCATTGTCTCAGTTTTCCATGGATTCCTACTGTTATTTATTCAGACTGTCTATACTAGGGGTTATCAAGATCACTACGGACTTTAACATTTACACGACTGGGGCCAATGAAGGATTAAGACAATTATTTGATGACTATATTGGTGCCGCTCCCATTTCTGGGGATAGGCTGTCAACCAATATCTACTTCCTTCCACATCTCCATTGATTATACATCCTCCTACCCTGTAAGCACTCTATTCTATTCTCCCAGTTTCTCCATCTCCGTCGGATCTGTTCTGACGAAGCCACCTTTCATACCAGTGCTTCCAATACATCTTCCATTTTTCTCAGTAGAGGATTCCCCTCCAGCATGATTGACAGGGCCCTTGACTGTGTCCATCCCATTTCCTGCGCATCTGCCATCAGCCATTCGCCTTCCTTCTAGAGCCATGATGGGTATCCCCTTGTACTCGCCTTCCACCCAACAGCCTCCACATTCAATGCATGATCTTCTGTCACTTCCACCACCTCCAGTTCAATGCCACCAACAAATATTCCTCTCCCCTTTCAGCATTCCGAAGGGACCGTTCCCTCTGCAACACCCTTACGCTTAAATCAGCTGCTCCACTTCTTATGACACCTTCTAACAGGAGATGCAACACCTGCACTTTCAGCTCTTCCCTTCCCACCGCCCAGGGCCACAAACACTCCTTCCAGGTGAAACAGCGATTTACTCGTACTTCTTTCAATTTAGTATACTGTATTCACTAATCATGAAGCGGTCTCCTCTATATTGGGGAGACCAAATGCAGATCGATTGATTGCATTGCTGAATACCTCCATTTAGTCCACAAGCATGATCCTGAGCTTTCAGTCACTTGCCATTTTCTCTCCGTCCCACTCCCTCTCTGGCCTCTCTGTTCTCAACCTGCTACATTGTTCCAATGAAATTCAACAGAAGCTTGGGAAAAAACACTTCATCTTTCAATTAGGCACTTTACAACCTCCAAGACCCAACATTATGTTTAACAATTTCTGATCTTATCCACTGCTCCCATTTTTTCGACAGCAGCTGTTGGCAATGATTCTGCTATGGTTATTTACAAAACCTCTAGACCCATGTTTTGTTTCTTTACTTGTTCCATTACCACCTGCTTCTGCTTGCACCATCATTCCTTTTGTCATTTAGTTACTCCTGCCTTCCACCCTACCCTTGTGTTCTTTCCTCCCCTTTCTCTGCCTCTGTACTTGCTTGAAACTTGTAACATCTCTAATTTTGCCAGTTCTGACAAAGTGGCATTGGCCTGAAACATTGGGCTGAATGTTACAAGGAAGGAAGACGTCCCGCTACCAGGACCGAAAGCAGGAGCTGAACATGCTCTGGCGGGCGGTGGGTTCCTGGGATGGCATGTTGCCAGCAGCAGTCAATTAACAGGCTGCCATCGGGACTGCCATCCAATTGAGGATGGCGGCCCGCCTCCCAGAGATGCTGGCCCAATCAGAGGGCCAGCAGCTCAGCAGCTTTGGCAGTGGCACTGTTACAGGTGGCCAGTGCTGAGGCAACAGCACAAAGGAGAGGGCACCTCAATGTCAAGGCCCCCTCAAAGAGAAGTTAAGTGTGTTTGAGCAAGCTGGGACTAGGCAGGCAGGCCCCGGCGAACGGGGGTATGGGGTGGGGGGGGGGGGTGGGGTGGAGGGGGGGTGGTGGTGGTCATATCACAGTAACTGTAGAGGTGGTCACTGCCCCCAGCGGGGACTTCCATGGGCTATGGAGTGGCCATTAAAGAAGGCCCCCTCCATGAGTACCCACTGGGAGGCAACCAGAGTTTACCTGGTGGTCTCCCCATGTAGCGGCAGGCCCTCCCAATGTGGGCAAAATGCCACTGGGCAGCCATGCCGCTGAGGTTCATGCTGCTAGTTATATCATGGTGGTGGGAAGGGGCAGACTCCCATCCTGATGCTTTCTCCCGCCACATTACCAGCCCTCCCATTTCACAAAATGTCTCCAATGGGTTGGGAAAATTCAGCTCTGTTTCTGTCTCCACAGATGCTGCCCAACCTAAGAACATGGGAACAGGAATAGGCCGTTCAGTCCCTCAAGCCTATTCTCTTATGCAGTGAGATCATGACGATCTGTGACCTAACTCCATATACCCAGCTTTGCCCCATATCCCTCAGCACCTTTGCTTTTAACAAAAGTCTATCAATCTCAGATTTAAAATTAACAATTGATTTAGCATCAATTGCCATTTGCGGAAGAGAATTCCCAAACTTTTACCATCCTTTACACGAATCAGTGTTTCATAGAACATCGAGCATAGAACAGTACAGCACAGTACAGGCCCTTCGGCCCACGATGTTGTGCCAAACCTTTAACCTACTCTAAGATCAAACTAACTACCTACCCTTCATTCTACTATCATCCATGTACCTATCCAAGAGTCGCTTAAATGTCCCTAATGTATCTGCTTCTACTACCACCGCTGGCAGCGCATTCCACGCACCCACCACTCTCTGTGTAAAGAACCTACCTCTGACATCTCCCCGAAACCTTCCTCCAATCACCTTAAAATTATGCCCCCTGGTGATAGCCCTTTCCACCCTGGGAAAAAGTCTCTGGCTATCCACTCTATCTATGCCTCTCATCATCTTGTACCCCTCTATCAAGTCACCTCTCATCCTTCTTTGCTCCAATGAGAAAAGCCCCAGCTCCCTCAATCTTTCTTCGTAGGACATGCCCTCCAGTCCAGGCAGCATCCTGGTAAATCTCCTCTGCACCCTCTCTAAAGCTTCCACATCCTTCCTATAATGAGGCAACCAGAACTGAACACAATATTTTAAGTGTGGTCTAACCAGGGCCTTATAGAGCTGCAGCATAACCTCGCGGCTCTTAAACTCAATCCTCCTGTTAATGAAAGCCAACACACCGTACGCCTTCTTAACAACCCTATCAACTTGGGTGGCAACTTTGAGCGATCTATGGACATGGACCCCAAGAACCCTCTGTTCCTCCACACTACCAAGAATCCTGTCTTTAAGCCTGTATTCTGCATTCAAATTCGACCTTCCAAAATGAATCACTTCACACTTTTCCAGGTTGAACTCCATCTGCCACTTCTCAGCCCAGCTCTGCATCCTGTTAATGTCCCTTTGCAACCTACAACAGCCTTCCACACTATCCAGAACTCCAGCAACCTTCGTGTCAACGGCAAACTTGCTAACCCAGCCTTCCACTTCCTCATCCAAGTCATTTATAAAAATCACAAAGCACAGTGGTCCCAGAACAGATCCCTGCGGAACACCACTGGTCACCGAGCTCCAGGCTGAATACTTTCCATCTACTACCACCCTCTGTCTTCTATGGGCCAGCCAATTGTGTATCCAGACAGCCAACTTTCCCTGTATCCCATGCCTCCTTACTTTCTGAATGAGCCTACCATGGGGAACCTTATCAAACGCCTTGCTAAAATCCATATACACCACATCCACTGCTCTTCCTTCATCAATGTGTTTTGTCACATCTTCAAAGAATTCAATAAGGCTTGTGAGGCATGACCTGCCCCTCACAAAGCCATGCTGACTGTCTCTAATCAAACTATGCTTTTCCAAATAATCATAAATCCTGTCTCTCAGAATCCTCTCCAATAATTTGCCCACTACCGACGTAAGACTGACTGGTCTATAATTTCCAAGGTTATCCCTATTCCCTTTCTTGAACAAGGGAACAACATTTGCCACCCTCCAATCATCCGGCACTACTCCAGTGGACAGTGAAGATGCAAAGATCATCGCCAAAGGCGCAGCAATCTCTTCCCTCGCTTCCCGTAATATCCTTGGGTATATCCCGTCTGGCCCCGGGGTCTTATCTGTCCTCATATCATTCAAAATTTCCAGCACATCCTCCCTCTTAACCTCAACCTGTTCGAGCATATCAGCCTGTTTCATGCTGTCCTCACAAACGACCAGGTCCCTCTCACTAGTGAATACTGAAGCAAAGTATTCATTTAGGACCTCCCCTACCTCCTCTGACTCCAGGCACAAGTTCCTTCCACTATCCCTGATCGGCCCTACCCTCACTCTGGCCATCCTCTTGTTCCTCACATAAGTGTAGAACGCCTTGGGATTTTCCTTAATCCTACCCGCCAAGACTTTTTCATGTCCCCTTCTTGCTCTCCTAAGTCCATTCTTCAGTTCCTTCCTGGCTACCTTGTAACCCTCTAGAGCCCTGTCTGATCTTTGCTTCCTCAACCTTAAGTAAGCTTCCTTCCTCCTCTTGACTAGCTGTTCCACATCTCTTGTCATCCAAGGTTACTTCACCCTACTATCCCTTCCCTGCCTCATCGGGACAAACCTATCCAGCAGTTGCAGCAAGTGCTCCCTAAACAACCTCTACATTTCTGTCGTGCATTTCCCTGAGAGCATCTGTTCCCAATTTATGCTCCCCAGTTCCTGCCTAATAGCATTGTAATTCCCCCACCCCCAATTAAATATTTTCCCATCCCGTCTGCTCCTGTCCCTCTCCATGACTATAGTAAAGGTCTGGGAGTTGTGATCACTATCACCGAAATGCTCTCCCACCGATAGATCTGCCACCTGGCCTGGTTCGTTGCCAAGCACCAAGTCCAACATAGTCTCCCCTCTAGTCGGCCTATCTACATATTGAGTCAGGAAACCTTCCTGGACACACCTGACAAAATCTGCTCCATCCAAACTATTTGCACTAAGGAGGTTCCAATCAATATTAGGGAAGTTGAAGTCACCCATGACAACAACCCTGTTACTTCTGCACCTTTCCAAAATCTGCCTCCCAATCTGTTCCTCCATGTCTCTGTTGCTATTGGGGGGTCTATAGAAAACTCCCAACAAAGTGACTGCTCCTTTCCTGTTTCTGACTTCCACCCATAATGACTCAGTAGACAAACCCAGCTCGACGACCTCCCTTTCTGCAGCTGTGATACTATCCCTGATTAGCAATGCCACTCCCCCACCTCTTTTACCTCCCTCCCTGTTCCTTTTGAAACATCTAAACCCCGGAACATCCAACATCTATTCCTGCCCCTGTGATATCCACATCTCCGTAATGGCAACAACATCGTAGCTCCAAGTACTGATCCATGCTCTAAGTTCATCACCCTTATTCCTGACACTTCTTGTGTTAAAATAGACACACATCAACCCATCATACTGGCTGCAACTTTGCCCTGTCAACTGTCTAACCTTCCTCACAGACTCTCTGCACTCGGTATCTGCCTGTTCAACAGCTACTCCATCCACTGATCTGTAGCTCCGGTTCCCATCCCCCTGCCAAACTAGTTTAAACCCTCCCGAAGAGCTCTAGCAAACCTCCCACCCAGGATATTGGTGCCCCTCCAGTTCAGATGCAACCCGTCCTTCTTGTACAGGTCCCACCTTCCCCAGAAGGTATCCCAATGATCCACATATCTGAATCCCTCCCTCCTACACCAGTTCTGTCGCCACGTGTTCAGCTGCACTCGCTCTCTGTTTCTAGCCTCACTAGCACGTGGCACCGGTAACAATCCTGAGAATACTACTCTGCTCGTCCTACCTTTCAGCTTCCAACCTAACTCCCTATATACGCTTTTCAGGTCCTCATCCCTTTTCCTAGCTATGTCATTGGTACCTCTATGTACCACAACCTCTGGCTGCTTCCCCTCCCCCTTGAGAATCCTGTAGACTCGGTCCGAGACATCCCTGACCCTGGCACCCGGGAGGCAACATACCATCCGGGAGTCTCGTTCGCGACCACAGAATCGCCTGTCTGTTCCTCTAACAATTGAATCTCCTATCACTATCGCTCTCCTATTCTCCCCCCTTCCCTTCTGAGCCACTGGGCCAGGCTCAGTGCCAGAGACCTGGCCAATGTGACTTTCCCCTAGTAGGTCGTCCCCCTCAACTGTATCCAAAACGGTATACTTATTATTGAGGGGAACGGCCACAGGGGATCCCTGCACTGTGCGCCTATTCCCTTTCCCTCCCCTGACGGTCACCCGGCTACCTTTATCCTGTAACTTAGGTGTCACTACTACCCTATAACTGCTCTCTATCACCCGCTCAGCATCCTGAATGATCCGAAGTTCACCCAGCTCCAGCTCCAGTTCCCTAACGTGGTCTGCGAGGAACTGGAGTTGGGTGCACTTCTCACAGGTGAAGTCAGCAGGGACACCAGTGGTGACCCTCACCTCCCACATCCTGCAAGAGGAGCATGCAACTGCCCTAGCTTCCATCCCCTCTGCACTAAATTGACAAAAGAGATTTAAAAAAAAGGAAAACCTTACCCTACCAAACCCTCCACACAACAGTCCTTTTTCTTTTGGTTAGAGGAGGAGGATGGGTGGGAGACACTACACGTGTAGTGTTTCGGGTTTAGCCACTGCCCGAATATATATGTTTATTAACCAGCAGTCCCCGTGTCCGCCGAAACAAAAGGTAAGTTACTTAAAACTGAAACTCACCTTCCCAGCTGACACCTCGCTCCCACTATCGCTGCTTCAGAAAAAGCTGCTGGAACAAAAGGTAAGTTACTTAAAACTGAAACTCACCTTCCCAGCTGACACCTCGCTCCCACTATCGCTGCTTCAGAAAAAGCTGCTGGAACAAAAGGTAAGTTACTTAAAACTGAAACTCACCTTCCCAGCTGACACCTCGCTCCCACTATCGCTGCTTCAGAAAAAGCTGCTGGAACAAAAGGTAAGTTACTTAAAACTGAAACTCACCTTCCCAGCTGACACCTCGTTCCCACTATCGCTGCTTCAGAAAAAGCTGCTGGAACAAAAGGTAAGTTACTTAAAACTGAAACTCACCTTCCCAGCTGACACCTCGCTCGCACTCCCGAAAGACCTGGCTCTAATTTTTAGACAATGCCCCCCCATCCTTAACTCCTCAACCAGCAGAAATAGTTTTGATCTATTTACCCTATCTGTCCCCCTTAATAGTTTGAAAACTTTGATCAAATCATCCCTTAACCTTCTAATTTCCAGGGAATAATACCTTAGCTTGTGTAATCTCTCCTCATGATTTAACCCTTGGATTCAGGACCAGAATTTTACAGGGACCAAGGGCACAGGCTCAGAGGTAAAAAGGCTGGCAGAATGGCGTGGGAAGGTGTCAGCTGGAAAGCCTGACCCCTTCCTGTCACCATGCCATTTTGCCAGCAGTGAGAAAGGAGGCAGATGGCCTGCCCGCCCAGAGTCCAATTCAAGTACTTAAGTGGCCAATTAAGGGCCTCCTCCCGCCTCCGCTGGCATTTTACTAGCGGTGGGGGTGCCCTCTGGCGCATACGGAGACCACCAGGTAATCCCTGGAGGCCTCCCAGCAGGCTTGGGGTGGGAGGAGGGCCTCCTCCATTGGCACTCTTTGATCCATGAAAGGGCACCTGGCAGCAGTGGCGTCGCTTGCCCTCAGCAAGCCCCCCACCCCCTTTGCTGGGGCCTGCCTGACTGGCCCCGCACCCCCAGACCCCACTAACCGCGAAATGGGGAGATTGCTAGATCTCTCTGCAAGACTTACTCTGTAGTCAGCGGCATGTGTCCTTGCTCTGCTTCTCTTTCCACAGATGCTGCCAGACCTGCTGAGTGAATCCAGCATTTCTTGTTTTTGTTTCAGATTTCCAGCATCCGCAGTATTTTGCTTTTATTTTAGTGATGTCATCAGGCTGTTCAAACATTCAATAACCTTAAAGGAATTTCACAGACCCTCAAACAGGAAACTAAAAGCTCTAAAATAAAATCACTTTTGGTCTGGGGCAGATCAGCCCCAGACTGGGTAAGTGAAAACTATATATTTGGATGGTTTAAAATCAATTTCTTTTAGTTTTGGTTGCAGCAGCTTGTACAGAAGCAGAGGTACGGAGTGAACTTACAGCTGGGAGGTCAATTTCAGTGTAAGTTAAAAGTTAATTCCCTTTTGTTTTCGGAGGACCAGGGGACTGCTGGGTAAGTGAAAACTATATATTTGGGCGGTGGCTGCACCCGAGACACTACACGTGTAGTGTCTCCCACCCACCCTCCTCCTCTAACCAAAAAAAAGGACTCTGGTGTGTTGATAAGGTAAGCTTTTTATTTAAAAAGTTCTGTCCGTCGGATTGCTAAGCTAACAAGTTTTGACTTTTTTTTGGGGGGTTTTCAGTAGATTTGTTGGGAATTTAGGATAGTGGGAATGGAGGTTAAGGCAGTTGTATGTTCCTCCTGCAGAATGTGGGAGGTAAGGGTCGCCAAGAGTGTCCCTGCTGACTGCATCTGCGGGAAGTGCACCCAACTCCAGCTCCTCGAGACCTGCGTTAGGGAACTGGAGCTGGAGCTGCATGAACTTCGGATCATTCGGGAGGCGGAGGGGGTTATTGAGAGGAGTTATGGGGAGGTAGTCACACCTCAGGTAAAAGAAGTAGGTAGATGGGTTACCGTCAGGGGAAGGAGAGGGAACCAGCAGGCAGTGCAGGGATCCCCTGTGGTCGTTTCCCTCAACAACAGGTATACCGTTTTGGATACTATTGCGGGGGACGACTTACCAGGGGTAAGCAATGGGGTACAGGTCTCTGGCACAGAGTCTGTCCCTGTTGCTCAGAAGGGAAGGGGGAAGAGGAGCAGAGCATTAGTCATTGGGGACTCCATAGTTAGGGGAACAGATCGGAGGTTCTGTGGGAATGAGAGAGACTCACGGTTGGTGTGTTGCCTCCCAGGTGCCAGGGTTCGTGATGTCTCGGATCGTGTTTTTGGGATCCTTAAGGGGGAGGGGGAGCAGCCCCAAGTCGTGGTCCACATAGGCACCAACGACATAGGTAGAAAGAGAGATGGGGATTTAAATCAGAAATTCAGGGAGCTAGGGTGGAAGCTTAGAGCGAGAACAAACAGAGTTGTTATCTCTGGGTTGTTGCCTGTGCCATGTGATAGCGAAGCGAGGAATAGGGAGAGAGAGGAGTTGAACACGTGGCTGCAGGGATGGTGTAGGAGGGAGGGTTTTGGTTTCCTGGATAATTGGGGCTATTTCTGGGGTAGGTGGGACCTCTACAAACAGGATGGTCTTCACCTGAACCAGAGGGGTACCAATATCCTGGGGTGGAGATTTGCTAGTGCTCTTCGGGGGGGTTTAAACTAATTCAGCAGGGGTATGGGAACCTAAATTGTAGTTCCAGTGTACAGGATGTTGAGAGTAGTGAGGTCAGGGATAAGGTTACAAGGACGCAAGAGGGCACTGGCAAGCAAGAACTTGGTTTAAAGTGTGTCTACTTCAACGCCAGGAGCATCCGGAATAAGGTGGGTGAGCTTGCAGCATGGGTTGGTACCTGGGATCTCGATGTAGTGGCCATTTCGGAGACATGGGTAAAGCAGTGGCAGGAATGGATGTTGCAGCTTCCGGGATTTAGATGTTTCAGTAAGAACAGAGAAGATGGTAAAAGAGGAGGGGGTGTGGCATTGTTAATCAAGGAGAGTATTACAGCGGCAGAAAGGACGTTTGAGGACTCGTCTACTGAGGTAGTATGGGCCGAGGTTAGAAACAGGAGAGGAGAGGTCACCCTGTTGGGAGTCTCCTATAGACCTCCGAATAGTTCCAGAGATGTAGAGGAAAGGATAGCGAAGATTATTCTCGACAGGGGCGAGAGTAACAGGGTAGTTGTTATGGGGGACTTTTACTTTCCAAATATTGACTGGAAATACTATAGTTCGAGTACTTTAGATGGGTCAGTTTTTGTCCAGTGTGTGCAGGAGGGTTTTCTGACACAGTATGTAGACAGGCCAACCAGGGGCGATGCCACATTGGATTTGGTACTGGGTAATGAACCCGGCTAGGTGTTAGATTTAGATGTAGGTGAGCACTTTGGTGATAGTGATCACAATTCGGTTAGGTTTACCTGAGCAATGGGCAGGGACAGGTATATACCGCAGGGCAAGAATTATAGCTGGGGGAAAGGAAATTATGATGTGATTAGGCAAGATTTAGGATGCGTAGGATGGGGAAGGAAACTGCAGGGGATGGGCACAATCGAAATGTGGAGCTTATTCAAGGAGCAGCTACTGCGTGTCCTTGATAAGTATGTACCTGTCAGGCAGGGAGGAAGTTGTCGAGCGAGGGAGCCGTGGTTTACTAAAGAGGTTGAAGTGCTTGTCAAAAGGAAGAAGAAGGCTTATGTTAGGATGAGACGTGAAGTCTCAGTTAGGGTGGTTGAGAGTTACAAGCTAGCCAGGAAGGATCTAAAGGGAGAGCTAAGAAGAGCAAGGAGAGGACACGAGAAGTCATTGGCGGATCGGATCAAGGAAAACCCTAAGGCTTTCTATAGGTATATCAGGAATAAAAGAATGACTAGAGTTAGATTAGGGCCAATCAAGGATAGTAGTGGGAAGTTGTGTGTGGAATCAGAGGAGATAGGGGAAGCGTTAAATGAATATTTTTCGTCAGTATTTACAGTAGAGAAAGAAAATGTTGTCGAGGAGAATACTGAGATTCAGACTACTAGGCTAGATGGGATTGAGGTTCACAAGGAGGAGGTGTTAGCAATTTTGGAAAGTGTGAAAATAGATAAGTCCCCTGGGCCAGATGGGATTTATCCTAGGATTCTCTGGGAAGCCAGGGAGGAGATTGCAGAGCCTTTGTCCTTGATCTTTATGTCGTCATTGTCGACAGGAATAGTGCCGGAAGACTGGAGGATAGCAAATGTTGTCCCTTTGTTCAAGAAGGGGAGTAGAGACAGCCCTGGTAATTATAGACCTGTGAGCCTTACTTCGGTTGTGGGTAAAATGTTGGAAAAGGTTATAAGAGACAGGATTTATAATCATCTTGAAAAGAATAAGTTCATTAGCGATAGTCAGCACGGTTTTGTGAAGGGTAGGTCGTGCCTCACAAACCTTATTGAGCTTTTCGAGAAGGTGACCAAACAGGTGGATGAGGGTAAAGCAGTGGATGTGGTGTATATGGATTTCAGTAAGGCGTTTGATAAGGTTCCCCACGGTAGGCTATTGCAGAAAATACGGAAGTATGGGGTTGAAGGTGATTTAGAGCTTTGGATCAGAAATTGGCTAGCTGAAAGAAGACAGAGGGTGGTGGTTGATGGCAAATGTTCATCCTGGAGTTTAGTTACTAGTGGTGTACCGCAAGGATCTGTTTTGGGGCCACTGCTGTTTGTCATTTTTATAAATGACCTGGAAGAGGGTGTAGAAGGGTGGGTTAGTAAATTTGCGGATGACACGAAGGTCGGTGGAGTTGTGGATAGTGCCGAAGGATGTTGTAGGGTACAGAGGGTCATAGATAGGCTGCAGAGCTGGGCTGAGAGATGGCAAATGGAGTTTAATGCGGAAAAGTGTGAGGTGATTCACTTTGGAAGGAGTAACAGGAATGCAGAGTACTGGGCTAATGGGAAGATTCTTGGTAGTGTAGATGAACAGAGAGATCTTGGTGTCCAGGTACATAAATCCCTGAAAGTTGCTACCCAGGTTAATAGGGCTGTTAAGAAGGCATATGGTGTGTTAGCTTTTATTAGTAGGGGGATCGAGTTTCGGAGCCACGAGGTCATGCTGCAGCTGTACAAAACTCTGGTGAGACCGCACCTGGAGTATTGCGTGCAGTTTTGGTCACCGCATTATAGGAAGGATGTGGAAGCTTTGGAAAAGGTGCAGAGGAGATTTACTAGGATGTTGACTGGTATGGAGGGAAGGTCTTACGAGGAAAGGCTGAGGGACTTGAGGTTGTTTTCGTTGGAGAGAAGGAGGAGGAGAGGTGACTTAATAGAGACATATAAGATAATCAGAGGGTTAGATAGGGTAGATAGTGAGAGTCTTTTTCCTCGGATGGTGATGGCAAACACGAGGGGACATAGCTTTAAGTTGAGGGGTGATAGATATAGGACAGATGTTAGAGGTAGTTTCTTTACTCAGAGAGTAGTAGGGGCGTGGAACGCCCTGCCTGCAACAGTAGTAGACTCGCCAACTTTAAGGGCATTTAAGTGGTCATTGGATAGACATATGGATGAAAATGGAATAGTGTAGGTCAGATGGTTTCACAGGTCGGCGCAACATCGAGGGCCGAAGGGCCTGTACTGCGCTGTAATGTTCTAATTCTAATTCTAATCTTATTGAATGGCGAGGCAGGCTTGAGAGGCCGAATGGCCTACTCCTGCTCCTATTTCTTATGTTCTTATTACTTTTAAAACCTTTAACTTAGAGCAAATTAAAGATTGGGGCACACACATGGGGTAAAGGTATAAGCTAAAATATTCTAAAAAAGCAATAAAAAAAATTAAAATTTTGCTTAGAAATCTATTCATTAATCATGTACCAGCACTCCACAATTATAAAATCATTTTTTTCAGGGTCAGCTTCTTCATTAAATTTTTTAAATCACATTGCTGTTAAAAATCCAGTTACACCTGATTGAAAAAGGTGTAACTTTTTAAAGGGTTTCAAACAGTTAAGTAAGAGCAGGAAAGTTGAAATTCTTGCTGATTTCTGGCTCTGGAGGGAACCACAGTGCAGCCTGTATTGGAGCACTGAATGACAGACCACAACTTCAGGATTTCTGCGCTAATCTGTGTTTGCCTGATATCCTGAAGATGTGATCAGTTTCAAAGGGGTAATGATGGTTCACCGTCAACACCTCTCTGCAAAACTGGCCCAATATATCCTGCCGAAGGTGCGGTGCCCAGAACACCTCACAATATTCCAGGTGTGGTCTAACCAGGGCTTTGTATAGCTGCAGCATAACTTCTATCCCTTGTGTTCTAGTTCTCTAGATATTCCATTAGCCTTTTTGATTATTTTCTGTACCTGATCATGACATTTTAATGATCTATGTACATGGACCCGCAGATCTCTTTGGATGTCCACTACTTTTAGCTTTTGATCATTTAGAAAGTATTCTGTTCTATCAGGTCCAAATTGGATGACCTCACAGTTGCCTATACTGAAATCCATTTGCTACAGTTTTGCCCATTCTCTTAAACTATTCATATCATTTTTTAAATTTTCTGCTTCCATCTATACTGTTTACAATGCCTCTTATCTATGTGCCAATGGCAGACTTGTATATTTGGCTTTCTATCCCATCATCTAAGTCATCAATAAATACATGAATAGTTGAGGCTTCAACACAGATCCTTGGGGGCACCACTGGTCACATTCTGCCAACTGAAGTACCTGCCTATTATTCCTATTCTCTGTCTCCTGTTAATCAGTTAATAAAGTTAATAATATGCTTTCAATTCCATGAACTTCAACTTTAGCTAACTGTCTTATGAGTGACTTTATTAAATCCTTTTTTGAAGTGGATGCAAATAAATAACATCCAAATAACATCTATTCTCCTGTCAACTACTTTAGTCACCCTCTCAAAAAATTCAATCAGGCTCATCAGGTATGACCTACCTTTTATAAATCCAAGCTGTCTCTCTCTGATCAGCTGAAAATTTTCAAGGTGTTCAGTCAGTTAATTGTAGGCTCCAGTAATTTCCTGACGGCAGATAATCGGCTAATTCATCTATAATTCCTTGGTTTCCCTCTCCCACCTTTCTTAAATAGTGGAGTGACATGCCCAATTTTCCAATCTAAGATTCCCAAATCAAGAGAACGTTGGAATATCATAGTTAGGTTATCTGCAATGTTCTCACCTATGTCGTTTAAAGCCCTGGGATGGAAACCATCTTTCATGGGGATTTGTCACTTTTGAGTGCTGCTATTTGCTTCATGACTGTTATTTTGCTTATGTTAATTTTACAACCTACTGGGTATTTCCAGCATGCTCTGTTTTTATTTCAGATTTCCAGCATCTGCAGTATTTTACTTTTGTATCTCATTCACTCTCTTTATTAAGCTGGTACTGAAAGTCTTTTTAAGCGGACACTTACAATTTCCGTGGCCAGCAGGATCAGGGTTAACAGGATGTTTTCAATAATATGGCATATTCATCACAACCAATTAATTACTTTTGAAGTTTAGTCACTAATGTTATGTAGGCAAAAATGAGTACACAACAAGGTCCAACAACAAATAAGACAATTGACCAGTTAATTTGCTTTGCTAATATTGGTTGAAAGATAACTGTTATTCAGGATATTGGGACAGCTTTGCTACTCCTTCTTGAATAGTGCCACGGGTTCTTTTACCTCCACTTTAGTTGCCGCAAGTAGGTGGTGGTGAGTTTTGCTTCTTTATGGAGGTTTAATACAACTAAGTGGCGCCCGCTAGGCAACTTTACAGGGCAACCAAGAGTCAACCTGGAGCCACATATCAGTCAGACTGGATAAGGATGGCTGCTTACCTTTTGTGAAGTATATTAGTGGATCATTTGGATTTTTGCAACAAGATGAAAGCTTCATGGCCACTTTCACTGTTGCCAGGTTTTTATTTCCTTTTTTTTAACTGAGTTCAAATTCTCAAATTTCCATTCTGGAATTTGAACTCTGGATTGCTCATCCTGTAACATAACTGAGACAACCGTGCCCCTTAAATATGTTCTACTTTGACATGCAAACCCTCAAATCTAAAGTCCTGTTGACAACTCGCAAACTGTGCATCAATGACATGCAAATGGCCATGTGCACAGCAAACAGACTAATGTTGCTGATGTCACCAAAAGTGGTTTAGAAGGAGCCAAAGGCAAAGATGTAGAGCTACAGTGACTTACACTAACACAGGCAGTGCAGTGCATGTCCTGGTGATGGGCTGTCACTACAAAAGGTAGATAAGTGACTGTCTCCCTGTTGAAAAACAACCATTTTACACACAACTGTTCTGTCAAGTACCAGAATGATGTTCTGTTTCTGAATATCCACATGCTGTAATACCCTCTGTACCCTTGCCTTCTTTGCCTACTTCTTGTAGCCTGTGTGGGTTCTCTGCTGCCTTCCTTGCCTTAAACAAAACGGCACCAGCTGCACTTCTGGCACTGTTTTGTGTGAAATGTCCTGCTGCAAAATTCGACAAGAATAGGTTCATCAGGATGATACCTGGGAGCAGAAACTGTAATTATGAGGAGAGATTTGAGATACGAGGACAATTTCCATTAGAGTAGAAGAGGCTAAAATGAGATTTACATCGAGTCACATCAACATTATAGCCCAGAAACAGGCCATTCAGCCCAACTGGTTAATGCAGGCATTTATGTAGCATATGAGCCCCCTCTCACTTCTTTTCATCTAACCCTATCAGTGTATCCATCTATTGCTTTCTCCATCATGTGCTTATCTAGCTTCCCTTTAAATGTATCTCTGCTATTTGAGTCAATTACTCCTTGTGGTAGCATATTCCATATTCTAACTACTCTTTGGGTAAAGAAATTTCTCCTGAATTCCCTATTTGATTTATTACTGACTATCTTATATATATGGCCTCTAGTTTTGGTCTCCCCAACAAGTGGAAACATTTTCTCTACATCTATCCTATCAAACCACCCCAACAGTCTACTCTCAATCATCAGTAAAGTGATGGAAGGTGTCATCGACAGTGCTATCAAGCGGCACTTGCTTAGCAATAACCTGCTCAGTGACACTCAGTTTGGGTTCTGCCAGGGCCACTCAGCTCCTGACCTCATTACAGCCTTGGTTCAAACATGGAAAAAAGAGCTGAACGCAAGAGATGACGTGAGAGTGACTGCCCTTGACATCAAGGCAGCATTTGACCAAGTATGGCATCAATGAGCCCTAGCAAAACTGGTCAATGGGAATCAGGGGGAAAACTCTCCGCTATTTGGAGTCATACCTAGCACAAAGGAAGATGGTTGTGGTTGTTGGAGGTCAATCATCTCAGCTCCAGGACATCAATGCAGGAGTTCCTTGGGGTAGTATCTTAGGCCCAACCATCTTCAGCTGCTTCATCAATGACCTTCCATCAATCATAAGTGCAGAAGTGGGGATGTTTGCTGATGATTGCACAATGTTCAGCACCATTCGCGACTCCTCAGATACTGAAGCAGTCCGTGTAGAAATGCAGCAAGACCTGGACAATATCCAGGCTTGGGCTGATAAATGGCAAGTAACATGCATGCCACACAAGTGCCAGGCAATGACCATCTCCAACAAGAGAGAATCTAACCATCTCCCCTTGACATTCAATGGCATTACCATCGCTGAATCCCCCACTACCAAGATTCTCGGGGTTACCATTGACCAGAAACTGAACTGGAGTAGCCATAAAATACTATGGCTAGAGGGGCAGGTCAGAGGCTAGGAATCCTGCAGCGAATAACTCACTTCCTGACTCCCCAAAGCCTGTCCACCATCTACAAGGCACAAGTCAGGAGTATGATGGAATACTCTCCACTTGCCTGGATGGATACAGCTGCAACAACACTCAAGAAGCTCGACACCATCCAGGACAAAGTAGCCTGCTTGATTGGCACCCCATCCACAAACATTCATTTCCTCCCCCACTGACGCACAGTGACAGCAGTGGGTACCATCTACAAAATGCACTGCAGCAATGCACCAATGCTCCTTAGACAGCACCTTCCAAACCCACGACCTCTACCAACTAGAAGGACAAGGACAACAAATGGTTGGGAACATCACCACTTGCAAGTTCCCCTCCAAGTCACATACCATCCTAACTTGGAACTATATCGCCATTCCTTCACTGTCGCTGGGTCAAAATCCTGGAACTCCCTTCCTAACAGCACAGTCCAACACACATGGATGGCAGCAGTTCAAGAAGGCAGCTCACCACCACTTTCTCAATGGCAATTAGGGATGGGCAATAACTGCTGGCCTAGCCAGCCATGCCCCCATCCCTTGAATGAATATAAAAAACCTTTCATAATCTTAAAGATCTCTATCAGGTCACCTCTCAGCCTTCTCTTTCTAAAGAAAAAGTCGCCAGCCTGTTTAGTCTTTCCTGATAGTTATATCCTCTCGGTTCTTCCATCAATCATCCTTGTGAATCGTATTTTCACCTTCTTCAATGCCTCTATATTCTATTTTGAAAAATGTTAAAGCTTTTGAAAGGCTGATTAGGGAAAGATTATTTCCTCTGATTTGGGAGTCAATGACAATGAGTTATCAACTAAAAATTGCAGCCAAATCTGTTCAGAGAATTTTTTTCAACAGAGAGTTATTGGGCGTGGAAAGTTTTGTCACGGAAGCAGCTGAGGCAGCCATCACTGCATCTTTCACGGGAGAAGTGAATAGGTATTTGAACCAGAGGACGACATGGGTATGGGGAGAAAGCGGGATATTAGGATTAGTTTTGGGCTACTGTAGTAAAGAACCAGTACAGACATGGTGGTTTTATTAGCCTTCTTCTGTACAGTCGAACTTCTATAGTTCAAAATATAGATCTTTAGTGAGACCATTTTTTTGGCAATCCCTTTTCCTGGATTAAAAATGTCATTAAATAATTTTCTATTGTATTAATCATTACTTTTTCACAACATATTGTACTGTTGTACCACATTGTATTGTTCAGCATTTCCACTTGTTAATTTAGAAATACAGATGTGTTCCCACAGATCAATGCCTTTCTATTGAGTGCCCCGTCTTTACAATTTGCAAAGGGTATTTTTTATTTCCTCTCATTCCTGATCCTATGGCAAAAGGTGATGGCCAGAAAATTGACAATAAGCATTAAACTGAATTTCAAACCTGAAGTAACTCAAACTGGGTGTATTTGAGTTAGTTCACTAAAACACCAAATTAGTTGAACTGAACATGAAAAGAGGTGTTCAGCAGGTCAGGCAGTATCTTTGGAGAGAGAAAAACAGAGTTAAGGTTTCAGGCCGATGACCTTCACTGATATAAAATGTTAACCCTTTGTGTCTTTCCACAGTTGCTGCCTGACCGACTGAGTATTTCCAGCATCTTCTGTTTGTATTTCAGATTTCCAGCATCTGCAGTATTTTGCTTTTATCAAAAGTGGTGTTGCTTAGGTATTACTAAAATGTTATTTTGTACATTTATACCATCTCTTGATCCCAGTGAAACTTTTAGTTTTAGTATAGTTGTTGGAAGCTAGAGATTGTCATCTGCCGTGGGCAAGTCTTTGATTTTTAAAAAAATCATTCGGTACTTATGTTTGACAGTCCAGTTTTATTACGTCACCCCCTTTTGGTTCCACTACAAATCCTGGCACTTTCTGGCCCACAATATATTGGCCCACAAATGGTTCTGTGTATGATAATGTGATTTAAATCAGGTAAATACCTTAATAGTGCCCTAGCAAGTGAACAGAAAAGGGAGAAAAGTTTAAAAAAAAGAAAGACACGAACCACATTTAAAATGTTTGTTCTTTCTGCCAGGCTTCTATGATCCTTCGAATGTTGTGGCACTGCCACCCCTGCATCCCACCTCACGCTGAAGCCACTGGGGTAGAACCTCATAAGAACAAATAGAGTAGGTAAGAGATTGCTTAAGAAAGACATGATGACTCACACCTGGATGATAATTAGTTTGTGTAGACCAGTGAAATGATGAACCTTTTTGAAATCTTTGTATATGCAGAGTGTTCTTGTAGCCAGTGACCCTGCAATTTCAGGTTTGGGCAGATCAGCTGAAATGCTCTTTAATTAGCAGTTGAGAAATAGCTCTGGCTGAATGCTAGCCCTCATGCTTCTTTGCCATTCCTGATGTCATCAGTGTTGCCTCCCTCATCACCCAATGGTGTCTCCAGATGTTGTCGTCGTTGTATGGCAAACTTATGCAATTTATAGTAAATCAGGATCGTGCAGAACACCCTTTCTGGACCGTACTGACGGAACTACCAGACCTGTCCAGGCAGTGGAGTCATTACTTGAGGATTACAATGGATGATGGTTGGAGGAATAGCAGCTGCATCAGCGCTTTGTTACTGGGGCATTTAGATTTAATACAGTGATTCCGGAAGGTCAATCCATAAGTGCTGGTGGTTGTCTGGTGTATTACATAACAGCATAAGAAATAGGAGCAGGAATAGGCCATTCGGTCCTTTACACCTGCTCTGCCATTCAGTAAGATCATGGCTGTTCTTCTACCTTAACTCCATCTTGCCGCACTATCCCCATCTCCCTTAATCCCATTAGTACCCAAAAATCTATCGATCTCCAACTTGAATATACCCAATGACTGAGCATCCACAGCTCTCTGGGGTCAAGAATTCCAAAGATTAACATCCCTCTGAGTGAAGAAATTTCTCTTCATCTCAGTCTTAAATGGCTGACCCTTTATTCTGAGACTGTGACCCTTAGTTTTAGACTCCCCAGCCAGGAGGAAACATCCTCCCAGCAACTACCATGTTAAGCCCCTTAAGAATTTTACATGTTTCAATTAGATCAAACTTTCATTTTTCTAAATTCTATGGAATTATAGGCCGAGTCTACTCAATCCCCTCATCCCAGGAATCAGTGTAATGAACCTTCTCTGTGCTAATTCTAAGGCAAGTATATCCTTCCTTAGGTAAAAACACCAAAACAGTACACAATACTCCAGATGTGGTCTCATCAAGGCCCCATATGATTGTAGTAAGATTTCTTTACTCTTATACATGAACCCCTTTGTAATAAAGACTAACATACCTTTTGCCTTCTTAATTGTTTGCTTTATCTGAATGTTAACTTTCCGTGATTTGTGTGCAAGGGCACCCAAGTCCCTCTGAATACCAACATTTCCTTATCTCTCACCATTTAAAAAATATTCTGTTTTTCTATTTTTCTTACCAAAGTGGATAACTTACACTTCCTCACATTATAATCCATATGCCTTGTTCCTACCCACTCACTTAACGGGCTTGATTTTAAGAGCCCATCGCCGATCTTGGTGGCGAGCTCCAAAAATGGCGGCCCGCACGCCAAAGAGCCACTGCAATCTCCCACGCGATGGCTCATTTAAATAACCGGGGAGGCCCCTTTCCCCTCCCCCCCCACCGACTCACATCACGTGGAGGGGGCGGACTGTCCATGCCCGGCAATGGTGTCAGCTGCCTGTGCGCAGGTGTGGTGCCATTTTTAATGGTAGCCAGCCCTGCTAGTCAATTTGAATTTTTAAAGCAGTATTCCCCCCAAAATTTATCAAATACATTTCTAATGCCCATGTCCCAACCACTGATAACAATTACATTAAATATTTATGGAGAGAATCTATCTCCACTTGGAGAGGCAAAATTTGATCAGCAATAGTCAGCATGGCTTTGTCAGAGGGAGGTCATGCCTAACAAATTTGATTGAATTTTTTGAGCATGTGACCAGGTGTGTAGATGAGGGTAGTGCAGTTGATGTAGTTTACATGGATTTCAGCAAAGCCTTTGACAAGGTCCCACATGGGAGACTTATCAAGAAAGCAAATGCACATGGGATACAAGGTAACTTGATAAGGTGGATTCAAAATTGGCTTAGCTGTAGGAGACAGAGAGTGATGACAGACGGCTGTTTTAGTGACTGGACGCCAGTGTCCAGTGGCGTACCACAGGGATCTGTGCTGGGTCCCCTATTGTTTGTCATTTATATAAACGACATAGATGACTATGTGGGGGGTAGGATCAGTAAGTTCGCGGATGACACAAAGATTGGCTGAGTGGTTAACAGTGAGGTAGAGTGTCTTAGGTTACAGGAAGATATAGACGGGATGGTCAAATGGGCAGAAAAGTGGCAGATGGAATTTAACGCTGAAAAGTGTGAGGTGATACACTTTGGAAGGAGTAATGTGACACGGAAGTATTCAATGAATGGCCTGACACTAGGAAGTTCCGAGGAACAAAGGGACCTTGGCGTGTTTGTCCATAGATCTCTGAAGGCAGAAGGGCAGGTTAATAGGGTGGTGAAAAAGGCATATGGGACACTTGCCTTTATCAATCCTGGCATAGATTACAAAAGCAGGGAGCTCATGTTGGAGTTGTACAGAAGTTTGGTAAGGCCACAGCTGGAGCACTGTGTGCAATTCTGGTCGCCACATTATAGGAAGGATGTGATTGTATTGGAGGGGGTGCAGAGGCGATTCACCAGGATATTGCTTGGGATGGAACATTTAAGCTATGAAGAGAGGTTGGATAGGCTTGGGTTGTTTTCGCTGGAGCAGAGAAGACTGAGGGGTGACCTGATCGAGGTGTACAAGATTATGAGGGGCATGGACAGGGTGGATAGGGAGCAGCTGTTCCCCTTAGTTGAAGGGTCAGTTACGAGGGGTCACAAGTTTAAGGTGAGGGGCGGGAGGTTTAAGGGGGACTTGAGGAAGAACTTTTTTACCCAGAGGGTGGTAATGGTCTGGAATGCCTTGCCTGGGAGGGTGGTAGAGGCAGGTTGCCTCACATCCTTTAAGAAGTACTTGGATGAGCACTTGGCACGTCATAACATTCAAGGCTATGGGCCAAGTGCTGGCAAATGGGATTAGGTAGACAGATCAGTTGTTTTAATGCATCGATGCAGACTCGATGGGCCTCTTCTGCACTGTATTATTCTGTGATTCTGTGATTTGCCCTTCCCCCCAAAACACTTACCTTTTAAATCTGACCTTTCCCCCTCGACTGCACAAAGTTTAAAGTTCACCCCTTCCCACCATCCCCTACACCCATTACGTTTATTTGAGCCCATTTCCACACACCCCCCCAACATGTACTGAAATTCTTAACTCCTCTCCTCCCCCTAGCAGTGTCACCAGACAGGGAATTGAAGCGTGGGAATGGCAGCCGCCGCACTGAGGATCGTGGCAGGCCTGGAAGATTAAAGGTAAGTTTATGCTAATGTATTCATTTTATTGATTTGAATATGTAGTTGCAGGCCCCGTCGCCCAGTGGCGGGGGGGCTGCTATGGAGCCTCGCCGCTGCCAGGAGGATCAGGCTGGGACCTCCCGGCGCGGCCTCTGAGGTAGGCCTCTACCGGAACAATCTTCCAGCCCCCCCAGCCACAGAGCCCGACGTCATGGGCTTGGTAAAACCCAGCTAAACCTGTCTATATCCCTTTGCAGCCTCTTTGCATCCTCCTCACAGCTTACTTTTCCACCTAACTTTGTATCAAACTTGGATACATTACACTGATCCCTTCTTTTCTCACTGATCCTTACAGCCTGCCAACCGAAACATGACCCATTTATTCCTACTCTCTGTTTTATGTCTGTTAACCAATCCTCAATCCGTGCTAATATGTTACCTCTACTCCCATGAACTCTAATTTTGTGTAATAATCTCTTGTGCGGTGCTATATATTGGATATTGAAAGAATCATGGCTATCTCTGGGATGAAAGTCCCAAGAGATAAGAAAAAGTTCAGAAGTTTCCTTATCTTGATCTAATACATGAGTTCCTTCATGCCGCACATATTGGAACACACTGAAAACCTGCAGCAGCTGAGGAAAGAAGATGTAGAGTACCAGTGGTCAGAGTCATGTGACAGGAGTTTCAACAAACTCAAAAAGGTAGCATGCAAGGAGACAAGTCTGTCATACTACAACAGAAAGAAACCTGTCATTCTGCAAGTAGCTGCTGCCACAAAAAGACTGGGAGCACCCTAGTGCAAGAGGGAAAACCAATAGCATTCGCATCCAAAGCTCTAACTTCACCTGAGACCAGATATGCCAACATAGAAAGAGAGCTTTTGTATGGATGTGAGAGGGAAATATGCAACGAGACCTGGATGTTCTCATAAACCAGTCGCTGAAGGTAAGCATGCAGGTGCAACAAGGAGTAAAAAGGGCAAATGGTATGTTGGCCTTCATAGCAAGATAATTCGAGTACAGGAGCAGGGATGTCTTGCTGCAATGATACAGGGCCTTGGTGAGGCCACACCTGGAATATTGTGTGCAGTTTTGGTCTCCTTATCTGAGGAAGAATGTTCTTGCTATAGAGGGAGTGCAGCGAAGGTTTACCAGACTGATTCCTGGGATGGTGGGACTGACATATGAGGAGAGATTGAGTCGGTTAGGATTGCATTCACTGGAGTTCAGAAGAACTGAGGGGAGATCTCACAGAAAGCTATAAAATTCTAACAGGACTTGACAGGTTAGTTGCAGGAAGGATGTTCCCGATAGTGGGGGAGTCCAGAACCAGGGGTCATAGTCTAAGGATACGGGGTAAACCTTTCAGGACTGAGATGAGGAGAAATTTCTTCACTTAGAGAGTGGTGAGCCTGTGAAATTCACTATCACAGAAAGCAGTTGAGGCCAAAACATCGTATGTTTTCAAGAAGGAGTTAGATATAGCTCTTGGGGTGAAAGGGATCAACGGATATGGGGGGAAAGCAGGAACAAGTTACTGAGTTGGATGATCAGCCATGATCATAATGAATGGCGGCGCAGGCTCAAAGGGCCGAATAGCTGATTCCTGCTCCTATTTTCTATGTTTCCATGTTTCTATCTCTATGGGAGAAAGTTCATAGTGGAAAGTGATCATCGTCCACTGGAGCAGAACTACAAGAAAAATCTATATAAAGCACCAGCAAGATGACAGAGATTACTCTTGAGACTTCAGAGTTACAATTTCACTCTGAAATAGAAGCTGGCAAGAGAAATGGTGCTGGCAGATACCCTATTTCAGTTGTCGCCACAGGAGAAACATGAGATAGATGATCTAGGTATGTAGAATGTAGCACCACCGAAACTGAGTCAAATTAGAGATGAGACCAGCAAGATGCTCTCTCAGCAAGTGATCCAGGAATGACCTGATAAGATACAGCAAACACAGCCAGCAATATGCCAGTACTGGTCTTTCAGAGATGACATCTCACTAGATGATGGTGTTCTGCTAGCCAGATCCAGAATAATCATACCCAAAACAATGCAGGAAGAACTTCTCCAAAAGATACATGAAGGCCACATGGGAATGGAGAAGTGTAAGCTCAGAGCCAGATCAGCTGCGTACTGGAGAGGCATAAACAAAGATATCAAAAATATGGTGTCGACATGCAATGTATGCCAGAAGTACCAAAGCACATAGCAGAAAGAGGAGATAATAGCTACTGAAGTACCACCCAGACCATGGCATACTGTAGGAGCTGATTTATTCACGCATAATCAAGAATGGTATCTCATCGTCGCAGATGACTACTCAAAGTTCCTTTTTATCTGGAAGGTGAAAGACTTGAGAGCCACAACAATCATCTCAGCAGTATGAGCTCTGTTCACTGAGCAAGGGATTCCTGAAAGATTAATATATGACAATGGCACCCAATTCACATCCAGAGAATTTAAGTTCGCTGGACAGTATGGGTTCAATACCATCACCTCATCACCACACAATCCACGGGGACGGTCAAAAGAATCCTTGAGAAATGTCGAGAGATGAAGGAAGACCCAAAACTGGTCTTATTGATACTCCGATCCACACATAAGAACATAAGAAATAGGAGCAGGAGTAAGCCATTCGGCCCCTCAAGCCTGCCCCTCCATTCAATAAGATCACAGCTGATCTGCCCCAGACCTCATCTCCTCTTTCGTGCCAGCTCCTCATAGCCCTCAACTCCCCGATAGTTCAAAAATCTATCTACCTCCTCTTTAAATACTTTCAGTCATCTAGCCTCCACAACTCTCTGGGGTAGAGAATTCCAGACATTTCACTGACCTCAGAGAGAAGAAACCTCTTCGCATTTCAGTTGTAAATGAGTGTCCCCTTATTCTGTAACTATATCCCCTAGTTCGAGATTCCCCCACTAGTGGAAACATTTTCTCAACATCAACCCTGTCAAGCCCCCTCAGAATCTTGTACGTTTCAATAAGATCACCCCTCATTCTTCTAAACTCTAATAAATAAAGGCCTAATCTGTTTAGCCGTTCTTGATATGTTAACCCCTTCATCCCAGGAATCAGCCTAGTGAATCTCTTTTGAATTGCCTCCAATGCCAGTATATCCTTTCATAAATTCGAGGACCAAAACTGTACACAGTAGTCCAGGTGCAGCCTCACCAACACCCTGTACAGTTGTAACAAGACTTCCCTATTTTTAAACTCCAACTCCCTAGCAATAAAGGCCAAAATTCCATTTGCCTTCTTATTTACTTGCTGCACCTGCATGCTAACCTTTTGTGTTTCATGCACAAGAACACCCAGACCCCTCTGTGCGGCACTTTTTTGGAGTCTCTCTCCATTTAAATAATAGTCTACCTTTTGATTCTTCCTACCAAAGTGCATGACCTCACACTTTCCTACATTAAACTCCATCTGCCAAGTTTTTGCCCACTCACTCAACCTATCTATATCCCCTTGCAGATTCCTCATGCCTTCATCACAACATGCCCTCCCACCTATTTTTGTATTGTCAGCAAATGTTGCTACATTACACTCTGCCTCCTCCTCCAAGTCATTAATATAGATAGTAAATAATTGAGGCCCTCGGACTGATCCTTGTGGAACTCCACTAGTTACGTCTTTCCGACCTGAAAAAGACCCATTTATCCTGACTCTCTGTCTTCTGTGAGCTCCTATCTTATGCAATAACCTTTTATGTGGCACCTTATCGAATGCCTTCTGGAAATCCAAATACACTCCATCTACCGGTTCCCCTTTATCAACTCTGCTTGTTATATCCTCAAAGAACTCTCGCAAATTTGTCAAACATGATTTCCCTTTCACAAAACCACGTTGACTTTGTTTGATCGCTTTAGCTTTTTTAAACGTCCTGCTATTTCTTCCTTAATAATGGACTCCAGCATTTTCCCAATGACCGATCTTAGGCTGATTGGCCTATCGTTTCCTGCTTTTTGTCTCCCTCCCTTCTTGAACAGGGGCATCACATTAGTGGTTTTCCAATCTGCTGGAACCCTCCCGGAAGCCAGTGAGTTCTGAAACATTTTGACCAATGCCTCCACTATCTCTGCAGCCACTTCCTTTAAAACCCTTGGATGCAGGCCATCAGGTCCTGGTGACTTGTCTGCCTTTAGTCCCATTAGTTTGTCAAATACTTTGTCCCTCGTGATAGAGACTGTTACAAGATCTTTCCTCCCATTAGCTCCTTGCTTATCTGATATCTGTGGGGTGTTTACAGTGTCCTCCACCATGAAGACCGATGCAAAATATTGGTTTAAATTATCTGCCATTTCCCTGTTCCCCATTATCAATTCTCCAGTCGCAACCTCCACGGGTCCCACGCTCACTTTAGCTACTCTCTTTTTATATACCCGTAGAAGCTCTTGCTGTTTGTTTTTATATTTCTTGCCAATTTACTTTCATAATCAATTTCTCCCTCTTGATTAGCTTTTTAGTGATCCGCTGCTGGTTCCTAAAAAATTCCCAATCCACTGGCCTACCATTAGTCTTCGCCGCTTTTTATATCTTAGTTTTTGATTGGATACTCTCCTTGGCCGCCTTTGTTCATCACGGGTGGTTCATCCTTCTCATTGAGTCCTTCTTTTTGACCGGGATAGATTTTTGCTGAGCGTTCTGCAATATCTGATTAAATGTCTGCCACTGCTCATCCACTGACCTTCCTCTTAGTCTATTTTCCCAGCCCACTTTAGACAACTCTTTCTTCATACCTCCGTAATTGCCCTTGTTTAAGTTAAGGACACTGGTTTGAGACCCGAGTTGCTCACCCTCAAACTGAATTTGAAATTCTATCATGTTGTGATCGCTACCCCCTCGAGGATCCTTAACTACGATATCACTTATTAATCCTACCTCATTACACATCACTAGATCTAGAATAGCCTGTTCCTGGGTAGGTTCTGCAACGTATTGCTCTAAGTAACAATCCCTGATGCACTCTACAAATTCGTCTTCCATGTTACTTCTGCCAATCTGATTTGTCTAGTCAATATGCAGATTATAATCACCCATAACAATTGTAGGGCCCTTCTGACACGCCTATGTTATTTCCTGATTTATACTTTGCCCTACTGTGAAGCAACTCTTTGGGAGCCTATAGACGACGCCCACCCATGACTTCTTCCCCTTGCTATTCCTTATTTCTACCCAAACTGACTCCACATCACGATCTATTGCATCTATATCTCTCCTCACCACCGCACTAATACCTTCCTTTATTAACAAAGCTGCACAGCCTCCTTTTCCTTTTTGCCTATTTTTCCAAAACGTCGAATACCCTTGAATATTGAGTTCCCAGTCTTGGTCACCCTGCAACCACGTCTCTGTAATAGCTATCAAGTCATATTCATTTATTTGTAATTGTGCCATCAACTCATCTATCTTGTTATAAATGCTCCGTGCATTCAGATAAAGAGCCTTAAGCTTTTGTTTTTTACTATTATTACTCATTCTGGTTCTAATTTCTGCTGCACTCTTCTGCTTATATTTTCTGCCCCTTCCTGTCACACTTTGATTACTGTTCGCCTCTTCATTCCCCTGCACCTCTGCTCTCTCATTTCTTTTTGATTTTTTAAACTTTCCTTCAACTGAACCACCCACCCGCCACCCCCCCCACCCCACTAATTAATTTAAAGTCCTATCTGCAACCCTAGCTATACGATTGACCAGGACACTGGTCCCAGCACGATTCAAATAAAGCCCGTCCCAATGGAAGAGCTCTCTCCTTCCCCAGTACTGGTGCCAGTGCCCCATGAATCTGAACCCATTTCTCCCTCATCAATCTTTGAGCCACATCAATCTTATTTACTCTACGCCAATTTACACGTGGCTCAGGTCGTAATCTAGTAAACCTTTGAGATTCTGCTTTTTAATTTAGCCCTGAGCTGCTCATAGTCCCTCAGCAGAACTTCCTTCCTAGTCCTACCTGTGTTGTTGGGACCTATGAGGACCACAACAACTGGATCCTTCCCCTCCCGCTCCAAATTCCTCTCCAGCCCAGAAGAGATGTCCTTAACCTTGGCACCAGGTAGGCAACACAGCCTTCGGGACTTCCTATCTTTGCCGCAGAGAACAGTATCTATTGCCCTAACTCTCCTATTACTAATACATTTCTCTTTTCTCCCCCTACTTGAATGGCGCTCTGATCCATGGTGCTGTAGTCAGTTCACTCATCCTCCCTGCAGTCTGTGCCCATCTCAAGGCTGACATGAAATCACCAGCAGAGCTGTTGAATGGAAGAAAATTAAGACTACACTGCCAAGCAAAATACATCCTGCAAATGACCAGGAGGAAGTGAGGCAACAACTCACTGAAGCACAGGTAAGAGGAGAGCAACACTTCAATAAGTATGCTTAAGCCCTACCTGAGCTGTTGAAGTGGAAAATTGCACATGTATGGGACCCAATCATGAAAACCTGGAGGCCAGCAAAAGTTGTTGGTGAAGTTGAGACTCCAAAATCATACATCATTGAGACTGAAACGGTAAGCATATGAGAAGGAACAGAATACATATTCGACCTACATCTGAGCTGGAACAGAAAAGACAATCAACACAGTGGCGCAGTGGTTAGCACCGCAGCCTCACAGCTCCAGTGACCCGGGTTCAATTCTGGGTACTGCCTGTGTGGAGTTTGCAAGTTCTCCCTGTGTCTGCGTGGGTTTCCTCCGGGTGCTCCGGTTTCCTCCCACATGCCAAAGACTTGCAGGTTGGTAGGTAAATTGGCCATTATAAAATTGCCCCTAGTATAGGTAGGTGGTAGGGAAACGTAGGGACAAGTGGGGATGTGGTAGGAACATGGAATTAGTGTCGGATTAGTATAAATGGGTGGTTGATGGTCGGCACAGACTCGGTGGGCCGAAGGGCCTGTTTCAGTGCTGTATCTCTAAACTAAAAACATCAGAAACATCACTATCCAGTGAGACAACATTAACAACATTACCAGCAAGTGAGTCAACATTAGCAACAGCAGGCATGAACTCCGACAACACCAGGAGCAACAAGCACATCGCCTGTGCAGTGTGCCAACTCACCTCTGAGAGCAATGAATGCTAAACCTACAAGATGGAGGCGCAACATCGTTCCACCTGAGTGATACCATGAATAATATTTTTAGAAAAGAATACATGCTATAAAAGACTCTAAAAGGGGTTCAGTTTATTTCCAAGAGTCAGTTGATAATCTTCTTTAGTTTCGAAAAAGTTAATGACTGGGACAGTTATATTGATAGAGGGGCATTATGTTTTTCAAGAAAGAGGAATGTTATATATTGTTATACGATTCTGTAAAGTACTAGAAACTAATTGTTATGTGTAAGTGTTCCAGGGGACCACATTCACATCTGCACTAGAGAGTCATATGATGTGTTACTGGGCACAGGACTAGGGTAGTCCTACACCAGGGAGCATGGAAGCTGAATGAATAAACATGGAACTCCAGCTTTTCCAAGTCTAAAGTGTGATTATTTCTAACCCATGGGAACCAGGAGACATAATATGCAGTACCTCATTGAATGCTTTTTGAAAATCCAAAGACACTACATCCACTGGTTCCCCCTTATCTACCCTGCTAGTTACAACCTCATAGATCCTTAACAGATTTGTCACACACAATTTCACTCTCATAAATCTGTGTTTTTTAAATTCTTTCACCAGATGTGAGTGTCAGCATTTGTTTCCCATCTCTAGTTGCCCTTGAGAAGGTGGTGGTGAACCGCCTTCTTGAACTGTTGCAGTCCATGTGGTCCATGTTGATTGCATGTACACCCACAGTGCAGTTAGGAAGGGAGTTTCAGGATTTTGATCCAGTGACAATGAAGGAACAGTGATATAGTTTCAAGTCAGAATGGTGTGTGGCTTGGAGGGAAACTTGCAATTGGTGGCATGTTCCCATGCATCTGCTGCCCTTGTCCTTCTAGGTGGAATAGGTCACGGGTTTGGAAGATGCTATCAAAGGAGGATTGGTGAGTTGCTGCAGTGCATCTTGTAGATGGTACACACTGCTGCCACTGTGCGTCAGTGGTGGAGGAAGTGAATGTTTAAGGTGGTGGATGGGGTGCCAGTCAATAGGCTGCTTTGTCCTGGATGGTGTCGAGCTTCTTGAGTGTTGTTGGAGCTGCACTCATCCAGGCAAGTGGAGAGTATTCCATCACACTCCTGATTTGTGCCTTGTAGCTGGTGGACAGGCTTTGGGGAGTCAGGAGGTGGGTTACTTGCTGCAGAATTCCCAGACTCTGACCTGCTCATGAAGCTATAGTATTTATGTGGCAGATCCAGTTAAGTTTCTGGTCAATGGTAACCCCAGGATGTTGATGGTGGGGGAATTCAGTGATGGTAATGTCATTGAATGACAAGGGGAGATGGTTAGATTCTCTCTTGTTGGAGATGGCCATTGCGTGGCACTTGTGTGGCATGAATGTTACTTCCCACTTATTAGACCAAGCCTGAATGTTGTCCAGGTCTAGTTGCATGTCGACATGGATTGCTTCAGCATCTGAGGAGATGTGAATGGTACTGAACACTGCCAACAAACATCCCCATTTCTGACCTTATGATGAAGGGAAGGTCATTGATGAAACAACTGAATATTATTGGACCCAGGTTAACATCCGTAGCACTTAAAGTCGCCAGAAGCACTGCACAAAGAACAGCCAGGCACTGTGCAAAAAGCTACTGGCAACACCTACGCAGTCGTATTCAGCTGGCCTCCGACACCGGAAGCATCAGAGTAATGTATGATGGCATTAGGAGAGCTTTTGGGTAAACCATCAAGAATATCACCCCCCTCAAATCTAAATCAGGGAGCACGATCACTGACCAACGCAAGCAAATGGACCTCTGGGTGGAGCACACCCTAGAACTGTACTCCAGGGAAAACGTTGTCACTGATACGGCCCTTAATGCAGAACAGTCTCTGCCAGTCATGGGTGAGCCGGACGAACAGCCAACAAAATCAGAACTCAGTGATGCCATTGATTCTCTAGCCAGTGGATAAGCTCCTGGAAAGGATGGCATGACCCCTGAAATAATCAACAGTGCCAAGCCTGCTTTTCTCTCAGCACTCCATGAACTGCTTTGCCTGTGCTGGGATGGGGGAGCAGTACCACAGGACATGCGCAATGCCAATATCATCACCCTCTATAAGAACAAGGGTGACCATGGTGACTGCAACAACTACCGTGGAATCTCCCTGCTCAGTATAGTTGGGAAAGTCTTCGCTCGTGTCATTTTAAACAGACTCCAGAAGCTGGCTGAGCGTGTCTACCCTGAGGCACAGTGCGGCTTTCAAGCAGAAATATCCACCATTGACATGCTGTTGTCCCTTCGCCAGCTACAGGAGAAATGCCGAGAACAACAGATGCCCCTCTACGTTGCTTTCATAGATCTCACCAAAGCCTTTGACCTCGTCAGCAGACGTGTTCTCTTCAAACTACTAGCAAAGATTGGATGTCCACCAAAGCTACTAAGTATCATCACCTCATTCCATGACAATATGAAAGGCACAATTCAGCATAGCGGTGCCTCATCAGACCCATCTCCTATCCTGAGTGGCGTGAAACAGGGCTGTGTTCTCGCACCTACACTGTTTGGAATCTTCTTCTCACTGCTGCTCTCACATGCATTCAAGTCTTCAGAAGAAGTAGTTTTCCTCCACACAAGATCAGATGGCAGGTTGATCAACCTTGCCCGTCTTAGAGCGAAGACCAAAGTACAGAAGGTCCTCATCAGGGAACTCCTCTTTGCTGACGATGCTGCATTAACATTCCACACAGAAGAGTGTCTGCAGAGACTCATCGACAGGATTGTGGCAAAGACGTTGGCCGAACCATCAGCCTCAAGAAAATGAACATCATGGGACAGGAGGTCAGAAATGCTCCGTCCATCAATATCGGCAACCACACTCTAGAAGTGGTTCAAGAGTTCACCTACCTAGGCTCAACTATCACCAGTAAACCTGTCTCTCGATGCAGAAATCAACAAGCGCATGGGAAAGGCATCCACTGCTATGTCCAGACTGGCCAAGAGGGTGTGGGAAAATGGTGCACTGACACAGAACACAAAAGTCCGAGTGTTTCAAGCCTGTGTCCTCAGTACCTTGCTCTACGGCAGCGAGGCCTGGACAAATGTATGTCAGCCAAGAGCAACGCCTCAACTCATTCCAGCTTCACTGCCTCTGGAGAATCCTTGGCATCAGGTGGCAGGACCATATCTCCAACACAGAAGTCCTCGAGGCAGCCAACATCCCCTGCATATACACCCTACTGAGCCAGCGGCGCTTGAGATGGCTTGGCCATGTGAGCCACATGGAAGATGGCAGGATCCCCAAGGACGCATTGTACAGCGAGCTCGTCACTGGTATCAGACCCGCCGGCCGTCCATGTCTCAGCTTTAAAGACGTCTGCAAACGCGACACGAAGTCCTGTGACATTGACCACAAGTCGTGGGAGTCAGTTGCCAGTGATCGCCAGAGCTGGCGGACAGCCATAAAGGCGGGGCTGAAGAGTGGTGAGTCGAAGAGACTTAGCAGTTGGCAGGAAAAAAGACAGAAATGCAAGGAGAGAGCCAACTGTGTAACATCCCTGACAACCAATTTTATCTGCAGCGCTGGTGGAAGAGTCTGTCACTCTAGAATTGGCCTTTATAGCCACTCCAGGCGCTGCTTCACAAACCACTGACCACCTCTAGCCGCTTACCCATTGTCTCTCGAGACAAGGAGGCCAAAGAAAAAGAAAAAGAAAGGACACTACCCTGAGGAACTCCTGCAGCGATGTCCTGGAGCTTAGCTGTTTGGCCTTCAACAACCATAACCATCTTCCTTTCTTCTAGGTTTAGCTCCAATCAGCGAAGAGCTTTTCTCTTGACTTCAATTTTGCTCTGGCTCCTTGATGCCACACTCAGTCAAATGCTACCTTGATGGCAAGGGCAGCCACTCACAACTCACCTCTGATTCTGCTTAATTAAATTATGATTTTTAAGTGCCCTGTTACCATGTCCCTAATAATAGATTCTAGCATCTTTCCTACTACTCATGTCAGGCTAACTGATCTATATTTCCCCATTTTCTCTCCCCCTCCTTTCTTGGATGGCAGGATTATGTTTGCTACCTTCCAATCTACAGGGACTGTTCTAGAATCTAAGGCACTCTGGAAGATTAAAACCAATGCATCCACTATCTCTGTAGCTACCTCTTTTAAAACTCTAGGCAAAGGCCATCAGGTCCAGTGGATCTGTTGACAGTGGAGTTCCCCAAAGATCGTTTTTAGGACTTGCTGTTCCCGATATATATTAATGATTTAGACATTGGTGTACAGGGCACAATTTCAAAAGTTGTGAATGATACAAAACTTGGAAACATTGTGAACTGTGAGAAGGACAGTGTAGAACTTCAAAAGGACATAGACAGGTGGGTGGACTGGGCCGACAAGTGGCAGATGAAATTTAATGCAGAGAAATGTGAAGTCATTCATTTTGGTAAGAAGGACGCAGAGAGATAATATAAAATAAAGGAGGTGCAGGAGCAGAGGGACCTGGGTGCATATGTGCATAAATCATTGAAGGTGGCAGGACAGGTTAAGAGAGTGGTTAATAGAGCATACAGCATCCTAGGCTTCATTAATAGGGGCATAGAGTACGAAAGCAAGGAAGTTATACTTGTATCGAACACTGGTTTAGCCTCAACTGAAGTATTGTGTCCAGTTCTGGGTTCTACTAGGGATGGAGCTGTACTGGACCTGGTATTGGGGAATGAGCCCAGCCAGGTGGTCGAAGTTTCAGTAGGGGAGCATTTCGGGAATAGTGACCATAATTCCGTAAGTTTTAAGGTACTTGTGGATAAGGATAAGAGTAGTCCTCGGGTGAAGGTGCTAAATTGGGGGAAGGCTAATTATAACAATATTAGGCAGGAACTGACGAATTTAGATTGAGGGCGGCTGTTTGAGGGTAAATCAACATCTGACATGTGAGAGTCTTTCAAATTATAGGCCGGTGAGCCTTACATCAGGGGTAGGGAAATTATTAGAGAGGATTCTTCCGGACAGAATTTACTCCCATTTGGAAGCGAGGCAGCATGGTTTTGTGAAGGGGAAGTCGTGTCTCACTAATTTGATTGAGTTTTCTGAGGAAGTGACAAAGATGATTGATGAAGGAAGGGCAGTGGATGTTGTCTATATGGACTTCAGTAAAGCCTTTGACAAGGTCCCTCATGGAAGACTGGTACAAAAGGTGAAGTCACACAGAATCAGAGGTGAGCTGGCAAGATGGATACAGAACTGGCTTGGTCATAGAAGACAGAGGGTAGCTGTGGAACGGTGCTTTTCTGAATGGAGGGCTGTGACTAGTGCTGGGACCTTTGCTCTTTGTAGTATATATAAATGATTTGGAGGAAAATGTCGCTGGTCTGATTAGTAAGTTTGCGGACGACACAAAGGTTGGTGGAGTTGCGGATAGTGATGAGGATTGTCAAAGGATACAGCAGGATATAGATTGGTTGGAGACTTGGGCGGAGAAATGGCAGATGGAGTTTAATCCGGACAAATGTGAGGTAATGCATTTTGGAAGGTCTAATGCAGGTGGGAAGTATACAATAAATGGCCGAACCCTTAGGCGTATTGACAGGCAGAGAGATCTGGGCGTACAGGTCCACAGGTCACTGAAAGTGGCAACGCAGGTGGATAAGGTAGTCAAGAAGGCATACGGCATGCTTGCCTTCATCGGTCGGGGCATAGAGTATAAAAATTGGCAAGTCATGCTGCAGCTGTACAGAACTTTAGTTAGGCCACACTTAGAATATTGCGTGCAATTCTGGTCGCCACACTACCAGAAGGACGTGGAGGATTTGGGGAGGGTACAGAAGAGGTTTACCAGGATGTTGTCTGGTCTGGAGGGCATTAGCTATGAGGAGAGGTTGGATAAACTCGGATTGTTTTCACTGGAACGACGGAGGTGGAGGGGCGACATGATAGAGGTTTACAAAGTTATGAGTGGCATGGACAGAGTGGATAGTCAGAAGCTTTTTCCCGGGGTGGAAGAGTCAGTTACTAGGGGACATAGGTTTAAGGTGCGAGGGGCAAAGTTTAGAGGGGATGTGCGAGGCAAGTTCTTTACACAGAGGGTGGTGAGTGCCTGGAACTTGCTGCCAGGGGAGGTGGTGGAAGCAGGTACGATAGCGATGTTTAAGAGGCATCTTGACAAATGCATGAATAGGATGAGAATAGAGGGATACGGTCCCCGGAAGTGCAGAAGGTTTTAGTTTAGACAGGCATCAAGATCTGCGCAGGCTTGGAGGGCCGAATGGCCTGTTCCTGTGCTGTACTGTTCTTTGTTCTTTGTTCTTTGTACACATTTGGAAAGATGTGAAGGCATTAGAGAGTGCAGAAAAGGTTCACGAGAATGGTTCCAGCGATGAGGAATTTCAGTTACGTGGATAGATTGGAGAAGTTGGGATTGTTTTCTTTGGAGAAGAGAGGGTTGAGCGGAGATTTGATAGAGGTATTCAAAATCATGAGGGGTCTGGACAGGGTAGATAGGGAAAATCTGTTACTGTTGGTGGAGTGATCGAGAACAAGAGGGCGTAGATTTAACATAATTGGCAAAAGAAGCAATAGCGACATGAGAATATACTTTTATCATGTAACGAGTGTTTAGAATCTGGAATGCACTGCCTTAGAATGTGGTGGAGGCAGGTTCAATCAAAGCATTCAAAGGAACATAGGAACAGGAGTAGGCCATTCAGCCCGTCAAGCCTGCTCCGCCATTCAGTTAGATCATGGACGATCATATACCTGAACGCCACTTTTCCGCATTATCTCTGTCTCCCTTGATGTCATTAGTATCCAGATATGTATCAATTTCTGTCTTGAACATGCTCAATGATTGAGCTTCCACAGGCCTCTGGGATAGAGAATTCCAAACATTCAACACCCTCTGAGTGAAGAAATTGCTCCTTATCTATAGCTTAAATGGCCTACCCCTTATTCTGAGAATATGTTCCCTGGTTCTAGACTCACCAGTCAGGGGAAACATCCTTTCTGCATCTGCCCTGTCATGCCCTGTAAGAATTTCGTAAGTTTCAATGAGATCACCTCTCATTCTATGTAACTCTAGAGAATATAGGCCCAGTTTCCTCAATCTCTCCTCATAAGACAATCTCGCTATCCCAGGGATTAGTCTGGTGAACCTCCTTTGCACTCCCTCAATGGCAAGTATATCCTTCCTTAGATGAGGAGACCAAAACTGTACGCAATACTTCTGGTGTGGTCTGACCAAGGTTGTACACAATTGCAGCGAGACTTCTTTACTCCTGTACTCAAAACCCTTTGAGATGAAGGCCACCATACCATTTGCCTTTCTAATTGCTTGCTGCACCTGAATGCTAGCTTTTAGTTATTCGTGATGGCATGTCGGCCCCCATCTGCCAAGAATGAGGCATGTAATTTTGCCACATGGACATTAAATTTCAAATTGTTACTGGGAAGAAGAGAAGGCCTGTTACAAAGGGTTGCCAGGCCCCTGGGTGAAAAGATATTTTTGCATATTAACAGCAGTGCTTATAGACAAAGGAGCTACTCCCTGCTCCAATTCAATCCACAAACAGACGTGATCAGACCAGTTAATCACATGACTAACTGGCTGTTGCAGAGTTTGAACTGAGAGCTTTAAATTGGAGAGACAGTGTTTGAACTGGCAGAAAGCCTGTCTGCTCCCATTTCTTTCTCATGGAATTCCAAAACCCACCAAAGACATATGAACCCCAAGAGAGAAAAGTCTCCTACAGTGAACAAGGTTTAATAAGTATACTGGGCCCCAACGTAAAGCAAGATCCATCTACAATCAAGGACTCTACAGTGAGCTCGAAGACCCATAACAAAAACTCTTCAGATATTGCCTCAAACTTTTCCACCTTATTTCTTCTGCTCTTTTCTGTCTCTATTTGCATGTGTGTATTGCGTATGCATGCTAGCCTGGGCGTGTCATGTATCCATGGATGTCAATCGAATTAGAATTTAAGTTTAATAAATTTCAATCTTTTTTCTTTAAACCTAAGAAAATGTGTGTGTGTGTGTGTGTGTGTGTGTGTGTGTGCTGGTTTCTTTGCCACTTTGGAAAGCGGTGAACAAGGATTCACTAAGGGGGAGCTAAAAACAAGCTGTGTTTAAAATTAAACCCTGTTACAGCAAAATCAGGTGAAGGCTGAAAGGGAACCCTAGACCTCTTTGTCACTTGGTCATAACAATGAACAACGACACCCAGGTCCCTTTGGACGTCACTTCTCAACCTCTCACCCTTTAAGAAATACTGTCTTTCTGTTTTTTCTATCAAAGTAGATAATTTCACACTTATTCACATTATATTCCATCTGCTATCTTTTTGCCCATTCAATGCATGGGCATGTCCAAGTGCCCTTGAAGCTTCCTTACATCCTCTTCACAACATACATTTCCACCTAGCTTTGTGTCATCAGTAAATTTGGAAATATTACATTTGGTCCCCACATCCAAACCATTTATATAAATTGTAAACAACACTGATCCTTGCGGTATCCCACTAGTAACAGCCTGCCATCCTGAGAATGACCGTTTATTCCTACTCTCTGTTTTCTGTCTGTTAAACAATTCTCAATCCATACCAGTATATTACCCCCAATCTCACGTACTCTAATTTAGTTTACTAACCTCCTGTATGGGACCTTATCAAAATTCTTCTGAGAATCCAAATACACCACATCCGCTGGTTCTCCGTTATCTATGCCATATGTAACATCCTTAAAATAACTCCAACAGGTTTGTCAAGAGGAAACTGGATTGTTTTCTGGAAAGGAAGAATGTACAGGGATACGGGAAGAAGGCGGGAAGGTGACACTACGTAAACTGCTCTTTTGGAGAGCTGGCACAGACGCAACAGGCTGAATGGCCTCCTTCTGTGCTGTAACAATTCTGTGATTCTGTAATAATTTTTCCAGTACTATTTCTTTACTAATATTAATTTCTTTATGTTCCTCATTCCCGCTTGGTTCCCCACTATTTCCAGAATGATTTTTGTGTTTTATACCATGAAGGCAGATACAAAATATTCATTTAAAGTCTCTGCCATTTCCTTAGTCAGCATTGTAATTTCTCCTGCCTCTGCCTCTATTGGGTCCATGTTTACTTTCACTAATCTCTTCCTCTTTACATACCTGCAGAAATGTTTACAATCAGTTTATGTCTCTTGCTTGTTTACTCTCATATCCTCTCTTTATTTATCAATTACCTGGTCACCCTTTTCTAAATTCTAAAATCTTCCAAATGCTCAATCTTACTACTGTCATTGGCAATATTATAAGGCTCTTCCTTTAATCTAATACCATACGACCATACAAATATGACCATACAACCATATGAATTAGGAGCAGAAGTAGGCCATTCAGCCCGTCAAACCTGCTCGGCCATTTAATAAGATCAGGGTTGATCTGTTTCAGTCTCGAATTCTACACTTCCATAATAATCTTTGATTCCCTTGCCTAATAAGAATCTATGCACCTCCGCCTTAAAAATATTCAATGACCCCGCCTCCACCTCCAACACTCATGGAGCCCTGGCAAGGATGAGGAACGGCCACGGGCCAGATGCAAACTTTTGGCAGGCTGGAACCTGGCCTGCGGGCCGTATGTTGGACAACCCCATTATACAACCATCTTTGACTTCTCTTGTTAGCCCTAGTTGGACCACTTTTCCCGTGGGGTCTTTATTCCTTAAGGGAATATATCTTTGTTAATTCTTTAAATGTTTGCCATTGCTTATCTACTATCATATCTTTTAATATAGTTTTCCAATCTTCCTTAGCCATCTCACCCCTCATAACCTATGTAGTTTGTTTTGTTCAGATTTAAGATTTTAATTCCAGGTTTAACTAAATCGCTTTCAAACTCAATATAAAATTCTGTCATATTATGATCACTCTTCCCTCGAGGCCCCCTTTAATATTATGTTATTACTTAACCTTTTCTCATTGCACAACATCAAATTTCAAATAGCTTGTTCCTAGTTGGTTCCTTGACATACTGATCTAGAAAACAATCTAATATATGTTCCATTAACATTACTAACACCATCCTTCTTGGAGAAGGCGAGGCTGTAGAGACTTTCACTTAGACCCAGGCTGCATCACTGCCAAATAACACAAAGGGCCTTATCATACCAGCGGTTTCAGCAATGGCGATTGGAACAGCGCATTGTTGTTGTGGATTTTGACGCGCTACAGTGACTCTTGGGAGATTAATTTATAATCCTACAACTTACAGAGTTTTAAAATCAATAGAAAATTCTCAAAATTGGATCACTAAAATGTGTTATGATTCTTAATTTGACAGTTGAAGCAAGGATGGTTGGAATAGCGCTTGATTGTTGCTCTTTTAGATTTATCAGCTGCGATTCCTGAGGGATCCATCCACAGGCACCTGTGGCTCTTTGGTGTGTTATGAATGCTATTCTTCATGTGGCAGGCTAGGTACCAGCAACAACTATTTCAATATAACCACAGAAAATAATTAATTTACTGGAAATACATAATTCAAAGCTCTGCCCTTTGAATAGCTTCTGGACTGAATCACCCCTCTCTACACCTGGACATCATTGTTTCCACTCTTCATGCATCAACTTTATCAGCCCTCTCACTTAACTCTGGTTTCGTTCATGTTGTACCCTCCCCATTCCCTGTTTATTTCAGAACTTATCTATCTTGATTTTGTATGTAATCTTTTCTGTGTAGCCTAGTTTTACTGTGTCCACTCATATGCATGTTTTGGCTGCCACTCCACCTGAGCCAATCACTTCTGTTGTGTGATTGCCTTTAAGAGTATTGTACCTTTAAGATCTTAGTATGCTACTGAGCTGAATACCAGGATGCAGTAATGCTACTGTAACACCTAGAGACAAGTCATGTAAATGGTTAGCTCTGCACTGTACATACTTCTCACCTGTTAATAAACCTGTTTCAGATCTTCAACAACCTGGACTCCACGCATTTCATTTATGTTGCATCAGCCAACATAAAAAGCTTCTCATTACAAATTCTACTTCCCCTTTTCTTTCTCTTTTGTTCTTCCTTTCGATTTACCCTTCTAGGCCCCTCTCTTATGTTGTCATGCCTCCTTTTGCTTCTCCACCTTCACGTACTCTGTGCTCGCAATCCTTAAGCACTACTCATCATTCCTACTCTCCCACCACTGTACCAGGCTTGACTCCTTTTGAAATAATGTTACAGCTTCTCTCTGTGCCCCTCCTGGCATCCTCCGAAAGGCCCGCCAAAGCACTCATCACCTTCTCCTTATGAGCAGAAACCCCAATTGCCCCAGCCTACTCTCTCCCCCACCACTGCCATATCTGCTGGGGGCTAGTCTCGTCAACCTACTTCTTGTTCCACTCACTGCTCCCTGCACTGACTTACTGGACTCTGCCAGTGGATCAGCTATCACTGCCCTTCTCCGCATCTCCCTACAGAATGTGTGTTCACTTGTGAACAGAGCCTTGTCATTCAAAATCACATGATCATACCAACATCATTGCTTTGTCAGAGACCTGGCTGAGGGTGACGACACCGTGCCCCTTAATGAAACTTCCCCACCTGGATATACCTTTCAACACTTGCCTCAGTTAAACTGCTGCAGTGGCAGTGTAGCTCTTATCTCAAAATTATACCTTGGTCTGTCTCTCCACTCCTTTGCAACTTCTTCTCCTTTGAGTGTCTCAACTTGTTTCTCATTGAGATATCTTTACTGTTTTCCTCCCTCTGCACTGTTCTCTGTCCTCCGTGTTCAGGATCCTCCGCTCCTCCCTAAATATCTCCCCCCATTTAAACTCCCCTATCCATATTCATGGGCCACCCCGACATAGCCATCTCACATGGCCTTGCTATTGCTCTCCAGCCACATCCCGCTTCTCTCTCCCAACCCCACTTCCTTCTGTGTCCACCCCGGAAGAAACTCTCCGTCAGGTCAATTACTGCTGCAATTTCAAATTCCCAATTGAGTACCCTTTGGTCCTTCATTCATCATGGCGTTTCTGCAGCAACTGATCTGCTCAGTCACACTGTCTTCTACTTTTGATGCTCTAGTTCACATTAAAACCATTATTTTTTCTCACATTAGTCATTTTCCCCTGGTTTGGCCCTCATCTCCACTTCCCTTAAGTCCAAGAAACATAGACTTGAATGGATACGGCAGACAACTGGCTTAATCGTCCATTGCCAGATCTGCTATGACCACATAAAGCACTATTGCATCCTGCTCCCATTTGCCAAAGCTGCTCGCTATTCAAAGATCATTCTGGAATGAAAAGATTGAGGGCATTCATTCAGCTGCCTCTGCTGCAACACAACTCTGTGCTTATGCACAGCTCCTCAGAAGAATGTAAGAGTTTTATTCTGAGCCTCCAGACTCGTGGGAAGGTAAGGATTCCTGCAAGGATGCCTCATTCAAGCTGGTCTCCCTCAAAGTCCATGTGCTTCTTTCACTTATTCCTTCTTTCTCTCACCAGAATTATGCCCATTTTGAAAAATATGCACTGCCTGTTCTCCCTTAAGATTTCAGATGGCGTTTCAGCCGATAAACACATTAAAATTGAGAAATTTGCCAAAAACCATGATGAACTACGAACAAAATGTCTCCTAAACTTTTGCACCATTTTAAATGACAGCTGGTGTGTACCTTTTAAGTAATACTGGAAATGGCTGCCATGCCATCTATACCATGGATTATGGCTGTGTTTAGAAAATAGCGCTTGGAGCACTAATTGCCATGAAAATCGCATTGGGGTCTTAATTTCATCATCTGACCTCATTTCATTATTTTAATTATGCCCCTGGCATGTTTCTGCCTAGGATCTGGCCATCTAAATCAAGGCCTGGTTGGCATTTTAGAATGGACAGACCTCTAGTGGTAAGTCAGCATTTTGTTTTGGCAGTTTTCATCACAGTAGCACCCTACTTACAGGTGTGAACAGAACGGTAGCAAATGAAAATCTGCCTCTGAATTTCTATGAACTGAGTATTTTGAATTTGGATCACGCAAAAATGAGCACATATGGAACAGAACTGTGATTGTTATTGCTGATAAACATCTCTCACAGAAGCTACAAATAAAATCACAGTGCATGCTTCACAAAGATAAGTCCCAACGGGAGAGATCATTCTATCCATCAAGCTCAACTTTCCATAGAAACCTATGCTCCCTCTATTACACTTTTAGGGTTTTTATTTGAGAAGAATAAACTGTCTATGATGTTGTCTGAGGCCTGATGATGAATATAAACTTTTTTACATGCAAGACTATCAGGAAGTACTAACTTTAGAAACTCACTCTAAGCTGATAACGAAGAGCAAGAGCTGGCAATTCATTGTGACAGCTGGCATTGTAAAACTGAATGGAAAATGTTGACATTGTAATTTACAGTGATAACTTGACAGAAAAGCTTGAATAAAAACCCTGTAAACAGGAAGTAGGGTTTGCAGACAGGAATTGCAAACCCCCACCAGATTTCTAAAAAGATATGGATAGGGTTCAGTTCCTTAGATTTTAAAAGTATGGCACTGAAGACATATTTTGGGACAATGGGGGAATTCAACCCTTACAAAGAGGACTGGTGTAATTATGAATGAAGGTTACAAAATTTGCTGAAAGCTAGTAAAATCCTAGATGAAGATAAAGTGAATTAGCTCCTCACCATGATGGGGCTGAATGCGTTTGAGGTGGTTTTTAACCAATGCTGTCCAAAAGAGCCTATTACTTTGGACTATTCTGAAACAAATGAGATTCTGGACTCATATTATGGCAGGACTAAAATTGAAATTGCACTTTGAGTGCTATTTTGTGGAAGGAAGCAGTTAGTCTATTGCAGATTATATTCTTGAGTTAAAGTAACTGTCTCATCACTGTGGTAATGGTGCCAACTTAGAAGTCAACCTTAGAGACAGGTTTGTTGGAGGTCTAGAGAACAGTAAAATCCAGACCAAGCTTTTGTGTAAAGGCAATAAGCTGATATGAAAGGAAGCCTGTGATGAGGCCACAACCATGGAAATGGCAGTAAGAGATAGTGGTAGATAGATCTGGCAGGGGAGTTCCACTGGATTTCAGCAGGAACCAGGCCACAGCAGTCAAGTTCACAGACTCAGAGTCAGAAATTTAGATGCTATCATTGCCAAGGTAGCCACCATCCATCTAAATGCCTTCATTTCCAGTCAAAGTTCTATGCCTGTGGGAAAGTTGGTCATATCCAGACAGCCTGCAGAAGTAGGGGAAATAGGAATGCTCCAGGTCATGGAAAAGCTCCAGGTCATTGCAATGCACCAGGTCGAGGTCATGATAGACCTAAAGCTAGATCAGGCTCCTGGAAGTACTCAAATGTGCACATGACAGATATGGAAATAGAAGTTGATGTTATCAAGCAGGAAGATCAAGAGTTGTACTCAGTCAGAGAGCAAGAAAAACAAACAAGGAAGTTGAGAGAAAAAGGGCTGAAGATATAATTCCAGCACCCACAGTAAAAATGAAAGTCAGAGAGTCGTAACTTACCTTTGTTGTTGATACAGCTGCAGCAGTGTCTATTACCTAGGAAGGAGAGTACGTGAAGTCCCTAAGTCACATTCCCTTATGAAAAACTTGTGTGAAACTGACTAGTTATACCAATAACAGTATTCCAGTATTAGGTGAAGTGAGAAGGTGGAATACAATGATTCATCTTATTACTTGCCATTGGCAGTAGTAGGAGGGAACAAAGTCTTCCTGATGGGAAGAAATTGGCTTAAGAACATTGTTATGATGAAAGCAGGAGGAGTGCCCTATTCAGTCCCACTTCTCCTCAGGTCACAACATATATTTAAATTTTCCCACTTACCAAACAGTCAATCAGATTTATTTATTTTTTCCTCAGAATAAAGCACACCAACCAGGTTTATTTAATAAACAACTAAATTATCCATTTATTATAAACCAAGTCTTAACCAATAATGAAGTAAAACATACACACAAATGGAAATATCAAAGTCCCTTATTCTATCCTGGCCCTCACACATACATACACACCTGGTTAACTGGGAAAAAAAGGGATTTTTGCTAACAGCTATTACAAAGAAATAGAAGGAATAAAAAAACACTTAGACTGAAAAGAAGGTATGGAAGTCCTTTGTTTTGGTGAGGCGTCCCAAAGGCGAATAGATGGCTAACAATGGAATCTTCCTAGAACAGTTTTTTCCAGGCAATGTTGATAACCAGTTTGGATAGGCTTTCAAAGAGATGCAACTACAGAAGGCTTCACATAGGTCTTGCATCATGTGTGCAGCAACAAATGTTTCAATTCTCACACATTTGATGCAAAGTTACTTCAAAGATGCAAGGTTTTTGCAAGCATGCAGGATTTCTTCAAATACAGGAGGCAACAGAAAACACACTTGACACAGGATTTGCTTTTCAAGAGAAAGAAGAGCTAGCTGGATTTTCTTCTGTTCTCCTGGCAGGTCAATAAGCAAACTCCAACTGCCTTTTTTTAGCAGTTCGAAATGAAACTAAAACTGTTCAGCAGCAATCCTGTGACATCTATAAATACTGACTTGCCAATAAGCAAATTGCTCTTCAGGTCAAAACACAACCCCCTGCTGGGTTCTTTGCAAACAGGTACCTTCCAGTAAAACTTATTACATTCAGTCCAAACCTTCTGGTAATTATTTTAGGAAAAACACCCAAAGTTCAGCTTCTTCAAGATTCTAGCATCCATGGAATCCTTTTCAGTTTTTAAAATATAGATTCTCAAGTTTTAACAAAAAATGGAAACCCTCGTAACAACATACATTTAAACTGGGCTGAGTTGTTTACAGTCGGGATCAATAAGAGTACGTCTGACATGGAGGAAGTGAGGACTGATTAAACTTTAGCAAATGAGTTACCTATAAGTTACTTTACCTACACAAATGACTTACAGTGTCTACCAGAGAAATCTCTGAAGAAACTTGCAAGGATGTGGTGCTCAGTAACGTACTCAATCAATGGCTGGTGTAAAGAATGTGATGATGCAAAATTGCAGGAGCATTTCACACATAGAAATGAACTAAGTGCAGATCAAGGCTGTCTCCTATGGGGTTTTAGAGTCATTATTCGGCCAAGGTTTAGGGAGAGATTGTTAGAGGAACTTTATCAAGAGCACACAGGGATAGTCCATATGAAAGCAGTAGCAGAAGCTATTTTTTGTATCCAAAGGTAGATAGAGATATTGAAGAGTTGGTGAAAAGTTGGTAAGTGTGTCTCAGAATGAGAAATGATCCAACCAAAGCTCCTTTTATTCTATGGCCAAATACAGAAAACTGTGGGAAGGAATACATGTCAACTTCTTTGAAGTGAGAGGTAAAGAGTATTTTGTTTTGGTTGATAGCTGTAGCAAGTGGATAAATGTTGAGTTTATGCCCAATACCACAAATTCCAAAACTATTGAGGTTTGGAGAAGTTGGTTTACAATTTATGGATTGCCAGAAATGTTGATGTCAGATAATAGTCCACAATTTACATCAGAAGAGTTTGAAATATTTCTGAGAAAGAATGGAGTCAAACACACTCTAATACCTTTGTATCACCCAGCATCGAATGGTGCTGCAGAAAGAAGTGTACAAATTGTGAAGTTTTGCAGAAGTATTTGTTAGGTGATAAGCTAAGCAGTAATTTCCATTTTTCTCTTTGACAAAGGGTAGACAATTTTCTGTTCTCTTACAGAATAACCCCACATTTAATCTGTTAATTGTGTATCAGTTGTTGATTATATGCAGGTGGAGGGTGTTAATTGAGGTCTTACTTGAGCACTTATACGCAGATACGTACTGAGACTGGTGGAGGGTTTGAGTGAGGAGCTACATATTTGTAATCCTTTTACTCTGTACAATAAATGTGAAACTGAGTAAAGACAGGCTCCAGCATCATCCTTTCACAACGTGCTTTCTGGAGTTAAACACCACAGCCTACAACAGGATGCTCACCTTATAAGTTAATGTTTAAACATGCTCCTAGGACAAAGTTTAGTTTGCTTAAGCCTGATGTCAACAGCAAAGTAAGAGAAAAGCAAGATGGAGTGAATATGAGTCATGATACTCGAGGCATGAAACTTAGAGAGTTCAGTGCTGGTCAGAAGGTCATGGTGAAGAACAACCTTGGTGATAAGGAGAAGTATGTATTTGGAATTGTCGTAAAAGGACTAGGTGTATTCACATATCTAGTGAAGATTTGAGAGAGACTCCATCAGTGTCATGTAGATTATTTTCTTGAAAGAGGAAATCTGACAAAGAGAGAGCATGAAAAACCTTCTATAGTCCAAATTCCTACAGTTCCAAGAGAAAGTAAAAAAAAGTGAAAGTCACAAAGAAACTGAAAGTTTGCCAGTAGCACAGAATGCACCAGTAGAGCACAGTGAGTCAGAGTCTTTGATTGAGACTAATCAATCAATTTCACAGCCCCAACAATTAAATGGAATTGGTAGTTAAAGTCAAAGCTCAGGGTCGACAGATTCTGAGATGTTGGGAGAACAGAGTCAAGCCAGGAACATAGGAACATAGGAAGATAGGAACAGCAGTAGGCCATTCAGCCCCTCGAGTCTGTCCCGCCATTCAATGAGATCATGGCTGATCCACGGCCTAACTCCATATACCTGCCTTTGGCCCATATCCCTTAATATCTTTGCTTAACAAAAACCTATCTATCTCAGATTTAAAATTAACAACTGTTCTAGCTTCAACTGCTGTTTGTGGGAGAGAGTTCCAAACCTCTACCACCCTTTGCCTGAAGAAGTGCTTCCTAACATCTCTCCTGAACGGTCTGGTCCTAATTTTTAGACTATGCTCCCTAGTTTTAGAATCTCCAACCAGTGGAAATAGTTTATCTTTATCTAGTGTGTCTTTTCTTGTTAATATCTTGAAGACTTCAATCAGATCACCCCTTAACCTTCTAAATTCTAGCAAAAACAGGCCTAATTTGTATGATCGCTCCTCGTAACTTAACCCCTGTAGTCCAGGTATCATTCTTAATACTAAATTCTCAAGCTAATGGAAATGGAAGAAGATACCCAGCCAGAAAGAGAAAGAAGCCAGATAGGTTAATTGGAAATGTGTAGAAATAAGTTGTTCCTTTCATTACTTTTTGTCAATGATGATATTTTTGTTAAAGACATACTGGTGTTAAGGAATAAACTATTTTTTAACATGTAAATTACTCTGGAAATATTGGTTATATATGTTTTCATTGTGATTACAGTAATAACAGGCATGCAACCCAACCTATTAAATTTCAAAGTATTGTTATTGTATTCTAGGAAATTATGTATAAGTGCCATTTTACATTTTTATATAATTTTTTAAAGTGGGGAGGCAGTGCAGTATACTGTATTAAACTGGTTTATTGTATTGTACTATCTTTTGTATACTACCTCTCTGCTGCCCTCTCTGTTTGGTACTGCGGCTGTCGAGGGCTGGAATGGTGAAATCCGGTGTTGTGATGTGGCTTCCAGATCTTGTCAGTGGCAGGAAAGGACAATGGCGGAAATCTCACCGCAACACGATGGGAACCTATTTTAAATTGCTGAGATGCTGATTTAAATGCAGTTAAATATCATTATAAGCAATTGAATGATTGATGGTTGATTCTGTGAACAGCGGGCAGTTCTGATGTGCCTCCAGTTTCACGACCAGTGAAATCTGGCAGCACAAAGGCGAGAGAGCACAATGACATGCTGGGTAGGCAGTCATGAGCATTGCAGCCTAAGGGAAGAAGGATGTTTGGAGGCCATTGTGGGAGCACATTGCTGGAGGGCTCTGCAAGTGGGTCCAGGTTAGCAGGGGCTCTGCAAAGGAGTCCAGGGTAGCAGAGGCTCTGCAAAGGAGTCCGGGGTAGCATGGGCTTGGCAAAGAGATCCGGGGTAGCAGGGGCTCTGCAAAGGAGTCCGGGGTAGCATGGGCTTGGCAGAGAGATCCGGGGTAGCAGGGGCTCTGCAAAGGAGTCTGGGGTAGCATGGGCTTGGCAAAGAGATCCGGGGTAGCAGGGGCTCTGCAAAGGAGTCCGGGGTAGCATGGGCTTGGCAGAGAGATCCGGGGTAGCAGGGGCTCTGCAAAGGAGTCCGGGGTAGCATGGGCTTGGCAGAGAGATCCGAGGTAGCAGAGGCTCTGCAAAGGAGTCCGGGGTAGCAGGGTCTCTGCAAAGGAGTCCGGGGTAGCAGGGGCTCTGCAAAGGGGACCGGGGTAGTAGGGGCTCTGCAAAAGGGACCGGGGTAGCAGGGGCTCTGCAAAGGAGTCCAGGGTAGCAGGGGTTCTGCAAAGGAGTCCGGGGTAGCAGGGGCTCTGCAAAGGAGTCCGGGGTAGCAGGGGCTTTGCAAAGGAGTCCGGGGTAGCAGGGACTCTGCAAAGGAGTCCGGGGTAGCAGGGGCTCTGCAAAGGAGTCCGGGGTAGCATGGGCTTGGCAAAGAGATCCGGGGTAGCAGGGGCTCTGCAAAGGAGTCCGGGGTAGCAGGGGCTCTGCAAAGGAGTCCGGGGTAGCAGGGGCTTTGCAAAGGGGTCCGGGGTATCAGGGGCTCTGCAAAGGAGTCCGGGGTAGCATGGGCTTGGCAAAGAGATCCGGGGTAGCAGGGGCTCTGCAAAGGAGTCCGGGGTAGCAGGGGCTTTGCAAAGGGGTCCGGGGTAGCAGGGGCTCTGCAAAGGAGTCTGGGGTAGCAGGGGCTTTGCAAAGGAGTCCGGGGTAGCAGGGGCTTTGCAAAGGAGTCCGTGGTAGCAGGGGCTCTGCAAAGGAGTCCGGGGAAGCATGGGCTTGGCAAAGAGATCCGGGGTACCAGGGGCTCTGCAAAGGAGTCCGGGGTAGCAGGGGCTTTGCAAAGGGGTCCGGGGTAGCAGGGGCTCTGCAAAGGAGTCTGGGGTAGCAGAGGCTCTGCAAAGGAGTCCGGGGTAGCAGGGGTTCTGCAAAGGAGTCCGGGGTAGCAGGGGCTTTGCAAAGGAGTCCGGGGTAGCAGAGGCTCTGCAAAGGAGTCCGGGGTAGCAGGGGCTCTGCAAAGGAGTCTGGGGTAGCATGGGCTTGGCAGAGAGATCCGGGGTAGCATGGATTCTACAAAGGGGGGCTCTGCAAAAGGGATGACGTGTTCATTTAGGAGATTAGTATAGGGTAGGGAAACTGCTGTGTGATGGGTCTGTGTGATCACACAGCTGGAACAGAGGGTGGGCCATCATCAAGGTTGGGATCTGAAGTTCATGAACGACTCCGCCAACAGAATTGACACATCCTCAGGTACCAATGCAGGAGACCAGAAGGGTAGAGCAACGTGCAAAGGAGGCAAGAGACAACCTCATAATGATTCGTTTACAGCCAGCCTGGTGTCAATTCACAGGGAGTGAAATAAAGGCTCACCTTCATGCCTGAGCTCTGCCACGTCTTTTTTATTTATGGACCCTGTTTGTGAGTGGATGGGCAATGTGCGCTAGTGACCATGGGAGAGCATATGCTAACGAAAACTGTCATCACATTGGCATGCTAATGAGGGCTGTGATCACATTGGCATAGCCCTAAGGGAGAAGAGTGAGGTCTACATCTCACAATTAAGGCTTTCAGCCAATGAAGCCTAAAGATTTGAAGAAAGGATGCTTTAATTATTTAACACAAAATGCATATTCTTCACACGTGAAATCCAAAGTTTTGTGATCTGCTCTTTTTAATTTGCAGGTGATCCTAAACGGTGTGATCCTGGCACAGCAGCTGTGCTGGAGGGAGGCTGCTGATCAGGATGCCCCTTGGCCTGTGATGACTTTGGCGGGCATCCTCTGACTGCCTGAGGCCTGGAGGGCCCCAGCTGCTTGGGGCTGGACTGGTGCAGGATTCTCCTCAGTTGTCGTGGCTGCTGCAGCTGGGATCACTGGCGGATGGACTGAGGAGCCGGGTTCCACACTCAGAATGCCCTGAGGGGAGCCCCCAGATGTGCCTCTCCTCTTTCTTGAGCCTCCCTGCTCACCAGAGGACCAGAGCAGCAGAATCATCTGGATTCCTCTTCTTTCTCTTGCCTTGCCACTGCTGCATCAAGCTCATAGCCAGGGCGATGGTGTGCAGGTCTGCGTGCATTTGTGGGATCTACCTCTCCATGAGGGTTGCTAACCTCTCGAAGGAGGAGGCCAGGTGCTCATAGGCTTGAGACAAGGCAGCTGTCTGCTATGAATGGACTGACTCCTCCATCGTCTGCTCATTGCTGCGCATGGCCTCTGGCATTTCTGCCAGATTGTGCCCTATCCCTCTCTGTAGCTCCAGCATGCCCTGTCAACACCAGAGGCCCGTCATCATCCTGTGGCTCAGCTTGAGCCGGGCCACCCACAATCTTCCGATTGTCAGAGGCCTCAACTGTCTCAGCCTCCTCCAGCTGCACGCGAGCAGATGTGGCCCAGATTGTGATCTTGATTCTAATGCTGAGCAGGTCCCCACCTAGATGAAAGTTTCTGTGCTGGTGGATGGCGCAAGAGAGCCATGGGATGTGCATCCTCTGAGTTGTCCACCTGAGGAGGAGGATGACTGTCTCCCAATGATTGCGGATCCTTGCGCATGGCTACCTGCATGAAAGAACACAAACATCTGTGGGTTAGGCAGTGCAATTCTCCTGATGCCTACCGAGTGTTAAGTGGGTCTCCAACATTGATGCAGATGCCAACGGGAGGCAAGTCTCACTCTCTTGTGCAGGGAATCCAATCTTCCTATTGGCTATTGAGGAGTTGCCCTGGATGCCCAGCAGCTCCAAGGTCTCTTCCTCAGCAGATGTCAGTGGATGTACATTTGGGAGTCCTCTGCCTGTCCGGGACATTCAGGATGGAGATGGTTGAGAATGGCACACAGATCAACATGACAGTTCAGCTCTTTTCAGCCCCTCAAACCTGACTGGGGACTCTGATGTCACTCATGCTGACACTCGCTGTCATGGATGTTAAGGGGAGTGAGCTATGAAGGATGGTGCCCTATGGCTGAGAGACATCCATGCATCTGTCAGGAAGAGACAGAACCGTGGACACACAGCCAACACCACAGCGTTGCTACCTTCCCCATGTCACCTCACCTCCCACATAGTAAACATAGAAAATAGGAGCAGGAGTAGGCCATTCGGCCCTTCGAGCCTGCTCCACCATTCATTACGATCATGGCTGATCATCCAACTCAGTAACCTGTTCCCGCTTTCCCCCCATACCCTTTGATCCCTTTAGACCCAAGAGCTATATCTAACTCCTTTTTGAAAACATACAGTGTTTTGGCCTCAACTGCTTTCTGTGGTAGCGAATTCCACAAGGCTCACCACTCTCTGGGTGAAGTAATTTCTCCTTATCTCAGTCCTGCAAGGTTTACCCCGTATCCTTACACTATGACCTCTGGTTCTGGACTACCCCACCATCGGGAACATCCTTCCTGCATCTACCCTGTCAAGTCCTGTTAGAATTTTATAGGTTTCTATGAGATCCCCCCTCACTCTTCTGAACTCCAGCGTATATAATCCTAACCGACTCAATCTCTCCTCATACATCAGTCCCGCCATCCCAGGAATCAGTCTGGTAAACCTTCGCTGCACAAGAGCATCCTTCCTCAGATAAGGAGACCAAAACTGCACACAATATTCCAGGTGTGGCCTCACCAAGGCCCTGTATAATTGCAGCAAGACATCCCTGCTCCTGTACTCGAATCCTCTCGCTATGAAGGCCATTTGCCTTTTTTACCGCCTGTTGGACCTGCATGCTTACCTTCAGCGACTGGTGTACAAGAACACCCAGGTCTCGTTGCATATTCCTCTCTCTCAGTTTAAAGCCGTTCAGATAATAATCTGCCTTCCTGTTTTTGCTACCAAAGTGGATAATCTCACATTTATCCACATTATACTGCATCTGCCATGCATTAGTCCACTCACTCAACTTGTCCAAATCACTCTGAAGCCTCTCTGCATCTTCCTCACAACTCACCCTCCCACCCAGTTTTGTGTCATCTGCAAATTTGGAGATATTACATTTAGTTCCCTCATCTAAATCATGAATGTATATTGTGAATAGCTGGGGTCCTAGCACCGATCCCTGCGGTACCCCACTAGTCACTGCCTGCCATTCAGAAAAAGACCCATTTATCCCTACTCTTTGTTTCCTGTCCACCAACCAATTTTCTATCCATCACAATGCACTACCTCCAATCCCATGTACTTTAATTTTACACGCTAATCTCTCATGTGGGACTTTGTTGAAAGCCTTCTGAAAGTCCAAATAAACCACATCCACTGGCTCCCCCTTATCAACTCTACTAGTTACATCCTCGAAGAATTCTAGTCGAATTGTCAAGCATGATTTCCCTTTTGTAAATCCATGCTGACTCTGCCCGATTCTACCACTGTTTTCTCAGTGCTCTGCTACAAAATCCTTTATAATGGACTCGAGAATTTTCCCCACTACCGACGTCAGGCTGACTGGTCTATAATTCCCTGCTTTCTCTCTACCTCCCTTTTTAAATAGTGGGGTAACATTAGCTACCCTCCAATCTGTAGGAACTGAGCCTGTCCACCATGTACAAGGCCCAAGTCAGGAGTGTGATGGAATAGTCTCTACTTGCCTGGATGAGTGTGGCTCCAATAACACTCAGGAAGCTTGACACGATCCAGGACAAAGCAGCCCACTTGATCAGTACCTCATCCACCATCTTAAACATTCACTGCCTCCACTACCAATACACAGTGGGCTGAAATTTCTACTCCTGCCACTGAAATTGGCAGTGTGTGAAAACATTTTGGGCGGCACAGTGGCGCAGTGGTTAGCACCGCAGCCTCACAGCTCCAGTGACCCGGGTTCAATTCTGGGTACTGCCTGTGTGGAGTTTGCAAGTTCTCCCTGTGTCTGCGTGGGTTTCCTCCGGGTGCTCCGGTTTCCTCCCACAAGCCAAAGACTTGCAGGTTGCTAGGTTAATTGGCCATTATAAATTGCCCCTAGTACAGGTAGGTGGTAGGGAAATATATAGGGACCGGTGGGGATGATATTGGAATATGGGATTCGTGTAGGATTAGTATAAATGGGTGGTTGATGGTCGGCACAGACTCGGTGGGCCGAAGGGCCTGTTTCAGTGCTGTATCTCTAAACTAAACTAAACTAAATGGTGGTCTGCCCTCGCGGGCGGCACATCGTGGACCCGCGATATTCAGCGCGGCGGCTCATTTAAATAGCCAGGATGCACTGCCCCCCACCGATGACGTGGGGGGTGGGGGTGGGCTTTCCATCCCCAGGAATGGCGACAGCTGCCTGTGCGCTGGTGCTGATGTCATTTTTAAAGGGCTTCGAGCCTGACCATTCATTTAAATATTTAAAGGTACATTGATGTAAAAATATTAAATTAATTTATCTTGCCCCTCTCCCCCCCACCAATAACCACAGAATTAATTACTTGCCCTCTCCCCCCTCAAAACACCTATCTTGACCTAACCCCCCAAAGTGCATAAACTTTACATTATAACCCTTCCCACCAACCCCTCCACCAATAATATGACTTTGACCCCATTCCGCCCCCCGCCCCCGCACGAGAAACTTACCTGCTCCCTCTCTCCCCACCAGTGTTCCACCTCGGTTCCCTGTACATGAATGCTGGCCGTCGGCATGAAGATCACTCCGGGACAGACGGCGGGAGCATAACGGTAATTAATTAATTTTTTAAATGCGTTTAAATATTTAAATTGGGCTCCTATTGCCAAGCGGCGGGGGGGGCGGGGGGGCCACCACGAGGCCTCCCCACCAATAGTAATATCGGGCCGGGCCTTCCCAGCATCGAGCTCCGTGGCAGGCCTCGCCCAAAGGCATTTTCTGCCACGACCCCTGACTTTGGGGGGGTCTGTAAAATTCAGCCCAGTGGCAACAGTGTTTACCACATACAAGATGCACTGTAGCAACTCACCCCAACTACTTGACAGCAGCTTCCAAGCCCACGACTTATTCCATCTAGAAGGACAAGGGCAGCAGACACCTGGGAATACCACCATCTGCAAATTCCCCTCCAAGCTACACACCATCCTGTCTTGGAAATATATTACCAATCCTTCACTGCCACTGGATCAAAATCCTGCAACTCCATCCCTTCCAGCACTGTGGGTGTATCCGCACCAGATGGACTGCAGCAGTTCAAGAAGGCAGTTCACCACCACCTTCTCAAGGAAAATTAGGGATGGGCAATAAATGCTGGCCTAGCCAGCGACGCCCATGTCCCATGAACAAAAAAAAAATCAAGGCCATCACCTGAATATTAAACTGGTGGAGACAAATACTCAAACCTAATCACTTGAACAATGGGTCCCTGGTTGTGAGAAGGGAATTCCTAGACATGGACTGATTAAGTTGCAAGAGGGAATACACACTGGTAACAATCATGCTTGAATCACTGGGTGACAGTCATGTGACAGGCCCACCATCTGTGTGCTTAAGCTGATGTTTTCTCTGCAGCAACCAGGCAGGCAGCTAGACACTGATAAGAGAAGACCCAAGTGGGGCATCTCGTTCCTCTCTCTCCCTCTCTCCAATCCACCTTGCAAGCTTTGAATCCTACCTGCTGACCGTGACCACCTGGGCCTATCCCTGCTGCAGACAGAAACCCCTTCAAGGAAATCAGCCACATTGCTGTCTAGGATAATCACTGAATCAACCATCCACACCTTCAAATTGGAAGCCTCAGGACACCCAAAGGAAAGTCGTGCGACCACTGAATTCAGCCTGAAGTCAACCGAATCACCAAGCTCCACAGACAGTATACCCCTTTTATTTTCTGGACTCTAATTTGACCAATTTATCCTTCCACACTCTGTAACCTATTTTTGTGTGTGTGTGTGCATGTGTGAAAGTTGGAGCATGGTTTATTATTTTACTTAGATTGGTTTAAGTACAATAAAGCTAACCTCTAACTTGTCCAATTGGTTCTTTTTATGATCACATAAACAGTTTAACACTCACTGAATTGACAAGTATGTACACTTCACAAAGAAATAAACCTGTTGTGGCCAAACAAGGAGCAGGAAAAGAAGGGAGCCCTTCGGCCCCTCCTCGCCTGATTATAACAGTTATTATGTTAAATATAATCAGTTAACTCTATGTTTATTCTAACATGTATGTCAAAACAGGAAGTGATGCAATATCACAGGATTCAGTTTTCCTGCACAGTCAGTTACATGAGGCTTGCAACAGCAAATCTCCATTAAAGCTCTGCATTCTAAACCTTTATGCCTGCCCTTCAGGTTCATTTGTATTAGTCTAGAAAGAGATAATACAATATGGTGGCAGCAACAGTGAGTCGACAACATTGATTAGCAGCTGAAAATGACAGTTCAAGCCTGAAGCACTGTGACTGGATCACAGCTCTTACATCTTACCTGCTCTTACCTGCAAGCTCACAAGCCCATGCTGCAGCAGCACAGCTCAGAGCATGGCTTCTGCTCAGCTCTGAAGCTTGCTGCAACCTTGAAGCAAAGTTTGCTCCACAGAGGGAGAAAAGAGTAGAAGCCTTCGGCAATGGTAGCCAGATTTCCAGTGGTGGACTGGAAAGCATCTGATGTCCCAGGTGAATTCAAATTGTTTAAGCGTAGGATTGAACTATGTTTCCTAGACCACGAGGTTGTGGATGCAGAGAAACAGGCAATAAAAATCAGGATCGCCATAGAAAATGAAGGTTTGCGCAGGATCAATACCTCTGGTTTATCTGATACTGATCAGAAGGATCCATCAAAGCTATGGGCAACATTAGAAAGTCAGCTTAAGTTTAGAGTCAATTTCAGAGTACACCACCTGGAACTCATGCGGTATAGAGAGAAAGCCGATGAGAGCTTGGACGACTTTGTTAACCAATGCAGAGAGAAAGCAAGAGAATGTATCTTTTCTGATGCTGAACTCTCAGAACAAATTATGGAGTTGGCGATCGCCTCCACTCCTATTGGGGCGTTCCAGAAAGACGTCCTGGAAAAGCCAAAGGGACATGGCGTGGATGGCATACTACAGGATAGATGTAGATACGGGGCAATTATCGCAGGGAGACAGCGTTGGCCTGTCAGTACAATATCTAAGCACCCAGGCAGAAGAAGGTGTGCAGTAACTGCAGCCTCTCCCACCAACCTCGTAGATGCCTGGCATAAGCAGACACGTGCAAGTCATGTGGGCATAGAGGGCACTGGGCCAAACTTGGCAGAAGGTCTAGCAGCAGGAATGCAGGGAGAAGCCAGAGAGGGCCGCGCTCAAATGGCAGAAGTACGCCACCCAGAGAAGGGAGGCAAGACACTTTTAGGCATCGCCAAAAGCATTGACCCATCCATGAAATGGATGAGGTGGGTCGAGGTGAAGACATTACAGATGAACAGCTGTTTCACACGATCACCTCAGCAGAGCAGGTCCATTCCCTTAACGAAACGGAAGCTTTTGCAACATTCCAGATTGTCAGCCCCAGTAAGGCCGGACAGCATTGAATGACAGTGAAGATTGTCATTGGAGCAAGTGTCAACACTCTACCTTTCCACATTCTCAAGGACATGTACCACGAGGCATGGGAATCTGTGGTCCAACCCACAAGCATGAAGCTTACGGCATACAATGACTTGACAATAAAGTGCCTAGGTTCCCTAGACCTGGACTGCAGGTACAAAGAGTCAATATGATCTACTCAGATATTCTACATAATGGATGTGTCAGGACTAGCAGCAGCCAGGGTTGTCAGTCTGCAATGAACTTAACATGGTCATCATCCATGAGCTGACCCAGTCAGAAGACCATAGCAGTCAAAACAGGTGCTCACCCACTGGATCAGTATAAGACCTTCAGAAGTTGTACCTGGACCAGTTTGACACGATTGGGAATTTCCACGGGGATGCAGTCCTATACCTTAAAGAAGGTGCAATGTCGTCAATCAGCCTGCTGCAAAAATGCAGCGTTCACATATGAGAAAAGTTAAAGATGGAACTGCATGGAATGAAAAACAAGGCATCAGCAAAAACATTGACCAGATGGTGAGATCTTGTGATGCGTGTCAGGAACACCAGGCTAGTTAACAAAAAGAGCCTCTCCAGCTGTATGACATATCATCATCACCATGGATCAAGATAGCAACTGATCTATGCTTCATGGGCAGAGAAGACTATCTACTAGTGACTGACTATCACTCCAACTTTAGTGTTATGCAGAAGTTTCGAGACACATCGAGTACAGCAGTAGCCCGGTAGAAATGGTGTCTAACAATGGCCCACAATGCATTGGAAAACCCTTCCAGGATCTGTGTGAATGATGGTCCATTAACCATGTCGCATCATCACCCAGATATCCTCGTTCAAATGGGATGGCAGAACATATGGTCAGGAGAGTTAAATCGCTGATCAGAAAGTGTTCGGAAACCAGGCAAGAAATCCAATTTGTGTTATTGCAACGTCGCTCAATGCCATTAGACTCCGGATTGCCATCACCTGCTGAGATTATGTTTGGCCACCTGGTGAGAACCACACTACCAAGCTATCATCTCACCAAGTCATCTTTGATCACAGATTGGTTATGTCAGAAACAAGACAAGATGAAAGATCCATATGACGTGCATGTGGGTGCAGAATTGCTGCTACTATACGTTGGCCAGAAGGTGAGGGTCCTTTTCCCACAAGAACAGACATGGATCCCAGCAGAACCATCTAAGATGTGCAACGGGCAAGGTACAGACCGTACCCAACCAGCCCATGTTTGCAAAACACAAAACACAATGTCCAACGTTAGATGTGATTCTGCGATTGGACAATATTTGCTAAATAATCCTCAGTGTGCTAAGAACTACGCTGACAACCAATTTAAGATGGTCAGTAGGGTTCACAGTGTGGCGCATTTGTGCGTACCAGAAGCTACATATATTAATACACAGGGCCCTGTTCTTTGCAGACAGAAAGAACATGTACACACATTGCACCTGTTTCAGCTAAACAAAATAAGTGCCAGCCAATCACTGGTTCATTTGTCAGGGCAATGCCATGACCAATCAGAGTCAAGCTGCCTTGTTTAAATTTCAAACAAAGCTTGGCAGCTAACTGTCAGTCACCATAGACTAGTGCATTCTCCCTGGCAATGCCTCTACCAATCAGAGTCCATTTGCCAACCAATCAGCACTCTCTTCTCATACAGTATAAATTTGTTGCTTCCCTTACATTGGTATTCTTGTGAGTTGTCCTGATGAGTGCAAGACAAAAAGCTTCGACAAAATGTCTCTGTTTACAGAAAGCAGAATGTCAGGATAAATGGGTCATTTTCAGGTTGGCAAACTGTAACTATTGGGGTGCCTGGAGGTTAGTGCACGGGCCTCAAATATTTGCAATCTATATTAATAATTTGGATGCAGGGACCGACTGTATTGTAGCCAAATTTGTTTCCACACAGGTCCGACTGTTCTCCGCTCCTGAAGGTAGTCACATGCAATGTTCAGAAAGGCGACTGGTATGGAACACTCACCTTGGCAGAGTGCAGGAAGCCATTGACCCTCTTCCTGCACTGGATCCAGTTGCATTGGGTGACTCCACAGCTGCTAACCCCTCTGTAATCTCCAGTCAGGTTTACTTGGTCAGGTGGGATGATCTCTTCTTGCCAACTTAGTGAAGAGAACCGCCCACTTTTCCCTTGCAGCAGGGAGATATCACTCAAATGCGGGGCCACCCTGTGTGTTTGGTCGGCCATCATCTTCTGCCCTCCTCAGTGAATGGGTGGGTACAGGAATCAGTCGGACAAAGTTGTAAGCTGCACCAAGCTAAAAATATATCCAGGACAGGAGTGAATGCAGGGCTGGCAGGCCTTTAAATTTGGCACCAGCACCTGCTCCAGAGCCATCTGAGGCTGTAATCAATGTATCGCCTCCCGCCCCCATCACCTGACTGGGGGGGACTTGTGCCACCACTATGCAAAATGGATGCCCGCCATATAATCGTGGTGGGTCAGGCACCCACATGACAGACGGGAATGGTACCATTTACCAGGCCAACCACTGGGATTGGCGGCGGGCTCATTAAATTTAGCCCAGTGGATGCACTTTAAATTAAACAATAAGTTCAAACTGCATGTTTCAAGCTACCTGCACAGAATACATTGCATATCCCCGAACTTATTTGCTCATTGATTTTAGTCTTCTCTTTTCAATGGCTAGAGGTCTACTTCTATTTGACTTCCCAGGCATTTAGATTCCTCCACCATCAGAACTATGCTGCTCTGCTGGACTACATTGTAAGATCTGGCTGCCATGATTCTAGGGCTTCCAACTCTATTTGGACATAATCAAGGGGGTTTCATTACATAACCTATTGCCCTGCCACCAAGCTGCTGTCTTTATTCACCCGATACATCCATCCTTGGGTGCATTGCCTTCCCATGCCAATTGGAAAACAAATAAAGGGAGAAAATTGTTCACTTTTAGAGGTGCTACACAGACTTAGGTCAATTCACTGGGCTGGGGGAAGGCAGTGCCATGGGCTATGCTGGTAGCAAATGAAGAACGCTTGAAGTGCAGATCTTGCAGGTAGAGGCCCGCAATGCTGTCTGACGCTGGGGAACCGATGTAAGTCACCGCAGCGCCACTAGAATTTTTCCCCTGTAGACTCTCTTCCTGGATAATTCTTGATTGTGAATCAAGCAGCTTTTTTTCTATTGCCCCTACATTTATACCTAATAAACAAAAATATTCAAAGAAAATTTTGGATGTATTAGGCAGGATGGGCAGATGGATTTCAACATGGAGAAGTGTGAAGTGATGTACTTTGGGAGGACTGTGGAAAGAGAATGGGCTGGATTTTGGCTGCGAGGGTGCAAAACGGAGGTTGAGACCATTTCTGGGTTTCAAACCCACCCCTGGGGGCAGGGAGGGGGGCAAACAGAAATGGGCCCGTTTTAAACTCATCACGGCAACCATTACAGTGGCTAATATTTCACTGCTGTGACTGCAGTGAAGGAGCAGAGAAAACTTCATTTCCACACTGTCTTAGGAAAGCAAGAGGCCTGGAGCCCAAAGCAGATCAGCCTCTTGTTTTTAAGACGCGAACCTGGAGATGATGCTGGAGGCCATGAGTGAAAGGAGGGAGGTCCTCATTCTGGAGGGTAGCAAGAGGAGGCCACCCACACAGAAAAAGCAGGTGTGGATGGACATCACCACTACAGTCAGCAGCAGAAACATGGTCAGAAGAACTTGGATCCACTGCAGGAAAAGGTTCAATGATCTGATACTCTCTGGCAAGGTGAGTGCTACCCCCAACCCTTAGGACCGGTCTTTGGGTATTTACCTTCCAGCAGACATGCCAGCTGAGGAGCCTCAGGGTGCATGCTGCTCCTGAAAATGGGTGGTATGTGTGTGTGCACAGGCCACTTACTGACATCTCAGAAAAGCTCAGAGCCATAGTGCTGCTGAGGACCTACCAGCACTGAAAGATGCAGATTCTAACAAATAGGAGCAAATACCATTGGCCACACAGGACAGCAGTGCCTGACTGTGCTCTCTTTTGTCCTTGCAGGAGAAATGGGCACACAATCAGGTGGAGGGGTACCCTCTCTACCTTCAGATCATCACATCAATGGAGGACAGAGTGATGGAAATAGGCAGCATCGCAGAGCGTGAGGAAGTCGGCCATAGTGAAATGGGCACTCATGATAGAGGTCGTGATTACCACAGACAATGCACTCATTTAGGGGATGCATTGCTCTCCACCCCTTCCAACAGCATGCCGAACACTGAGTTGCATTGGGAAGCCTCAGCACTGCAGAGGCTTCTGCTTTCCAAAGCTATCTCTCATGATCTCTACTTGTGTCTCCCACAGGTGCAGATGTCCCCCTCTCCATCACTGGGCCAAGATGACCAGTAATGATTCAAAAAGTCACCATTACACATTACAAGTGCACCATGCATTTAGGTGGAGCGGCACTGGATGAGGAGCACAGCACCTGTGTGCAGGAGAAGGTGCCAGAGGCAGAGGGAGCAGTGGTCAGTTCTCCTCAGAGGACACGGGCACAGCCCTGCTCAGCTAGGCACAGATGCAAAGCATCAGGAGTCATTGGAAAGGAGGCTCTACCTAGACCAGTGGGAACAGATATACTCCCACATGTCGGGGTTCCCTGTCAGAGTCATGGGCAAAGATCAGAGGAGTTCATCCAGCTCATGTGCACCACCATGGCTCGGGGCTTTGAGCGCATGAATTCCTCCATTGAGAGAGTGGCCAACCTCATGCAGAGCCACATGCAGCAACATTAGAGTGCGTGTAGGAACTGCTCACTGACGTCCACAGGATGTATGCCACACTATGTAGCCTGGACTGGTCAGTGGCACTGGTGGTGCAGAGATGTTTGTAGGGGATGCCCATTGCAGTCCACTGGTGCTCCCCTCCAGCCATCCCAAACAGCCACCAAGGGCTGATGATGTCGCCAAGGAGGATCAGGGTGCCACCCCTCAAGGGGTGCCTTTGTCATCTTTGGCCTCCTTTGCTCCTCTGACAGTGGGAACATCTTTGCAGCAAGACCAAATGACGGAGGCTGCCTCAGCGATGCTGTAGGAGTAACAGACTCTGGAGATGCCCCAACGCCACCTCCCTGATGAGAATTACCACATGAATCTCAGCTGCAAGCCAAGACAAATGACCACGTTCCCTCCAGCTCCTCCAAGGCCATAAGGGGAGCACCACTTAGAAGTGGACAAGTGCAGAGGCCACCATGTCACATGGAACAGTGAGTGGGTTACTGGGGTGTATTCTTGCTGTAACTGTGCACTGTTTTCCTTTCTGAGCACAATGTAAATAATGGCACTTGAAGGCACATGTGTGAGGCTCTCTTTATTGATGGTGGGACAAGAAGCAGGTATGGGATGATGAAAGGAAACCATGTTTCGCAATGGTGACAGCAAAACCTCTGGGCAGATGCGCATCCTTCATTGGCAGTAAGCATTTTCATGTTCCAGGCTGCATCTTCAATGGAAGTGTTAGCACAGGCAGCTCAGAGTGAGTTCCAGACCATGCCGTTCATCCTGGTTCAGAGGAGCTCAGTTGAAACGTTCCTGAATCAGATAATCCCTGACGTTGATGGCATCCTGAAGAGATCTTTGAGCTCTGCACCATACCCGGCCATTTCCCTGTGCAGCTGGAGCAATGTTCTACACCCTCCTCCTCAGCCTCCTCTTCCACGTCTTGCTCCTCTTCTTCCTCTGATGGGCTGTCTCCTTCAAGGGCCTTACATCCTCAAGGTCCACACCTCTTTGTATCGCCATGTTATGGCGAGCACAGCAGACCACCACAATGAGTGAGACCCTTGCCACCCGACTGGCCCAGAATCTGGAAACGCATCTTGAGAAGCCTAATGTCGTGCCCCATGGTGGTGCTGGCGAGCAGATGGTTTTGGTTCTATCACCTCTGTGCCTCTGTATGGGGCTCTCATTGAGGGGTGAATAACTATCATAACTATCTCTTCAAGAGATATAAAAGCAAAATACTGCGGATGCTGGAAATCTGAAACAGAAACAAGAAATGCTGGGATCACTCAGCAGGTCTGGCAGCATCTGTGGAAAGAGAAGCAGAGTTAACGTTTCGGGTCAGTGACCCTTCTTCGGAACTCTTCAAGGGATATCCTTTGTCCCCTAGAATCTATCCATGGACTTTGGAGATTGAAGAGCTGCGACAACCTGGACTGGCAGTGGATGATTAAGTAATGGCAGCCATCAGGAAAGCGAGTGCACAGATGGAGGAAGTTATTGTTGTGGTAACAGAGCAGCTGAACATTGAGGGAGTGGAAGCCCTTCCTATTGGTGAATCTGAGTGGCGGTCAATGGGTGCCTTGATGGCCACAAGGGTGCAATTGATGCTGCCCTGCACTTGGAGGAATCCAGCAACGGTGAAAAAGACAATTGCCCTCTGTGCCTGTGAGGCCGCATCTGTCATGACTGAACGTATTGTCCAGCTTTGGCAAATAGGGCATCAGTGATCTGTGAGGTGCAGTAGTGGGCAGCCATTTGCGAGATGCCACTAAGGTCAACAGCTGATCCTTAGAAGGACCCAGAAGCAAAGAAGTTCAGGATCACAGTGACTTTGATGGCTACTGGCAGGGCATGGCGGCCAGTGTTGCAAGGTTTGAGGTATTTGGTGACGAGGGCACAGATATCTGTGACCATTTTTCTGGAGAGTTTCAGTCTCCTGTGGCACTGGTTCTTGGTCAGCTCCAGGTGGCTCTGTCATCAGCTGTAGATCCCATGCTGATCATATGGTCCCTGTGTCCTTCCTAGCCCTCATTCCTCCCCCTCTGCCCTCCTGATGCCTGGGGCTCTGTCCTTCCTGCAGAGGATGTTGCTCCTCATCACCACTGAGCCCAAAGTCTGAGAGTTGCTCTGCCGTTGCCAGCTATTGCCTTCCTTGTGGTCAGGTGGCTGCCCAATTATCTTCAGCAGCCTTCCCCCCTGCTCTTATGCCTCTGCGAAGTCAGGCGGGTGATGACCTCCTGCACTGCCCAAGCGCTTACTTCCACTCCCCCCACCACCTGCGCTGTGCTAAGGGCATGTGTTAGTCAATGGCTGAGGTACCCGCTGTGCCGTTCATGCTTTTACGGGGCCCAGGTAATTCCCTGGGGCGGCCATGACTGGCTCCCCACTGGGTACCTGCCTCCCGTCACCTGGTCTATCCTAGACAGTGCATGAAGCCCATGCACCCCCACAAAAATCACAGCATCTCTCGTTAACGAGCTCTTAATGAGCTCCTTAACCAGTTTAACTGGCCTTAATCAGGAATCGATCGTCATTGCCCTCCCCCCAGACCTGATGAATGCAACCAGCTCCAGGAATAGCATCGGAAAACCAACACACCGGCCAGCATCAATATTTTGGACCCCAGCTGCCTCCGATCCTGCCCCTCAGCGGAACCCAAAAATCCATCCCTGTGTATTATAAATAGCACAATTTTGAAAAGCGTAAATGAATCGAGAGACCATGGTGTTCATATGCACAAATCCATAAAGATGGCCGAGCAAGTTCACAATGTGGTTAAAAAAGAATCTGAGTTGCTTGGGTTTATAAATAGAGGAAAAGGATAGAAAAGGAAAGTGATCATGCTAGAAATTTATAAATCACGGGTTAGGCCTCAGTCGGACATTACTGGGCACTGCAGTAAAGACATACAGGCTTTAGAAAGGGTACAGAGGAGGTTTACCAGGATACTATCTGGGATGAGGGACTTAGGTTATGAGGAGAGGTTGGAAAAGTTAGGACTGTTCTCCTTGGAACAGAGAAGGATAAGCGGTGATAAGATTTTGACAGAGTAAATAGGGAAAAATATTCCCTCTGGCAAGTGGATCAATAACCCGAGGGCATAGATTCAAAATCATTGGCAAGAGATGAGATGAGAAAAATTTATGCTCTCACAGAGTTTTAGGATTTGGAACACTCTAACGAAAAAGCTGATGGAAGCTGATTCCATAAATAATTTTAAAAGGGAGTTGGACAGGTACTTGAGGATAAGGAACTTATAGAACTACAGACAAAAAGCGGTGATGTGGGACTAAGCGTGACCACTCTTTCAAACAGCTAGCACAGGCTTGACGGGCTGAATGGTCTCTTTCTGATCTGCATATTTTATGATTCTATAAAAATGAAAAAAAAACCACAGCAATTTTTTAATGGCGCTGTGATATTTCTCCTGTGTTGCTGGCACCAGTGTCCTGGAGATTAATCTTTAATTCCTGCAGACTCCAAGATAATCCTTAAGGGTAGGCAACCTTACATGACTCTGCTCTGCTACTCATTCGCTCCTTGTTTTAAGATAACCTGTTCTACCCTATAGTCCCCATCCCCCACTTGCTGCTGTTATCTGCTGAGCTTTAGGAAAAGTACTTCAATAAACTCTTGGTCTCTCAGTTCTACTCTGCTGCTGTTTTGGGTCCTCGACAGAAATACATTTCTCTTTGGCTGAAATTCATTTCTCTGCTGGTTTCTAGGCTTTACAGTGACCTCCACTATTGCTGCTGCTTTGTACAGAGACTGTATTCTTTGCTGTACTGCCTCTATTCTAATATTTGGTCTATTCCTAAATCCTCAGTTTTCTTCTCCTCAGCTGGGAATTTTTTATTCTACTCTGTGCTAGCTTTGATCTGTTCCTGCTGATTCGCATCCTGCTCTAAATTCTGTTTCACTGCTGCATCTCCTGGTTGCACCTTCAGGTAAATATATTTTCAAGACTTACCTTGATGGTTGTGATTAAAGGGAACACCTGTTAGGCTTTATGTAGACCTGGTTTTCCTGAGTGCAGATGGTACTGGTGTTGGGTGTCTCAGGGCAAACTAATCTTTCAGTGGAGGTCTCAAACAAGCTTTAAGCATGTTCTTTACATGTACAAAGGGCCTAATGCCTATTTCAGGCATGCACACCAATTTTTTTGACCTTTGTCAATATGGCAAGTGGTACACTTCTGTCTTATAATAAGTGAGTGCTTCCTGCCCATTATATTGGAGGCTTTGGAGGCCACTTTGCACCTGGAAAATGGGCACTGTGCAGCCAAATTTCTAGGTCTGCAAAGGAGGATATGGTTTGCAGACAAGGTTGCTTATCTCCTCCACAATTCATTTTCTATCCACGACAGAGAACCTGCTACAACTCTTGAATACCTTCAGTTTAGCTACTTGCATAACATATCAGCAATTTTGTGTTGGAGTTTATACATTGTAACAAAAGTCAATGTGTCACCTGGAGGCTGATTTTGATTTGCTGTGGTAAATGGCCAGGTAGTGGATGTTGTGATCACAGTGCTTTCCCAATCGCAGCAATGGCAGGCCCAAACCATCTTGGATATCAGGCCTCATTAGCTGATGAGCTACAAAAGGGCCAAGCAATTTCTTTGTGGCAACTGCTCGGTTGGAGACTTGGGCGGAGAAATGGCAGATGGAGTTTAATCCGGACAAATGTGAGGTAATGCATTTTGGAAGGTCTAATGCAAGTGGGAAGCATACAGTAAATGGCAGATCCCTTAGGAGTATTGACAGGCAGAGAGATCTGGGGGTACAGGTCCACGGGTCACTGAAAGTGGCAATGCAGGTGGATAAGGTAGTCAAAAAGGCATACGGCATGCTTGGATCGGCGCAGGCTTGGATCTTGGATCTTGATGTCTGCCTAAACTAAAACCTTCTGCACTTCCGGGGACCGTATCCCTCTATTCCCGTCCTATTGATGTATTTGTCAAGATGCCTCTTAAACGTCGCTATCGTACCTGCTTCCACCACCTCCCCCGGCAGCAGGTTCCAAGCACTCACCACCCTCTGTGTAAAGAACTTGCCTCGCACATCCCCTCTAAACTTTGCCCCTCTCACCTTAAACCTATGTCCCCTAGTAACTGACTCTCCCACCCTGGGAAAAAGCTTCTGACTATCCACTCAGTCCATGCCGCTCATAACTTTGTAAACCTCTATCATGTCGCCCCTCCACCTCCGTCATTCCAGTGAAAACAATCCTAACTTATCCAACCTCTCCTCATAGCTAATGCCCTCCAGACCAGGCAACATCCTGGTAAACCTCTTCTGTACCCTCTCCAAAGCCTCCACGTCCTTCTGGTAGTGTGACGACCAGAATTGCATGCAATATTCTAAGTGTGGCCTAACTAAAGTTCTGTACAGCTGGAGCATGACTTGCCAATTTTTATACTCTATGCCCCGACCGATGAAGGCAAGCATGCCCTATGCCTTCTTGACTACCTTATCCACCTGCGTTGCCACTTTCAGTGACCTGTGGACCTGTACGCCCAGATCTCTCTGCCTGTCAATACGCCTAAGGGTTCTGCCATTTACTGTATACCTCCCACCTGCATTAGACCTTCCAAAATGCATTACCTCACATTTGTCCGGATTAAACTCCATCTGCCATTTCTCCGCCCAAGTCTCCAACCGATCTATATCCTGCTGTATCCTCTGACAATCCTCAACACTATCCGCAACTCCACCAACCTTTGTGTCATCCGCAAACTTACTAATCAGACCAGCTATATTTTCCTCCAAATCATTTATATATACTACAAACAGCAAAGGTCCCAGCACTGATCCCTGCATTACACAGGGGCGGCACAGTGGCGCAGTGGTTAGCACTACAGCCGCACAGCTCCAGCGACCCGGGTTCAATTCCAGGTACTGCCTGTGTGGAGTTTGCAAGTTCTCCCTGTGTCTGCGTGGGTTTCCTCCGGGTGCTCCGGTTTCCTCCCACATGCCAAAGACTTATCGGTTGATAGGTAAATTGGCCATTATAAATTACCCCTAGGATAGGTAGGTGGTAGGGAAATATAGGGACAGGTGGGGATGTGGTAGGAATATGGAATTAGTGTAGGATTAGTATAAATGGGTGGTTGATGGTCGGCACAGACTCGGTGGGCCGAAGGGCCTGTTTCAGTGCTGTATCTCTAAAAAAAAACACCACTAGTCACATCCCTCCATTCAGAAAAGCACCCTTCCACTGCTACCCTCTGTCTTCTATGACCGAGCCAGTTCTGTATCCATCTTGCCAGCTCACCTCTGATTCTGTGTGACTTCACCTTTTGTACCAGTCTTCCATGAGGGACCTTGTCAAAGGCTTTACTGAAGTCCATATAGACAACATCCACTGCCCTTCCTTCATCAATCATCTTTGTCACTTCCTCAGAAAACTCAATCAAATTAGTGAGACACGACTTCCCCTTCACAAAACCATGCTGCCTCTCGCTAATAAGTTTGTTTGTTCCCAAATGGGAGTAAATCCTGTCCCGAAGAATCCTCTCTAATAATTTCCCTACCAAAGGCCTATAATTTCCTGGATTATCCTTGCTACCCTTCTTAAACAAAGGAACAACATTGGCTATTCTCCAGTCCTCTGGGACCTCACCTGTAGCCAATGAGGATGCAAAGAGTACTGTCAAGGCCCCAGTAATTTCTTCCCTTGCCTCCCTCAGTATTCTGGGGTAGATCCCATCAGGCCTTGGGGACTTATCTACCTTAATGCTTTGCAAAACACCCAACACCTCCTCTTTTTTGATAATGAGATGACTGTGACTATCTACACTCCCTTCCCTCGGCTCATCATCCACCAAGTCCTTCTCTTTGGTGAATACTGATGCAAAGTATTCATTTGGTACCTCGCCCATTTCCTCTGGCTCCACACATAGATTCCCTTCTCTGTCCTTGAGTGGGCCAACCCTTTCCCTGGTTACCCTCTTGCTCTTTATATACGTATAAAAAGCCTTGGGATTTTCCTTAATCCTGTTTGCCAATGACTTTTCATGACCCCTTTTAGCCTTCCTGACTCCTTGCTTAAATTCCTTCCTACCGTCTTTATATTCCTCAAGGGATTCGTCTGTTCCTAGCCTTCCAGCCCTTACAAATGCTTCCTTTTCCTTTTTGACTGGGCTCACAATATCCCTCGTTATCCAAGGTTCCCGAAACTTGCCAAACTTATCCTTCTTCCTCACAGGAACATGCCGGTCCTGGATTCTAATCAACTGACGTTTGAAAGACTCCCACATGTCAGATGTTGATTTACCCTCAAACAGCTACCCCCAGTCTAAATTCTTCAGTTCCTGCCTAATATTGTTATAATTAGCCTTCCCCCAATTTAACACCTTCACCCGAGGACTACTCTTACCCTTATCCACAAGTACCTTAAAACTTATGGAATTATGGTCACTGTTCCCGAAATGCTCCCCCAAATGAATCTTCGACCACCTGGCTGGGCTCATTCCCCAATACCAGGTCCAGTACGGCCCCATCCCTAGTTGGACTATCTCCATATTGTTTCAAGAAGCCCTCCTGGTCGCTCCTTACAAATTCTGCCCCATCCAAGCCCCTAGCACTAAGTGAGTCCCAGTCAATATCGGGGAAGTTAAAATCACCCACCACTACAACCCTGTTACCTTTACATCTTTCCAAAATCTGTCTACATATCTGCTCCTCTACCTCCTGCTGGCTGTTGGGAGGCCTATAGTAAACCCCCAACATCGTGACTGCAGCCTTCCTATTCCTGAGCTCCACCCATATTGCCTCGCTGCACGACCCCTCCGAGGTGTCCTCCCGCAGTACAGCTGTGATATTCTCCTTAACAAGTAATGCAACTCCCCCACTCCTTTTACATCCCCCACTATCCCGCCTGAAGCTTCTAAATCCTGGAACATTTAGCTGCCAATCCTGTCCTTCCCTCAACCAAGTCTCTGTAATAGCAACAACATCATAGTTCCAAGTACTAATCCAAGTTCTAAGTTCATCTGCCTTACCTGTTATACTTCTCGCATTGAAACAAATGCACTTCAGACCACCAGTCCCGCTGTGCTCCGCAACATCTCCCCGCCTGCTCTTCCTCTTAGTCTTACTGGCCTTATTTACTCGTTCCCCCTCGTTTCTTTCACTTGCTGCCCTACTGCTCTGGCTCCCACCCCCCTGTCACACTAGTTTAAATCCTCCAAGTGAATGGGACATTTTCTTTCAGATTTTAATTTGCCTACACCCCCATTTCACATTCCAGTGTCATAACAGAATATTGCTCCAGCAGTATTATTTAATCCTGGTATTATGTGGCCAGTGTTCTGGAAGGAGTTTATATCCTCCATATCGTGGCAAAACCAACCTATAGGTAAACTGGCAATAAAACACTGCTGTCTAGAGTTGTAAGTTCCAAAAGTACAAAATTATTAATATCCCCCATCCTGCCCTGAATTTTCTAACATCTGTCCACCTCCCTCTCTGTTCCTGCTTGATATATTTTAGCATGATTTGAAGAATGCTGGTTTTGGCCTAGTGGTAGTGCTCTTGGTTTTGGCATCTGAAGATGGTGGGTTCAAACCGTGATCCACAAAACGTAAGCACATCATCCAGGCTGACAATCAAGTGCTGTCTTTCAAATGAGATATGAAACTGAGGCCCCTTCTGCCCTCTGAGGTGCATGTAAAATCTTTCATGTCACTATTGTGAAGAAAATGTGAAGTTGTTCACTTTGGCAGGAAGAATAAAACAGCAGTGTATTACTTAAATGGAGAATGACTGCAGAATTCCGAAGTGCAGAGGAATCTAGGTGTTCTAATGCAAGAGCCACAAACAGTCAGTCTGCAGATGCAGCAGGTAATAATGGATGCTATCCTTTATTACGAGAGGAATTGAAAATAAAAGGATGTTATGCTTCAGTTATACAGGCCATTGGTGAGATCACGCCTCGAATACTGTGTGCAGTTTTGGTCTCCTTATTTAAGGAAGGATGTAAATGCGTTGGAGGCGGTTCAGAGGAGGTTTACTAGATTGATACCCGGAATGAGCGGGTTGTCTTATGAGGAAAGGTTGGACAGACTGGGCTTATTTTCACTGGAGTTTAGAAGAGTGAGGGGAGACTTGATTGAAGTTTATAAGATCCTGAATGGTCTTGACAAGGTGGCTGCGGAGAGGATGTTTCCTCTTGTGGGTGAGTTCAGAACTAGGGGGCACAGTTTTAAAATTAGAGGTCGCCCTTTAAGGACAGAGATGAGGAGAATATTTTTCTCTCAGAGGGTTGTGCGACTTTGGAACTCTCTGCCTCAGAAGATGGTGGAGGCTGGATCATTGAATATTTTTAAGGCGGAGGTAGATAGATTCTTGTTAGGCAAGGGAATCAAGGGTTATCAGGGGCAGATGGGAGTGTGGAATTTGAAACACAAACAGATCAGCCATGATCTTATTGAATGGCGGAGCAGGCTACTGTGGCTGAATGGCCTACTTCTGCTCCTAATTCGTATGTTCGCATTGGAAGAAGAGTGAGGGAGTTTGCCTGGTGTTCTGGACAATGTTTGTCCTTCAACCAACATCACTTAATGCAGATTATCTATTCATTTATCCCATTATTGTTTGTGGGATCTTGCTGTGCAAATATTGGTTGCTGTGTTTGCCCACATTGCCCTTCAAAGGTACTTCACTAGTTGTAAGTTGTTTTGGAATGCCTTCAGGACGTGAAAGTTGCTTCACAGATGCAAGTTTTTTTCTTAAATTTGGCTCTGGTATCCATTAATGAACATATACATAAAATGTTGGTCTTCAGCAAACTTAACAGAGAAACAATAGATTCATTGTTCCTGCTATATTGTGTACAATGAAGATTATGACTATACAGGGAATCAATTACATCATAAGACATTGGTTTGCCCCTCACCTATCAACAGTTACAGTCAGTGTTGCTTGTTACTGACCTCAGTCTTTTAGACTTACTTGATAGAAGGTAATGCGATAGGACTCGTATCATTTTGGATTTTTGCATTATTTGGAAAGTTTTTATATATGAATTGTGAAAGTCTCATAAATAAATTGTGTAGCTAGTATTCCTATTCATGACCTTAGCATAAACATCATCCCAAAGCGACAACTCACTGCCCCGAAGACCTTGGAAAAGCAGCTTCAAAACATACAACAGTCCTGCAAGTTCATATGGAGAAGTCTGCTAAGTGATCAGGAAACAAGTGTGATACCACAATATTGCACCAGTAGTATTATTTAATCCTGTTCTGATGCAGCCAGTGTTCTGAAAGGAGTAGATTACATCCTCCAATGTGTTTAATGGTGGTTGCAAAACTAACCTTGCAATAAACTGCTGCTAAAGCATTGCTGACTAGTTTTGGAGGCATTGAAAGAACAGAATTATTTAGATAAAGTTTCTCTAGTGATTGTTTCAGGAAGTAGAACAAAGAACAAAGAAAATTACAGCACAGGAACAGGCCCTTCGGCCCTCCAAGCCTGCGCCGATCCAGATCCTCTACCTAAACATGTCGCCTATATTCTAAGGGTCTGTATCTCTTTGCTTCCTGCCCATTCATGTATTTGTCTCGATACATCTTAAAAGACGCTATCGTGTTCGCATCTACCACCTCCGCTGGCAACGCGTTCCAGGCACCCACCACCCTCTGCGTAAAGAACTTTCCACGCATATCCCCCCTAAACTTTTCCCCTCTCACTTTGAACTCGTGACCCCTAGTATTTGAATCCCCCACTCTGGGAAAAAGCTTCTTGCTATCCACCCTGTCTATACCTCTCATGATTTTGTACACCTCAATCAGGTCCCCCCTCAACCTCCGCCTTTCTAATGAAAATAATCCTAATCTACTCAACCTCTCTTCATAGCTAGCGCCCTCCATACCAGGCAACATTCTGGTGAACCTCCTCTGCACCCTCTCCAAAGCATCCACATCCTTTTGGTAATGTGGCGACCAGAACTGCACGCAGTATTCCAAATGTGGCCGAACCAAAGTCCTATACAACTGTAACATGACCTGCCAACTCTTGTACTCAATACCCCATCCGATGAAGGAAAGCATGCCGTAAGCCTTCTTGACCACTCTATTTACCTGCGTTGCCACCTTCAGGGAACAATGGACCTGAACACCCAAATCTCTCTGTCCATCAATTTTCCCCAGGACTTTTCCATTTACTGTATAGTTCACTCTTGAATTGGATCTTCCAAAATGCATCACCTCGCATTTACCCTGATTGAACTCCATCTGCCATTTCTCTGCCCAACTCTCCAATCTATCTATATTCTGCTGTATTCTCTGACAGTCCCCTTCACTATCTGCTACTCCACCAATCTTAGTGTCGTCTGCAAACTTGCTAATCAGACCACCTATACTTTCCTCCAAATCATTTATGTATATCACAAACAACAGTGGTCCCAGCACGGATCCCTGTGGAACACCACTGGTCACACGTCTCCATTTTGAGAAACTACCTTCCACTGCTACTCTCTGTCTCCTGTTGCCCAGCCAGTTCTTTATCCATCTAGCTAGTACACCCTGGATCCCATGCGACTTCACTTTCTCCATCAGCCTACCATGGGGAACCTTATCAAACGCCTTACTGAAGTCCATGTATATGACATCTACAGCCCTTCCCTCATCAATCAAGTAGTTGCCTTCATTATCAAAAAGGTTTCCTATGAATTCTATGCCCTATTCCTACCATAGCCTGAAGGAACACACTGTCCTACCAACAAAAAAAAATCTGGCCTGAGACACAGATAGAGGAGAGACAGTATTTATGGGATTTTCAATATTTTAATGTATTTACCACTAGGTTTTAGTGGTGCTTGTTATACATTTAGCATTGCTAAATACTAATCTCTGCTTCAAAATTTTGATCTATTTTCTACAATTCCAACTTGCACCTTTTAACACTGGTTTATATTGTCACTGTTCATATTTGCTGTTATAAGCCTTCCGATGAAAGAATGTGCAAGTCAGACTGCAAGCATCTCTGGTTATAACATTGTTGTTTCTCCTTGAAGCACCTATCTGGAGGTTTCTTATTTCCCCAAGGAGAATAAATGCAAACTCTCCTGCCCAATACATCTATAGTAAGGATGCCATCTTACTCCTTTTTGGGGACTCAAATTTTCAACCAGAAAGATGTGAGGATAATATAAAATGTAAGGTTAGATTGATATTCTGGAGTTCTAATTAATATAGCTTCTGAAGGAGGAGGAAAAAAGTTGTAGAAATTTTCCTCAGAAACATTGGGGGTAAGCGCAAATGTGGAGTTGAAGTTACATTCAAATCAGCCATGATCTTGTTGAATGGCGGAGCAGGCTCGAGGAGCTGAATGGCCTACTCCTGCTCCTAATTCGTAAAATGAATTAGATTCGGTAGAGTCCATAATAAATAATGGTCCAGACGGGTCAAAGGACTTATTTTCATTCCATGTTTTCTTATATTCTTTGGAAAAGTTTTGGATTCAGTCTGCTTTTCTTTTCCTTGTCATCATCATCTCAACATCTAGGTCACATCTGGGGTACAAAAGAGAAAGAAGTTGTGAAGTTACTCTTCTTTTAATATGTGTTTCATGAGCCTTCAATACAAAGTAGGTCAGCACATTTAACTGCATCACACTGTTTTGTTGCGAATCAAAAGCCATCAAATACCAGAAATTTCACTTTGATGCCCTGAGCAGCTGTTTTATATTCTAATTGGTGTGAACAACAGCACAGCAAGAGAATGACTGCCTTCTCCCCACACCCAAGCCCTCTTCCCACCACCACCATCACCCAACTGAACACTGGATAATATCTTACTTTAAAATCCAATGAGCTTTATTTATAAAAATATTGAAAGTCTAAACTTTGAATCTATAGAACCCAACTAACTGTTATAGTTTTTGAAGTTCATTTATTTACTCATACTAATACTGGCCTAAACCTTTGTGACTAGCTACACAATGCCTTGCATTTGATAGTATACTAGCCACACATTGAAATTAAAAAGATACATCATGGAAGCCATCCACAAAACTGATGCAGTAAGAAAAGATGAAGAACAGATTAGCTCTTCATAAACAATAAGCCCTCAGTCAAGAAGAAAGCTGACTGCAATAATCAGAACATCTTATTCCTTATGGTTGAAGTTGGGAAGAACAACTTCAAAAGCTGTTTGGGACTGGAACAAGAAGTTCCAAATAACAAGTGTGTCTTTCCTCCAAAATGTGAACATAACTTGCTCATCATTTGAAGGCCAATTGCAAAATCAATTAAAAAGAAAAAGCTGGACCAAACTGGGAGGATTCCTGTAAACCAGTGTGAAGCAGGGAGGTCCCTGTGCATTTCCCCTAAAGGATACTTGTTTCTATACATGGGAATCTGAGACTCAGACAGCAGAAAGACTACCATTTCAGTCATCTGGTTCTGAACAAAAGAGAGATTGGGATTAATTGAAAGGAACACAGACACGTTGACCACAATTTCATAGATAAATATGTTACTAAGCAGTCATTCACCATTTCATTCTCCTTGTAGAAACCTTTTTCACAGAGTCTAACTGGAAAGGATAAATGTGTTATGGGCGTTGCCAGGGTAGTCATCATACGTATATCTGTTATGGCACTCTTAACATCATATACCAATTGCTTTTTATAGAATGGAAGACTTTACTTCTGAATGCAGATGTGCATGCTCTTGGCAGGTGTACAAATGGGTGTGTGAGTACAGTCGATTGACTCCAACTGCCAAAAGTTTCTCTAGCTGAATGTCAGGAAAGCCAAAATCATCCTCAATAGGCTCCACCAACTCTAATATGCATCTGAATCCATCAGGCTCTAATCAGAGGAAGCAGAACCCTGGTATACTGGTTCAGGCAAAGTTGAAACCGATCCCCCACATCCATGCCATTACCAAGAATCTATCAATCACAGTATTGTAGTAGTAGTCATCTTCACACTCATCATGCATATAATGTCACAATCTGAAATCTCTTTTTGTTAGATAATTTAATTGTTATTTTGCTCCTTCCAATTCTGTGATCCTTTTTCACCATACATTAAAAGGAGAGCACCCTGATGATACAGCCTCTGAGATAAACATCACTCATACATCATCACAAAATGGCTGCCAAGCCTCTCAGAATTTTTCCAGCCAGCAGTATGGTTCCAATCTGATAAATTGGCCTGTACTTTGATTCTCCTGTTAGTATCTTCAGTTGGTATATTCCATCTTAATGTTAGGGAAACCATATTCTTCACTCCTCTGATAATGAGTTACTTCTTGTTCGATGCTCTTTTTGTTCTAGCATGGTGACAGCTCTTTCAGCTAATACTTTTTGGAATTCTTTCCTTTCTCATCAGCTGTGCCTTCACCACCCCCATACCCTTTTCAGTTTCCCTTTATTTCTTCTTCTCAGCATCGACTGATTTTTCTTTTCTTTGTAAACCACTTTGAGACATCTTTCTATATACAAGGATCACTGTAGAAATGTCGTTGATTTCTCCTGGATTATGTAACTGGTAAGAATAACTATTGAAATTTCAAATCATAGAATTTTACAGCAGCGAATGAAGCTATTTGGTAGCAGATTTCTTCGTGGTTACCATCGCAACAAAGGGTTGTTAGTCCAGCGACAATAACTCCACTTACTATTCACGCATTAGTGGTTTTTATAATAATAATCTTTATTACAGTGACTGATGTGGTTGTCTACTTATATTAAATGGCACGCAAATTATACAACCTGGTTCCCAGGTGCTAGCCACTTCTGAGAACACTCCCTCATATCAGAGGAAACATAGCTGTATCTCTAAAATAGGCTCTGAAGTGACCAGCTCCTTCCCTCAAAAGCCCTTTGCATTGTTCCAGACCCTCGAGAATGATCTGAAGTTTAAGGGGGCCTTGCCTGTGCTTACATAATAAGAAGTTTGAACATTTAGCTGCGGGTGCAGATTAAAATCTTTTCAGTCTTTGCCTTTATGCTACAAGCTTTGCTTATAGTACAGTAAGTGCTTAGGCAATATATTTATCCCATTTCCTAGACCTGTTGTTCATGTGTAGAGACTAGATTAAGTTCCTTTTCTCTCACATTTGTTCTATCACTAAAAATTGTAGAAAAAAGGAATGCTGGAACGGATTATTATTTTAAATCAGATTAGAATGTCTCCAACAGTATTCAAGCCATCATGCCTGTACCACTCTCTGAAAGAACTATCCACTCAGCTCTATTCCCTTACCCTTAAAGTGCCCATACTCTTATTCTTTTATTTTTCTAATGGTTAAGCACTTCCCTTTGGATTATGGATTCCCCTTACAACACTGTCTTGGTAGGGTATTCCTTACAATTCTCTATGTAAAAATATTTTGGTATTTAGATAATGGTTTTAAATTTATACCCTCTAATTGTCAAGATACTGCTGGAAAGAATTGGGGCTGAATTTTATTCGGGTGGCGCGCTGCACAGCAGCGCTTTCAACTCAGCGCGGCGCCTGCATTTGGCGGCCGCCGCAGAGCCCCTGCGATATTATGCACGGGGGCTCATGAGAATCACGGCACCGAATCGCACTCCCCATATTACGTGGGGAGAGGTGGGACATTCGGCACAGTGAGAGAGTTTTTGACAGTTGAGCAGTAGGTGCTGGGGCCCTATTTTAAGCGCCCCAGCACCTGCTTCCTGACAGTTGTCAAAGAATACTTACCTGACTGCTGAAGAGTGGGGCTGCTGTCAATCTGGCAACAAAGCAGAAAGTGCTGCAGAAATCCAGCAGGTCAGGCAGCATCTGTGGAGAGAGAAGCAGAGTTAACTTGTCCAAGTTCACAGACCTGAAAGTTAACTCTGCTTCTCTCTGCACAGATGCTGCCTGACCTGTTGAGTTACCCCAGCACTTTCCGCTTTGCAGCCACATACTTACCCTGCTGTGTCCCAGTAGCCTATGAAGATGCAATCCTCTTCTCCCACTCAAGTGTAACATTCCTTCTTGTAGGCATGCCGCACATGGGTGAATAATCTTAATTTTGCACATTCCGCGACGTGAGACTTAAATAGACCACAAAGCTATTACAGAGGTTTACAGAGAACACACTGGCAGCAATGTAAATACGTCTTTCACTAAATGTTCCTCACCAACATGTGTGTCCTTTTCTCTGTGCGAATGATGTGTGCCAGCATGTAGCATCAATGTCACATCCCTTTGCACCGTTTGCCCTTCAGGAGAGCTGACATATGCAATAACATCATTGCCATGCCACCATTACTCATGAGCGTCTCCACGGAGAGCAGTGACATGGATATTGGCTCAGTCAGCTGCTGCCTCCAATGGTTTACACAGGGATGCTGTAGATGTGGACTGGTGCTCAGCAGGTGAGCGAGGGTGATGTGTGGCTTGCAGAGCTCATGTTGATTCCTATGAAGCAGACAGCCTTTGTCTGATAAGCCACTTCCATACATCCCTAACTCACTGCTAGCCCTGCGTGCAGAGCCTGGGTGCCATCTGCCCTCCCATGGTCTTTCATGTTGTTTGTCCTCAGCATCCTCATTGTCCGAGGAGGAATCCTGTTGATGTCTCTCCTCATCATGCCACGCCTGGCTCCTATTGAGTGCGTAGTTGTGCAGAGCAGCAAAGAAAGGAGCTGGCCTTTTCGGCCAGTAGTACAGGGCATCAGCCTATCCATACAGGCATTGGAGGCACTCTTTCAGCATGCCGATCTCCTGCTCAATGGTGGCTCATGTAGCTCAGTGGCTGGCATTGTATTGCTCCTCTGCAGCGGGCGGGGGGGTGCGGGGGGGGTCTCTCACTGGTGTCAGAAGCCATGTCTACAAAGGATAGCCCTTATCTCCAAGAAGCCATCCCTCCATCTGAGCCAGTTCAGTGAACAGCAGTGGCAGCCGGGACTGGTGCAAGACCCAGGTGTCATGGCAGCTGCCTGAGAAGCGGTCACACATTCGCAGCAAGCAGCTGCGGTGATCACATACCAGCTTCACCTAGATTGAAAGGGCTCCTTTAATGTGAGGTTTGCAGGTGGTAGCCTGGCAGGAAGTCTGATCTCCTCATGAGTGCAGTCTATGAACATTACAACCTATGGTTCTCCGGCAATGGTGCCAGAACCAATGGCCCTCTGGGCCTGGCTGTGAGAGTCCATCCTGAAGTGGACATTCTCACTGGCCCTCCGGTGCAGGGCATCCGTGGCCCCCCTGATGCAGCGGTGCACTGCTGATTGTGTGACCCCACAAAGGTCTCTGGTGGGTCCCTAAATGGCTGCAGAGGCATCAAGCTTGAGAACCGCTACCACTATGAGGAACAAAGGCATGGGATGTCCACCGGAGCCCATGGGCTGCAGGTCATCCTTGAGCAGGGCACAGAGACGTGTCACCACCCTCTCTATATGCGCAATCTCCTCTGACACTGGTCTCACTCTGACTCTGACATCCGAAGGCATGTCATGTAGGGTCTGTAGATGTACGGCAAACGTAATGGTGAGTTCCACTTGGAGGCTGCTGCTGACAACCGGAGGCCTCTACATGGATTGCACCTGCCTATTTGCAGTGCCTCTGGTGCATACGGATTGTCACATGCAGAAGATCACACAATGTAGGATAAGCCATACCTATTTCCATGTGATAAATAAAGTTGAACCCTGCATGTATTCAACAGTTCCTAACAGGGCAGGGATTGGTGTTGAAGGGTACATCAGCTGCTTTCATGGATCAAAAATGTGGCGTGTCATGGCATTGCCCATGTTGGCCAACACTCAGAGTGGCACAGCATGACCAGATCAAGATCCTACCAGCTGAATCGATTGCCCCCACCATCCATATAACCCTAATGCTCCTGCCCTTTCTGGCACCCTCCCCACACACAGGGTGCCTAGTGTGCCATTGCCCTCTCACAAACACAGAGCATACACTGTTAACGGAGGGATGGTACATGGTACCTCCCTTCATGCCAGTACAGCTTTCCCTCCAGTAATCCCAGTCCCTCCTCCCTTTAAGAATACAGAGTTAGACCTCTGCATATCCCTCCTCCGTCCTCCCTTCCAGAATGCAGAGTGAGACCCCTGAAAGCCCCCTTCATCCTCCCTTTAGGAATGCAGAGTTAGACCCCTGCATATTCCCCCCCTTCCAGAATGCAGAGTTAGACCTCTAAATATTCCCCCTCCCTCCTCCCTTGAGGAATGCAGAGTCAGACCCCTGCATATCCCCCCCTTCCAGAATGCAGAGTGAGACCCCTGAATATCCCCCTCTCTTCTGTAATGCAGAGTCAGACCCCTGGATAATGGAACTTATCTTCGCTAGCAACAAATTCTGCCTCTGAGGACCCGCCGGCTTTTCAATTCGTGAAGGTGACGGCACGTGACGGCCGCCCATTCAGCGAAAAATCCGGCAGTGTCAGTGGAGAGGCAGCGGGCTGCATAATCGGCAAAGTTAAGTACTCTTTACCATATGCTAATTGTGGTGCCGCCGCTGGGGGGGCCGCACTGAGGTCCCGCCACCGCTGGTAATATGCGGCGGACCCTTCTCGATGTCGAGGGTCGTGGCGACCCTCTCCCTGCAGCATTTTACTGGCCCTTGTGCCGCGACCCACGGCGTTGAGGGGCCAGCAAAATTCAGCCCTTGAGGTGTGAGGAATGGGAGAAACAAAAGGAGAGGTAAGCAGAAATAGGAAAAAAAAGTTGAGAAAATGAAAGAACAAGTGCCTACTGGTGATATTAGAGCATGGATGCCTATGTGAATTTTCTCTCCCTTATTTTAATGCAGGCATTAACCCATTTCTTTTAAACAGTTTTACCCCTTTTTTCATATAATTGTGTCGTGTTCATGCTGTAAAATCACCAACAGTAATTTCTAGAGATAAAAACAAAAGCTAGCCAACAGGCTGATCAGTATCTGTAAAGAGAAAAGACAAAGTATGACGTTTCAGTTGTTTACACATCAGAATTTAATAATTTCTAGGTTTGCGTCAAATTATTATCTGCAAATTAAAGAGGCCAAAATGGAATGATAGGAGAGTAACATGAGGGTAAACAGAAGGAAGTAAGTATTATAGTGTGATGATTTTAAAGGCTGTATGTACAAGTGACGAGAGTTAAAGAGTACAGAAGCAACCTAATTGTTTGCATATTATTTCCTAGTACTTTCATACTTACGTAGATATAGCATATGTTGGAAAGAAAAACAGAATGGGACCACAGGGAAAATTGTATGATTGCTCTTCCAAATTTTGGAATTAGTTTCTGAATTTGAGAAGCACAGCTCTGGATGTTAAATATTCAAATAATCAAAATAAATGGCAGTTACAATACTGGCAGGAAACAAAGATCTTTTCACATTTTGCTGAAGTAAAGATCAATCTTTTTGTTGGGGGTCTGACTTTTTTAAATATAATTTTGAGAATTTTGTACTTGCAGGTTTCCTGTGATTTGTTTCCTTCAGCATGGGACTGAAATGAGAAATATATTGTACTGAGAGAGTGGATTCAGCAATAATTCTGGTGAATAAAAGATTCAAGGATTATGATCAGTTAAAAACAAATTGTGCTATATATTTCTTTATCTTAAATGCATTGGTGGTAAATATGCCAGAAATTACTGTTGTTGATATTAACAGATGAACCCAGAACACATTTGTATGACTTTCCTCTGTTTGATTTTTTTAAACAGAGGTTGTAATAGAGTCTGAGTTTAAATTCTCTGGCTAGTTTGTATTCTTTCTGATTTACTAGCTCATGATTTTCCACCCATTGTTTATTGAACAGAAAATTGTGGGCGGTCAAGTACAAAAGTGGAAAACCCATTTTTGGCTTATGGGAATGTAGGAAAGGAAGAGGCCATTTAACTCCTGGAGCATGTTCCATCCTTCTATTAGATCGTGGCAGATTTGTACCTCAACTTCATTTACCTGCCTTAGCTCCATTTCACTTGATACCCTTACCGAACAAAATTTTGCTCCAATTATCAGGGCCTTCATCTGTTGCAAACAAAGAAATAGCATGTTGATAATATATTGCCCCTTTTCTGCTCTCAATATGTAACTTTCAGAACATCTGCATATTCCATGTGGGAAGCTACTTTTAGTACAGCAGTTGGGGTCAGTGCCAGGACCTCAATGCAATTTTGAGTGACCAATCGAGGGAGCATGCACCCACATATGCTCCGCTGATTGGTGCTAGGCTGCTAAGCATTAAGTGACCTAATCTTAAAGTGACCTGATCTTAAAGTGATCTAATCTCAAAAGGACTGCTGCAGACTTCTCACAAAACAGTCCAAGGTAAGTATTTTAAGGGTGTTTATAGGGCCAGAAGAAGTATGAATCATGTCCCTGGCACCACAACAATCTTCCAGCCCATTGTTTCCCTTTCAACCACAGTCCCTGCTCACAATTACTTTTCAATTCCTACTTCCAGCCTGGGACCACATCTCAGTGTCAGATTCTGCCCCCACCCTGCAAATGGCAAGCTGCCACTAGTTGTTTTCACAGTTTGAAATGAGATTCAAACATCATATTGGCTAGGGAGTCTCAGTATTATTTATTTATTTTTTTATTTAGAGATACAGCACTGAAACAAGCCCTTCGGCCCACTGAGTCTGTGCCGACCATCAACCACTCATTTATACTAATCCTACATTAATCCCATATTCCTACCACATCCCCACCTCCCCTCAATTCCCCTACCACCTACCTATACTATGGGCAATTTATAATGGCCAATTTATCTATCAACCTGCAAGTTTATGGCTGTGGGAGGAAACCAGAGCACCCGGCAAAAACCCACGTGGTCACAGGGAGAACTTGCAAACTCTGCACAGGCAGTACCCAGAATTGAACCCAGGTCACTGGAGCTGTGAGGCTGCGGTGCTAACCACTGCGCCGCCCAGGGGAGACTGTGGTATAGTGGAAATGTCACTAGACCAGTAATCCAGAGGCCTAGGCTAATGCCTTGACGACAGGGGCTCAAATACCACTATAGCAGCTGGTAGGGCTGGTAATTTAATGAATAAAAATCTGGAATTAAAAGCTAGTCTCAATAATGGTGCCATGGAACTATCATTTTTTAGTTCTTAAAAACCCATCTGGTTCACTAATGTTCTGCAAAGAAGGAAATTTGCTGTCCTTACCTGGTCTGGCCTACACGTGACTCCAGACCCACAGCAATGTGGTTGACTCTTAACTGCCCTCTGAAAAGGCCTAGCAAGCCACTCAGTTCAAGGGCAATTAGGGATGGGCAACAAATGCTGGCCTGCCAGTGATGCTCACATCCCATGAAAGAATAAAAAAAAACTATTGATTCCAAGTGCTCCTCTCACCACCCACTCAAAGTAAAAATTTGTCTCTAACTTATGAATTGAATTAAAATAGTTAATAATGTAACATCCTGCGGATGCATTAAACATTCATCCACTAATATTGCATATAATGCTTCCGTTCTGTGTATTCCAAAGGTTCAGCAATATCTCAGAAATGCATTTTTTGATTCTAGAATATATAACAAAATTTTTGTGAAATTTGTACAATTAATATATACCTCAAATAGTAGATTAAAATGATCAATTAATTGCATGCAGTTGCTATTGAGGTTAGTTATTTTTTTGTCTACGTATACTTATGTGTGTGCATGTGTGTATATGTATTTCTATACTTATAAACAATGATGATTGCACATAAAATTTAAGAGCGGGACAAGGCAGTGTTTGAAATTGCATATGATGTTGACAATCAGTTATATTCAGAGAGAGCTTTTTTGACAGAATTACATGAAAGTTAAAGCTTTAGCACTGCAAGAGATAAAGTCAACTACTGGATTCCAAAATGCATTTCTATCCTGAAGAGAAACAATGGATATCTAAGCTGAATTTTATAATGTTGTGAAGATAGGCAGCTTCACAAGTAGGTATTACATGAATTCTACAAGGCCTGCATTTTCTGTGCAAATATATCTTCTCAGCCAGTGCCTTGATGATATCTCTAGTTTACTGACACAGTTGCTCATCAATCCTGATTATGTCACTATTAACACTTCTGTTCAACAAGATACCCCAAAGAATTACTTTACAATGACAATATTAAGTATGCTGGTATACTACAAGGCATTTTATTTGTCAAATAGATAAATAGCCAGATGTCAGAATATCTGCATTGATTGACATTTGCCAGTCCCAACACTTTCCTTGAAGAGAGAAGACTAGATCTGCTGGGTGAGTAGGCAGAAATTTCATGTGCCTAAAATCTTAATGATTATTAAGAGGCTCACATATTTACAAAAACCTAAGGTCATATTAACAAATAAATATCTTCTTATACTCTATTGTTATGTCACCTAATATATAAAAATGTAATATCTGTTTTCACTTTATCCATTGCGTTCTTCATATTTTTATTTCATTATCAGTAAGTGAAATCTGCCTTTAAGCTATCCGCATTTGAACTCAAAGTATACTGCATATTTTATTTCTTGTGTTACAGTGAAGGTTAAAATACTGAGTATTATAGAAATCATTACCAATGTTCCCTCTAAGCTGTGCAGCTGCCCAAAACTGCCCACACAGGTCACACACAAGACAGCCTGTTTAAGTTACTGTGCATGTGCAGCTGCGCCAAAAAATTTAAAAGGCCTGTGCACTTAGACAAATTGCCCGCACACTAAAAATAAATTAGAGGGTACATTGGCTACCACTTTGAACTGCATGTAGGCAGCATGTTGGTGAATATGGACTACATAAGCAGGTATGTAGCTGATGCAGCATCCATGCCTTATAAGAACAAGAAGCATCGATATTGAATGAGTAGCATGACGTGAACTCTCTGTACTGTGATAACTTTAATTACTGCTGCCTAAGTGTTAAGGTTCATAAAGGAATGTGTTACTCGTAAAATCTATGTTGTGTGGATTGTTGCTAGACTGTCAGCTAATAATAATGATGTGACAGATTCAGTGCATGGTGCAGCTCCTTGTACCAAAGTGAGGAAAACCCCCAAGGGACCAACTATGTGCTCGCTCCATCTTTGTAATAATGGTGTCAACTGAATTAGAGATAGCCCTAAACATTTTAAAACATTCATTGGCAATATCTATGCTAAAATCCTCACTTTTTATCATAAAAGTAAAACTGATCTTTATCTGTTTACTGTAAGAAAGATTATGGAGTTAAATATTATTAATGAGCAATTTAACAATGGAAAGTGTTGCTGTTTATTTCATTCTTATGTAGACTTTGCCTTCAATAATAAATAACTCCAACCTGCAACTCAACACATTTCTGTTGACACTTAAGAATAGTTGAATAAACAGTGAGAATTGTGGAGATAGCAAAACATCTGATCATTTACAGATAAGCTGTAGGGTAGTGAACTGACAGTAAAAACATATAGGAAAAGGATGGGGAACTGATGATATTACAAGGTGTATTGTGAAAAAATTCCAGCATTTATTGACTACATACTGGTGTTGCTAGGGTATTCAAAATGTTTAAAATAATTAAAAACTCTTCCAAATAAGGTACTCATGGAAACAGTATCATAGTGGTAATATCAGTGGACTAATAATCCAATGGTTTGGATTAATGTTCTTGAGATTCAAATCCCACCACGGCATTTAAATTTCTCTTCACTTAATTAAATAAATATGGAATAAAAAGTAAATCTCAGTAACGATGACCATGAAACCAGCAGATTGTTGCAAAAATCCATCTGGTTCCTGCCCTTTTGGGAAAGAAATCAGAGATCCTTGCCTGCTCAGGCTTACATGTGACTCCAGACCCACAGCAATGTGGTTGACTCCTAACTGCCCTCAGGAGTGGTTGAGTCAAACCACTACAGAAAAGTTGAATAAGAATAAAACCAGACAGAACAGCCAGCATCAACCCAGGCACCGGACATAACAAAAACAGACCCTGCAAAGTCCTCGTCATTAACATCTGGGGGTGGGTGCCAAATTTGGGAGACCAGTCCCATAGACTAGTCAAGCAAAACCTGACATAGTCACAGAATCATACCTTACAGCCAAAATCCCAGACTTCTCCATCACCACCGCGGGTATGTCCTGTCTCAACAACAGAACAGGAGGTGGTAACACAATCAGATGGGAGTGGCCCTGAGGGCTCTCAACATTGACTCCAGACCCTCATGGCATCAAACATGGGCTGGAAAACCTCCTGCTGATTACCACCTGCTACCCTCACTCAACTGATGAATTGGTGCTCCTCCATGTTGGACACCACTTGGAAGAAGCACTGAGGTTAGCAAGGACACAGAATATACTCTGGGTGCAGGACTTCAATGTCCATCACCAAGAGTTATTCAGTAGCACCACTACTGACTGAGCTGCTGGGTCCTGAATAACATATGTGCCAGACTGTGTCTGTGGCAGGTGGTGAGAGAACCAACAAGAAGGAAAAAGCTACTTGACCTTGTCCTCACCGACCGACCTATTGCAGATGCATCTGTCCATGACAACATTGGCAGGAGTGACCACTGTCCAGTCCTTATGGAAATGAAGTCCCGACTTCACATTGAGGACAGGCTCCATTGTGTTGTGTGGCACTACCAACAAGCTAAATGGGATCGATTCAGAATGGATATAGCAACTCAAAACTGGGCACCCATGAGGTGCTGTGGGCCATCAGCAGCAGCAGCAGCAGAATTATATTCCACCACAATCTGTAAACTCATGGTCTAGCAGATCCTTCACTCTACAATTACCATCAAGCCAAGGGACCAATACTGGTTCAATGAGGAGTGCAGGAGAATGTGCCAGGAGCAGCATTAGGCATACCTAAAAATGAGGTACAAACCTGGTGAAGCTAAAACACAGAACTACAAACATGCTAAACAGCAGAAACAGCAAACTAAAGACAGAGCTAAGCAATCCCACAACCAATGAACCAGATCAAAGCTGACCCAGTCCTGCCACAGTGAGTTGTGAATGGTAGTGGACAATTAAACAACAAATAAGACATGGAGACTCAACAAACATCCCTATCCTCATTAATGGTGGAGCCCAGCATGTGAGCTCAAAAGACAAAGCTGAAGCTGATCCGTAACGAACTCCTCCTGATGTCTCCATCATCATAGATGTCAGTCTTCAGCCAATTTGATTCAATCCGCATGATATCAAGAAATTTCTGAGTGTACTTGATACAGCAAAGGCTATGGGCCCCGACATCATCCCACTGTAGTGCTGAAGACTTGTGTTTCAGAACTAGTCATGCTCCTCGCCATGGCATCGACCCAACTATGTGGACAATTGCCCAGGTGTGTCCTGCCACAAAAAGCAGGACAAATCCGATCCAGCCAATTACCACAAAGTCAGTCTACTTTCAATCATGAGCAAAGTGATGGAAGGTGTCATCAACAATGCTGTTGAATGGCACTTAATCACCAATAACCTGCTCACTGTTGCTCAGTTTAGATTCTGCTGGGACCACTTGGCTCCAGACCTCATTACAGCATTGGTCCAAACATGGACAAAGAGTTAAAATTCAAGAGGTAAGGTGAGAGTAACTGCTTTCAAGGCAGCATTTGCATTTGACCGAGTATGGCATCAAGGAGACGCAGTAAAATTGAAGTCAATGGGAATCAGGGAAAGGCTCTCCACTGGTTGGAGTCATACCTAGCAAAATGGAAGATGGTTGTTGTTGTTGGAGGCCAATTATTTCAGCCCCAGAGCATCGCTGCAGGATTTTCTCAGGGTAGTATCCTAGGCCCAACCATTTTCAGCTGCTTCCCTCCAAGATAAGGGGCTGAATTTTACCCTCAGCAGACGAGAACCATCCACCGACTGAAAAGTCAGTGGCGAACCCACCTCCGCCTGGCCTGGGGATCTGGCCTGCATTTTATGGTCCCCAGGCCTTTAATTGGTCTTGGGTGGGACTACCACCTCATTGAGGCAGAACATCCTGGGAGCAGTGACCACTGCTGGGACTGCAACCCAGCCATCGGAAGGAAGATAAAGGACAGCCTTGGAATGAAGGCAAGTTTTTGGGGCCTCGCCGGGTTGATCGGGTGGGCCCCGGCGAGGCAAGGGTGGTCAACTGGGGGGACAGGGAGTGTGATGGGTGTTGTGGGTGTTTGGGGCATTGGGGGGCCCTCTGTCAGGCACAGGTTGACTGATCATGAGGGCCCCCACCAGACCGTCAGGAAACTGCTTTTGTCAGGCGTAAGGGTAAAATCCCCGTGATGGTGGGCGGAGGCCCTTAAGTGGCCATTAACTGGCCACTTAAGGGCCTTGATTAGCGTGGGGCAGGTGGGCCAGTTTTCATCGCTGCCGACCTGCGTAAAGTGGTGGTGGAGGCGGGAGTGGATCGTGAAGGGCCCCCCATGCGTCCCACTCCATTTTATGCACCCACCCCCACCCCGGTCACCTTCTCACTCTTTGGGGAGGGGTGTAAAATTCAGCCCAAGGTCATAATTGGGGATGTTAGCTGATGATTGCACAGTGTTCAGTACCATTCACAACTCCTCTGATAATGAAATAGTCCATGCCTGCATGCAGCAAGACCTGGACAACATTCAGGTTTGGTCTGATAAGTGGCAAGTAACATTTGCGCCACACAAGTGACAAGTGAGATGGGAGATAAACTCCCCTTCACATTCAATGGCAGTACCATCGCTGAATCAAGGCAGCATTTGACCGAGTATGGCATCAAGAAGCCCTAGCAAAACTGGAGTCCATGGGAATCGAGGGAAAACTCTCCACTGGTTGGAATCATACCTACCACAAAGGAAGATGGTTGTGGTTGTTGGAAGTCAATCATCTCAGTCCCAGGACATTACTGCAGGAGTTCCTCAGAGTAGTGTCCTAGACCCAACTATCTTCAGCTGCTTCATAAATGACTTATCCTCCATTATAAGGTCAGAAGTAGGGATGTTCGCTGATGATTGCACAATGTTCAGCACCATTCGCGACTCCTCAGATACTGAAGCAGCCCATGTCCATGTGCAGCAAGACCTGGACAACATCCGGGCTTGGGTTGATATTTGTAATATTTCCAAGTTTGTGGATGACACAAATATTGGTGGGAATGTGAGCTGTGAGGAGGATGCAGAGAGGCTTCAAGGGGATTTGGACAGGTTGAGTGACTGGGCAAGAACATGGCAGATTGAATATAATGTGGATAAGAGTGAGGTTATCCACTTTGGTAGGAGGAGTGGAGGTGCAGAGTATTTCTTAAATGGTGAGAGGTTGGGAAGTGTTGATGTCCAAAGGGACCTGGGTGTCTTTGTTCATCAGTCACTGAAAGCTAGTATGCAGGTGCAGCAAGCAATTAGGAAGGCAAATGGTATGTTCGCCTTTATCGCAAGAGGATTTGAGCACAGGAGCAAAGAAGTCTTGCTTCAATTATATAGAGCATTGGTGAGGCCTCACCTGGAATATTGTTTGCAGTTGTGGTCCCCTTGCCTGAGGAAGGATATACTTGCCATAGAGGGAGTGTAGTGGAGGTTCACCAGACTGATTCCTGGGATGGTGAGATTGTCCTATGAGGAGAGATTGAGGAGACTGGGCCTTTATTCTCTGGAGTTTAGAAGAATGAGAAGCGACCTCATTAAACCTATAAAATTCTTCAAGGAATAGACAGGGTAGATGCAGAAAGGATGCTTCCCCTGGCTGTGTGGGGGCTAGAACCAGGGGACACAATCTCAGAATATAGGGCAAGCCATTTAGGACTGAGATGAGGAGGAACGTCTTCACTCAGAGGATGGTGAATCTTTGGAATTCTCTGCCCCACAGGGTGGTGGAAGCTCAGAGCATGTTCAAGACAGAGAACAATAGATTTCGAGTTACTAATGACATCAAGGGATATGGGGATAGTGTGGGATCTGGTGTTGAGGTAGACGATCAGGTATGATCTAGAATTGCGGAGCAGGCACGAAGGATTGAATGGCCTATTCCTGCTCCTATGTTGCAGTGCTCCTAGTGGCAAGTAACATTCATGCCACACAAGTGCCAGGCAATGACCATCTCAAACAAGAGAGAATCTAGCTATCTCCCCTTGACATTCAATGGCATTACCATCGCTGAATCCCCTACGATCAACATCTTGTGGGCCACCATTGAACTGAACTGGACCAGCTGCATAAATGCTGTGGCTATAACAGCAGGTCAGAGACTGAGAATTCTGTGGCGAGTAACTCACCTCCTGTCTCCCCAATGCCTATCCACCATCTACTCGGTACAAGTCAGGAGTGTGATGGAATATCTTCCAATTGCCTAGATGGGTGCAGCTCCAACAACATTCAAAAGCTCAACACCATCCAGGACAAAGCGGCTTACTTGAATGGCACCCCATCCACCACCTTCAACATTAAATCCCTCCACCACCAAAACACAGTGGCAGCAGTATATGCCATCTACAAGATGCATTGCAGCAACTCACCAATCCACCTTCGACAGCACCTTCTAAACCCGCAACCTCCATCACCTAGGAGGCCAAGGGCAGCAAATGCATGGGAACACCACAACCTGAAAATTCCCCTCCAAGCCACACACCATCCTGACTTGGAACTTTATTGCCATTCCTTCACTGTCGCTGGGTCAAAATCCTGGAACTCCCTTCCTAACAGCACTGTTGGTGTACCTACACCCTAAGGACTGCAGCGGTTTAAGAAGACAACTCACCACCACCTTCTCAAGGGCATTTAGGGATGGGCAATAAATGCTGGCCTAGCCAGCAATGTCCACATCCCCTGAACGAATAAAAAAAAAAGAATCCCACATCATCAACATCCTGGGGGTTACCATTGGCCAGAAACTTAACTGGAACAGCCCCCACATAAACACTCTGAGTACAAGAGCAGGTCAGAGGCTAGAAATTCTGCAGCTAGTATCTCACCTCCTGATATCTCAAAGCCGTCTACCATCTACAAGGCATAAGTCAGGAGTGCAATGGAATACATCACACTTGTCTGGATGAGTGCAGTGCCAACAATACTCAAGAAGCTTGATTACCATCCAGGCCAAAGCAGCCCACTTGATTGGCACCCCATCCGCTATATTAAACATTCACTCCCTCCACTACAGGTGCACCGTGACTGCAGTGTGTACTATTTACAAGATGCACTGCAACAACCTGCCAAGGCTCCTTCAACAGCACCTTCCAAACCTCTGACCTCTACCACCCAGAAGAATAAGGGCAGCAGGGAATACATCCACCTGCAAGTTTCCCTCCAAGTCATGCAACATCCTGACTTGGAAATATATCACCGTTCCTTCTTTGCCACTGGGTCAAATGCCAGGAACTCCTGCCTTAACTGCACTGTGGGTGTACCTACACGACATGGACTGCAGTGGTTCAAAAAGGCGACTCACCACCACCTTTTCAAGGGTAAATTAGGGATGGATAATAAATGCTGGCCTTGACAGCGACTCCAACATAGATCCTGAGAATGAATTAAAAAGGAAAGAAGACGAGAATGAGAACACATACCATAAATGTAGGACTTGGTGCTTTATGTGATTGACTTGCAGAGAGTATAGTTGATGAAGCTCTGCATCTCCAATTGATAGATCCACCATTCCCTTCACATATGTCCAGGCTGTGGTCGGTAACATCGTGGCAATCCACGCATACATTTTATGGTTGTTGTGCTGCTCACAAGGAACTTCTAGTTTCCTTTTGAGAGCTCGGGTGCATTCTTTTCAATGACAATGGCCTCTTTGGATTTGCTCATTTAGCCTGTCACTGATAATGGATCATTGCAATTTTTCCTTTCTCCTTAAATTTGCTAAATTCCTGCCGTATCCATGTGCACATTTGGAGATCAGGCACTCAAGGTTATGTGCCCAATAGTTCAACCTGTGCCCTTTGCCTGAGGGGCCCCGAAACGCCAGAAGGGCTTCACAAAATTGGGGCTGTGTTGTTTGTTAATGGGTCATTGTTACACATTGGGGGTAAATTTGCATGGGTGCTCTCTTGTTCATCTGACATAACTTTGTTAATTATGTTTTTCTGGGGTTTCCATGACTCTTCTATTGTAGTTACTCCCAATGTACAAGATGTCCTGGGGAGTCCAGAGCAAAGGGGCAGGTCTTTAAAATTAGAACTAGGCCATCAGGGGTGATGTCAGGAAGAAACTCTTCACACAAAGGCTAGTGGAAATCTGGAACTCTTTCTTCTGAAAAGCTGCTGAGGCTAGGTTAATTGAAAATTTCAAAATGGAGATCGATAGATTTTTTATTGGGTCAGGGTATTAAGGATTATGGAACCAAGGTGGGTAAATGGGGTTAAGATACAGATCAACCATGATCTATTTTAATTGATTGAAAAGACTCGAGGGACTGAATAGCCTACTCCTGTTCTTACATTCCTCTAACTAAAAATAAACTCACAAGCGACACAGCTGTATATGAATTTAGAAGTTTAATTCAGTCTTGGCTCCGTGGTTGCTCACTCATCTCTGAGAAAATGGAGGAGATATTCAACTTACTTAAGCGCAAAAAGGTTGATACAATCACAACAAATGCCAGAAGACATCGCCCTAAGGTCTGATCACTTTTGGGCCTGTCCTACAACAAACTAGTGAGCTGTGGATGTTAATCGGATGTCTCGATGCAGCTTGCTGGTCAGGACCTCACCAATTCTGGCTAGCTCCAATACTAAGTGTTGTATAATTGCCTTTAAGCATGATGTCCCTTTAAGATCTTAGTATGCTAATGAACTAAGTACCAGGATGTAGTCATGTGACTTGCAGCTAGTGTCACTCTGCAACTGTAACACCCAGAGTAAGGTCCTGCAAATAGTTAGCTCTGTACTGTATATAAATGTCTAGCTGTAAATAAACCTGTTTGAGATCTTCAAACAACTGGACTCCACGCATTTCATTTATGTTGCATCAGACAACAAAAAAGTGCTCATTATATGGTGGCAGCTGTGGTGAGGACAAAGTCTGAGATTGAAGACCACAGTTAAAATAGCTCTGAAAGCGGCCTTTCCTACAGCCAGTAGAGAGAAAGTTCAAGCAAAATACTGGCTCAAACAGTGAAAAAAGAACTTACCTCAAGCTTAGAAGACAGAGCACAGAACAACAGGCTGCAAGTAAATCAGGTGAGTCATTGTGCCGAGGGACACTGCTTTAAACAGGAGCTTTGAAGTCCTTCAAAAATCATTTTTTCCTGAAAGCTCCATGTAAAAAAAACAGAGAAGACCTGATTCCTCTCCTGAGCTGACCAACGGGGAGCTCAAACACGGTGTGTTTAAAAAAACAAAACCCTGTTACATTAAGACCAGGTGAAGGTTGAAAGGGAACCCCTAGACCTCTTTCTCACCTGGTTGTTACAAAAATTTGGGTTCTAGCATCCAGCATTTTACCCACAGACAAATGAGAGAAATTGGAAATGGGAAGCCAAATTGTTCCCAATCAAAAAAAAGCAAGTTTTCAATAAGGGTTTTCTTGTGGTTGTGTGTGATAGATACTAACATGTCTGCAACTGAAGCTAATAGCACTCCATGCCAGGGTGAAGTAACTTGGGATAAGTTAAAAGCACTGTCTACGGAGGAGTTGAGGAAAATGGCTGAGTAGTGTGGGATCACTGTACGTGGCAAGGCGAGGAAGTCTGAACTCCTAAGGATAGTGACCAACCATTTTTCCCTTGAATCTGAAGAAGCAGAAGCAGTGTTAGAAGTAGACCCAGACAGGGAGCTGCCAGCAAAGTTACAATTGGAACAAAAGAAACTTGAATTAGAAAACAATGAAAGAGAAAGAGAAGATGAAAGATCAAGAAGGAATGAGAGAGACAGGAGAGATAGAGAGAGAAAGAATATTCCAGAAAAATCCAAAGAAAGAGAGCTGAAGCAGCTTTAGTTAACTAGGCGGCTAACAGAGTAATCCCAGTGAAAGTATGGCCAATATGGAGGAGCATAATTTAGGGCTGGGTACAGAATTTCTAAAACTCACTCAGCTAATCCCAAAATTCAATGAGGAAGATGAGGAAACGTTTTTTGTGTCTTTTGGCAAGGCAGCTAAAATGGCCAGCTGAAACCTGGTCTCTTTTAATACAAAGCAAGCTAACTGGAAAAGCAAGAGTGACACCTGGAGACCTGTGTGCTTCCATTGTAATCAGGCAAGGCATTTAAAAGCTGACTGCTGGAAACTAAAGGGAAAACAGGTAGGGTTAATCGGGACACACCCACTCAGCGAAGACGGGACCCTGATGGAAAGCACAGAACAAGGTGTGGCTTTAACTGCAGTAAGTGTACAACCCAGGAAGCTTACAATGGCCAGTACAGGAAGAGTTAATAGGATTCCTGCAGGTTATCAGGGTTTTGTGTCTGAAGGGAAAGTAACTCCATACCCCTTGAGTGGGGCAAGCAAGCCCATAATGATTATTAGGGACACAGGGGATACTAGATCCCTTTTACTGGGAAAAGACCCTACCTTTCCCCCAGAGAGTGCAATGAACACCAAAATGTGGTGAATGGTATTGGAGGGCAGTGTATGCCTGTACCTGTACACCGAGTGCACTTGGAGTGCGACCTAGTTTCGGGGCCGGTGACCGTAGGGATTGTCCCCAGTTTGCCTGTGGACAGGGTTGACCTGCTCCTAGGTAATAATCTGGTGGGGGTGAAGGTGGCAGAGCCCCCAGTAGTGAAAGAAAGACTGCAGGAGGTCAGAGAGACAGGACAGTGGCAGGAGATGGTTCCCTGCAGTTTCCCTGAATGTGTAGTAGATCAGGCCATGATCAAACCAGCTCCCCCAGATGAGGCTGCATTGGCACTGCAGGCAAATGACCTTGAGATCTGCCTTTCTGAGACTTTCTTTGGAATGTTATAGAGTCATAGAGTTATACAGCACAGAAATAGGCCCTTTGGCCCATCGTGTCCGTGCTGGCCATCAAGCACCTATCTATTCTAATGCCATTTTCCAGCACTTAGCCCATAACCTTGTATGCTATGGCGTTTCAGGTGCTCATCTAAATACTTCTTAAATGTTGTGAGGGTTCCTGCCTCTGCCACCTCTTCAGGCAGTGCGTTCCAGATTCTAACCACCCTGTGGGTGAAAAAACTTTTCCTCAAATCCCCTCTAAATCTCCTGCCCTTAATCTCCTCTCCTTAAATCTATGCCCCCTGGTTATTGACACCTCTGCTAAGGGAAATAGTTTCTTCCTATCTACCCTAAATAGGCCTCTCATAATTTTGTATACCTCAATCAGGTCCCCTCTCAGCCTTCTCTGCTCTAAGAAAAACAACCCTAACCTATCCAGTCTCTCTTCAGAGCTGAAATACTCCAGCCCAGGCAACATCCTGGTGAACCTCCTCTGCACCCTTTCCAGTGCAATCACATCCTTCCTATAGTGTGGTGACCAGAACTGTACACAGTATTCCAGCTGTGGCCTAACTAGCGTTTTACACAGCTCCATCATAACCTCCCTGCTCTTATATTCTATGCCTCAGCTAATAAAGGTAAGTATCCCATGTGTCTTCCTAACCACCTTATCTTCCTGTGCTGCTGCCTTCAGTGATCTATGGACAAGTACAACAAGGTTCCTCTGACCCTGTGTACTTCCTAGGGTCCTACCATCCATTGTATATTCCCTTGCCTTGTTAGTCCTCCCAAAATGCATGACCTCACACTTCTCAGGATTAAATTCCATTTGCCACTGCTCTGCCTATCTTACCAGCCCATCTATATTGTCTTGTAATCTAAGGCTTTCCTCCTCACGATTTACAACACCACCAATTTTTGTGTCATCTGCGAACTTACTGATCATATCTCCTATATTCGTGTCTAAATCATTAATGTGCACTACAAACAGTAAGGGTATCAACTATCACCCTTTGCCTCCTGCCACGAAGCCAATTTTGGATCAAATTTGCCAAATTGCCCTGGATCTCATGGGTTCTTACCTTCTTGACCAATCTCCCATGCGGGACCTTATCAAAAGTCTTACTGAAATCCATGTAGACTACATCAACTGCTTTACCTTCATCTACACATCTAGTCACCTCCTCCAAAAATTCAATCAAATTTGTTAGACATGATCTCCCCCTGACAAAGCCATGCTGACTATCCCTGATTAATCCCTACCTCTCCAAGTGGAGATTAATCCTGTCCCTCAGAATTTTTTCCAATAGTTTCCCTACCACTGATGTTAGACTCACTGGCCTGTAATTACCTGGTTTATCCCTACGACCCCTCTTGAATAATTGTACCACATTCGCTGTCCTCCAGTCCTCTGGCACCGCTCCTGTGGCTAGAGAGGATTTGAAAATTTGTGTCAGAGCCCCTACAATCTCCTCCCTTGCCTCACGTTACAGCCTGGGATACATCTCATCTGGGCCTGGGGATTTATCCACTTTTAAGCCCGCTAAAACCGCTAATACCTTTTCCCTTTCAATGCTAATTTGTTCAAGTATATCACAATCCCCCTCCCTGATCTCTACACCTACATCGTCCTTCTCCATAGTGAACACAGATGAAAAGTAGTCATTTAAAACCTCACCTACGTCCTCCGGCTCCACGCACAGATTGCCACTTTGGTCCCTAATGGGCCCTTGGTTATCCTCTTGCCCTTAATATACTTATAAAACACCTTGGGATTTTCCTTTGTCTTGCCCGCCAGTGTTTTTTCATGCCCCCCCCCCCCACTTCACTCGCCAATTACTTTTTTAAGTACCCCCCTACACTTTCTATACTCGTCTCGGGTCTCTGCTGTTTTCAGCCCTCTGAATCTGCCATAAGGCTCCTTTTTCTTCTTTACGCAATCCTCTATATTCCTTGACATCCAGGGTTCCCTGGACTTGTTGGTCCTACCCTTCACCTTTATGGGAACACGTTGGCCCTGAATTCTCACTATTTCCTATTTGAATGACTCCCACTGGTCTGATGTCGACTTTCCTACAAGTAGCTGCTCCCAGTCCACTTTGGCCAAATCCTGTTTTATCATATTGAAATCAGCCTTCCCCCAATTCAGTACTTTTATTTCTGACCCATCTTGGTCCTTTTCCATAACTACTTTAAATCTTACAGAGTTATGGTCACTATCCCCGAAATGCTCCCCCAATGACACTTCTACCACTTGTCTGGCTTCATTCCCTAAGATTAGGTCCAGTACCGCCCCAGTGTTCCTTCATTCAAATCAAACAGCAAGAGGTATTTGAAACAAAAACAAGAAATGCTGGAACCACTCAACAGGTCTGGCAGCATCTGTGGAAAGAGAAGCAGAGTTAACATTTCGGGTCAGTGACCCTTCTTCGGAACTGAGTTTCTTGTTTTTATTTCAGATTTCCAGCATCCGTAGTATTTTGCTTTTATTTTAGCAAGAGGTATTTGCTGAGTTTGAACTCCTCTACTCCCAAATTTCCCACCACAAACTAGTGTCCACTGCAGGCGGTGAATCCTTGAAAGCACGCCTCACTGATCGAGTGCATGCATATTGCGGGATTCTGAATGACATGTCTGATTTCCACATGCCACGTGAATGTCTGAAAGACCAACCCGGACATACACATCAGTAAACCTGACAAAGGGACGGGAATAGTCATCCTTAACAAGCGTGACTATATCAACAAAATGCACACCATTCTTAATGATGGTTCCAAATTCATATCCATTGGACCTGCTGCTGAACATGACTGAACAGTCTTGCTCAAAAGTAAGTGAAAGAAAATGCTTGCTGGACTTGAATAAGAGCAATGAGCTGCTGGGTGATATATATAACAGGCTTCGTCCTCACGGCTCGCTGCATCCGTGTATATATGGGCTGCCCAAGACACACAGAAGTGATGTCCTTCTACGCCCTATCTATGATTGGTTCTGCACAACATGAATTGGCCAAATGGTTGGGAGAATTATTACAACCAGTTTTGAGGAAGTTTTCGACATACACGGTGAAGGATTCCTTCATATCCGCGAAAATCATACAGGACTTGCATATCGAAAGCAATGCTGTGCCCATGTGCTCATTTGACATTTGCTAGCCTATTCACAGTGTACCACTTAAGGAGCCATAGATATTTGTGCTGCAGCACGATATCATGGTGATCTAGACACGCCAGCATTGTGTGAATCAGTATTCATTCAACTTATGAATTCAGCAACTTGCGCAGTTGAGTTCAGTTTTAACGACATCAGGTTTGCCCAAACAGATAGTGTTGCCATGGGATCCCCTCTAGGCCCAGCTCTCACAAATATCTTTGTTTGGTTCCCTGAGAAATGTGTCTTCGAGGGAAATGACACCTAACCTCCAACCTCTTGCATATTTCCGATATGTAAAGGATACGTTTGCTATATTTGAATCCGCAGCTGCATGTAATAATTTCCGTCCACATCTTAATGGGCTCCATCTTGCGCAAAATTCACTTTTGAAAGGGAGCAGTCAAATGAGCTGCCTTTCCTTGATGTACTAGTTGAGAAATCTGCTAAGGGGTTCTTTACCACGGTCTACTGCAAACCTACCTACATTAGTCAATACATGCGTTGGGATTCTTACAGTTCCATGCGCTATAAGATTGGCCTTATCGGCAACCTCGTAAATAGGGCCTGAACCATTTGCTCACCATGCAAGCTTGATGCTGAAATAGGACGAATCAAAGACATCCTGTGTGACAATGGCTACCCTGATCAGATCATTTCTTGCTGTATATCGGGCAAACTATGCACGGTCCTAAGGCCGTCATTTTCAGCCCTGAAAGGTGCCCAGTCTACCTCAAATTACCCTGGAAGGGTAATGTATCCCAAAAGTTTGAACAAAAGGTGAAGCTAGCTGTTTCACGCTGCTACCATGCAGTAGCAACATGTGTGCCATTCACCACTAACAGGATGCTGCTGTCAAGCCAAAAAGACGTCCTGCCTATCACACAAATGAGTAATGTGATATATGAATTTCAATGCCAGTGTGATGCTAAGCATATAGGTTGTACGTCCCAAAGACTGGCGAATCATATCAAATAACACGCCCTTCTGCTATTTGCAATGGGCAAGGTACAGACCGTACCCAACCAGCTGGTGCTTGCAAAACTCAAGACACAATGTCCAACATTAGATGTGATTCCGTGATTAGATAACATTTGCTAAATAACTCTCAGCGTGCTAAGAATTATGCTGACAACCAATTTAAGATTGAACCTACATATATTAATACACAGGGCCCTGTTCTTTGCAGACAGAAAGATTATGTGCCTGTTTCAGCTAAACAAAATAAGTGACAGCCATTCGCTGGTTCATTCCTCAGGGCAATACCTTGACCAATCAGAATCAAGCTGCCTGGTTTAAATTTCAAACAAAGCTTGGTAGTTAACTGTCAGTCACCATAAACTAGTGCATTATCTATGGCAATCACCTCTACCAATCACAGTTCACTTGCCAACCAATCAGCATTCTCTTCTCATATAGTATAAAGTTGTTGTTTTCCCTTACATTGGTATTCTTGCAAATAGTCCTGATGAGTACAAGACGAAAAATTTTGATAACATGTCTCTATTTTCAACGATACTCAACAGACAGTTCCTTAAAGGGGAAACAGTGCAGAGTCATAGAACAAGTCTGAAGCAAAAGAACAGCAGAAATATGGATACCAAATTTCCCAGCATGAACTGGATATCCTGAATATCCTATCCAAGTTCCAACTGTTCAAACAAAGAATGTAGTTATTCTTCACGGACCAAATAATTGTAGAACCAGAAAAACAGGCTGTAAAAGTAGTTCGAAATGAGGGATTACCTGGAATCAACACCTCTGAACTATCTGCGGCACAGTGGCTGTGGTTAGCACCGCAGCCTCACAGCTCCAGGGACCCAGGTTCGATTCTGGGTACTGCCTGTGCGGAGTTTGCAAGTTCTCCCTGTGACCGCGTGGGTTTTCGTCGGGTGCTCCGGTTTCCTCCCACAGCCAAAGACTTGCAGGTAGATAGGTAAATTGACCATTGTAAATTGCCCCTCGTGGAGGTAGGTGATAGGGAATATGGGATTACTGCAGGGTTAGTATAAATGGGTGGTTGTTGGTCGGCACAGACTTGGTGGGCCGAAGGGCCTGTTTCAGTGCTGTATCTCTAAATAAAATAAATAAAAATAAATAAAATATGGAAAGTGCTAGAAGATCAGCTCCTATTACAAGTGAATTTAGAATTCACCGCCTGGAGTTGATGTCCTACAGGCAACAGCCACAGGAATCAATAGACCAGTTCATCTGTAGATGTCGTAGTAAGGGCAATGAATGTGACTTCTCAGAAACTGAGCTGTTGGACCGAATAATGGAGCTGGTGATTGTATCGACACCCATTGAAGTGTTTCAGAAAGACCTCTTTGGGAAAAGGAAAGGTCACAGCATTGATGTGCTGCTAGAAGATGGTGGGAAGTATGAAGCCATTAGAGCTAAACACCAACTCCTGCAAGCACTAGGTACAACCAAAGTATTGGCACCATAACCAGGTCGAAAAGAGCAAGCAAGTTGTGTGATAAGTGCGGTCTGTCCCACTCATGGCAAAATTGCCCTGCATTCCGTGACCTGTACAAGGCGTGCGGTGCAAAAGGACACTGGGTCCACCTATGCAAGAAATATGGCTCCAAAGATGTGGCCACAAGCTGCAACAGGACACAGACAAACAGAAAACAGACAGGGCAACAGCAGCAAGGAGAGCACCAGAGACCTGCATAAATGCAAGCCGAAACACAAAGTTCACAGCGAGTCAGACCTGAGACAAGCCTCAATGAGTTGTAATTCTCAGCCAGAAGATGAACAGGTGTTCCACATTGTGAACCTGACACATCATGTTGATGAAGTTAAGAAACTGGAAGCTTTTGCCACAATTAACATCATGTGTCCAAGGAAAGGTGGCAAACACAATCTCAGGGTTAAGGTCAGCACCAGCGCCAGTGCAAATATTCTACCAGTCCGAATACACAAAGATATGTACCGGAGTCATTGGAAATCAATGATACAACGAACAACTGCCAAAGTATCTGCGTACAATGGATCACCCATCCCTTGCAGTGGCACATTAACAATGCAATGCAGCTATGGCAAGTCGGCATGGAAACCACAAACATTTGACCTTGTAGACACGAGAGAACCAGCAGTGGCAGGACTACCAGCGTGTAAGGACCTCAGCATCAAAACCATCCACGAGGTCACCAAGGTCCCAATTGCAGCAGAAGAGACCAAGGGTACCCACATTGAGTCACAGTTCATCCAGGATCTCAGTAGTTCTGGTTTGAAGAGTAGCAGCCTCTTCTCAGAGACGTCACACCAAGAGAATGAAGATCCAAATTCAGATGGCGAAATTTCTTTGTCAACAGGTGTTTCATCACACCGAAGCCACTCAGAAGAAGAGATTGACATTGTCACTAACAAGAAGCAAAGGCTGGCAGTGGGGAGCGTTGCAAAAGGGAAATCTCCAAGGACCGGAACCCACTCACAAACTCTGACCAGCATTAAACGGTGCAGCCTGGAAACCCAGAAACATCACAACTATGCCGTCCTTCACTTCTGCTATCCAGAGAACTGCCAGCACCGCAATGAGCCCGAATGGACAGGTACCTCCATGAGGCCAAGTTCTCCTCCCGCAACAAGTCCTCCACCCTGAGCCCAAGATCTCCACATGTGGAGAATGAGGAGAGGTGAAGGACATGCAGTGTCCTGAAAAGGAGAGGAGCAATGAGTTGAAGCATTGTCTATTGGCACTTCGAGATGAGGTGCCGGAACTGTTCAAGAATGACAAGGCCTCAAATGTGGTCGTCTTGAGAAAAGCAACAGAGCATATTAACAATAATAAAAACAGAGAAGCAGAGTTAACGTTTCAGGTCAGTGATCTTTCATTCAGTTCTGATGAAGGGTCACAGGCCTGAAATGTTAACTCTGCTTCTCTCTCCACAGATGCTGCCTGACCTGCTGAGTATTTCCAGCACTTTCTGTTTTTATGTCAGATTTCCAGCATCTGCAATATGTTGCTTTTATATTAGAGTATATTCACAGGCTGAAGACAGAACAACAGAAACTGAAATCAGGGAGCGCGAAACTTCAGAAAAAATAGTAACAGATGAGGCACAAATTTTCCGAGCAAGAGTAATCAAACCACTCAGACGATATATGGACTTTTGAGCCTTTATACTTGTAAATATTGTATTCTATACTCTGTGTAAATAATTCTGATGTTATTTAATGTTATGTGTTTTTAGTTTTAGCATACAAGACTTACCTTTGGAAAGAAGGGGGATGTTGTACGATTGCCTTTAAGAGTAATGTTCCTTTAAGATCTTACTATGCTAATGAGCTAAGTACCAGGATGCAGTCATGTGACTCAGAGCCAGAGCCACTCTGCAACTGTAACACCCAGAGTAAGGTTCTGTAAATAGTTAGCTCTGTACTGTATCTAATAGACCAGTTTAAATAAACCTGTTTGAGATCTTCAACCAACTAGACTCCACGCATCTCATTTATGTTGCATCAGACAACATAAAAGCACTCATTGCACGAGGTAGGTCCTTGTGTGTGAGGAGGCAAAGCAAAGAGGGGCAAGCCCAGGCCGGCAATGGCTCACAGTATTTTTGTTGACCTCCTCTTGCCTCCACAGAAATTAAACCATTAAAAGGTTTTTAGGCTATATTTTGGGTGACCATCAGCAGTTCCTTTAAGAACACAGGGTTGAATAATGGGGCAGAGCATGTGTGGCTCAAGATCAACCCATTTGAGGACTAATAGTGATAGTAGTTCTACAACAGCATTGAGACCCTGAATTGCATGTGTGAGGCCACCTGCACACCTAGGCCAGGATTTTGTGTGACCCCCAATTTTTTGTCTCTTATGAAGCAATGGGAGAGGGTGCTCCATTCTGAATATACCAGAGGAGAATAGTTGCTTGAGGCACAGAAATGGTCCTGAACTTAGAGAAAATCTGTAAGAGCTGAGAGATGTGAAAGAAGCTGAATGCAGCGATAGAAGACTAGTAGGACAGTAATATCAAAAGGTTGGGGAAGAGTTTGGAATAGTCAAAGAGACAGAATGGAAAGATGTGAGGAAGAGAGCCATGGAATAATAGGACTTGATTTCCTACATGATTTTTGGGGGGGGGGGGGGGGGGGTGGCGGGGTGGCATTTTAACCTATCTACGATGGGTGTGAGAAGGTTGTGGGTGCGGTTGGGGGGGGGGGGGTGGGGTTGGTTTAAAATCAGCAAATATGCGAAATCCGACCTCAAGTTTCCCAAATGTGCCTATTTCAATTTTAACTGTGATAGGCTGAGGGGTGTCCAAGTAACCCACTCTCAAGAGGCGGGTCTGACATTATAATGTGTAAATTTCCTACAGTACAACAGTGGCTACACTTCAAAAGTACTTCATTGTCTGTAAAACTTTGAAACATCCAGTGGTCATGAAGGTGCTATATAAATGCAAGTGTTTCTTTTCTTTTGAATGATGCTCTGTTCTTAATACTTTGGCAGCAATTTAGATTTAATGTTGGCCAGCTAGATTACCCAGAGCTTGGGAAACTCGACAGATAAAGAGAGGCGGGACCAACCTGATCCAGCATGTACCTGTTTGTTAAAGCACATCCTCTGTGCTCTGAGGAGCAGGAATGCTTTGTGCCCATCCACCCCCCCACGGTCCCTCAAGCAAATCGTCTGCCTCAATTGGCCAAATATCCCCAGCCGCACAACCTGTTGCCGGACCCTAGCTGCGGCCTTCTACTGCTGGCTTTCCCGCCAAGTAGACAGCCAGCCTGATGATCTGGCTGCTTGCTGGGTAGGAAACAGAGTTAAAAAAATGATAATGAAGTCCTGCTGTTAAATTTGGCATGACATCCACATTTCCAGTGTTGCCAGGACTCTCCCCACAAACACAGATCCACATGCCCTTCTCCATTCCCTCCCCCATATCCATGAAAATCAAGGGTGATGAGTTTGTAGTTTTCATTGTCCACTCAGTTGGTGAGACAACAGGCGCTTTCCAACAGGAGGGTGATGAAGTTGGAGATACTACTTATGCTCTCACACATCCCTCTTAGTGATGATGCAAGAGCAGCATCGACTGACACCTGGGGTAAGTTCCATGGCCTCCATCTTGGCCAAGTGCATTATGCAATTATGAGGTTGCCACAGAAAATTCAACAGTATGTATGTAGTCTATCCACTGGAAGTAACAAATGCTACATCGATCCATGGGAGGTATCTCTTGAAATAAAAGGTTCCAATGTCAGCACTGAGATGGAATTATAAACAAGTGTTCAAACCAGAGTAGAGAATTAGATTCCATGAAACTTCAGATGAAAGGTTCATATCTTGCACCAGAGGTGGATATGGCAGCATGCCAAAGTGTGATCTCTTCAAGGTGTAAATTTCAATCTTAATATGTTGTGGTTAAAAATAATGCAATGATGTTTAACCTTACTATTAGTATCCACTTTCAAAATTAAAGTGCTATTTTCATATGCCTAATGAAAGAAACTATAACATTGTTGCAACCAAGGCGGGAGTAATGCACTGTTAATTCAGTCCCACTACTCCACAGATCACAGTTCATTACCATGTTAGTAAAGTATCCCACTTCCCAAAAAATAGCTAAATTAATCCCTTTATTTATCACCAGAATAAAGCACGCCATAAACAACAATGAAATTAACTATTAATAAACCAAGTTTTAAACAATAAGGAAATGAATCTGTATGCATGAAAAGATTTTATAACTCCTTAATCTTCTTAACCCTCATGCACACAGATATATTCAATTACCGATGGTTAACAGAAGTATTGACTTTATAACAGTTTCTTAGGAATAATAAATAACTGGGTTGTAACATCTAGTAGTATTTTCCTGGATCAGTGAGGTGCCCAAGGGTCGAATAGTCAGATGCCACTCGATGTCTCTCCAGGTGAAATTAATGAACAGTCTGTGGTGGGTAGGCATTCAAGGTAGTTCATCTGCAGCAGGTGTCACACAGATCTTTCAGCAACAGGTTGTAGCAACAGGTCTATTTACATTTCAAAGTAGCAGTCTAACTATAGAAACGTTATTGAGATTTCAGGAACTTCCAAAAATACAAAAATCAACAGGACTTCCTCTGAGCAAAGGAGTCTTCTCCACAGAGTACAGCAACTACAGAACTCACTTTTCAGGCAGGGATTCTTGACTGGAGGCAACAGCAATCTGCCACACCCAAAACACAGGCTTCCTTTCCCCAAAGCAGTGTTTCTCCACCGAGTGTAGCAATTCCTCTTTTCTCTGGGTCTCTTCTTCTCTTCAGGCATAAATAGTAACAAGAGTTTTAGCTCCCATACTCCTTCAAAGTTCTTTTGACTTCATGAAGAGATTAGAATTTTACTTGATACAGGAATTATTTTTCAAGAGAAAGAGTTTTCTCAGGGCTGTATTCCTGACCAATTTCCAGCAATAACTTTTTGAGCAGCTCACAGCTTCCCTGGTCACTTTTACACTGCCTAAATAAAACTGAAAGCCTTTTGTTAACAGAAATCACAAGACTGTCATAACATCTTCCTGTTGCTTAGATACAAATTGCCTTGCAGCCTGCACTCCAAATATCAAATGTCACCATTCAGTCACTGTTCACAGAAAATAGTAACAGGTCTTAAAGGCACACCAACCTCTTGGCTTTAAAAAAAGAAACAAAACTCTTATGACACCTCTGCCCTTGGCGAAATAAAATGCCATTTTTGAATGCATTTCATTACTTTGTAAAACAGAAATAATTTTTTAAACTTATTTTCACATTCATGCCCTCATTCACTGTATTGGTAATCAACACAATTTTTCTTTGTACCATTGTTACTCATGTAACTCAATAAGATTAAACTCATGACAAAGCATCAGCGATAACATTGTTTTTTCCCGAAATGCGTACAATTTGTAAATGAAAAGGCTGTAACAAAAAACTCCATCTTAACATTCTAGCATTTTGGTTTTTATTTTTTTTTTACAAAGGTTGTCCCATTCAGCCAATTGCAACCTTCCAAACATAGTCTCCCAGTTGTTTCATGTTTTCCTTCCAAGTGTCCCTATAGACCATCACCTCAGCCAGGTGAATTGCACCACTAGGAGCACTGGCCACTACTGGGTTCACTATTCTCTGCGAAGTTTCTCGAGTGCCCATTAACTTGTGTGGTATCATTTGATACTGAAAAGCCCCACCCAGTGTAACAAAAACTGATTCATCCTTATCGTGGGGTGTCTAAGGAATTTGACAGTATCCCTTCAACAAATTTATCTCTGTAAGACACATGGTACTGTAAACTCTGTCAATACAGTCTTCTAAGTGAGAAATTGGGTAGGAGTCTGCCTTACTGCAATGACTTTTCTGTAGTCTATGCAAAGTCGAGTTACATATGAACATACGACTTAGGAGAAGGAGTAGGCCACTCAGCCCCTCAAGCCTGCTCCGCCATTCAATAACTTCATGGCTGAACTGATTTCTCCACATTATCGCCTACACCCGATAACCTTTCACCCCCTTGCTTATCAAGCATCTATCTACTTCTGCCTTAAACATATTTAAAAACTCTGCTTCCACCACCTTTTGAGGAAGAGAGTTCGAAGCACTCACGATCCTCTGAGAGAGAAAATTTCTCCTCATCTCTGTCTTAAATGGGTGACCCCTTATTTTGAAACAGTGACCCCTGGTTCTAGATTCTCCCATAAGGGGAAACATCCTTTCCACATCCACCCTGTCAAAACCCCTCAGGATCTTACATGTTTCATTCAAGTAGCCTCTTACTTCTTCTAAATTCCAGTGGATACAAGCCTAGCTTGTCCAATCTTTCCTCAAAAGATAGCCCGCCCATTCCAGGTATCAGTCTAGTAAACCTTCTTTGAACTGTTTCCAATGCATTTATATCTGTCGTTAAATAAAGCGACCAGTATTATATACAGTACTCCAGATGTGGTCTCACCAATGCCCTGTATAGCTGAAGCATAACCTCCCTACTTTTGTATTCAATTCCCTTCATGATAAACGATAACATTCTATTAGCTTTCCTAATTACGTGCTGTACCTGCATACTAACCTTTTGTGATTCATGCACTAGGACACCTAGATCCCTCTGCCCATCTCAGAGCTCCACAATCTCTCACCATTTACATAATATGCTTCTTTGTTATTCTTCCTGCCAAAATGGACAACATTGCATTTTCCCACATTATACTCCATCTACCAGATTTTTGCCCACACACTTAACCTATCTATATTCCTTTGTAGCCTCCTTATGTCCTCTTCACAACCTACTTTCCTACTTATCTTTGTGTCATCAGCAAATCTAGTAACCTTTGGCCCCTTCATTGAAGCCATTTATACTGTTATGACCGTCCACTCCAGTCAAAGCCCCCAATCATAATATACGATTCTGATTTTGGTGAGAGAAACACACTGTTAATTCAATCCGGTCCCTCCAAGATCGCCTAACATATCATTTTAAACTTTCTACATTAAAGAAAGACCCAACCAAACTATTAACACCCCCCAACCCCTCCCCCCGAATGAGGCTAACCAAACCAGGTGTCTTTAAATCAACAAATTAACTGTTGAATTAGAAAAACGAAATTCTTAAACGTTATGAAGATATAAACACCATTTGAAATAGAACAAATTAGAGTCCTTGCAGATTTACGCTCCTGCTGGATGTGGAACAGTCCAAGGTTGCTTGAAGTTCTCACAGCTGTCCGATGGGGGAAAAAAAAGGTTCTTCAACAGTAGAACAGTCTGTCGTCTAATTCAGAAGTTGAATTCGTTGCTCCTTCTCCAGTGATGAATTTCAACAATTAACAACTTACAACCACTTTTTAATGAATCAATTTGGATTTAGAATCTTTGAGGTTTAACTTCCCTTCCTTCAGTTTAAATTATCAGAGATCTCTGTTTTGGTTTGACTTTTTAGAATTGCTAAGCGGAAAATGCCTACTCTCTGTTTCCTGTTAGCTAGCCAATCTTCTATCCATGCCAATATGTTATCCCCTACGCCATGAATTTTTAATTTCTGCAATAACTTTTGATGCTGCACCTTATCAAAAGACTTCTCGCAATCTAAGTACAATACATCCACCGGTTCCCCTTCATCCACAGCACATGTAACTCCCTCAAAGAACTCCAAAAAATTGGTTAAACATGATTTCCCTTTAACAAAATCATGTTGACTCTGCCTAATTACCTTCAATTTTTCTTAGTGCCCTGCTATAACATCTTTAATAATAGCTTCGAACATTTTCCCTAAGAAAGATGTTAAACTAACTGGCCTGTAGATTCCTGCTTTCTGTCTCCCTCCCTTTTTGAATAAAGGAGTTACATTCGCTATTTTCCAGTCTAGTGGAACCTTCCCTAAATCTAGGGAATTTTGGAAAATTAAAACTAACGTATCAACTAACTCACTAGCCACTTCTTTTAAGACCCTAGGATGAAGTCCATCAGGACCCGGGGACTTGTCAGCCCGCAGCTCCAACAATTTGTTCAGATGACCCATCAGGTTTAGACACTAAAACTATTGGTGAACTCCAGCTGCTTTGACGAGGTTCAATTAGGTTGTTTTCCAACATATATTGGATTTTTGCTTTTACTTGGGCCTGTTTCTCTGGATTTAATGGGTAAGGATGTTATTTTAAAGGAACGGATTCCCCTACATGCACATCATGGGATGAATTTTATTCAGGGGCCGCACTGCACGGCGACGCCCTTTCAACTTAGCATTTAGCGGCTGCCGCAGACACCCTGTGATATTACATGTGGGAGCTCATTAGGATCACGGTGCCAAGCTGCCCACACCATATTATGTGGGGAGAGGTGGGACATTCGGCGCAGTGAGAGAGTTTTTGACAGTTGTACAGAAGGTACTGGGGACCTATTTTAAGCACCCCAGCACCTGTTTCCTGACAGCTGTCAAAGAAATACTTAGCTGACTGCTGAAGTGTGGGGCTGCTGTCAATCTGGCAGCAAAGCAGAAAGTGCTGCAGAAATCCAGCAGGTCAGGCAGCATCTGTGGAGAGACAAGCAGAGAGAACTTGTCCAAATTCACAGACCTGAAAGTTAACTCTGCTTCTCTCTGCACAAATGCTGCCTGACCTGCTGAGTGACCCCAGCACTTTCCGCTTTGCAGCCACATACTTACCCTGCTGTGTCCCAGTGTCCGGTGAAGTCCTCTTCTCCCACTTAAGTATAACATTCCTTCTTGTAGGCGTGCCGCACGTGGATGAATAATCTTGAATTTGCGCATTCCACGACATGAGACTTCAATAGACCATAAAGGTATTACAGAGGTTTGTACAGAACACGCTGACACAAATAGGAATGCACGGGTGTCACAGCAATGTAAACACGTCTTTCACGAAATGTTCCTCAACAACATGTGTGTCCTTTTCTCTGTGGGAATGATGTGTGCTAGCAAGTAGCGCTAATGTCACATCCTTTTGCATCGTTGGCCCTTCAGGAGGGCCAACGTATGCCATAACATCATTGCCACGCCACCATTATTCATGAGCGTCTCCACGCATGCAGTGACATGGACATTGGCTCAGTCAGCTGCTACCTCCAATGGTTTACACAGGGATGCTGCAGATGTGGACTGGTGCACAGCAGGTGAGCGAGGGTGATGAGTAGCTTTCAGACCTCATGTTGGTTCCGATGGAGCAGACAGCCTTTGTCTGATAAGCCACTTCCATCAATAGCTCACCGCTAGCCCTGCGTGCAGAGCCCAGGTGCCATCTGCTCTCCAATGCTTCTTTCATGTTGTTGCTCCTCAGTGTCCTCATTGTCCGGGAAGGAATCCTGTTGACGTCTCTCCTCATCATGCCACGCCTGGCCCCTATTGGGTGTGTAGTTGTGCAGAGCAGCAAAGAAAGGAGCTGGCCTTTTCGGCCAGTAGTACAGGGCATCACCCTATCCATACAGGCATTGGAGGCACTCTTTCAGCATGCCAATCTCCTGCTCAATGGTGGCTCATGTAGCTCAGTGGCTGGCATTGTATCTCTCCTCTGCAGTAGTGGTGGGGTCTCTCACTGGCGTCGGGAGGCATGGCTGCAAAGGGTAGCCCTTACCTCCAAGAAGCCACCCCTCCATCTGAGCCAGTTCAGTGAACAGCGATGGCAGGCGGGACTGGCACAAGACCCAGGTGTCATGGCAGCTGTCTGAGAAGCAGTCACACATTCGCAGCAAGCAGCTGCGGTGATCACATATCAGCTTCACTTAGATTGAGAGGGCTCCTTTAATGGTGACGTCTGCAGGTGGTAGCCTGGTGGGAGGCCTGCTGTCCACATGAGTGCAGTCTATGACCATTACAACCTATGGTTCCCCGGCAATGGTGCCAGAACCAATGGCCCTCTGGACTTGGCTGTGAGAGTCCGTCCTGAAGCGGACATACTCACTGGCCCTCCGGTGCAGGGCATTGGTGACCTCCCTGATGCAGCGGTGGGCCCCGAAAAGGCTGCAGAGGCGTCAGGCTTGAGAACCGCTGCGACTATGAGGAACAAAGGCATGGGATGTCCACCGGAGTCTAGGGGCTGCAGGTCATCCTTGAGCAGTGCACAGAGATGTGTCTCCATCTCTCTACAAGTGCAATCTCCTCTGACACTGGTGCTCTGACATTGAATGGCATGTCATGTGGGACCTGTAAATATACGGCAATCGTAATGTCAAGCTCCCCTTGGGGGCTGCTGCTCATGGCTGGGGGCCTCTACATGGACCCCATCATCCATATAACCATAATGCTCCTGCCATTTCTGGCATTCTCCCCACACACAAGATGCCTAGTGTGCCATTGCCCCCTCACAAACACAGAGCGTACAGTGTTAACGGAGGGATGGTACACAGTGCCTCCCTTCATGCCAGCACAGCTTTCCTTTCAGTAATCCCAGACCCCCTCCCTTTAAGAATGCAGAGTAAGACCCCTGTGTATCCCCCCTTCCCTTCTACCGTTAAGAATGAAGAGTGAGACGCCTGGATAACATAACTTGCCTTCGCTGGTGACAACTTCTGCCTCTGAGGCCCCGCTGGCTTTTCAAATCGTGAATGGGGCGGCATGTGATGGCCACCCGTTCAGTGAAAAATCCAGCGGTATCAGTGGAGAGGCGACGGGCTGCATAATCAGCAAAGGTAAGTATGCTTAATCATATGCTAATTGTGGTGCCACCGCCATGCGGCAGGGAGCCGCGCTGAGGTCCCGCCATCACTGGTAATATGCGGCAGGCCCTTCTCGACGTTGCGGGTTGTGGCGGGCCTCTTCCTGCAGCATTTTACCAGCCTGCAGTGTCGAGAGGCCGGTAAAATTCAGCCCCATTATGGCTAAGGTGTCCGATGGGGGAAAAAAAGGTTCTTCAACAGTAGAACAGTCTGTCGTCTAATTCAGAAGTTGAATTCGTTGCATCCTGGCTTATCCCTACAAACGCTTTTAAATGTTGTGAGACGCCTTGTTAAGCCTTCACGTTGTCCTGCCTCTAAATACAAAAGCATGTTGTCCAATTTTCCGAACCATTCTGTTTTCGCTAACCGGATAGTAGGAGGTTCAATCTGAGAATTGTTGAGCCTCCTTCTGCCTCATCCTCTCTATTCTTTTCATTCTCAACAGTCCCCATCACCTGACATATCTGAACTGGCTATCCTCCTCCCTGCGATAAAATTGCTTTAATATATTGATATGGCACAACCGATTCTTTTTCCGACGTTCGGGGTGTCAATCAAGTAATTTACCTTACCCACTCTTTTGACCATTTTACATGGGTCACTGAACCATGCTTTTAATGGTTCACCCTGTAATGGTAATAATAATAATACTTCATCCCCTGGTTGAAAGTTTCAGGTCTTTGCATTCTTGTCTGCCCATTTTTTCATATTGGCTTGTGATGCCTTGAGGAGTTTGAAGATTTATTCCTTTGTTCTAAGAATCTGTCTTTGATGAGTTTTAGAGGACCTCTTACTTCATGCCCTTAAAGCAATTCGAAAGGCCTAAACATGTAGACTCATTCGATGAATCTCTAATAGCAAATGAAAGAAAGTGTAGCCCTTTATCCCATTTGTGACAGTCTGCTCCAATCATTGTTTTGAGAGTTTGATGGTACCTCTCTAAAGCTCCCTGTGTCTGTGGGTGATATGCTGAAGATTTTAACTGTCTGATACCCAAATTACCCATGACTTCTTGAAATATTTTAGACATGAAATTAGAACCTTGATCGGATTGAACTTCAAGTGGTAATCCATAACTTGTAAAGAAACGTGGTTTGAGGGATGGGCAGGACTGGCAGCTCATTGTTCCGGGGTACCGATCTTTCTGGCGTGTCAGAGGTGGAGGTAAGAGAGGAGGGGGAGTTGCACTATTGATTAGGGAGGACATCACGGCAGTACTTAGAGAAGATATCCCGGGGGAATGTCCAGCGAGGCCATATGGGTAGAACTTAGAAATAAGAAAGGAGTGATCACTTTGATGGGGTTATACTATAGGCCCCCCAATAGTCAGAGGGAAGTGGAGGAGCATATATGTAGGGAAATCACAGATAGGTATAGGAATTATAGGGTTGTAATAGTACGTGATTTTAACTTCCCTAATATTGACTGGGACTACCTTAGTGCTAAGGGATCAGATGGGGAAGAATTTGTTAAGTGTGTCCAGGATAGTTTTCTGAAGTAGTATGTGGATGGCCCTACTAGAGAAGGGGCTACACGCGACCTCCTCTTGGGAAATGAGGAAGGGCAGGTGGTTGATGTGTCAGTGGGGGAGCACTTTGGGACCAGTAACCATAACTCTATTAGTTTCAAGATAGTTATGGAAAAGGATAGGATTGGTCCTCATGTTGAAGTCCTAAATTGGGGGAAGGCTAATTTCGATGGCATCAGACAGGAACTCTCAAGTTGAATGGGAGAGGCTGTTTATAGGAAAAGGGACGTCTGGCAAGTGGGAGGCTTTTAAATGTGAGATAGGAGGAGTTCAGGGCCGGCATGTTCCTGTTAGATGGAAGGGCAAGGCTGGCAAGTTTAGGGAACCTTGGTTGACGAGGGATATTGAGGGTCTGGTCAGGACAAAGAAGGAGGAATATGTCAGGCATAGGCAGCTGGGATCAAGCGAGTCCCTCGAGGAGTACAGGGGATGTAGGACTACACTTAAGAAGAATATTAGGAGGGCGAAAAGGGGCCATGAGATTTCCCTGGCAGATAAGATAAAGGAGAATCCTAAAAGATTCTATAAGTACATTAAGAGTGAAAGAGTAGCTAGGGAGAGAGTAGGTCCCCTTAAGGATCAGTGTGGCAATCTATGTGTGGAGCCATGGGAAATGGGCGAAGTCTGAAATGAATATTTCTCATCCGTATTTACCGTGGAGAAGGTCATGGAAGCAAATGAAATCAAGGGAGGGAACAGCGATATCCTGGAGCATATCAACATTACAAAGGAGGAGGTGTTGGAGGTTTTGAAGTGCATTAAGGTGGATAAATCCCCAGGGCCTCACCAGGTGTATCCTAGGATGCTATGGGAAGCAAGGGAGGAGATTGCTGAGGCCCTGGCAGAGATTTTTGTATCATCGTTAGCCACAGGTGAGGTACCGGAAGACTGGAGGATAGCTAATGTTGTGCCTTTATTTAAGAAGGGCAGCAGGCATAAGCCGGGGAACTATAGGCCGGTGAGCCTTACATCAGTGGTGGGAAAGTTATTGGAAGGGATTCTGAGAGACAGGATTTATATGCACCTGGAAAGGCATGGTCTGATTAGGGTTAGTCAGCATGGCTTTGTGCGTGGAAAATCATGTCTCACGAATTTGACTGAGTTTTTCGAGGAGGTGACCAAGAGGATTGACGAGGGCAGGGCGATGGACGTTGTCTACATGGACTTTAGCAAGGCCTTTGACAAGGTCCCGCATGGTAGACTGGTCCAGAAGGTTAGAACACATGGGATCCAGGGTGAGCTAGCAAATTGGATACAAAATTGGCTTGGTGATAGGAGGCAGAGGGTGGTAGTGGAGGGTTGTTTTTCAGATTGGAGGCCGGTGACCAGTGGTGTGCTGCAGGGATCGGTGCTGGGCCCTCTGTTGTTTGTCATATATATTAATGACTTGGATGTGAATATAAGGGGCATGATTAGTGAGTTTGCAGATGACACCAAAATTGGTGGTATAGTGGACAGTGAAGAAGGTTGTCTAAGGTTACAACAGGATATAGATCAACTGGGAAAGTGGGCAAGGGAGTGGCAAATGGAATTTAATGCAGACAAGTGCGAAGTGATGCATTTTGGGAAGTTAAACCAGGGCAGGACATATACAGTGAATGGCAGGACCCTGGGGAGTGTTGTTGAGCAGAGAGACCTTGGGGTGCAAGTACATAGTCCCCTGAAAGTGGCAACACAGGTAGACAGGGTGGTGAAGAAGGCATATGGCATGCTTGCCTTCATCGGCCGAGGCATTGAGTACAAGAGTTGGGACGTCTTGTTACAGTTGTACATAACGTTGGTTAGGCCGCATTTGGAGTACTGTGTGCAGTTCTGGTCGCCGCACTACAGGAAAGATGTGATTAAGCTAGAGAGGGTGCAGAAAAGATTCACAAGGATGTTGCCTGGTTTGGAGGGCTTGAGTTATAAAGAGAGATTGGATAGGCTGGGTCTGTTTTCCCTGGAGCGAAGGAGGCTGAGAGGGAACATGATAGAGGTATATAAAATTATGAGAGGCATAGATAGGGTAGATAGCCAGAGTCTGTTTCCCATGGTAGGGGTGACTAAAACTAGAGGGCATAGATTTAAGGTGAGAGGGAGGAGGTTTAAAGGGGATCAAAGGGATACATTTTTCACAAAGAATAGTGGGTATCTGGAATGAGCTGCCTGAGGAGGTGGTGGAGGCAGGAACAGTAGTGACATTTAAGAGGCATCTGGACAGGTACTTGAATGAGCAAGGCATAGGGGGATATAGAATTAATGCAGGCAGGTGGGATTAGTATAGATGGGCCGAAGGGCCTGTTTCTGTGCTGTACGATTCTATGACTCTATGACTCTATAACTGGGTTAACTTCTCTACCATTAGCAGTAATTGTCCTCAAAAAAATAGCTTCTGGAAATTAAGTAGCTATATCCATGATGGTAAATATGTATTGATGAACTGCTTTTGTTTTTGGCAAGGGTCCTACACAGTGTACCAATACCCGACTAAATGGTTCCTCAATAACTGTTATAGGAATTTGTGATGCCGGTTTTATGTTAGGTTGTGGTTTTCCCACCATTTGGCATGTATGGCATGTCCTACAAAATTGCTTCACATCCTTTGTAAGTCCTGGTCAGTAATAATGTTGGCTTATACGTAATTTGGTTTTCCGAATCCCCCTATGCCCTGCTAGAGGAATGTCTTGTGCTAACCTGTATAATTCCTGGTGATATTTCGGCAGTACCACTATCTGTTAAACAACCATCCAGTCTTCGTCTGCAGGTCTGTGAGGCAGTCTCCATTTCCTCCTCAAAACCCTGTCTTCAACATCATGGCCTTCTGGAACTCCTTTCACCTCAGCTTCTTTCAGAGCCAACTGTGCTATTCTATGTAACTCTGGATCAGCTTGTTGTGCTGCAATTATAGAAGATTTGTTAAACACCTCATCTGGATTATCCAAATGCCCAAATAAAGTTTCAGATACTTGGCTATCTGTTTGTGGTGCCAATTTTACCTTCGACAATGGAACCTGTTTAGCCATTGCTCAGGTCACTACACACACAGGAAATATTTTGTTCTTTAATTTCACTTGATTTCTCAGTGACTGCGGGAGAAGCTGATACTTTTGATCTGGCCAAATAATTCTCTAGAAGTAGGTCAATTCCCTCTACTGGAAAACTATGGACAACTCCTAGGGCTGAATTTTATCAGTGCGCCACGCTCCGCGGCGGCGTGCTGTGAAGGAGGTGGCCTTCTGTCATGGAAGTGCCGCCGCACAGCCCCCACGATATTACGCGTGGGGGCTGATTTAAATGAAGGGGGCGGGGCGGCCACCCCCCGATGACGTAGAAGGGGTGGCCACGACGTCCCTGGCAACGGTGTCCGGTGCCACCGTGCAGGCGCCAATGTCATTTTTAAAGGGCTTCAAGGCCTTCAGGATATATTTAAATATTTAAAGGTGCCGGTGAGCTTAAAAGAATTAATAAACTTTTAACATTGAATCCCCTCTCCCACCACCCTCCCCACTGAGTCCTAAACACATAAATTGACCTATCCCACCAAAAATACACTTCATGAAACTCTGAACTTCCCCACCACATCCCCCCCCCTCCCCCCCGATCTTCAGTATCTTTGACCCTCAACCTCTTCCCACCATCCCCACAACCAATAGGAATAGTTTTCCTTGCTCCCCCCACAAGCCCCGATAATTTTATTCCTCCCCTCCCCTTCCCACCAGTGTCTGGCCTCGGAACGGAGTTCCGAAGGCATGCGAGTTGCGGTCGGTTGGCCGTAAAAACGATGTGGGACAGCCGGCGGGAGCAGGTAGGCTAATTTGCATTTTAATTTAACTAATTTCAATATTTTAAAGAGGGCTCCGCTGCCAAGCAGCAGGGGCCCGCACTGAGGTCTCGTCGGCGGGGCCTTCTCAGCATCATCTGTCGAGGTGGGCCGCTCCCACTAGCATTTTATGGGCCTCCCCGCCACAGCCCATGGCATCAAGGGGCTGATAAAATTCAGCTCCTACAGTTACCATCCCAGATATTCGGTCACACCCTAGGTGCACTCTATATAAAGGTACGGGTATATACTCCTTGCCAATTCCATTAACTAAAACTTTAGCGTTCAGTTCGCTGTCTGGTTGAAACGTTATACTTTTCCCAGCAAAAGAGTTTGGGTTGCTCCTGTATCCCTAAGTATAACGATAGGTTTTCCTGCCCCACTTAGAGGATATAGAGTTACTTTTCCCTTTGACAGGAATTCATCATAACTTTCAGGTGTCTTATTCTTAACATCTACACTCACTCTAGTTTTTGTGTCTGGTTTTACTGCTGCTGTTATATAGTGTAACAACTGCTGAAAGAATTTTCGAGGAGGATCTGCCGACTGAGGCACTGTGGGTTGAGGTCAGGAACAGGAAAGGAGCAGTCACCTTGATGGGAGTTTTCTATCGGCCCCCCAATAGCAGCAGGGAGGTGGAAGAGCAGATTGGGAAACAGATTTTGGAAAGGAGCAGAAGTCACAGGGTAGTAATTATGGGGGATTTCAACTTCCCAAATATTGATTGGCAACTCTTTAGATCGAATAGTTTGGATGGGGTAGTGTTTGTGCAGTATGTCCAGGAAGCTTTTCTGACTCAGTATGTAGACTGCCCGACCAGAGGGGAGGCAATATTGGATTTGGTACTAGGTAATGAACCAGGGCAAGTGATAGAGCTGTTGGTGGGCGAGCACTTTGGAGATAGTGATCACAATTCTGTAGCATTCACTGTGGTAATGGAGAGGGATAGGTATGTGCAACAGGGCAAGGTTTACAATTGGGGGAAGGGTAGATATGATGCTGTCAGGCAGGAACTGAGGAGCATAAGTTGGGAGCATATGCTGGCAGGGAAGGGCACGGTCGAAATGTGGAACTTTTTCAAGGAGCAGATAGTAGGGGCCATTGATAAGCATGTCCCTGTCAGACAGGGAAGGGATGGTCATGTGAGGGAACCGTGGTTGACAAGAGAGGTTGAGAGTCTTGTTAGGAAGAAGAAGGATGCGTATATAAGGTTGAGGAAAAAGGGCACAGGCATAGCTCTGGAGGGATACAAGATGGCCAGGAAGGATCTGAAGAAAGGGATTAGGAGAGCTAAGAGGGCATGAAAAATGCTTGGCGGGTAGGATAAAAGAAAACCCCAAGGCCTTTTACGCGTATGTCAGAAATATGAGGATGACTAGGGGGACCGTAGGTCCGGTCAAGGACAATAGCGGGAGACTGTGTGTTGAGCCGGAAGAGATAAGTGAGGTTTTGAATGAGTACTTCTCTTCGGTATTTACGAATGAGAAGGGGTGTATTACTGAAGAGGACGGTGTGAAACAGACTGGTAAGCTCGAGGAAGTGCTCGTTAGGAGGGAAGATGTGTTGGGGTTTTTGAATAACTTGAAGATAGACAAGTCTCCCGGGCCTGACGGGGTATATCCAAGGATGTTATGGGAAGCAAGGGATGAAATTGCAGAGCCGCTGGCAATGATCTTTTCATCTTCTCTGTTGACGGGGGTGGTACCAGGTGATTGGAGGGTGGCAAATGTTGTGCCCCTGTTCAAGAAAGGAAATAGGAACAACCCTGGGAATTACAGGCCAGTTAGTCTTACTTCGGTGGTAGGCAAGTTGATGGAAAAGGTGCTGAGGGATAGGATTTCTGAGCATCTGGAAAGACACTGCTTGATTCGGGACAGTCAGCACGGTTTTGTGAGGGGTAGGTCTTGCCTCACAAGCCTGATTGAATTCTTTGAGCAGGTGACCAAGCAAGTGGATGAGGGTAAACCAGTGGATGTGGTGTACATGGATTTTAGTAAGGCATTTGATAAGGTCCCCCATGGTAGACTTATGGAGAAAGTCAGGAGGCATGGGATAGTGGGGAATGTGGCCAGTTGGATTAAGAATTGGCTAACTGATAGAAGGCAGAGAGTGGTCTTAGATGGTAAATACTCAGCCTGGAGCCCAGTTACCAGTGGCGTGCCACAGGGATCAGTTCTGGGTCCTCTCCTGTTTGTGATTTTTATTAACGACTTGGATGAGGAAGTCGAAGGGTGGGTCAGTAAATTTGCAGATGATACAAAGGTTGGTGGAGTTGTGGATACCGAGGAGGGCTATTGTCGTCTGCAAAGGGACTTGGATAGGTTGCAGTGCTGGGCTGAAAAGTGGCAGATGGAGTTTAACCCTGAAAAGTGTGAGGTCGTCCATTTTGGAAGGACAAACACGAATGCAAAATACTGGGTTAACGGTAGGGTTCTTGGGCATGTGGAGGAGCAGAGAGACCTTGGGGTCTATGTGCATAGATCGTTGAAAGTTGCAACTCAAGTGGATAGGGCTGTGAAGAAGGCATATGGGGTGTTAGCGTTCATTAGCAGAGGGATTGAATTTAAGAGCCGTGAGGTGATGATGCAGCTGTACAGGACCTTGGTAAGGCCTCATTTGGAGTACTGTGTGCAGTTCTGGTCGCCTCATTTTAGGAAGGATGTGGAAGCCTTGGAGAGGGTGCAGAGGAGATTTACCAGGATGTTGCCTGGAATGGAGAATAAGTCTTACGAGGAAAGGCTGAACATTCTAGGCCTCTTCTCATTAGAACGGAGAAGGATGAGGGGTGACATGATAGAGGTTTATAAGATGATCAGGGGAATAGATAGGGTAGACAGTCAGAAACTTTTTCCCCGGGTGGAGCAAAGCGTTACAAGGGGTCATAAATTTAAGGTGAAGGGTGGGAGATATAAGGGGGATGTCAGGGGAAGGTTCTTTACCCAGAGAGTGGTCGGGGCATGGAATACCTTGCCTGGGGAAGTTGTTGAGTCAGAAACTTTAGGGACTTTCAAACGGCTTTTAGATAGGTATATGGATAAAGGAGAATGATGGGGTATAGATTAAATTGTCCTTGACAGAGGACAAAGGATCGGCACAACATCGTGGGCCGAAGGGCCTGTTCTGTGCTGTATTTTTCTATGTTCTATGTTCTATGTTAAAGCTACAGCCTGGTCTGCTGTACTCTCAGTCAGAAAAAGAGACTCTTTCTCAGCATTATTTTTGTGTACCCCAACAAGTCCCATGCATTTACCTCGCAACTTCCAGCATTCAGAATGAAGGTAACCCATCTTGTGGCAATGATAACACTTTGGCTTGTGCCCCTCACTTCTACCCTCAGCACCTTCCTTTCTGGCCTGAGGAGGTGATCCTGGGGCATTCCCAGCTTTCCTTCTTGTCCCTGGCTACTTGCCTTCTTTTCACCCTCCCACTGTCTATCCTTCTCAGGTTTGTGGTGGTGATAGACAAAAGGTTTTGGCTTATTCACAAGCTCAAAATCATCAGCAATTTCCGCCACTTGCCTTACTTTTAAAACTTTCAGGTTATCTCACAATTGGAGGAATTGAATTTTTAAACTCTTCCAAGTAAATCAGTTCTCTAAGATTCTCTTACATGGTTTCCATCTTTAATGCCTGTATCCAGTATTTAAGGTTGATTAGCTTCACCCTCTCAAATTCTATATATGTCTGCCCAGCCAATCTCCGTAAGTTCCGAAACTTCTGATGGTAAGCTTCAGGGACTAAGTCATACGCAGCGAGAATGGCCTTTTTTGCCGTCACACAATCTGCAGATGCCTCTTCAGGAAGCATGGCATAAACTTCATGAGCTCTGCCCATCAACCTGCTTTGCATAAGCAGTGTCTAGCTTTACCTTGTTTACCTCATTTGTTTGGCTATTTCTTTCAAAATATATGAAAAATGCCTCTACGTCCCTTTCCTCAAACTCAGGAAGAGCTTGTATGAATTTAAACAACTTTTTGGGTCCTGAGCTTGATTCAGATTCTTCCTGACCAGAATTTACCCTGGAGTCTAGACCATCCCTTTGTCTTAGTTCCATCTTTTTAAATTCAAATTCCCTTGCATCTTTTTCACGTTCTCTCTGAAATTCATGTCTAAGTCTTTCCAATTCCATTTCTTGTTCTTTTTTGTAGTGAAGCTTAAGATTTTCCAATTCTATTGCTGTTTCATTTTCTTTTTCCTTGTCAACTTTTCTTAATTCTATTTCTTTTTCCTGCTCAAGTCTTTTCATTTCTAGGTGAATTCTAGCCAATTCTACTGCATCACTCTCTGACTTACTATCTTCCTCTTCTTTCAATTTTAAATGTTGGACTGTTACATCAAATATCTCTGCTTTTTTAGCAGCTGATTTCAACTCTAACCCCAATTTTGCTGCCAACTCGAACAACTTAACCTTGGTTAATGTTTTCAAGTCATTGAGGGACACATTCTCCTTTCCTAGAAATCCTGTTGCAACTGCTAATGTCATTCCGATAGCCTTTACCCTTATTCAAGTGGGCGGCACAGTGGTGCAGTGGTTAGCACCACAGCCTCACAGCTCCAGCAACCTGGATTCGATTCTGGGTACTGCCTGTGTGGAGTTTGCAAGTTCTCCCTGTGACCGCGTGGGTTTTTGCCGGGTGCTCCGGTTTCCTCCCACAGCCAAAGACCTGCAGGTTGATAGGTAAATTGGCCATTATAAATTGCCCCTAGTATAGGTAGGGGAATTGAGGGAAGGTGGGGATGTGAGAGGGTAATGGGATTAATGCAGGATTAGTATAAATGGGTGGTTGATGGTCGGCACAGACTCGGTGGGCCGATGGCCTGTTTCAGTGCTGTATCTCGAAATAAATAAATAAGAAACCTGGTTCCTATTAGTTTTTCTATTTCAAATTATTACTCACTTTATAATTCATGTAATTAGCATTGGATTTGAAACCTGCAAGAGCCCCCAATTAATATGTTATGACCAAGGCGGGAGTAATGCACTGTTAATTCAGTCCCACTGCTCCACAGGTCACAGCATGTTAGTCAAGTTTCCCACCTACTGGAAAAATAGCCAAATTAATCCCTTTATTTATCACCAGAATAAAGCACGTCAAACCAGGTTTCTTTAAACAACAAAATTAACTATTATTTCATAAACCAAGCTTTAAATGATAGGGAGATAAATCTATATGTATGAAAAGATTTTATAACTCCGTAATCTTCTTAACCCTCATGTACACACATATACTCAAGTACCAATGGTTAACTGTGGAAAACAGAAATATTGGGCTGAATTTTATTGGGGCACCGCCATCCACAGTGGCACCCTTTGAACTTGTCAGCATTCGCCGGCCACCACCAAGCCCCCGCGAAATTAATCACGGGGAGAGGTGGGACATTCGGCGCAGTGAGAGTGTTTTTGACGGTTGTGCAGCAGGTGCTGGGGCCCTATTTTAAGCACCCCAGCACCTGCTTCCTGACAGCTGTCAAAGAATACTTACCTGACTGCGGAAGAGTGGGGCTGCTGTCAATCTGGCAGCAAAGCAGAAAGTGCTGCAGAAATCCAGCAGGTCAGGCAGCATCTGTGGAGAGAGAAGCAGAGTTAACTTGTCCAAGTTCACAGGCCTGAAAGTTAACTCTGCTTCTCTCTGCACAAATGCTGCCTGACCTGCTGAGTTACCCCAGCACTTTCTGCTTTGCTGCCACATACTTACCCTGCTGTGTCCCAGTGTCCTGTGAGACTTAAATAGTTGCAATCCTTATTTCCCACTCAAGTGTAACATTTCTTCTTGTAGGCATGCCACACGTGGGTGAATAATCTTAATTTTGCACATTACAGGATGTGAGACTTAAATAGGCCATAAAAGGTATTACAGAGGTTTACAGAGAACACACTGACACAAATGGGACTTCACGGGTGTCACAGCAATGTAAATACGTCTGTCATTAAATGTTCCTCACCAACATGTGTGTCCTTTTCTCTGTGGGAATGATGTGTGCCAGCATGTAGCGCCGATGTCACATCCTTTTGCACCATTGGCCCTTCAGGAGAGCCAATGTATACAATAACATCATTGCCAGGCAACCATTGCTCATGAGCGTCACCACAGACTCAGTGACATGGACATTGGCTCAGTCAGCTGCTGCCTCTAATAGTTTACACAGGGATGCTGCAGGTGTGGACTGGTGCACAGCAGGTGAGCGAGGGTGATGTGTGGCTTTCAGAGCTCATGTCGGTTCAGAGCAGCAAAGAAAGGAGCTGGCCTTTTTGGCCCTTAGTACAGGGCATCGCCCTATCCATGCAGGCATTGGAGGCACTCTTTCAGCATGCCAATCTCCTGCTCAATGGTGGCTCATGTAGCTCAGTGGCTGGTGTTGTATCTCTCCTCTGCGGCAGTGGTGGAGTCTCTCACTGGTGTCGGGAGCCGTGTCTGCAAAGGATAGCCCTTATCTCCAAGAAGCCATCCCTCCATCTGAGCCAGGCGGTAGAGTTGCATTGCTGGTTAAAGAGGAAATTGACACAATAGTGAGGAAGGATATTAGCTCTGATGATGTGGAATCTGTATGGGTATAGCTGAGAAACACTAAGGGGCAAAATAGTTAGTGGGGGTTGTATATAGACCCCCAAACTGTCGTGGTGATGTTGGGAATGGCATTAAACAGGAAATTAGAGATGTGTGTGATAAAGGAGCATCTGTAATTATGGGTGACTTGAATCTGCATATAGATTGGGCAAATCAAATTAGTCACAGTACCGTAGAGGAGGAATTCATGGAGTTTATACGGGATGGTTTTCTGGACCAATATGTTGAGGAACCAACTAGAGAACAGGCCATCCTAGACTGGGTATTGTGCAATGAGAGAGGAATAATTGACAATCAAGTGGTGTGAGATCCCTTGGGGATGAGCGACCATGATATGATAGAATTCTTCATCAAGATGGAGAGTGACATAGTTGATTCTGAGACTAGGGTCCTGAATCTTAATAAAGGAAACTACGAAGGTATGAGGCGTCAGTTGGCTATGATGGATTTGGAAACGTTAATTAAAGGGATGACAGTGGATAGGCAATGGCAAACATTCAAAGGGCGCATGGATGAACTGCAACAATTGTTTATTCCTGTCTGGCGCAGAAGTAAATTGGGAAAGGTAGCCAAACCATGGCTTACAACGGAAATTAGAGATAGCATTAGATCCAAGGAAGAGGTATACAAATTTGCCAGAAAAAACAATAGACCTGAGGATTGGGAGCAGTTTAGAATTCAGCAAAGGAGGACCAAGGGATTGATTAAGAAGGGGAAAATAAAGTCCTAGAGCAAGCTTGCAGGGAACATAAAAACTGACTGTAAAATTTTCTATAGGTATGTGAAGAGAAAAAGATTAGTGAAGTCAAATGTAGGTCCCTTACAGCCAGAAACAGGGGAATTTATTATGGGAAACAAAGAAATGGCTGACCAACTAAATGCATACTTTGGTTCTGTCTTCACAAAGGAGGAACACAAATATCATACCAGAAATGTTGGGGAACACAGGGTTTAGTGAGAGGGAGGAACTGAAGGAAATCAGTATTAGTAGAGAAATGGTGTTCAGGAAATTGATGGGATTGAAGGCCAATAAATCCCCAGGGCCTGATAATCTACATCCCAGTGTACTTAAGGAAGTGGCCCTAGAAATAGTGGATGCATTGGTGGTCATTTTCCAAGATTCTAAAGACTCTGGAACAGTTCCGACAGATTGGAGGGTAGCTAATGTAACCCCACTATTTAAAAAGGGAGGTAGAGAGAAAACAGGGAATTATAGACCAGTCAGCCTGACATCGGTTGTGGGGAAAATTCTATAGTCCATTATCAAAGATTTTATAGCAGAGCACTTGGAGAACAGTGGTAGAATCGGACAGAGTCAGCATGGATTTACAAAAGGGAAATCATGCTTGACAAATCTACTAGAATTTTTCGAGGATGTAGCTAGTAGAGTTGATGAGGGGGAGCCAGTGGATGTGGTTTATTTGGACTTTCAGAAGGCTTTCGACAAAGTCCCACATGAGAGATTAGCATGTAAAATTAAAGCACATGGGATTGGAGGTAGTGTATTGCGATGGATAGAAAATTGGATGGATAGAAAATCGGATGGCAGACAGGAAACAAAGAGTAGGAATAAATGGGTCTTTTTCCAAATAGCAGGCAGTGACTAGTGGGGTACGGCAGGGATCAGTGCTAGGCCCCAGCTATTCACAATATATATTAATGATTTAGATGAAAGAACTAAATGTAATATCTCCAAATCTGCAGATGACACAAAACTGGGTGGGAGGGTGAGTTGTGAGGAGGATGCAGAGAGGCTTCAGATTTGGACTAGTTGAGTGAGTAGGCTAATGCCTGGCAGATGCAGTATAATGTGGAAAAATGTGAGGTTACCCACTTTGGTCGCAAAAACAGGAAGGCAGATTATTATCTGAACGGCTATAAACTGAGAGAGGGGAATATGCAATGAGACCTGGGTGTTCTCGTACACCAGTCGCTGAAGGTAAGCATGGAGGTGCAACAGGCAGTAAAAAAAGAAAATGGTATGTTGGCCTTCATAGTGAGAGGGTTCGGGTACAGGAACAGGGATGTCTTGCTGCAATTACACAGGGCTTTGGTGAGGCCACACCTGGAATATTGTGTGCAGTTTTGGTCCTCTTAGCTGAGGGAGGATGTTCTTGCTATAGAGGGAGTGCAGCGAAGGTTTACCAGACTGATTCCTGGGATGGCGTATGAGGAGAGATTGAGTCAGTTAGAATTATATTCGTTGGAGTTCAGAAGAGTGAGGGAAGATCTCACAGAAACCTATAAAATTCCAACAGGACTTGACAGGATAGATGCAGGAAGGATGTTACCGATGGTGGGGGAGTCCAGAACCAGGGGTCATAGTCTAAGGATACGGGGTAAACCTTTCAGGACTGAGATGAGGAGAAATTTCTTCACCCAGGGAGTGGTGAGCCTGTGGAATTTGCTACCACATAAAGCAGTTGAGGCCAAAACATGGTATGTTTTCAAGAAGGAGTTAGATATACCTCTTGGGTCTAAAGGGATCAAAGGGTATGGGGGGAAAGCGGGAACAGGCTACTGAGTTGGATGATCAGCCATGATCATAATGAATGGCGGAGCAGGGTCGAAGGGCCAAATGGCCTACTCCTGCTCCTATTTTCTATAGTTCTATGTTATATCTCTATGGGGTGTTCACATACCAGCTTCACCTAGATTGAGAGGGCTTCTTTAATGGTGATGTCTGCAGGTGGTAGCCTGGTGGGAGGCCTGATGGCCACATGAGTGCAGTCTATGGACATTACAACCTATGGTTCTCCGGCAATGGTGCCAGAACCAATGGCCCTCTGGGCTAGGCTGTGAGAGTCCGTCCTGAAGTGGACATACTCACTGGCTCTCTGGTGCAGGGTATTGGTGACCTCCCTGATGCAGCGATGCACTGCTGACTGTGTGACCCCACAAAGGTCTCTGGTGGGCCCCTGAAAGGCTGCAGAGGCGTCAGGCTTGAGAACTGCTGCCACTATGAGGAACAAAGGCATGGGATGTGCAACGGAGCCCATGGACTGCATGTCATCCTTGAGCAGACACAGAGCCTTGTCACCACCATCTCTATATGCGCAATCTCCACTGACACTGGTGCTCTGACATGGCATGTCATGTGTGGTCTGTAGATGCATGGCATATGTAATGGCAAGTTCCCCTTGGGGGCTGCTGTTCATGACCGGGGGCTTCTATGTGGATCGCACCTGCCTGTTGGTATTGCCTCTGGCGCATATGGATCCTCACGCGCAGAGGATTACACAATGTAGGATGAGCCATACCTATTTCCATGTGATAAATAAAGTTGAACCCTGCATGTATTCAAAGGTTCCTAACAGGGCATGGTTTGGTGTTGACGGGTATATCAGCTGCTTGCCTGGATCAACTATGTGGCGTGCCATGGCATTGCCCATCTTGGCCAACACTCAGCACAGCATGACCACATCAAGATCCTACCAGCTAAATCAATTGCCCCCACCATCCATAAAGCCTTGGTGCTCCTGCCCTTTCTAGTGCCCTTCCCACACACAGGGTGCCTAGTGTGCCATTGCCCCTCACAAACACTGAGTATACACTGTTAACGGAGGATTGGTACATGGTACCTCCCTTCATGCTAGCACAGCTTTCCCTCCAGTAATCCCAGACCCCCATGCCTTTCAGAATACAGAGTGCGACCCCTGCATATCCCCCCTCCTCCCTTTAAGAATGCAGAGTTCGACCCCTTGAATATCTCCCCTCCCTCCTCCCTTTAGGAATGCAGAGTTAGACCCCTGTGTATCCCCCCCTCTCTTTTAGAATGCAGTTAGACCCCTGAATAACCACCCCCCACTCTCCCTTCTGTGAGTGAGTCCCCTGATGAACACAACTTATCTTCTCTGGAGACAACGTCTGCCTTGAAGACCCACCAGCTTTTCAGATCGTGAAGGGGATGGCACATGACGGCCGCCTGTTCAGCAAAAAATCCGGAAGTGTCAGTGGAGAGGCAGCGGGTTGCATAATAGCATAGGTAAGTACTCCTTACCTATGCTAATTGTGGTGCTGCCGCTATGCGGTGGGGTGGCCACACCGAGGTCCCGCCGCTGCCAGTAATATGCGGTGAGCCCTTCTCGACATCGTGAGTCGAGGCGGGCCACTCACTGCAGCATTTTTCCGGCCCTTGTCCCGCGACCTGTGGTGTCGAGGGGCCGGTAAAATACAGCCCATTGACTTTATAACAGTTTCTTAGGAATAATAAAATAACTGGTTTGTAACTTCTGGTTGTATTTTCCTGGCTCAGTGAGGTGTCCCAGAATCGAATAGTCAGATGTTATTCAATGTCTCTCCAGGTAAAATTGATGAACAGTCTGGGGTGGGTAGGCATTCAAGGTAGTCTGCCTGCAGCAGGCATCCCACAAATCTTTCAACAACAGGTTGTAGCAACAGGTCTGTTTCAATTTTCAAGTAGCAGTCTAACAGTAGAAACATTATTGAGATTTCAGGAACTTCCAAAAATACAAAAGTTAACAGGAATTCCTCTGAGCAAAGGAGTCTTCTCCACAGAGCACAGAAACTACAGAACTCACTCTTCAGGCAGGGATTCTTGACTGGAGGCAACGGCAACCTGCCACAACAGAAATACAGGCTTCCTTTCTCCAAAGCGTGTAGCAACTCCTCTTTTCTCTGGGTCTCTTCCTCTCTTCATGCATAAACAGCAACAAGGGTTCTAGCTCCCATACATTAGATTTGCAACTCCCTCACAGTTCATTTGACTTCATGAAGAGATTAGAATTTAACTTGATACAGGAATTATTTTTCAAGAGAAAGAGTTTACTTTGGGCTGTATTCCTGACCAGTTTCCAGCAGTAACTCTTTGATCTGCTCACAGCTCCCCTGGTCACTTTTGCACTGCCAAAATGAAACTGAAAGCCTTTTTTTAACAGAAATCACAAGGCTGTAATAATATCTTCCTGTGGCTTAGATACAAATTGCCTTGCAGCATGTCAACATTCAGTAACTGTTCACAAAAAATAACAACAGGTCTTAAAGGCACACAGACCTCTTAGTTTTTGGGAAAAAAACTCTTATGGCAAGACTGTTGTAAAATCTTCCTGTTGCTTAGATACAAATTGCCTTGCAGCTTGCACTCCAAATACCAAATGTTAACATTCAGTTCCTGTTCACAGAAAATACCAACACATCTTAAAGGCACACAGCCCTCTTAATTTCTTTTAAAAAAAAGGGCGGCACAGTGGCGCAGTGGTTAGCACCGCAGCCTCACAGCTCCAGCGACCCGGGTTCAATTCTGGGTACTGCCTGTGTGGAGTTCGCAAGTTCTCTCTGTGTCTGCGTGGGTTTCCTCCAGGTGCTCCGGTTTCCTCCCACAGCCAAAAGACTTGCAGGTTGATAGGTAAATTGGCCATCATAAATTGCCCCTAGTATAGGTAGGTGGTAGGGGAATATAGGGACAGGTGAGGATATGGTAGGAATATGGGATTAGTGTAGGATTAGTATAAATGGGTGGTTAATGGTCGGCACAGACTCGGTGGGCCGAAGGGCCTGTTTCAGTGCTGTATCTCTAAATCTAAAAATAAAAATCTAAAATCTCTTATGACATGTTTGTTTTCACAATAAGCATCACAATATCATCCGGAAAATTGGGATGAAGAATCATGTCTGTAAGAGCAGCATTATTATCCTTGCATAGAATTGCTAACCCAGACTACTTCATTGATCATTGCAACAAATGCATCATTTCATGTTCCTCATATGATTGTGCTGAATAACTCCTCGAAGCTAGTTTCCAAGATAATGTCATGAATATTCATTATTAAATAAAAAGATTTTAAAAAAGCAGTACTAAAATTCATTATACTTCTTTCATATTTTAAAAGCATCGTCCTGGTGTTCAGATGTCTTCTTGATGCACTTATTGCAGTCAAAACATTTTGCATATATTCCACTGGATATAAAACGTGGAAAGTATAGGATGCTTCAGACATCATCAAATGTATTCAGAAGGAGGTTGGTTGTAGAAGAAAAATAGCAGATAACTGCACAATCATAATGCAATTACAATTAATACCAATAGTATATTTTTGCAAGTGACATATTTGTGAGGACACCATCACAAAATATTAAATACATTCAGATTAAAAGAAGAGGCTTCAATGACTGTTCCTCAGGGGCATATAGCATACCAGTTACAGAGGAACATCCAAAATGCAACCTTTAGTTAAAAAGGTAAATAATCTAGTGACCAAAACCCACAATATGATGGAGCATACGTGTCTTTGCAAAAGAGGATTGGCATTTTGTTTCCTCTCATTACAGTAAAAAGTACTGTATGGGAAGACAACAATATTTTTATTGGAAAATTAACTCACCTGTCAAATATTTGAGGGAAAATATGATAATTTTTGCAGAATGTTAATTCACACATTTTGTGGACAATTTGAATCAAATATTGATGAGTCAAATGATATTGCAGGGAAATGAAATGTAATGTATGATTTATTTTGTAAAAACAATAGAACCATAGAACTATAGAAAAATTATGGCACAAAAGGAGGCCATTCAGCCCATCGTGTCTGCGCTGGCCAAACCTTGTACATTGAATTGCTGACACTGCAGAAGTGTATACATAGGAGCATCATTTCTGAATTTATTGGCAATGGTTATTGGCAATAATTTTTATTACATGTCTATGTGCATGACAAAACTATCAGTGAAATCTAGTACTAATATCTAGATACTGCTCATCTGTGGGCTATACTTGCACTTGAGAAGAGATTGTCACTCATCACAAGAGGTTCTATTAATTTATTCACAATTTCTAAAGGAAACAACTAAAATTATCAAATTGAAGACTACTTTTATTTATAAGAAAGATGCCATGCATGTAATCATTAAAAAAAATGGTTGACCTATATTTGATTCATGAGAAAGGACTGAATAGTTCACAGATTTAACAATTCACAATGAAATACATTGGTGGTGACAATCTCTGAAGTAACAGACTAACCTTGCATCCAATTCAGCCAACATTCAGGCTTCCTTTTGGGGGTATAATTGATGGTTACAGTCAAATGTAATATTTAAGAAGTCAAACCAGGAATGACTGAAGGTATTAGTAGACTGGACCTATATGTTACCTTGATCAAATTGGATAGCATAACTACAGAAGAAGAATTGGTAGTTGGTCCGGGTCCGGGGCTGATCGCAAAAATAAGGTTCTACTCTCGGAGGATAAATATATCACATTTTATATTGTTTCTGTATCCAACAGTTTGATGATGTAATATACTTATTTCAGACAAAATTAACTATTAGAAAGCATTACTTAAAGACTGAAATTAGATGCACACACAAAATTTTTAAAAATGTGCTTCTTTATTTCTATGTATTAATACACAAAGCATTAATTGCAGTGTTTCAGATCAGGCTTTGTTGAAATAATTAATAAACATGTTCAGTCTATCTCTTCATGTTGGACACCACTGTTTGAGATTTGTTACTTCATTGACCTGAAAAGAACACATTTTACATTAGGCAGTTTTACTCAGATACAACAGATCCACAAATCACTGAAGAAAGAAGATGTAGCCCAGTAAATTCTGATCATATATGAACAGGCCAGTCTGAAACTTACTCAAATTGATCACTGTGGTTTTGTAATTTCAGGATGTGATTTTTTTTTTACAGATATAGGGCAGCACAGTGGTTAGCACCGCAGCCTCACAGCTCCAGTAACTCGGGTTCAGTTCTGGGTACTGCCTGTGCGGAGTTTGCAAGTTCTCCCTGTGACCGTGTGGGTTTCTGCCGCGTGCTCCGGTTTCCTCCCACAGCCAAAGTCTTGTAGGTTGATAGGTAAATTGGTCATTGTAAATTGCCCCTAGTGTAGGTAGGTGGTAGGAGAATGGTGGGGATGTAGTAGGGAATATGGGATTAATGTAGGATTAGTATAAATGGGTGGTTGTTGGTCAGCACAGACTTGGTGGGCTGAATGGCCTGTTTCATTGCTGTATCTCTAAATGAATGAAAATATAATCCATACCAAAGAAATTTCATAACATTCATGTTTACACATATTTTGCAGCAAAGACTAGCATTTAGACAGATTTTAAAATATTTTAATTCACTTTTTAAAATATATACAAATAAGATTTGTATATATTTTAAAAAGTTAATTAAAATAAGATTTGTATTGATTTAGGGGAATCAAGGGCCAACATTAGCATTTGACAGGTGCCTTTGCTGTTTTAACATAGGTCAGACTTATGTGTACATAGTATATCCAATTTCTAATAATTTGCTAATCATAATTAATCTGCTAAGATATGTATCATATATGTCAAAAATCAACACCACTGGTTATGTTTATAAGGGATATAGTACATTTGTGTAACAGGATTTGATTGCAAAACACCTAAGCAGCAAAGCCACAAGTTTTTTATAGTTGGGTTGTAAAAGAAGAATCATTCCAGAATTCCTGAGGTGTCCCATTTATCCAATGTAAGTGCTACAGAATATTAGAATATTCATTACGGCACATTTTACATTAAATATGTTAATTTGAATAATTTTTAAAAATTATTTTATCATGAATGCACCTTATGATTGAGATTCAGCATTACTGGACTGAATTCAGTCAGCATAGTCTCATGCATATTGTTGCAATGGATCATTGTTGAGGCTCATTGTAGGCCTACTGAAATGAATATCACACCACTCATACAGCTGTTATACAGGGCATATATAGTACATGCAAAGTATATTCCCTCTCAATGAAATGCTCCCCTTTCAGGGAATTCATTTCCAGTGTATTATGTATACAAAATAGTATTTATAATTTCACATTGAAAATTCCAGCCCATTAAGTGTCTGTCACACTTAAAAAGTAAAGAAAAGCTGTTTCATGTTGGTTTCTTCTGACCGACAGCTTGAAATTACAAGCATCTGCAAATTTTTCTCATTAACAGTAATTAACCATGAATTGGCCACAGATTTTCCCTGTGTACAGTAATTAGACTTTGTGATCTTAAAGGGACAGACTAGATTAAATATAGCTGTGGAATAATTCAATATGCATTACACGGTATAATACACTTTTTATTTTTTAAAATCATCTGACTTATTTTGAGCAATGTTATGGGACAGCCCAAGTAATTCTGAAAGAATTAAAGCTAGCAATCATTAAAATGCCACCATAATCTCATGCACCATGTAGTGCTGTGGCAAGACTTTATTCCTAGTGTGTGATGATTGAGCTGATGGGCAGAGTGTAGAGTTTGCCTCCACATACTATGGAAGAGAAACATGGCTCTCAATGGGCTAAGCAGCTGAATCACAGCCCAAGTTTGCTGATCATTTCCATTCCCTGGTGGCAGTGTGAACAGAGTAAAACTGAGTTGCAATTAATATGTGGTCAAATAAGCTGTGTTATGCAGTCCCCCCACCTGCCAAGAATGAGGCATATTAACTTCATCATAAGAACATTGATTTGAAAACTGTTGCTGAAGTGAAGAAAGGACTTGTTTAAAAAAAATCATCAGGCCCTTGGCTGGAAAGACATTTGCATATTAACCGACAGTGCTTGTGGAGACAAAGGGGTTACTTCCTTTATCCAATTTAACCCACAATGGACTTTGAGCAGCAGACATTGAAGGTGAGGGAGCTCAAATTTCAGGATGACTGCTGGGATGGCCAAATCCACAAACAGACATCGTCAGACCAGCTGGTCACGCGACTAGACTGTTTGGAAACCTGGCTTTTCTGAATTGTACAAACAGTTTTGAACAAAACGACTGTTTGCTCATGGAGTGAGAAGACCGCTCCTGTCTGCTCCCATCTCTTTCTCACAAGCCTCTGGACCCACTGAGGACACATGAACTTCAAGAGAGAAAAGTTTCCTACATCAAACAAGGATTAAGAGGAATACTGAGCCCCAACGAAAAGCAAGACCGACCTACAATCAAGGACTTTACAGCGAGCTTGAAGAACAGTAACCAAAACCATCTTCAGATATTTCCTTTAACTTTTCCACTTTATTTCTTCTGCTCTTTTCTGTCTCTATCTGCATATGTGCATCACGTATGCATGCGAGCATGGGCACGTCGTGTATCCATAGGCATTAACCGAATTAGAATTTAAGTTTAATAAAGTTCGACCTTTTTTCTTTAAACCTAAGAAAACCTGTTTGGCTAGTTTCTTTGCCTTATAATTGGAAGTTCATAAACAAGGATTCACTAAGGGGAGCTAAAAAAAACGGTGTGTTTAAAATTAAACCCTGTTATGGTAAGACCAGGTGAAGGCTGCGAGGGAACCCTAGACTCCTTTTTCACCTGGTCGTAACAGCTGCTAAGACTCACCTTTCAGAATCATATGTGAAGAATACAGCTTGGAGGTCTTTTTCCCAGTGGCCTTGGATCTATGAATTGCAAGAAGAGTAAAGTGAGAAAACCAGAAAACAAAATTGGAGTGTAAAAGACAGAAGATTTTTAAAAAGGGTAAAATGTTCTGACTTATGTGGTAGATTTTCATTTTCACTATCTGGATGGTAATCCAACAGTGTGGATCAATGGAATGAAAATCAGGTGAGTTCTACAAGGGCAGGCGTTCTGGCCAGCCTGATCACCACCCAGCTAGAAAAGAGAAAAATCTACCCTACATTTCCCCATTATGGAAATTGAACTATGATGTGCTTCTCCGAAGTTTATCTGCCATATTAGATGTAAGATTGTACCAACATGAATCACTGGTGATAGAAAGCACCTGTATAATATTATAACTAACCCTAGGGACAAAGGGACATACTCACAGAACAGCAATTCAGTAACTCTACAGCCTGCAAGCCATCAATTTAACTACATGTAAATTAATATAATGCCAAAAAAAATGTTTGATTCAACTTAACCTTTGGAATAATTCCCCAGTCATTGCTAGTGGTAAAGATTCTACCCAAATGAGTTTGAGGTTCATAACAACTTACATTCCTCATATATAAATCTATGGCCAAGAATTTCTTCAGAGCTACTCCTGTTCTGTCACTGTAGATTTACTGTAAGTGCGGCAGAAACTCCATTTACACATGCAAATAGGGTTTCCACCGTACTTCTGGTGAAGTTACGATAGCGAAGCAAGTGCTGGTCTGAGAAACCTCCGGGCCAATGTCTCAGAGCACTTTACTCTTTTGAACATCTGTCAATTTTCTTTGAATGCCCATAAATTTTCTGCCTCCTCTTTAGTAATGTGTTAGCAATTTTGCATTTCTAATTGGTTATTTTCTACTTTTGTTAATTGCCAGTCATAATGCACAAATCCCTTCTTCTCCCAAGAGCTTTTAGCTCAATCACATTGCCATAAGAAAGAACTTGCCCATTTATGTTACACAAAGAAAATCTTCCCAAACATATTGCAACAACATCAAAAAGAATTATTTGAAATACATTCTCCATCACATTCTCACTCAGCCTCAGCCCGAGAAGAAAGCTTTTGACAATAGTGTTACTTTAAATGTTTCAAGTTCTGAGATGAGTGGCAGGGAGATTGCCCCAAAAAGCTGCAATTCCATTTACAGTATATGGATTTAGAGATGCCTTTGCTTTTATGGGCTTTCACTTTCTTTGTTGGGTAATCTGTGCTGCTCTCACACCTACCTGCACTGCGCTCCTAGGCCAAGCCGTCCTCCCCTCCAGGGCCCATCTGTGATCCATTTCTGTTCCCTCCCTTGCAGCTCAATTGCTCCTCTGCCTCCGCATCATCCCTTATATGTCTGTCCCAAAGTACGTATTCAAGATATGATCCCTCCCTATTCAGGTCGTGGTTCTTTCCTATTAGAACCTTGGGCTGACTTTCCCTCTCTCTCTAATTTAGACTCAAGGGTTCAGGGTATTTTGTTTAAACAGAAGACACACAGCACCAATCCTCCTCAGCATGTAAGTAATAAATTAATCCACTAATGTTTACAAAATTACTTCTGAAATTACACAACTTTGCCTTGGAACATGTTAGCCAGAAGGAAAGGCAAATGCTCTGTCAAGATCACCCAACAATGCAGTAAATGCTTATTTACACGATAGTATCTGTTAGTGAAAGTTAGGTAGTTAATTCTTCAGGTTACCTTTCTTCATCCAAAGATTTTAATTTAGCTATAGTGAAATTATATTCATAATCTGTGACTGAATGGTGCTGTGCCCATAAGATACCCTTTCACTCCCAAAAATTGAACCTTTGACCACCCTCCCCCTTCATCTTTGCAAACTCCTGCATCATCTCCAACATCCTTTTCCATTCTAAAGTCCTTGAATGTGTTGTTGCCTCCCAAATCCATGCCTATCTTTCCTGGAATTCCATGTTTGAATTCCTCCAATCAGGTTTCCATGCATGCCACAGTACTGAAACTGCTCTTATCAAAAACATAAATGGCATCCTATGTGACCATGACAAAGGAAAACTAACCCTCTTCATCTTTCTTGACCTGTCTGCAGCCTTTGACACAGTTGATCACACCATCGTCTGCTAATGCCTCTCCACTATTGTCCAGCTGGGTGGGACTGCACTCGCCTGGTTCCATTCTTATCTATCCAGTTGTATCCAGAAAATCACCTGCAATGGTTTCTCTTCCTAGTCTGACACAGTTACCTCTTGTGTCACCCAAAGATCTATCTTTGGCCCCTTCTATTTCTCATTTATATGCTACCCCTTGGCAATATCACCCAAAAACATGTTAGTTTCCACATGTATACAAACTGCACCCAGTCTACCTTATTACCACCTCTCTCGAACACTTCACTGTCTCTAAATTGTCAGACTGCTTGTCTGACATCAAGTACTGGACGAGCAGAAATTTCCGCCAATTAAATATTGGCTAGACCGAAGCATTGCCTTCAGTCCCCAACACAAACTTCATTCCCTAAGCTATCAACTTCAGCCCTCTCTTGGGCAATTGTCTGAGGCTGAACCAGACAGTTCATAAACTTCGTGTCATATTTGACCTTGAGATGAGCTTCCAACCATATATCCGTGCCATCACTAAGACTGCCTATTTCCACCTCTGTAACATCGGCCGACTCCACCCCTGCCTCAGGTCATCTGCTGCTGAAATCCTCATCCATGCCTTTGTTACCACTAAACTTGACTATTCCAATGCAGTAAAATAAAAGCAAAATACTGCATATGCTGGAAATCTGAAATAAAAACAAGAAATGCTGGAAATACTTAGCAGGTCTGGCAGCATCTGTGCAGAGAGAAGCAGAGTTAACATTTCTGAAGAAGAGTCACTAACCTGAAACATTAACTCTGCTTCTCTCTCCACAGATGCTGCCAGACCTGCTGAGTATTTCTGGCATTTCTTGTTTCTATTCCAAAGCAGTCCTGGCAGGCCATCCATGTTCTACCCTCAATAAACTTGAGGTTATCTTAAACTTTACTGCCCATGTCCTAACTTGCACCAAGTCCCGTTCACCCATCGCCCCTGTGCTTGTTGACCTACATGACCTCCTGATTAAGCAATGCATCAATTTCAAAAATCTCATCTTTGTTTTCAAAACCCTCCAGTATCTCACCCCTCCCTATCTCTATAATCTCCTCCAACCCCAGAACCCCCTGAGCTATTTGCACTCCTCTAATTCTAGCCTCTTGAACACCCCCGATTTTAATTGCTCCACCATTGGTAACCGTGGCTTCAGCTGCCTAGGCCTAAGCTCTGGATTCCCTCCCTAAATCTCTCAGTGTTTCTATCTCTCTTTCCTCCTTTAGGATGCTTCTTAAAAGCTACCTATTTGATAAAGTTTTTTCTCATCTGCCCTAATATCTCCTTAGTGGCTCGATGTCAACTTTTATTTTATAATGCTGTTGTGAAATTCCTTTAAAGGCTCTATATAAATACAAATTGTTGTTCAAATCCATACAAGACTGATGAGATAAAACATCTTCATTTGGCTGCACAAAATGTGTGTGGAATGAGCTGGGCTGTTCTTCCTCAATTATTAGTGGGCAAAGACTAACAGTATAAAGCTGTGCACAAACTGGCATTAAATTAAGGGCGGGTTGGTGGCGGAGGGGGGCGTAAAATGGAGTGGGAGGCTCGGGGACCCTTCCCGACCCACTCCCACCTCCACCACCATTTTATGCGGGGCGGTGGCAGCAAAAACTGGCCCGCCCACCCCAGGCCAATCAAGGTCCTTAATTGACTAGTTAACAGCCACTTAAGGACTTCCACCCACCGCCAAGGGGATTTTACCCTGGCCTTTTGGGCAGGCCTGCCTAAGAAAAGCCACCTGACAAAAGCAGGCAGCTTTCTGACGGCCTAGTGGGGGGACCTCCTGGTCAGGTACACCCCCCCATCCACCCAATCGACCTCCTTGCCTCGTTGGGGCCTGACCAATCACCCCCGGCCAGGTCCCAACAACTCACCTTTGAATCGGGGCCATCCTTCCTCTTCTTGTGGAAGCTGAGTTGCAGTCCCAGCTGTGGCCACTGCTCCTGGTGGCACTGATGGGACTAAGAGTTGCTGGTCCGCTGATGGACTGGATCCCCAGGCCTGGCGGGGCAGGATCGCCACCAACTTTTCGGTAGGTGGATGTCTCCCATCCACCAAGGCAAAAATTCTGGCCAACGTTTCAGGTCTGACAAAAGGTCATCAATCTGAAGCAATGGGCAGGATTTCAAATAATCAGTGATGGCGGGAATGGGAGCAGGTGGTCACATAAACCTGCCCCTTAGGTAGGCAAGACAATTTCCCAATGCAAAACTGGTGCACTCAGATTTTGAATGGTGCCGATTGCAGCCAGAAGAAGCAAGCACCCGTGCTGTGTAATTGGCCAATGAAGCATATCAATGTGTTTGTTGGCAGCTCATTTAAGGGTCAGAATTGGATTTTGCTTCTAAGGGGCGGGTTCAACGTGCCATCTGAATGATGACAGGGAGGCAGAGGCAGTAACAGAGTCGGAGCAATCTGGAATGGTGGCATAGAGGCAAGAAGCAGCATTGAAGGAGGAAGACTGAGAAATGGCCCTCATTCACAGGCAAGCAGTTGTGCTTAGTAATAAGAAATATCCTGCATATCCTTGCAGTCTTGACAAGGGCATGCATCCTGTGCATATCAGTGTGCTGTTCCTGCATCCACTCTGAGTGATATTGCACATGGCTCTACAAGAGGTTGGCCACTCTCTCAATGGAGGAGCTCTTGCGTTCAAAGCACTGAGTCGTTGTGCAGCACATGGGACTCCTCCATTCTCATCACATGGCTCCACAGAGTTTTGGGTAGCTCCAACATGTGGGCACATGTCTCACACTTGTTCTCCAGGTAGAGTCATCTGTTTTGTAACTCCCAAGGCAATGCATCTCCACCCTGCTAAGCAGGTCTGCGCCTGTCCTCCATCCTCCGAGGGGTACTGGCCACAGATGACTCTGCCTCTCCCGAATCGTCCTGCTCTGAAGTGTTGTGTGTTTCACCCTATTCCACCTTCTCTAATAATGTGCAAGGACCCACCAAGGTGTGAGGGTCTGCATTGTTGGAAGGTGCGCTGGTAAGATGTGACAGTGCAGGCTCTGAGGTCTCTTCCTCCTCTGACTCCTTGGGAACTTGCTCTCTGAGCATGAACTCCTGCCCCTCTGCAGCTGGCCCTGTGAGAGACGTAAGAGAAGATGGTGATAAGAGATCAGGATAGTCAACAGATGCTTCTGCTGCTTAAAATAATAAAACTACAGCTTATGCATTGACAGCTAATGGCACAGGGATCATTGCCATGCATCCACTGAACATGGAGATGTTGAGATCTTTTCACCTTGCCAATGGCAGTTCCTGCTTCTCTGTCCCCAGCGTCCCCGAGGCTGGACAGATTGCCACATCAAGGGCTTGTTCCTCCAATTGTGTCAGTACCATAAGCTGGGTCACCACAATATCCAGGCATGTCCTCTCATTCTCCTGAACATTCAACTCCCTTTTGGCCTACAAGATGAAGAATGGTGCCGTTAGGACAATGTCTCCCTCCCTCTCCACTTGTAGCCTCTCATTCGCAGATGATATTGCAGTCTGCACTCCAGCCTCCTCACTAGCGGCACTGGGGTTCTGACCTCTCCAATGGGGAGGAGAACTCTATCCATCCTTATGACGCCTCTCTCTTTTGCACTCTGGTGACTGCTGATTGGGAAGCATATCATCTGGGTCTTTCTTGGCCCTCACATTGCCAGACCTAAGAAGGTCATTAACATGCTTCTGGCACTGCACCCAGTTCCTCCTCACCACTCCTCTGCTGTTGACCTTGTGTGCCACCTCCAGCCAAGCCCTCTTGATGAGTCTTGCTGGCCTTCTGCTGCTGCTGGCCATGAAGAGTATGCTCCTGCACGCAGCCACTACCTCCACCAGCACCTCCGGCAAGTCGTCAGCAAAACAGGGAAGGATCGGGGGGCCTGCCCTGGTACGGGAGTCCTCGCTGGCCACTGCCCTCTTCTCAGGTTGTGCTGTGTTTTTGGATGAATAGCAGCCTCAGCAATGGCTGCCACCCACCCTTTGAATTGGGCCTGCTGCTGCCTCAGTCCCGCCTCCTTCCCGTATCTGCCACCACTAATTGGCTGGCAAAAGCGACTCGAGGCCAATTAAGCTCGCTGACTAAAAATTGTGACGCATGCACGTTTCCATGTCAGCACGGAGTCAGGACCCGGAGGTCGGCTTGATGTCGGGGTTTCAACCCGCAATTTAAAATCCCGTCAGCTAACTCTGTTTCTCTCTCCACAGATGCTGCGTGACCTGCTGAGTATTTCCAGCATTTACTATTTTTATTCCTAAACTAACTGTTTTCTTTGTTTTCAGTTATTACTGTGACACTATAATAAACATCAATATGACAGTAATAAAGCTAGTCAAAAGTCTGGAAAGGCTTTAATGCTGTATCATTGATCCTAAGCTACCAAAGGAAATGCTAAAACACTATATTATGTGAGTATTAAAAATTCAAATGTGACTCGTATTTGTTCCATTTTCCTTCTTCCTCTGATTGCCTTTGCAATAAAAGGTTGAAATCTTGTCCAATAAAAATTTAGGGCTGCTAAGAATACACCACAAAAATCTGAGAATAAGAGCAGCGTTTAATTGGTCATATCTTCACTGCAGATCTAAACTCCCTGTTAGGGGCAAATTGAATGATTAATACCATGAAGACCTTGCATGCAGCACAGAAGCAGGCCATTCAGCTGGTTGAATTTACACTGGTTCTTTGCTACAACAATCCAATTGAATTCCACTGCCCTAGACATTTATCCATGTTAAATTGCAGCTGCCACTTGTCTGTCCATTCCACTGTCTTGGTTATGTCTTCCTAAAGTCTTTTACAGATTGTCAAATCTCCTACATTTCTGTCATCAACAAATTTTGAGATTGTGCTCCCCATGTCCAAGATCAAATCATCTGTATACACCAAGTACAAGGGAAACCTGTTATCTAGTGTTGCAACAGGCCACATAGAGGGCTGGATTTTGTAGTCCCACCGCCGCCCCTGGTAGTGGGTGCAGAACGTGGCGGCCGTCCCCCACGGGACCTGCACCGCCGCGATTATGTGGCAGGTGGCCACTTTACATATTTACGGCAGCCGCCTCACACAATCATGTGACGGGGGCGGCCTCAGCAATGCCGTTCAGGGCGTCACCTGTTGAAGGAGCAGGTGCTGTTGCCATTTTTAAAAGGCTGCCAGCCCTGCAAACAGCACATTGCAGAGTTCACCCCTTCCCCACCTCAGGACGGGAAAGTGAAGGCACGTGAGTACCGCACATTGTGCTGAAGATCGGGAACTGAAGGTAAAATCGCTGTGGTTTACATTTTAATTCATGCAAATATGTAATTTAAATATACTAACTCAGGTACCATCGCAGACCGGCGGAGGGGCTACCATGGAGCTTCCCCACCGCCGGGAAGATCGGGCCCGGCCATCCTGGTGTCGGGTTTTGTGGCGGCCACTGCTACTTCGATTTTCCAGCCCCTGCACCCCTGCCACAGAACATGAGGTCAGGCTGGGAATAAAATCCAGCCCAGAGTTTTTTTTAATAAATAACTTCTTAGTAATCGACTGCAGAATAATTTATTATATTAGGCAAAATGGGAATTTTGAAAATGTAAAAGTTTTTAAGAAAAAGTTAAAATTTTTGGCAGGCACTGTCAGCTGTATCATGTTATGTCTAGTCACTGCAGCACCTTCCCTCCACTTTCCTGAGGTGGATGCTTCAACAGCACTGAAGATGGCTCCCATCCCTTCCCTCATTACTTCAATCAACCTCATACGGAGTCAGGGGAACTGGCAAAGGGCAGGCAAATGTCCTTTTCTGCTGCTGAGTGGCAAAGAGGAACCTTCAGCTCTATATATGTATCTTTGAGAAATATACAACTTTGTGTCATGTGTATGTTAATGAAATAAAGCAAAAATGGATTTCCCAACCAACTATTCAAGAAGAGAGTGCCTGTTAAAGACTGTTATATTTCTCTCCTGAGCATTGTAATTCACTGCTACATCGCAAATGAAATTCCTGTTGGTGCCACATTTTAACTGCTACTATCAAATGTACAATCACTGCACTAATGGCAGAAATAATATTTAGCACCAATGAGAAAAGGTAACTCGCTATTTCCTTTAGCTATTAATAACATTTGGTTAGGGCGACAATACACAGGACTTGGTATTTAGGAATTCTTTAAGAAGTTGAAATGATAATATATGAAAGTGATCTGAAATTTACAAAAAAGTTAACATGTTAGCTCCACCAATTGGCCCATAGATGATGACACTTTCCAGCATAGCACAATGTCCTACGGAATGAAAGGTCTGAGATTCGATTCTATTTAGGCTGAGTCAGCTGATCTCAGTCAGAGCCGGTGTTAGAACAGTCGTCTTCAGTGCCTCTGGGGTAAGGATTGTTAAGATCAGCCAGAGTTACTGCTCCTGACCACTATGAAAAGTGCACATGTATAGAGATCAAACAAGAAAAAAGTCAACTCAGCTTTGATACCCTCATGTGGGGTGGAATAAATTGAGAACTGCTCAAAACTGGGTATCCATGAGACATTGTGGGCTACCAGCAGCACCAAAATTGTATACCATCGCAATCTGTGACCATATGGTACATCATATCCCGAATGCTTCATCATCATTAAGCCAGTTCAATGAGGACTATAGAAGAACATGCTCATGAACAGCATTAGGTGCACCTGAAAATGAGGTGCTTATCTGTTGAAGCTACAACACAGGATTACAAGCATGTTATACAGTAGAAGCAGCATGCAGTGGATCAGGTCAAAGTTCGATAAACCTGCCACATCCAGCCATGCATGTTGGTGGGCAATTAAGCAACTAATGGGATGAGAGTGAGCATTGTGTGATGAACGGTTCACCCCCTGACATCCCATCAATTCTCTCCCTCCTACAAATCAGGGGTATGTTGCAATACCTTCCACCTGCCTGGATGGGTGCAGCTGCAACAACATTCAAGAAGCTTGACACCATCTTGGATAATGCAATCTGCTTGATAAGTACCTCATCCTCTAGCCTAAACATCCATTCTATCTACCATTGGAATACTGTGGCTGCAGTATGTACTATCTACAGGATATATGCCAGCAAGTCTCCAAGGCTTCTTTGACTGCACCACCCAAAGGAAAAGGGCAGCAGATGCATGGGTGCACCATCACCTTAAAGATTCCCTCCAAATCATACACCATATTGACTTGGACATATATCACCACTTCTTCATTGTTGTGGGGTCAAAATCCTGGCACTCCTTACTGTACAGAATTGTAAAGAATCTTCACTTCATGGACTCCAGAGATTCAAGAAGCAGGCCCACAACTACCTTATTAAGTTAAACTAAAGATGGGATGGGCAATAAATACAGGCCCTGACAGTGATGCCCACATCCTTAAGAATGATAAAAGAAACTTGAATAACATTCTGACATACACTATCTAGAATTAGACATGAAAAGTGGCCAATTGCAGGGGGAATAGAGGCTGCCAGAATTTGTGGAACTATACTTCAGCCAGAGTTATCACCTTCAGGAGAGGCAAGGAGTATTAGGGAAAAAATTAGGAAATTATAAAATGATACAACTTCAGGAACAGTACTTTAACATTATGGTGTCAGCAGGTGGTGAACACTTGGCATTTAGTCACAGGAACTGAGTGGATACCTCACCAATATCATTTTCAGCAATAACTTTAGTAACAGAACATAATTGTCAACTCTAATTAATGATGTTTGACATTGGAAGATCTAATAAGAGGAAAAATAGTTCAAAATCAAAATAATATAAAGGAAAGCAAAAAGAACCACGGTAACATTTGTGGTTGAGCCAATGTGTTGTAATTTCCGTTTAATTCTGTGTATGTTCTTTCTTTATTTACACTTCAGATTTGGTCATTGTGCAATGCACTGACACGGTAGATTAGTCATAGACAGCTATCATACACCAAAGCTGTAAAGGTTTGGGTGGCATTATGCGTTCAAGGAAAATTGTTGGCTTTGGTTCCAGGAAGAAAAAAATGAAGATGCAATTGTGGAGAGAAATATTTCTGACTATCATCGACTGCTTGGAGAAAGGTCCTGTTCTTTTCTACTTCGCTTGTAACCCCTATTTATATGGGAGCTTTGAGGTGTTTCTGAGAGTGATTGTGCTGTGTGGATTTTAAGAAAGATGGCCTAGATTTCCCAGTGGTTTCACAGTCATAATTAAAAGCAGTTTACCTTTTTGACTGGCATATATCTCAGAGACACTTGTTTGTTACATGGATAGCTTTTGTAGCAGTGTCTGCACCATCTTACTATAGCAGTTAGCGTTGTGCTAATAAGGACATAAGAAATAGGAGCTGGAGTAGGCCATATGGCCCATTGAGACTGCTGCACCATTCAATAGAAACTTGGCTGAACTTCTACCTCAACTCCACTTTCTCTCCTTATCCCCATATCTTTCGATTCCTTTAGCGCCCAAAAATCTATCAATCTCAGTCTTGAACTGAGCATCCACTGCCCTCTGGGGTAAAGAATTCCAAAGATTCACAACCCTCAAGTGAAGAAATTTCTCCTTCTCTCAGTCTGAAATAGCTGACTCTCTACCCTGAAATTATGACCCATAGTTCTAGACTTTCCATCTAGGAGAAGCAGCCTTTGTGTTGCAATGAGCTCTAAAGCCTAGAAATTCATTTGTACCCATTTTCGGGTGAAAAACAAGCAACAGCAACAACTACTGCACCTAAACTGATGGGCCAGGACCATGCAATTTTTGTCTTGCATCTTCAGAGGTCACCAGTGTAGTGCAGGCACTTGTAGCAATCCAAGAGACAGGTCGCTGGTGAAGGAAAGTAAGCAAGAAGCCAGTAAGTCCTGTCTGGGGTGGGGGGTGTGGGGGTGGGTATGGTTTTAGCCTGGAGTCAAGAGAAGCAGTCTGGCTCCTCCTGACTCCACATTCAGGTAAGTTTTCAAAACTTGTTTTGTCCATGACCTTCTGTGTTTCCTTTGGGGACTGCTGTAGAAACATACAAACCTGTCATAGCTTGATACAGGCACAGGACCCTTGTTTGCATTTTTAACTTAGTCCAGAGTTGAGTTCAGGCAGCCACCAGCGACTTCTGAAAGCAGAACTGTCCAATTTGGTGCTGCCATTGCATATTGGGCATGGGAAATTGGACCCTTTTTGGCCCTAAAAGCAGGTACTGTGCAATCCAATTCCCAGGCCTAAATAAGCCCTTTGCAGCTTAGCAAACAAGAAGCTGGGTCTGTGGGATTACAAGCCCAATCATGGAGTTTGTGGCCTCCCGTACTGTTGCCATAATGAATTTAGATGACATGAGTAGAACATCAAAGACTTTGTTATGGACAAACTCACTCACTCACTCACCAATACACCATTTTCAATAAAAGCAAAGTACTGCAGCTGCTGGAAATCTGAAATAAAAACAGAAAGTGCTGGAAATACTCAGAAGGTCTGGCAGCATCTGTGGAGAGAGAAACAGTTAATGCTCCAGGTCTGTCACCTTTTATCAATCACTCACTCACTTACCCACCAGTATATACACACATACCACCACATTTATGGGCATACATACTGGTACCTCCATTTCTACTCATCATTCTCTTATACATACACCTTTACTCACACAACAATATATCTGCATTCACACACACATGCATTCTGATGCATTTGCTCACTTGCCAACACACCCAGGCTTACATATACACCTCCTTTCACACTCACACACATTCGCTACACACTTGCTCTCACACAAATACACCGACAGGCACAAACTGGCAGCTCACATGCACATCCCAATGAGTTAGACCCATTCACTTACTCAATTTGTCATATACTAATATTAGAATGAAAATTACACTAACCTTAAATAGTACTGTGTTTAGTCCTTTGGGGTATGTTCCAATTCCACTACCTCTATGATCCTAAAATTGTAACTTCATTTCACATTGTCTCGGGGTGTATCTTTGTATAGAATCTGCTGCACTTTAGTCTCAATTTGTCACAGATTTTCTGAAATGAATCAGATTAAAATGTCAACTTAAATATTCTTCTATAGAATAGATATATGATTCAGTACAACTCAGTCTACATTGCAGTCTGAATTAGGACAAAAGATTGGTACATTGTTGACCTGTACTGATTTATCCATAATGAAATATAAAGAAATATAATGAAAATAACCATGATGTCGTAGTAGCATAAATTATAACACTGAGATAAATTTGCTTTAATCCGATATTGTAAAATGGGTGACAGCGAATTGACAGCTGTTTAGAAATCAATGAGAATAAAAATGGGGTGAGGTGTAAAATAGCTGCTGATTCAATATTGCCTATTTTACATAATCACGCAAAGTTCAAATTTACTCCATTGTAACTAACAGGGCTATATTTTTTTCCTTTGCAAAAACATTCTACATACTGGTAATACATTTTGAACAGAAAAAGATACTTGTCAATGCAGTCTTCCTTTTATTTCACACCAATAACTATCAGATGTCCTATTCAAACATTAGTTTATAAGAGAACAAGAAATGCTGGAACCACTCAGCAGGTCTGGCAGCATCTGTGACCTTCCAAAGAAGGGTCACTGACCCGAAACGTTAACTCTGCTTCTCTTTTCACAGATGCTGCCAGACCTGCTGAGTGGTTCCAGCATTTCTTGTTTTTATTTCAGATTTCCAGCATCCGCAGTATTTTGCTTTTATTTTAGCTTATAAGAGAATCCTGTTTTGAAGTCAGACCCAACACTACTGAACATACTGAATGACTAAAGATGATTTAAAGATTTAAAAATACCTTACAACATAAGAAGTACTGATACACAGAATATGTTTATTCAGAATACCTGATCTCTTGGATCAAACATTATGAATTTTTACATTTTAAAATCATACTTAACTGTCAAAATGTTTTGACATCACAGCTACCATATTGGTATGTACTGATGAGTGTGACAAATACAACAGAAATTATAAGTGGTGCTCACCACATCTTCCTACAGTTTCCTTGAAAACAAGACTTTATTATTTCTTCCCTTATATTTGTATGAACTGTGCTACTTAAGATATTAAATAAGGTCTTCTCCTATGGGTTTCAGTACAGAACGATCATCACAGTTCACTTTGATGATGCAGAAGAATGGTAATCATTTACAAATAAATGTATACTCTCTGTAAATGTTTACATCTGATTTAATAAGGATGATAACATTGTAAAGAAAATTTAGAGTTGTTCAAATTAATTTCTTGGCAAATTAAAATCATCATTAGCAGTGACATTAAATAAAATTCTGATATAAAGATGGAAATAACCAGTTGTTAGGAATTTTGATATTAAAGGTTACATTTAGAACTATCAGGGAAAAATATAATAACCTGTTTCTTCTTGAATGTATAATCATTGATAGATTCTTGAGGAGGTTACTAAGGGACACATCTAGCCATCACGAGCTATGACTGGGAAACAGGCATTTATATGCAGTCCAAAATAAATGCAAGAATATAAGACCAAAAGAAAAGTCAAGAATGATAAAAGGTCACTCAGCCCATTGAAGCTCATTCCTCCAGGACCCAAGCACCCCATTATAGAAACTAGTCTTGTTTTAAAAGCCCCTCATGTGTACTGCTTTATGACTGGTAAATTGTTCCAAATGTTTATCACTCTTTGATGAAATAAATTCTTTCTAATACATGACTTAAAACTATTTTCCACTAATTTAAATTTATGTCCTCTGGTACTCCTTTCCTGGTTTAATTAGAAGTAAGCTCTTGGGTTTACTTTATCCATACCATCTAATATTTTTTATACCTCAATGAGATCCCCTTTTAAAAATCTTGGGGTTAATTTTCCTTCCCAAACCAGGTTGGTGCAAATTTGGAAGTGTGGGACTATCACCCATCCCTTCTTCCCATTTTTTTAGAGTAAGTTCCTGGTGAGATTCCCTTGGGGAAGAAGGGAAAGAAGCAGCCAAAGGTAAAAAAAAACAAATTAATTGAGGTAGAGAGTGTGTAATTGTTACACTCCCTACTGGACAATTATAGTTAAAATTCCCTTCCACATGCCAAATCAGCATCATACTTCTGAAACTCAAGGAGGGAGGACTTTTACTTGCTGAGATGCCTAACCAGCTGTGTTTAAAGTGATTGCTGGAGGCCTCTCCAAAAAGGCACTTTTCTTCTTCAATTAAAAGATTTTTGTGGAGGAAGGAGGAGAAAGAATGTTCTTCCAGGCCCGACAAGAATCTTCTGTCTTGCTGCTGGCCTGTTTTCATCCTGCTCGCCCCTGTCATCTGCTTCCCCCTCCCCCCAAAAAAGGTTTTACCTGCCTGTTGATGTTTTTTTTTAGATTAGAGATACAGCATTGAAACAGGCCCTTCGGCCCACCGAGTCTGTGCCGAACATCAACCACCCATTTATACTAATCCTACACTAATCCCATATTCCTACCAAACATCCCCACCTGTCCCTATATTTCCCTACCACCTACCTATACTAGTGACAATTTATAATGGCCAATTTACCTATCAACCTGCAAGTCTTTTGGCTTGTGGGAGGAAACCGGAGCACCCGGAGAAAACCCACGCAGACACAGGGAGAACTTGCAAACTCCACACAGGCAGTACCCGGAATCGAACCCGGGTCCCTGGAGCTGTGAGGCTGCAGTGCTAACCACTGCGCCACTGTGCCGCCCGGTGTGATATGGCCAGACGATTTTCCACCACAGCAAATCAACATGCTGCAGCAGAGTATTCATTTAGCGCCCCTAGATCACCAGAAAAATGATAGTGAGGCCTGAACCTGTAATCCATCGGCCGTCCTGACTGACTGCTGCATTGGGCAGGTGCCACAAGTGTACCACTGATATTACACCTGTTTGGTGGCCAAGTAGAAAATGTCCCCATGAGTTTGTAGCAAACAGCATTTCTAGGGTGCACATGATGGACATTTTGGCATGTCATTACAATACATCTGACAATATTTGGGTGGACCTATCGAATGCCCAACATAATTTCTAACAAGAAGTCCTGGAAGCAGCAGCCATTGACAACATGGGCATAATTTTCTAAGTGGAGGTTGGAAAAAGGAGCCTGGTCTAGTTTTTGGTCTGAAATCTGCCTCCTCTGGGAAGCTGATTCATTTTGCTGTTTTCAAGTGGGAAAGCTTTCATTGGTATGGAGATGGGTTTCCTGTCCTCAGAGACAGTGGAATTGAAAATAGCAGTGCGTCAGATCAAGTGTGGCTCTTATATAGACTTCCATGGCAGCTATCACTGAGGTTGCTCGTTGTTCTGAGAGAGAGATCTGCATTCCACAGCACCAGAGGGAAGCAAGATGGAAGGAAGCTGGAGCCCTGGCACGAGAGGCAGGCCAGAGCCTCACTTCATCAATGCCCACCTGGATGCTGGAGATGGTGAGGGAGAGAGGTCCTCTTCCTGGAGGGTGGTAGGAGGAGGCCACCTCGTCATGCAGCAGGGGCATCTCTCTGTTCAGTGTTATCCCCCTCTGCCCCCTCTTCCTCTCTTACCTCCTGCTCCTCCCCCAATGAGTTGGCTCCTTCCAGGGCCTCACCATCCTCATGGTCCATACCTCTCTGGAGGGCCATTTTATGGAGAGCGCAGCAGATCACCACATTGACCGAGATCCTTGCAGGAGGATGTTGGAGAGTTCACCCTGACCAGTCCAGGCACCCAGAATCACATCTTCAGAAGCCCAATAGTCTGCTTAATTGTTGGCCTGCTGAACAGGTAGCACTGGTGTTTTTTTATTTTAGAGATACAGCACTGAAACAGGCCCTTCGGCCCACCGATTCTGTGCCGACCAACAACCACCCATTTATACTAACCCGACAGTAATCCCATATTCCCTACCACCTACCTACACTAGGGGCAATTTACAATGGCCAATTTATCTATCAACCTGCAAATCTTTGGCTGTGGGAGGAAACCGGAGCACCCAGCGAAAACCCACGCGGTCACAGGGAGAACTTGCAAACTCCGCACAGGCAGTACCCAGAATCGAACCCGGGTCCCTGGAGCTGTGAGGCTACAGTGCTAACCACTGCGCCACTGTGCTTCTGTTCCTCTGTCTGGGACTCCAGTAGAGGGGTCAGTAGCTGTCTCTTCAAGGGATTTCCCTTGTCTCCTTGGAGCCAGCCATGCACTTTGGGGGGTTGGAGTGAAGGACCAAGGCAGCCTGAACTGGCGGAGGTTGAAGGAGTCATGGCAGCTGCCAGAAAAGCAAGAGCACATATAGAAGAAGCTCTTTATGTGGTTGTGGACCAGTTGAATGTTGAAGGATGTTGATGATGCATCTCACTGGCCAGTTGCTGTGTGCCCTGTTGGCCAAATGGGGGCAGCAATGATGCCTTGCATCTGAAGGAATCCATCAATGGCAGCAAACCCCAATGTCCTTTGTGCCAGAGCAGGCTCATCTGTAGTCCCTGCCCTCCTGAAAAGGGCATCCATCACCTGCTTGATGGCCTAAAGAGATGCCGACTGCGAGATGCCACCTAGGTCCACAGCTGATCCCAGGAATGACCCAGTTGCATAGAAGTTCACGGCACCTGAGACCTTGACAGCCGCAGGTAGAAGACTGCCATGGGACCATGACGCCTCAGGTCATTGTGGATCAGAGCACACAGGACCGAGACCATCTGCCTGAAGAGGTGCATGCCTCCTAAGCCACTGGTGCTCTGTCAATTGCAGGTAGGTGACTCTTGGGCTGTGCTCCACATGTCTTGGGTAGCACCTTACTCCCCTTGCAGCTCCCTCGCTGTGCTCCTCTGGCTGTCCAGGCATTGCATCTGTTGCAGATCATCCTGGCTGCTCTGTCCAACATCAGAGTAGCCTGTTCCCATCTGAACTTCCTCAGCTGGGCTTTGTATGTTCACAATGCCTTCCCCTGCCAGCCCCAACTGCCACAGTGATACCAGTGGCCTCATGTCCTCTCTGGTTTCATGGTACTCTCCAATGTAACATTTTACTCTTCCAGCTGCAACAATGATAACAATGAGACACATCTGAGGCAGCTAAGCTTTATTTGCTGCCTCTGCTTTAAATTAAACAGCCCTTCCCATTGACTACCATGTTTATATCTTTACAACCCTATTGTATTTCCATCATGGCGTTTTCCCCCTTTCCAGCCTTTAAAAATAGCTTCCTGCTCCTGACAAGCCTGTTAATGAACTCTTTAATGAGCTCAACAGGCAATTGAATAGAAGCATTCGCCTGGCCCTTTCCCTTGTTGCTGGCATCCCTTTAAAAATAGCATCGCGTTTTGGAGGTGGGGTGGGGGGGTACGTGAAATGGAGTAGGAGGCTCAGGGGGCCCTTTCCGAGCCGCTCCTGCCTCCGCCATCATTTTAGGTGCGGCGGCGGTGACAAGAAATGGCCCGCCCACCCTTGGCCATTCAAGGCCCGTAAGTGGCCAGTTAACAGCCACTTAAGGGCCTCCACCCGCCACCACGGGCAATTTACCACTTTTAACTGTAAAAAGTAGGCAGTCTTCTGATGGCCTGGGCAGGTGGGAGCCTCCTGATGGGACACCGTGTGCCCGACGGAGGCCGCCCCAATGCCCAAACCACCCCCAATGCCCAACCGCCCCTCTCAATCGACCCTCCTTGCCTTGCCATGGTCCGACTGATCACCTCTTTACCGTGCTCTCCATCATCTTGATCTTGAAGCTGGGTTGCAGTTCCAGCAGTGGCCACTGCTCCCTGCTGATTGGTTGGCAGCTCCATTAGGCGGGACTTACTGCTTGGGGACCATAAAATCTGTTCTGGATCCCGAGGCCGGGTGGAGGCAGGATTGCCACTGACTTTTTGGTCGGTGGACGGCTCCCGTCTGACAAGCGCAAAATTCCGGTTATGGTCAGATTATGAAGGTGGGAATTTAGTTCATGTGGCAATTCAGTGCAGAGGGAGAAAGAGGAATTGATGTGTGATGTTCCAGCAAAGAAGATAAGTGATTGGTTGGTGAACATATTCTCTTTTTCTCTTATCTGACCTAAGGAATTTTAATTGTAGTTAGTATAACATTAAGTGAAATAAAAAGAATAAGAATCCTCTGAGATTCAGGTAACTTATTGGTCAGGTTTTATTAATTGTAGTAAGGTTTACCTGCAGTAGGAAAGCTAATTGGTAGTGGGGCTTAATAGTCGTGGGGTTTATTATTTATAAATTAATTAAGAAAAATTAATTCACACATTATATAGATAGCAGGGCAGGTGATGTATTGTGGCTGCAGTATATGAGAGCTGGTGGACGTCAGTGTGATCCACGTCAAACATGTCTGCAGTAAGTGTCTGCAGCTTGAGGAACTTTGGCTCAGAGTCAGTAAGCAGGAGGCCAAGCTACAGACACTGCGCTGCATCAGGAAGGGAGCAAGTTACCTGGACACTTAGTTCCAGAAGGCAGTCACACCCCATAGGATAGGATCTTCTGATTTGGTCAGTAGTCAGGGACAGGAGGGTGTGATTGTCAGTGAGGCAGGTAAGGGGATCGAGAAGGCAGAAGTGGAGGAGCCTCAGTCCTTGCAATTGTCCAACAGGTTTGAGGTTCTTTCAACTTGTATGGGGAGAGCAAGGGCTGCAGGATGGATGAGCAAACTGACCATGGCATTCTGGTACAGGAAGCCATTCAAGCGGGGGGAGTAAATAGGAATATAATGGTAGTAGGGGACAGTATAGTCAGGAGGATAGACGCAGTTCTCTGCGGCCAAGGACGAGAGTACAGAAGGCTGTGTTGCCTGCCTGGTGCCAGAGTTTGGGACATCTGCTCAGGGCTGGAGAGGAACTTGCAGTGGGAGGAGGAGATCCAGTTGTTGTGGTCCATGTGAGTACCAATGACATAGATAGGACTAGGAAATAGGTTCTGCATAGGGAGTATCAGCAGCTAGGGGCTAAATTAAAAAGCAGAACCTCAAAGGTAATAATCTCTGGATTATTACCTGAGCCATGAGCAAATTGGTGTAGGGTAAATAAGATTAGACAATTAAATGTGTGGCTCAAAGACAGGTGTGGGAGAAATGTGTTTCGCTTCATAGGGCACTGGCACCAGTACTGGGGAATGTGGGAGCTGTACCGTTGGGACGGTCTTCACCTGAACAGTGCTGGGATCAGTGTTCTGGTGAGTCGCGTAACTAGGGCAGTAGAGAGGGCTTTAAACTAAATAGTGGGGGTGAAGGATCAAGTGAGGGAAGATGTGACAATTTAAAGAGAGAGGAGAGGCAGGACAGCAAGATAGCATAAAGGGTAATGATAATCAGAGTGTGACAGGAAGAGACAGAGCGTAAAACTTAGGAGTGCGCCAGCAAATAAGACTAGAGATTGTGAACTAACAGGGGTGCTGGCGGGGGAAGGGTTCGGGTGAAGGGTTATTGAGAAATCCAAAGAGAAAGGTCAAGGCATCGGAACAGTTCAACATTGTGGGTAAAGACAAGCAGAAGGGGGCTGGAAGGTACAGAGAGTTTAACAAAAATTGTGTATCAGTGAATAAGGTCATTCATTGCAGGGAATAGATGTAAAAAATGAAATTAAAGTTTCTTTATCTGAGTGCACAAAGCATCTGCAATAAGATAGATGAACTAATGGCACAAATAGAGGTAAATGATTTAGATCTAATCGCCATTACCGAGACATGGTTGCAAGGTAATCAAGGTTGTGAAATAAATATTCCAAATTACACAATACTTTGGAAAGACAGACAGAATGGCAAAGGAGAAGGAATAGCCCTGATGGCATAGGATGACATAAGGACATTAGTGAGAAAGGATCTGGTCTCAGAAGATCATGAAGTAGAATCAGTATGGGTGGAAATTAGGAATAGCAAGAATCAGAAAACACTGGTGAGAGCAGTTTATAGGCCCACTAACATTAGTTATACCATTGGACAGAGCATTAAACAAGAAATATTGGAGCTTGTAACAAAGGCAATGTAATAATTGTGGGGGAATTTAATCTTCATCTAGACTAGAACAATTAATTTGGCAAGAGTGGTCCAGAAGATGAGTTTGTAGAATGTTTTTGGGACAGTTTCTTGGAGCAATATGTTGTGGAATTGACTAGGGATACAGCTATCTTAGATGTAGTATTATGTAATAGTCATATAGCACTGAAACAGGCCCTTCGGCCCACTGAGTCTGTGCCGACCAACAACCACCCATTTATACTAATCCTACATTAGTCCCATATTCCGTACAACATCCCCATAATTCTCCTACTACCTACCCACACTAGGGGCAATCTACAATGGCCAATGTACCTATCAACCTGCAAGTCTTTGGCTGTGGGAGGAAACCAGAGCACCCAGCAGAAACCCACGCAGTCACAGGGAGAACTTGCAAACTCCGCACAGGCAGTACCCAGAACTGAACTCGGGTCGCTGAGAGCTGTGGTGCTAACCACTGCGCCACTGTGCCACCTAGAAAAGCATTGTATAATTAGAACAAGTCAATATGGTTTTTCTAAAGGGAAATCCTGTTTGAAAAATTTATTAGATTTTTTTGAGGATGTAACTAGCAGGGCTGATAAAAGGGAACCAGTAGATGTAGTAATCATGGACTTCCAAAAGGCATTCGATAAGGTGCCACACAAAAGCTTAATAGGTAAGATAAGGGCTCATGGAGTTGGGGGACTATGTTATCATGAATAGAGGATTGGTTAACTAACAGGAAGCAAAGAGTGGGCAAAAACAGTGCATTTTCAAGTTGGCAGGCAATGTATAATGGAGTGCCACAAGGATCAGTGCTGGGACCTCAGCTATTTACAATCTATATCAATGATTTAGATGAAGAGACAGAGAGCAATGTATCTAAGTTTGCTGATGATACAAAGGTAGGTGGAAAGGTAAGCTGTGGAGAGGACACAGAAAGGCTGCAAAGAGATATAGACAGGTTAAGTGAGTGGGCAACAAGATGGCAGATGTAATGTAATGTATGTAAGTGTGAAGTTATTCACTTTGGTCGTAAGAATAGAAAGGCATAATATTTTTTAAAAGGTGCGAAACTTATAAGTGTTGATGTTCAAAGAGTCTTGGGATTGCTTGTCCAAAGAACACAAAAAGTTAGCATGTAGGTAAAGCAAGCAATTAGGAAGGCACGTTGGCCTTTATTGCAAGGGGATAGGAGTACAGGAACAAAGAAGTCTTGCTACAATTGTACAGGGTTTTGGTGAGACCAGTATTGTGTGCAGTTTGGTCTCCACATTTAAGAAAGGATATCCTTGCATTGGAGGCAGTACAGTGAAGGTTCACTAAGTTGCTCCCTATAATGAGGGGGTTGTCCTATGATGAAAGGCTGAGTAAATTGGGCCTATATTCTCTGGACTTTAGAAGAATGAGAGGTGATCTCATGAAAACATATAAGATTCTAAAGGGGCTGGATAGGGTAGATGTTGAGAGATTGCTTCCGCTGGTCGGGGAATCTAGACGACGGGCACAGTCTCAGGCAGCCATCGCTGTGGGTGCTGTTTGTCTCGAGGATAGAGGCTGAAGCTGAGCAGAGGTTAGTGGGCATGGAAAGCCCCTGTGGCAGGGCAGCCGCCTGTTTTTCTGATGCCTCACTTGACGTGCTGCTGGAGGTGGTGACAGCACTGAGAAGTATCCCGTTCACTGCCAGTGGCAACAGAAAGCCTGCAAAGCTGAACAAGAAGGCTGGAAGTGGCTTATGAGGTCAGCAGCAGAGGAGTGGTGAGGAGGAACTGGATGCAGTGCAGGAAAACTAGGTGGGAATGTAAGTTGTGAGGAGGATGCAAGGAGGCTTCAAGGGGATTTGGTCAGGCTAAGTGAATGGGCAAGAACATGGCAGATGGAACATGTGAATAAGTGTGGAGTGATCCACTTTGGTAGAAAAAAACAGAAAGGAAAAGTATTTCTTAAATGGTGAGAGGTTGGGAAGTGTTGATGTCCAAAGGGACCTGGTTGTCCTTGAACATGAGTCACTAAAAGCTAGTATGCAGGTGCAGCAACTGGAAGGCAAATAGTATGTTGGCCTTCATTTGAAGGGGATTTGAGTACAGGAGTAAAGGTGTCTTGCTGCAATTGTATAATGCCTTGGTGAGATGACACCTGGAATACCGTGTACAGTTTTGGTCTCCTTATCTAAGGAAGAATATGCTTGCCATAGAGGGAATGCAACGAAGGTTCACCAGACTAATTCCAATAGCTCCAAGAAGAGCTGTGGCACCAGTGATTGTTGAAGGATGAAGATGTCATGGCAGCTTCCAGGATAGTATGCACACACCTGCCTAAAGCTCTTGCGGTGGTCACATACCAGCAGAATGTCTAGGGAGTGGAATCCCTTCCTGTTGAGGAATCACGTTGGCTGGTCAGTCAGTGCTTTGATGACCACATGGGTGCAATCAATGATCCCCTGCACCTGAGGGAATCCAGCAACTGAGGCAAAGCCCACTCCCCTTGAATGCTCCTATCCACCGTGAATCCAGTTTAATCCCCTGCCCTCAAACAGAGAATCCATTCCCTTCATAATGCAATGATGTGCTGCTGCCTGAAAGATGCCACCAATGTCTGCTGCCGTTGCTTGGAAGGACCTGGTTGCAAAAAAGTGCAAGGCCACTGTGACTTTTACATTGGAAAGTCCATGGTGACAGCTCTTGCGAACTCTTGGATGACCCTCAAGGAGGGCACACAAGCCAGCTACCATATGTCTGGACAGACGCAGCCTTCTATGGCACTGATGCTCTGATATGTCTAGGCAGCTTCTCCTTTGGTGGTCGACCCTCTGCTGAAGGTATCGCCTTCATTGCCTTTCTGCCTCTCATTCCTGACCCCTTCGCCAATGTTGCCCAGGGATCTGCCTCTGTTCGTGCAGATGCTGATGCTTATCACTAGTCAATCCTATCTTGGAGTAGCTTAATCCCATTTCCTGTTATGTCCATCCTTCCTTTCTACTGGAATGTGCAATCTTCCTGAAACCCCCTCTCATGAACCCCTGAGGCCTATAAACAGAGGAACCCTTCCCAACCCCCAAAGCTGCTCTCCCAAAAATTCCCTTGTCAAGAGTGAGGAGATATGACAGATAATTTTCCTGACTCTGTACAACAGGTTGCCTGTGGATGACCTTTTCTGAGCCTACCCTCTTTAATGGAGCCTTTTGCTGCTGTCCCACCATTCTAACTGGCTACCCACTTTGCTTGTGCCTTCTCCTCCTTATCATGGTTCAGACCCTTTGTGGATCCCGTGCTCTGAAAGAAAATTCAAAACTGTCCCTTGATGGGCTGACAACAAGCTTGTTAGTGGTTTAACTGTCCATTTAGTGATCTCGAGTGGGTTGGCTCCTCCAGCTCACGGCGGAACCTTTTAAATTTTGAGTGTGCGCCCCCATTCCCTGCCTCTCATTCAAATAAAAATCCTGCCCATAATCTCTGTTCCCCTCACGCTTGGACATTAAATATTGCTAGGATTCAGGGTTGAAAACTTTCCTTCTTGTCAGAAGAGAAAATGTGATTGGGGGATATTATCTTTTTTGTTAACACACCCCTTTTCGCTCACATGATATAGGTAGCTTGCTCTATGTTAGCATTCCTTTGCTTTCATTCCCATTGCAGGAGTACAAGTGGAAGGGAGTACTCCTGAATCTGGTTACCTACATTGGATGGTTAGGCGATCTGGGAAATTGAACTAAAGAGACACATAAGGCTGTAGATTACAGCTAGAAATGTTCAGTGGCACAGGTTCCTTTCTAAATAGCACCAACAGGACTGTGATGCTAATTTGCCCTAGCTAACTCTTGATAATGATATAAAGAGTGAAACAGATTTCACCAAGACAGCTATTCTCCAGGTAAAAGTCACCCTTCTACGCCTTTAATCCTGCGTGTAAAAATGCATCTCATGCACGTCACCTCCTATCTACAGTAGATATGAATAGCAAAAAAAACTCCAGATGATTTCTACAATGACACATTTTGAAGCAAATACATACACAAAAACAGTCACAAATACCTGGATGCGGATGCATATATGAATGCAGGCAGACATACAAGAACCTAGGCACATAGACACAAATGCTGGCACACATAATGAACTCCTACATATACATGAATGCAAGTGCAAATGCATTATTGCAGTACACACATGAACACAGGGACACACATACAGACCATCTGGTTCACCAATATCCTTTAGGGAAGAAAATCTGCTGTCCCTTACAGAGTCTGGCCTACATGTTATCCAGTCCCATAGCAAACTGATTGGCTCTTAACTGCCCTCTGAAATGGCTTGGCATGCCTCACAGTTGTATTCAAGAAGGTGGTTCACTATCCCCTTCTCAGGGCAATTAGGGATGGGCAATAAATGTTGGCCTTGCCAGTGACACCCACATCCTGCGAAGGAATAAAAACAACAGACATACAGATGACCTACAGGAGCATATGACTATGCATATCTGCACAAACATAAGAACATAGAGCACATGTACATTCAAAACACCAACATGCAAAAATATAACTCATAAAACTAGAATGATTATAGTAACTAGTTTCCGTTTTTAATGGAAAATGGAATGAACTGCAGAATTTGATCCTCAAAACACTGTTAAAAATCATGAGAATCCATTTAATAAAAACAGAATTTAATTTATTCAATCTTGATAAACCAATGACCCTAATGATTAATGGGCAGAATTGTGTAAAACGATTCCCAAAACATTGGTGAAAATGCCAGAATCCCATGTATTAAAAGCAGTATTTGACTTATTCAGTCACTTTAAATTAATGACTTTGAGAAGATCAAAGCAAAAATGGGAAAAAGATACATAATCTGTTACAGGCCATACTGTCTTCAAATTTAGATGCCATGAATAGATGTTTTACAGCCTTAATTATAGTAAATGTTGGGTCAATATACAAAAATATTTGTTAAAAATAAAGATCACTTATTGACTATCTCAATTGACTGTACAGGAAAAGAATGAAAGGAAGAAAAGTAAGGAATGTCAAGGCAGACTGAGGCCTTGAAATTCCACTCTATGAAGATTAGCATTTGGGTGCTTAATGCACTTTATATGCAATTCCTTTGTCAGCTATCTTAACAGGCATTAACCCAGCGGGAATAAATACAAATAAGATTGAGAAAAACACAGAAAACACATACAAAATTATTCCAGTGGGACATATTTCTGAAGACCCTTTCAGTTCCAGAGACGTAACTATTTGAAATTATAGCGATATCCATGGGCCAGTACCTTTTTGTTTTATTGGCATGAATTTACATATGAAATACACTCAGTGCGACATAGTTGTTGAAATAATGCTAATAGTGTTGTAGCATCTTGAGTCACAAGAAGTCAGAAATGCCACTATAATTTTATTTATATGATTTTATTAAAATCAACTTGTCATGTGTACAGACATCAGCTCACTGGCAGCATTCTTGTCCCCGAAGTCAGAAGGTTGTTGGTTCAAGACCCACTCCCGAAACCTAAGCAAATATTTTAGGCTGACATTCTAGTGCAGCACTGAGGGAGTGCTACGCTGTCAGACATGCCGTCTTTCAGATGAGATGTTAAATTGAGATGTCACCTGCCTCTCCAGTGGACTACTTTGAAGAAGAGCAAGGAAGTTCTCCCAGTGTCCCGGGCAATATTTATCCCTCAAACAACATTCTCAAAATGGAGACGTGTGACCAGTGGTGTTCCACAGGGATCCGTGCTGGGACCACTGTTGTTTGTGATATACATTAATGATTTGGAGGAAAGTATAGGTGGTCTGATTAGCAAATTTGCAGACGACACTAAGATTGGTGAAGTAGCAGACAGTGAAGGGGACTGTCAGAGAATACAGCAGAATGTAGATAGATTGGAGAGTTGGGCAGAGAAATGGCAGATGGAGTTCAATCAGGGCAAATGCGAGGTGATGCATTTTGGAAGATCCAATTCAAGAGTGAACTATACAGTAAATGGAAAAGTCCTGGGGAAAATTGATGTCCAGAGAGATTTGGGTGTTCAGGTCCACTGTTCCCTGAAGGTGGCAACACAGGTAAATAGAGTGGTCAAGAAGGCATACGGCATGCTTTCCTTCATCGGACGGGGCATTGAGTACAAGAGTTGGCAGGTCATGTTACAGTTGTATAGGACTTTGGTTCGGCCACATTTGGAATACTGCGTACAGTTCTGGTCGCCACATTATCAAAAGGATGTGGATGCTTTGGAGAGGGTGCAGAGGAGGTTCACCAGGATGTTGCCTGGTATGGAGGGCGCTAGCTATGAAGAGAGGTTGAGTAGATTAGGATTATTTTCATTAGAAAGACGGAGGTTGAGGGGGGACCTGATTGAGGTGTACAAAATCATGAGAGGTATAGACAGGGTGGATAGCAAGAAGCTTTTTCCCAGAGTGGGGGTTTCAATTACTAGAGGACACGAGTTCAAAGTGAAAGGGGAAAAGTTTAGGGGGGATATGCGTGGAAAGTTCTTTACGCAGAGGGTGGTGGGCACCTGGAACGCATTGCCAGCGGAGGTGGTAGATGCGGGCACGATGGAGTCTTTTAAGATGTATCTGGACAGATACATGAATGGGCAGGAAGAAAAGAGATACAGAAGCTTAGAAAATAGGCGACATGTTTAGAGAGAGGATCTGGATCGGCGCAGGCTTGGAGGGCCGAAGGGCCTGTTCCTGTGCTGTAATTATCTTTGTTCTTTGTTCTTTGTTCTTTGTAAACAGATTATCAGGTCATTACTACATTTGTGAGAGCTTGCAATGTGCAAATTGGCTGCTGTGTTTCCCACATTCCAATGACTGCACTTCAAAAGTAATTAAAGCACATTGAGACATCCTGAGGTCATGAAAGATGCTATCTAAATGCAAGATTTTTCTTTAGAAAACTTGCCAAGCATGACCAGAGGACCGCAAAGGAGGACCAAAGGATTGATTAAGAAGGGGCAAATAGAGTACGAGAGCAAGCTTGCGGGAACATAAAAACTGACTGTAAAAGTTTGTGCAGATATGTGAAGAGAAAAAGATTGGTGAAGACAAATGTAGGTCCCTTACAGTCAGAGACAGGGGAATTTATGATAAGGAATAAAGAAATGGCTGACCAACTAAATGCATACTTTGGTTCTGTCTTCACAAAGGAGGACACAAATATCACACCAGAAATGTTGGGGAACACAGGGCTTAGTGAGAGGGAGGAACTGAAGGAAATCAGTATTGGTAGAGAAATGGTTTGGGGAAATTGAGGGATTGAAGGCTGATAAATCCCCAGGGCCTGATAATCTACATCCCAGTGTACTTAAGGAAGTAGCCCTAGAAATAGTGGATGCATTGGTGGTCATCTTCCAAGATTTGATAGACTCTGGAACAGTTCCTACAGATTGGAGGGTAGCTAATGTAACCCCACTATTTAAAAAGGGAGGTAGAGAGAAAACGGAATTATAGACCAGTCAGCCTGACGTCAGTTGTGGGGAAAATTCTAGAGTTCATTATCAAAGATTTTATAGCAGAGCACTTAGAGAACAGTGGTAGAATCGGGCAGAGTCAGCATGGATTTACGAAAGGGAAATCATGCTTGACAAATCTATTAGAATTCTTCATGGAAGTAACTGGTAGAGTTGATGAGGGGGAGCCAGTGGATGTGGTTTATTTGGACTTTCAGAAGACTTTCGACAAAGTCCCACATAAGGGATTAGCATGTAAAATTAAAGCACATGGGATTGGGGGTAGTGTATTATGATGGACAGAAAATTGGTTGGCGAACAAGAAACCAAGAGTAGGGATAAATGGGCCTTTTTTCGAATGACAGGCAGTGACTAGTGGGGTACCGCAGTGCTAGGAACCCAGCTATTCACAATATACATTAATGATTTAGATGAGGGAACTAAATGTAATATCTCCAAATTTGCAGATGATACAAAATTGGATGGGAGGGTTAATTGTGAGGAGGATGCAGAGAGGCTTCAGGGTGATTTGGACAAGTTGAGTGAGTGGGAAAATGCATGGCAGATGCAGTGTAATGTGGATAAATGTGAGGTTATCCACTTTGGTAGCAAAAACAGGAAGGCAGATTATTATCTGAATGGCTATAAACTGAGAGAGGGGAATATGCAGTGAGACCTGGGTGTTCTCATACACCAGTCGCTGAAGGTAAGCATGCAGGTGCAACAGGCGGTAAAAAAGGCAAATGATATGTTGGCCTTCGTAGTGAGAGGATTCGAGTACAGGAGCAGGGATGGCTTGCTGCAGTCATACAGGGCGTTGGTGAGGCCACACTTGGAATATTGTGTGCAGTTTTGGTCTCCCTATGTGAGGAAGGATGTTCTTGCTATAGAGGGAGTGTAGGAAGGTTTACCAGACTGATTCCTGGGATGGTGGGACTGATATATGAGGAGAGATTGAGTCGGTTAGGATTATATTTGCTGGAGTTCAGAAGAGTGAGAGGGGATCTCATAGAAACCTAAAAAATTCTAACAGGACTTGACAGGGTAGATGCAGGAAGGATGTTCCCGATGGTGGGGGAGTCCAGAACCAGGGGTCATAGTCTAAGGATACGGGGTAAACCTTTCAGGACTGAGATGAGGAGAAATTTCTTCACCTAGAGAGTGGTGAACCTGTGGAATTCGCTACCACAGAAAGCAGTTGAGGCCAAAACATTGTATGTTTTCAAGAAAGAGTTAGATATAGCTCTTGGGTCTAAAGGGATCAAAGAGTATGGGGCAAAAGCAGGAACAGGTTATTGAGTTGGATGATTAGCCATGATCATAATGAATGGCGGAGCAGGCTCGAAGGGCCAAATGGCCTACTCCTGCTCCTATTTTCTATGTTTCTATATATTTCAGAGGGTGTGGGTGATTTTTCCCCTACCTACCCAGCAGAAACTGTGCAAAAAATGCCTGGTACCTGCCTAACAATGGCACGGTCTCTCTTTACATAACTAGATCATCAGGGCCCAACTTCAATTTTAACTCAGGCCTGAGCCAGTAAGCCATAGGGGCTTTCCTGCCAGGCTGAAGGAAGTCAGAAAAGGGTCAGGACATGGAAAGGCCATGAAAGATAAGTTTTTTATTTTCCTTTTTGGGACCAAAAGTACTAGCAGTGCTTCTCCGAGCCTTACAAGAATAGCTTAGGCTTCCCTTGCTATTACTTTTACCTGGACATCTGGACAAGTGAAAATAGCCTCTGGAACTTAGGGAGTGAAGGCTCATGTTTGAGAGGCCTGAAATGCTGAACCTTCTAAAATTATCCTCCAGCCAAAGTGCAAAATCCACTGAAATTTTAACAAGGATTGCTACATATATACATGTACAAGAACTTAATGATGGAAGATTAATGTAAATAATAATAGGTTCTTGGCTTACTTGTAACATCATAAAATTTTAGAAATAAACATTCAAATAATATAGTAAGCTTGATAGTTTCTCTGACATTGAACCCACAATGGACTTTTGATCACCAGACGTTGAAGGTGGGGGAGCTCGCATTCCAGATTGATTGCTAAGATGGCCGAATACACAAACGGACATGGTCAAACCATGAGTTTGTGCAAACAGTTTGAACTGAGAGCCTGCAGAAAGCAGAATGCTCCTGGACTGAAGAAGACCTCCTGTCTGTCTGTTCCCATCTCTTTCTCACAAGCCTCTGAATCCACTGAAGACACATGAACCCCAAGAGAGAAAAGTCTCCTACAGCAAACAAGCTTTAAGAAGAATACTGGGTTCAACAAAAAGTAAGATCTACCTACAATCAAGGAGTTTACAGCGAGCTCAAAGCACAGTAACAAAAAACCCTCTTCAGAAATTGTGTGGCTGAAGAAATGGTGCAGGAGGGAGGGATTTAGATTCCTGGGATATCAGGACCGGTTCTGGGGAAGGTGGGACCTGTACAAGCGGGACGAGTTACACCCAGGCAGGACCGGAACCGATGTCCTCGCAGGTGCGTTTGCTAGTGCTGTTGGGGAGGATTTAAACTAGAATGGCAGGGGGATGGGAACCTGAGTGGGGAGACTGAGGAGGAGGAAACAAGGATAGAAACGAAAGACAGGAAGCAAAAAGGCAAAAGTGGAAGGCACAGAAATCAAGGGCAAGAAACAAATAGGGCCATAGTGCAAAATAATGCTAAGATGACTAAGAATTTTAAAAAGACAAGCATAAAGGAATTGTGTCTCAATGTGTGGAGTATTTGCAATAAGGCAGGTGAATTAACTCCACAAATAGATGTAAATGGATACAATATAGTTGCGATTACGGAGACATGGCGACAGGGTGATCAAGGATGGGAACTAAACATAGAAACATAGAAAATAGGAGCAGGAGTAGGCCATTTGGCCCTTCGACCCTGCTCCTCCATTCATTATGATCATGGCTGATCACCGCATTCGCCCCATATCCTTTGATCCCTTTAACCCCAAGAGCTATATCTAACTCTTTCTTGAAAACATACAATGTTTTGGTCTCAACTGCTTTCTGTAGTAGTGAATTCCACAGGTTCACCACTCTCTGGGTGAAGACATTTCTCCTCATCTCAGTCCTTAATGGTTTACCCCGTATCCTTGGACTATGACCCCTGGTTCTGGACTCCCCCACCATCGGGAACATCCTTCCTGCATCTACCCTGTCAAGTCCTGTTAGAATTTTTTAGGTTTCTATGAAATCCCCCCTCACTGTTCTGAACTCCAGCAAATATAATCCTAACCGACTCAATCTCTCCTCATATGTCAGTCCCGCCATCCCAGGACCAGTCTGGTGAACCTTCGCTGCACTTCCTCCATAGAAAGAACATCCTTCCTCAGATAAGGAGACCAAAACTGCACACAATACTCCAGATGTATTGACAGAATGGGCAGTGCCATGTTTCTTACAAAAATAGATTTGTTAAAGGAATACTGGCAGGTTCCTTTAATACCCCAAGCTAAATAAATATTGGCCTTTGTCACACCAGATGGTCTTTTCCAGTGCCGAGTGATGCAATTCGGGCTGGGGGTGCCTCAGCCACTTTTCAGGGACTAATGAACCAAATGGTAGCCAGTGTTCCTGACTGTGTAGTTTACCTTGGTGATGTGCTGGTCTACAGTGATACTTGGAAGCAACACATGGAACAACTGGGGGACTCTGTTTGGAAGGTTACAGTTGGCTGATTTGGTGATAAACTTTGTGGAAAATTTTAAAAACCAGAATGCCAGACTATTCCGATGGAGTTTACTATTCCAGCCCTATCACTTAAAGATTATACACATTTCGGGACAAAATAATGTTATTACGGATGCCTTATCAAGAATCTAACTTTGTTTTGAGTTATCTGAGTGAAACAAGGGTACAAAGCAGAATTCTATTAACTGCAAGAAAAGAGTGAATGAGTATGAGTGTGAAAATGTGTTTTTAAAATTTTTCATTCTTCTATTTTTCTCACTTTGTAATGAAATGCATTTAAAAATGGTGTTGCATTCCTCCAAGGGTGGAGGCGTAATGAAAGTGCTTCTGTTTTAGTTAAAAATATTTTTTTGAGGAATTCATAGTCAAACTGAGGAAATGTTGGACCAGCTTTTTTTTCAAGAGTGTCATCATGAGGACACTGAAATAACTTATTGGCAACAACGTTTACTTGTCACATGACTCAAGTTAAAATAGAACAGAAACCCTGGTATCTGAGGAAGATGTGAGCAGAGAAGTTACGGACCCCTTGACAGGACAAGCCTGCTGAAGAAATGTCACAGAGGAAGAGATCAGATTCTTGCTGAATATTTAAAGAGTCAAGTCTGCAGAAGGAGAAGAGAATTACCAAGGAAGGAGAGAAGACCACAACCCAGCTCAGCTTTCCAGCACCTCTCTAAAATACCCTGAGAAGTCCACTGTGTCAACTCATCTCATCTCCTGTCTTTGAAGAAAATGCTGCTAAATTAATTCTCAACGCCGCCTGAAAAGAACTTTCTAAAAGAACCCATTGACCAATATATGTATACGTGTACTCGTAGGCTAGACTGTATGCCAGTTTTGGAACACAACGTATCTCATCTGCTGTTTTCTTCAAGAATGAGCAATTATTCAGCCCAAGTGTTTTTTTTGTCTGTAACAGAGCACCGAACTAAAATCCCTTTATTTTTCCAGTTAACCAGTTTATGTGTGTGTGTGTGTGTGTGTGCACGTGTGTGTGTGTGTGTGTGTGTGTGTGAGGGGCTAAGGTAAAAAGGGAACTTTAAAATTTCAATCTGTGTATTTATGCTTTACTTTATTGCTGGTTAAGACTTGTTTTATAATTAACTGATAGTTTTGTTGTTCATTAAAGAAACCTGGCTAGTGTGTCTTATTCTTGGAAAAATAGAGCATATGATTGACCGCATCAGTAAGTGGGAAAATTTAAATATATGTTGTGACCTGTGGAGAAGTGGAACTAGAATAAACAGTGTACTCCTCTTGCCTCGGTCATAACAAAGGGCAAGATTTAACAGAAGGGTCCAGAAACCAGATGGAACAGTTGATGCATTTTTAATGACCTTTAGAGACTAGCTGAAGGATATGGACATGGAATAAAACAGAAATTGCTGGAAATACTCAGCAGGTCAGGCAGCATCTGTGGAGAAAGAAGCAGAGTTAATGTTTCAGGTCTATGACCTTTCAAAGATATGAATATGGTTAGCACCGCAGCCTCACAGCTCCAGCGACCCGGGTTTGGTTCTGAGTACTGCCTGTGTGGAGTTTGCAAGTTCTCCCTGTGACCGCGTGGGTTTCCGCCGGGTGCTCCGGTTTCCTCCCACAACCAAAGACTTGCAGGTTGATAGGTAAATTGGCCATTGTAAATTGCCCCTAGTGTAGTTAGGTGGTAGGAGAATTGAGGGAAGGTGGGGATGTGGTAGGGGACATGGGATTAATGTAGGATTAGTATAAATGGGTGGTTGATGGTCGGCACAGACTCGGTGGGCCGAAGGGCCTGTTTCAGTGCTTTATCTCTCAATGACCTGAAAGCAGAATTAATAAGAGACCGCATTGTAGTAGGTATTGCTGATGAATCCCGACCAGATTTATTGCAGTCTAAGGAAGACCTCACCCTAGACAAAGCTATTCAACTGGTGAGATGAGCAGAGGTCCAGAAGAACAACAGAGCAATCCTGAGAAGTGAAGAAAGACCTTGGTTCAGGAAGCCTCCAGCCACCGTGCAGTTCCTTAACTAGAGGGCTGTAAAAGAAGCACCAGTAAAGAAGGTACACTGCAAGGGGAAAGTGCAAGACGCCATGAAACCCTACCAGTGCTGCGGTGCCAAAAAAGACCCACTGGCGCAAACAGTGTCCTGCAAACAAAGCAGAATGCTTCCATTGTAAGAAAATAGGCAATTTTGGGAAGATGTGCCACAACAAAATCTCTACTCCCACAAGTTCAAAAGAAAAAGTCTTCAAGCATAGAGTTGTTAATGAAGTTAAACAATCTCCATCAACAGAGAAATCAGAAAACTTCCTTGATGAGATAAATTATCCCCATCAGGCATTTTGTTCTGCAGATATATATGTCTACGGACATATCACCAATTTAAACTAGACATTGGAGCAAGTGTAACAGTCTTATCAGGCAAAGAACTGCTGTTATCAATGCATTACCTGCAACCAACAGAAACTCAGTTACATGGTCCTGGAGGGATTGAACTGAAAGTCAAGGGGAAGCTACAGGCTACACTCCAGTACAAGGGTAAGCAGATACTGGAAACACTGTATGTTCTAGGGGATCAGGAATTCTCTCTCTTAAGTAGAAGAACTTGCATTGACCTTCATCTTATAAGAAAAGTGGAAGAAATTAAGCAACAAAAATCCAGTAGTCACTTCAAAAAGACTTCCCGAAATTATTTACCAGCCTCGGAAGACTGATGACTGAATATTACTTTGCGAAAAGATACTAAGCCAGCATGTCTTTACACACCTCGGAAGATACCACACCCACTAGTAAAGCAAGTCCAACATCAGTTAGAAGAAATGACCAGGATTGGAGTCATTTCTCCTGTCACTGAACCTACAGAGTGGTGTTCGGGAATGTTCCAGTTCGTAAACCTAACGGCAATCTTCACATTTTTGTAGACTTAACTTAATAAGGTTGTGACAAGAGAAGTTCATCTCATGTCACCAGTGGCTGAAAGCTTGGCAAAGTTATCCAAAAGTATCATGTTCACAAAGCTTGATGCAAATAGTGGCTTTTAGCAAGTTCCATTGGATAAAAAGTCAAGCTTATTGACAAATTTCAATACTCCTTTCGGAAGATTTTGTTTTAATCGTTTACCATTCGGTATAACATCAGCACTGGAAATATTCCAAAGAACTATGTCGAACATTCTACAGGGCCTTAAAGGAGTAATATGGACGATATCTTAGTTCATGGTGAATCCATTGAAGAACATGACCTGAGGGTTAGAGCAGTTTTGAATCATCTACAAGATGAAGGCCTAACACTGAATGAAAAGTGTGAGTTTTTGAAAACGTCCAGTCATTTTTTAGGACACATTGTCAGTAGTAACGGCATGATGGCAGACCCACAAAAGAAGAGAGCCATTAGTGAATTCCCACTTCCTACTTCTGTCCAAGATCTTCAATGATTCCTAGGAATGGTCAATCAGTTGGCAGAATTTTTACCCAATCTAGTGCAAGTTACTGAGCCTTTACGACAACTATTAAGGAAAGCTCAAGCATGGTGTTGGGATGCATATCAGGAGCAAGCATTTCAAAGGATCAACGAGAAGCTGATTTCACCTGATATCTTAGCACATTATAACCCTCACTGCCAACCACAATTGCAGCAGATGCCTCCTCTACAGGGATAGGGGCAGTCCATTTCCAAAAGCACGAGCATTGACTGAGACTGAGATGAGGTATACTGTCATAGAGGAAGAGGTTCTCACTGTCACGTGGGCTTGTGAGAAGTTCTCATATTATATTATCAGCTTAAATGTTATCATACAGACAGACCACAAAACCCTAGTTTCCTTACTTGATGTAAAGGAACTCGCTATGATGCCTCCACAAATCCAGAGATTCCAGATGAGGCTAATGAGGTTCGCATACGAAACGGTAAATGTACAGGGCAAGCAACAAACAGCAGCAGATGCATTGTCCAGAGCTATTGTTGACCATCCTACACAACAGGATGTTAACTTTATTAATGAGGTTGACTCATATTCTCTGTTCACTGCATCGCAATGGCTGGCAACTTCAAAAAAGCTCCAACAGATTTGTCATGTTCAGAGGTAAGATGCAAAATGCATCAAAATACGCCAATATAGCAAGCGAGGCTGGCTACTGCAGCATCCCAGCAATAATAGGATGAAAATCCTCTTCGATCACAGAAGACACTTTATTATTGTGGATGATTTGTTGGTATATGACGAGAGGCTGGTGATACCAGAGTCACTCCGCATGGACATCGTTGAGAAAATACACCAGGACCACATGGATATAACAAAATGCAGAGCATGGGCTAGGTCATCCTTGTGATGGCCAGGAATATCGAAAGATACGGAAGATATGGATTTCAAATTGTCGGGTATGTGCAGTGCATAGACAGGATCAGAGGGAACCCCTTATCTCAACCCAATTCCTAACCAGACCATGGGAACGTCTGGTGATGGATCTATTCATGTTTAATGGAAAATCCTACCTGTTTATCATCAACTAATTTTCAAGCTGGATCAAGGTTAAACATTTGTACACAATGACAACTGATACAGTCATTTGAGTGTTAGAAGAAATCTCTGCAACACATGGTATACCTGATCAGATAGTTTCCGATAATGGACCATAATTTGAAAATGACAACTTTCGTTGTCATATATATGGATAAAGGCTTGTGGGGAGATGTAGTATAAGAGGCTGAAAGGGTTAATGTTGAGACAGTGTAAGGAATACCTCCCACCATGATGATGTGACAGAATACATGTGAGAGAGTCTTGGAGGGAGATGCAGCATGGCTTCAGAGGAGTCACACAGACCGGTGTGAAGCTGTACATAGTGAGAATGTAATAAAGAGTTAATGTTCAAAGCACACAAGACTCAGTAATCTCTCTAAGCTAGACTAACTAAGTATACTAAGATGGCAGCAGACAAACCAAACATACAACATCTTTGTTCGAGTACATTGACTAATATAATTAAGAACTCCATAATTCAGCAGATTTTAACAAACAAAAATCACATATCAACAACTCCAGTTTGATTTGAAAACTTAGAAATAATACAAGTTTTCCATGAGTCATCAATATTTAAAAATTCCTCTTGTAACAATGGGTAGCATTTGGCATTTCCAGTGAAGTCATAAAGAAGCCCTGAAAGAGTGTGATTATGTTTTTCCCAGTAATACATAAATAAATAAAGAACAAACTTCTATTTATAGCACCTTTCATGACTTCAGGACACACTGATGCACTTTTCAGCCAAGTTATGTCCTTTTGGAGTGTATATACTGTTGTCATCTAGGAAAACGCAGCAGCTAATTTGTGTTCAGATGGGTGCCACAAACAACAATGCGATGAATCTGTTTTTAGTGGTGTTGATTCGGCCACCAGGATAACTGTTCTTCTCTTCTTCTTTTAAGTCCACCAGAGAGGGCAGACAGGGCCTCGTTTTAACATCTCAACTGAAAGATGGCAGCTCCCACAGTACAGCACTCCCTCAGTGTTGAAGTGTAAGTTGCCATGAAGGTGCTTCCATTATTAATATTTTTTGAGAACTTGTATTTAAAAGATTGTGAAAATTGGTTCATTTGAAAGACCGAGGAGCTGCCTGGATTTTGTTTTTTTTTTAAAGGATTACTGCCATTTAAAAAAAAACATTTACTGGAAGAGACAATGAAGTACTAAAATAAACATAAAAAGCCTTTATGGCGATTGGAGTTGTTTACAGAGAAGTTACATGTCTAGGTTTATGGTTGTCAGGAGTTTTGGCTTTTTGATTTGGCTTGGACTGTTTGAATGCTCAGTTGGTCTGTAGCCTGCCAAGAGAGAAGCCACCCAACTCATCCTTTTCCACCTGTTTTGGAAAATCTTGGAGAATCCAGTGCAATAGCTGAAACCACTGATGCAGTAATTCTCCTGAAAAGCCTGCAAAACTACTCCTCAACGTCTCCTGAACAGAACTGCTTCAGAAAGATCCCATTGACAGCCATCTGCATGTACCTGGACACCAGACCAAAGACCATCTGGAACATTCCATGTCTTATTCTTTTTCTTCAAGGAACGACAATAATTTGAACAAAGTATTTGTTTAAAGTTGATCTCTGCAGAGCCAGTTTTTAATTTTTCTTTATTTTTTTCCTGTAATCGGTGTGTGTGTGTGTGTGTTAGGTTATTTTAGAAGGGTATATATTTATACTTTCATATTTCAAACTGTGTGTTAATAAGCTTTGCATCTTTATTGAATAAGTTTTGTTTTATAATAAATCAATAATTTTGTTGTTTATTAAAGAAAACTGGTTGACAGATATTTTATTCTGAAACTAAAATTGATAAAGTATATAATTGGCCATATCGGTAACTGGGTAAAACATTTAAACATCGATTGCGACCTGTGGAGTAGTGGAACTAGAGAAAGACAGTGCATTCCTCCAACCTCGGTTGTAAGAAAGTCTATATCATGTGCTTCAGTGTCTGGAGTGAGACTTGTACCCATGTCCTTCTGACTTACAGGGGAGTTCTCCCACTGAGTCACAGCTCTTTAAACACCACTTACCTCATTGCTATTTGTGGGATTTCACTGTACACAAGTTTTGGTACATAACAGTGATGATTAAACATCAAAAGTAATTCATTGTCTGTAAAATCATCTGGAATTTCCTGAAGATGTGAAAGGTACTGTATTAGTGCAACTTCTTTCTTTCTTCATAACAAGTTGCCATGTACTGATAAATAAAATACACATTGAAATAATTAACTCAACAGTTAAAAGCTTTTCTGTGTTGAGAACCCTTGGGACCTTTGGTCCTAAATTCTAAAAGACAGATCATGTATTCAGGAAGGCAGGTACTTCCACTGCAAAAGAAATAGTTTTCATGTGGCAACGCAAATAATATGCTAATGAGTCAAGCACACAGAAAATATAGCATTTGAAATTCTAGAGCCATTGTGCTCAAAGTGTGTGACATGCCCACCTCCACACAGAAAGGAATCTGATGATATTGCAGGACCCCATGGATCCCTATTTGAAAGCCTATGAAATAAATACACCAACAATCTGAAGATGAGACACTAAACAGATGATACTGCAAGAAAAACTGAGGGCTGAGGCTTTAGTCTTATTAAAGTTTATATTAGCAAGAAGCGATAAGCCTGGTGAAGGATGTGATAAGTTCAGAGACAGTAGCCTGACCAATGTCTGCAGTGAAACAGATCAAGTTCAGTGAACAATTAAAAAAAAATCCAAAATCCAACATCTGCAGGTTCCCCTCCAAGCCACACACCATATTAACTTGAAGCTATATCGACATTCCTTCACTGTCACTGGGTCAAAATCCTGGAACTCCCTCCCTGACAGCACTGTGGATGTACCTACACCACAGGGACTGCAGCAGTTCAAGAAGACAGCTCACTACCACCTTCTCAAGGGCAATTAGGGATGGGCAATAAATGCTGGCCTTGCCAGTGATGCCCGCATCCCATAAATGAATAAAAAAAACTACGGTGTACATAGGCCTAAAGAGGCCTTTCTGTAATAATATCCAGAAAAATTCCCCCCTTTATTGGTTGTGTTCTATGCTATGGTTATAACATAATCTAGAGTTGCCGTTGATTTTATGTGTGATTTCAAGTCTTAATACAGATTAGAAACAGAGTTACTAATTGGGGCAATAGTAAATAAAATTGAATTTGTAGCAATTTTGGGAATACATAACCGAAAAACTTGACAGTGGATTATGAGTTTTTGACCATATGGACTGAATTATCTCTTTAAACTCACTAATTTGATTCTCTATTTGGCCAATACAGCAATAAACTAAAACTAGAGCATTAGAAACAAATTAGCTGATTCCACATGATTCTGTCCAAATACAAATAATACGACAAAAGCTGACAAGTTCAGTATTGCAGAAAACCTTCCATCAGATATTAATGTTATTCTACTCTGTTACTTTCAGTTTTTGTGCTGCTCTCCTCATTGTACCAGACAGTAAACTATTTTGCTGAGACAAATATATTTTCCTTTTGTTGTAAGAACAAAAGCTGTTTTCCCAATAGCAGGAAGATATTGATAGTCTGGTCAGATGGGCAGAAAACTGGCAAATGGAATTCAACCTGGAGAAGTGTGAGGTGATGCATTTTGGGGAGGTTAAACAAGGCAAAGGAATACATGATTAATGGAAAAATACTGAGAAGTGTGGAGGGAGTGAGGGACCTTGGAATGAATGTCCACAGATCCCTGAAGGTAGCAGGACAATTCCAAAAGGTGGTTAAGAAGGCATATGGAATCCTTTCCTTTATTAGACGAGGAATAGAATATAAGAGCAGGGAGGTTATGTTTTAACTGTATAACTCATTGGTTAGGCCACAACTTGAGTACTGTGTGCAATTCTGGTCACCTCATTACAGACAGGATGTCATTGCACTAGAGAGAATACAGAGGAGATTTACGAGGATGTTGCCAGGACTGGAAAAATGCAGCTATGAGGAACGATTGGATAGGCTGGGGTTGTTCTCCTTGAAACAGAGAAGACTGAGGGGAGATTTGATTGAAATGTACAAAATTTTGAGGGGCCTGGATAGAGTGTAGGTGAAGGGTCAATTCACCTCAGCAGAGAGGTCAGTGATGAGGGAGCATATATTTAAAGTGATTGGTAGAAAAATTAGAGGGGAGATGAGGAAAAACTTTTTCACCTAGAGGGTGGTAGGGGTCTGGATCTCACTGCCTGAAAGCGTAGTTCTGGCAGAAACCCTCAACTCATTCAAAAGAAGTCTGGATATGCACCTCAGGTGCTGTAATCCGCAGGGCTATGGACCAAATGCTGGAAGGTAGGATTAGAATAGGTGGATCGTTTTTCGGCCGGCACAGACACAATGGGCCAAGTGACCTCTTTCTGTGCCTTAAACCTTCTATGATTCTATGATTCTAAATCCTCTCCTGCTTCTCAGCTCCTAGGCTGGGCAAGGTTGAATGTAGTGAGACAGTATGAACACCTGAAGAACCAATTTACCTAGTTGTCACACAGACCTGCCTGAAGAAAAGTCTTTCACGTGAACCTGCTGGCTCTCAAATTTTTGATGGGAGAGGGGCATGCTGGGGAAGAAGCGAGCTTCAGCTTCCATCAACGCGAGAGTCCAATTAATCATTTTGGAACCAGAAAGAAACACCCACAAAATTTAAAAACTGCAAAGATGGAAGGATATCACCTTTCCTTGCAGAGGCTGGAGGTGTCATTCCATGGACAAATGAAACAATGCGTATTATGAGGGCCTGTGACCCCAAACTTAATGGTATGCTTAAACTCCCTCATTCACAGCAAAAATATGCACACTGCACAGATCCAAATCAGGATTGTTTGGAAAGCATTTGGATATGAGATTTGTTTATGTGAAACAGAAACTTTTCTCATTATGAACTTCAGATTAAATATAAGAACTTAACCTAAAAAATAGGAGCAGGACTAGCCCATTTGGCCCCTCAAGCCTGCTCCACCATTCAATAAGATGATAGCTGATCTGATTGTCTTAACTCCACTTTCCTGTCTGCACCCCCACCCACCTGCCCCGCCCCCACCCATAACCCATGAGCTCCTTGTAGATCAATCTGCCTAAGTCAGCCTTGAATATATTCAGTGACTCAGCCTCCGCTGCTTTCTGGGGTAGAGAATTCTAAAGATTAATGATCCACTGAGAGAAGAAATTTCTCCTTATCTCTATCTTAAATGGAAGACCTCTTATTTTGAAACTGTGACCCTTAATTCTACATTCCCCCATGAAGGGAAACATCAGCATGTACCTTATCAAGCTCCCTTAAAAATGTAATCTTATATGTTTCAATAAGATCACCTCTCATTCTTCTAAACTACAATCAGTATAGGCCCAACCTGTTCAACCTTTCCTCATAAAACAATCCCTTCATCCCAGGAATCAACTTAGTGAGCCTTCTCTGAACTGCCTCGAAAGCAATTAAATAAGGAGACCAAAACTGTATGCAGTACTCTAGAAATGTTCTCACCAACGCCCCTGTACCATTGTAGCAAAGACTTCCCTGCTTTTATATTCCATCCCCCTTGCAATAAAGGCAAACATTCCACTTGCCTTCCTAATTATTTTCTGTACCTGCATGCTAACTATTTGAGATTCATTTACGAGGGCACCCAGATGCCTCTGTACTGCAGCATTCTGCAGTCTCTCGCCATTTGAATAATATTGTGGGGTTTTCTATTTTTCACACCAAGGAGGACAACCTCACATTTTCCCACATTACATTCCATTTACCAAATTTTTGCCCACTCACTTAACCTATCGATATCCCTGTGCGACATTTAGTGTCCTCCTTTAGCTTTTCTACCGATCTTTGTATTGTCAGCAAATTTGGCTACAATTCTCTCGGTCTCTTCATCCAAGTCTTTAACATAGATTGTAAATAGTTGAGGCCTCAGCACTGATCCCTGTGGCACCACGCTAGTTACAGTTTGCCAACCTGAAAATGATCCATTTATCCTGACTCTCTGTTTCCTGTTAACCAGTCAGTCCTCTAACCATGCTAATATATTAGCCCCAACATCAGTAACCTTTTATGTGGCACTTTATCAAATGCCTTTTGAAATCCAAATACACTACATCTACTAGTACCCCTTTATCCACCGTGCTTATTACATCCTCAAAGAACTCTAATAAATTTGTCGCACACGATCTTCCTTTCATAAAACATTGTTGACTCTGCTTGATTGTATAATGATATTCTAAATGTTCTGCTGCTTCTACCTTAATGTTGGATTCCAGCATTTTCTTAATGACTGATGTTAGGCTAACTGGCCTATAGTTTCCGATTTTCTGTCTCCCTTTTTTTTTGAACAGAGGTGTTACATTTGTGGCTTCCCAATCCACTGGGACCCTTCCAGAATCTAGGGAATTTTGGAAGATTAAAACCATTGCATCCACAATCTCTGCAGCTACTCCTTTTAAGACCTTAGGGTGCAGGCCATCAGATCCAGGGGACTTATCAACCTTTAGTCCCATTAGTATTCCTCATACTTTTTCTCGAGTAACAGAATCACAGAATCACAGAATAATACAGTGCAGAAGAGGCCCTTCGGCCCATCGAGTCTGCACCGATGCATTAAAACAACTGATCTGTCTACCTAATCCCATTTGCCAGCACTTGGCCCATAGCCTTGAATGTTATGAAGTACCAAGTGCTCATCCAGGTACTTTTTAAAGGATGTGAGGCAACCTGCCTCTACCACCCTCCCAGGCAGGGCATTCCAGACCGTCACCACCCTCTGGGTAAAAAGGTTCTTGCTCAAATCCCCCTTAAACCTCCCAACCCTCACCTTAAACTTGTGATCCCTCGTAACTGACCTTTCAACTAAGGGGAACAGCTGCTTCCTATCCACCCTGTCCATGCCCCTCATAATCTTGTACACCTCGATCAGGTCACCCCTCAGTCTTCTCTGTTCCAGTGAAAACAACCCAAGCCTATCCAACCTCTCTTCATAGCTTAAATGTTCCATCCCAGGCAACATCCTGGTGAATCGCCTCTGCACCTCCTCCAATGCAATCACATCCTTCCTATAATGTGGCGACCAGAATTACACACAGTACTCCAGCTGTGGCCTTACCAAAGTTCTGTACAAATCCAACATGACCTCCCTGCTTTTGTAATCTATGCCTCGATTGATAAAGGCAAGTGTCCCATATGCCTTTTTCACCACCCTATTAACCTGCCCTTCTGCCTTCAGAGATCTATGGACTAACACACCAAGGTCCCTTTGTTCCTCGGAACTTCCCAGTGTCAGGCCATTCATTGAATACTTCCATGTCACATTACTCCTTCCAAAGTGTATCACCTCACACTTTTCAGCGTTAAATTCCATCTGCCACTTTTCTGCTCATTTGACCATCCCGTCTATATCTTCCTGTAACCTAAGACACTCCACCTCACTGTTAACCACTCGGCCAATCTTTGTGTCATCCGCGAACTTAATGATCCTACCCCCCACATAGGCATCTATGTCGTTGATATAAATGACAAACAATAGGGACCCAGCACAGATCCCTGTGGTACGCCACTGGACACTGGCTTCCAGTCACTAAAACAGCCGTCTGTCATCACTCTCTGTCTCCTACAGCTAAGCCAATTTTGAATCCACCTTATCAAGTTACCTTGTAGCCCATGTGCATTTGCTTTCTTGATAAGTCTCCCATGTGGGACCTTGTCAAAGGCTTTGCTGAAATCCATGTAAACTACATCAACTGCACTACCCTCATCTACATACCTGGTCACATGCTCAAAAAATTCAATCAAATTTGTTAGGCATGACCTCCCTCTGACAAAGCCATGCTGATTATTTCTAATCAAATTTTGCCTCTCCAAGTGGTGATAGATTCTCTCCTTCAAAATGTTCTCCAATAGTTTCCCTACCACTGACATGAGACTCACTGGTCTGTAGTTCCCTGGCTTATCTCTTAAATTTACCTTTCTTAAATAGTGGGACCACATTAGCTGTTCTCCAGTCCTCTGGCACCTCCCCCGTGGCCAGAGAGGAATTAAAAATAGTGATTGAGGTGGCGGCACGGTGGTATACAGTGGGAGGGTGTTGTGGTGGGAGTCCTCAACATTGACCCTGGACCCCATGAAGTCAAATGGCATCAGGCCATACATGGCAAGGAAGCCTACTGATTACCACCTACCGTGCCCCCCCCCCTCCCCTCCCCTCCCCGCCTCCACTTAGCTGATGAATCAGCGCTTCTCCATGTTGAACACCAATTGGAAGAAGCACTGAGGGTAACAAGGGCACAGAATGTACTCTGGGTGGGGGATTTCAATGTCCATCACCAAGAATGGCTCTGTCGCACCACTATTGACCGAGCTGACCGGGTCCTAAAGGACATAGCTGCTAGACTGGGTCTGCGGCAGGTGGTGAGGGAACCAACAAGAGGGAAAAACCTACTTGACCTTGTCCTCACCAATCTATCTGTTGCAGGTGCATCTGTCCATGACAGTAGAGGTAGGAGTGACCACCGTACAGTCCTTGTGGAGACGAAGTCGCGTCTTCACATTGAGGATACCCTCCATCGTGTTGTGGCACTACCACCGTGCTAAATGGGATAGATTTCGATCAGATCTAGCAACTCAAAACTGGGCATCCATGAGGCACTGTGGGGCCATCAGCAGCAGCAGCATTGTAATCAAAAACAATCTGTAACCTCATGACCTGGCATATCCTCCACTCTACCATGACCATCAAACCGGGAAACCAACCCTGGTTCAATGAAGAGGGCAAGAGGGCATGCCAGGAGCAGCAACAGGTATACCTAAAAATGAGGTGTCAGCCTGGTGAAGCTACAACCCAGGACGACTTGCATGTGATATACAGAGCTAAGCGATCCCTCAACCAACGGATCAGATCTAAGCTCTGCAGTCCTGCCATGTCCATCGTGAATGGTGGTGGACAATCAAACAACTAACAGGAGGAGGAGGTTTTACAAATATCCCCATCTTCAACCATGAGGGAACCCAGCACATCAGTGCAAAAGACAAAGCTGAAGCAATTACATCCATCTTCAGCCAGAAGTGCTGAGTAGATTATCCATCTTGGCCTCCTCCTGAGGTCCCCAGCATCACAGATGCCAGTCTTCAGCCAATCCGATTCACTCCATGTGATATCAAGAAACGACTGAAGGCACTGGATACATTCTGGCAATAGTACTGAAGACTTGTGCTCCAGAACTAGCCACGCCCCTAGCCAAGCTGTCCAGCACAGCTACAACACCGGCATCTGCCTGGCAATGTGGAAAATTGTCCAGGTATATCCTGTACACAAAACGCAGGATAAATTCAACCCAGCCAATTACCGCCCTATCAGTCTACCCTCAATCATCAGCAAAGTGAAGGAAAAGGTCGTCAACAGTGCTATCAAATGGCACTTGCTCAGCAATAACCTTCACACTGATTATAAGTTTGGGTTCCGCCAGTCCCACTCAGCTCCTGACCTCATGTATCCTTGGTCCAAACATAGATAAAAGAGCTGAACTCCAGAGGTGAGGTGGGAGTTACTGCCCTTGACAGCATTTGACCGAGTATGGCATCAAGGAGCCCTAGCACAACTGGAGTCAATGGGAATCAGGGGGAAAACTCTCCGCTGGTTGGAGTCATAACTAGCACAAAGGAAGATGGGTGTGGTTGTTGGAGGTCAATCATCTCAGTCCCAGGACATCACTGCAGGAGTTCCTGAGGGTAGTGTCCTAGGCCTAACCATCTTCAGCTGCTATATCAATGACCTTCCCTCCATCATAAGGTCAGAAGTGGGGATGTTCGCTGATGATTGCATAATGTTCAGCATCATTCGCAACTCCTCAGATACTGAAGCAGCCCGTGTCCAGATGCAGCAAGACCTGGACAACATTCAGGTTTGGGCTGATATGTGGCGTAACATTCATGCCACACAAGTGCCAGGCAATGACCGTTTCAAACAAGAGAGAATCTAACATTTCGCCTTGATGTTCAATGGCATTATCATCGCTGAATCCCCCACTATCAACATCCTGGGGGTTATCATTGAACCCAGAAACTGATCTGGGCCAGCTACATCAATGGTGTGACTACAAGAGCAGGTCAGAGGCTGGGAATTCTGTGGTTAGTAACTCACCTCCTGTATCCCCAATGCCTGTGCAACAACTACAAGGCACAAGTCAGGAGTGTGATGGAATACTCTCCATTTGCTGGATGGGTGCAGCTCCAACAACACTCAAGAAACTCGACACCATCCAGGACAAAGCAGCCCACTTGATTGGCACCCCATCCACTAGCTTCAACATTCACTCCCTCCACCACCAATGCACAGTGGCAACAGTGTGTACCATCTACAAGATGCACTGCGCAACTCACCAAGGCTCTTTCAACAGCACCTTCCAAACCCACGACCCCTTCCACCTAGAAGGACAAGGGCAGCAGATGCCTGGAAACACCACCACCTGAAAGTTTCCATCCAAACCACACACCATCCTGACTTGGAACTATATTGCCGTTCCCTTCATTGTCGCTGGGTCAAAATCCTGGAACTCCCTTCTTAATAGCACTATGGGTGTACCTACAATCCAAGGACTGCAGTGGTTAAAGAAGGCAGCTCACCACCATCTTGTCAAGGGCAATTAGGGATGGGCAATAAATGATGGCTGAGCCAGCAACGCCGACATCCTACGAACGAATAAAAAAAAGTGATTGTTTCAAGTTCCTTTCTCCCTTTTTTAAATAGAAATATCTGAATAATCAATGTTCTTTTGTTTGCTGAACATTTAATAAATTCTTAAAATATAATAAAACATATTTAAAAACAAACTCTACTGTAGCATTTTTGAAAGTAGATGTAAAAGAAAATTATTCAATCAAGGGTTGAATTTATATTTCATGGAAGTGAACAATATCTGTGCACATCTTAGTATTCATTCATGAAAATAGAGTTTGGTAAATGCCCTTGCTGAATTGCATCTGCTTCCAGTGAAGTCAGGTGAATAGATTATTGGTTGCCAAACAAGCTCTTTTTCCTGTTTGGCATGTTAGACAGTTGTCATGGATACCCACTTACATTACTACCATTAATAAACAAACAGAATTTCTGATAGAACCAAGTTGGTACTGGGACACTGCAAGACACGTTAGAGAAATATATTGCTCCTATAATGGGTTTTCAATTTCAATCACAAATTTAAGAATCCTCAAGTAGATTCCTAATTTTATGTCTTCAATAATTTATCTCTTAGATTTTCCTTTTACACTCTGATTATTGTCCTTTTCCTGAAGGCAGCAACTCAGGATGGAGTACCAAGCTATCTGCAGTGCCTCACCAAAGTAGTCATTTTTCATGTGTTATTCCAGATACTTTTGGGTAGGTTGAACCCAGTGCTGTCCTGGACCAGCATCCACACACAGCCACTTCACTGTGAACAGAAACAAGAACCTTGGCTGATTTGTTTCCACCTCTAGCCCAAGGATGCTAAGGGAAATTGCTGCCCAGCTGAAATCAGCAGTGTAAGTCCTTCCAAGTTTGTATGGCTCAGTTAAACACGTCCTTTACCAATGATTGGTCAGCATGTTTCAGCTGTTTTATTTTTAAAAAAATGGTTGAGAAAATTGTTCGCTGAGTTTTCATTTGAATGAATTAATCTCTTTCAATGTTACTCCATTTCTGCAGTGACTATATCCTGTAATCAGGTGTTCATTAGTGTGGGATGCCAGAATATACTTGGGTGTTATGGCAGGATTTGATTATCTCATGATAAAATCTATCTGTGTATATTGCTAATTTTACATTGATTAAATAATACTGAACCTTTGCTGAGACTGGGTACAATTATGCTATGCTGCAATAAAAAAGCAAAATGCGATGTTTAATTGTTGCTGTAATGTTGACATCAATAGTAAAGGTAATTCTGAGTTTCACAAAATTTATCCAGTAGCACAAAGGTTATTCAAATTGTGCTTTATAGGACCATTATGGCTTTTGAAAAAAAATTATCGTTTTGATGTGTCCTCATATCTCCTAGTGAGGATTTTATAAAAACACTTTGGGCTGAATTTTTAGGCCCTGATGGGAGCGGCATGGACTGGCGCGAAAATTCATACTATCAGCCAGCGTGCTAGATCATCAGCTCCATCCTGCCCGAGGCCATTTTCCCACAGGCAGGATGGGGGGTGCGGCTGGTAGACAATTAACATTATTAAAGACCTATTAGGCAATTGTCAGAGACCAACTGAAATTTTCCAGTCGGCCTCCAGGTCCTGGAGGTGTTGGCAAACTGTGAAGTTGCCTGGCTGTGGGCCTTCCGGCGGCAGATCACGGGGCCAGCACTCCAGGCAAGCTTAGAGGCCCTGCCTGCTTCAGCTACAGCCACAGGCTGCCCTGTGGAGGGAACCCCTCCACAATAGTGGCCTGGCTGCTGAAGCCATTTTTTAAGTTAAAGTTAAAAAGTTGGAGAGGACACCTCCATCTTGGGGCGCTCTCTCCCGCACTTACCTGGAAAGGTATTCTGGTGTTTCTTCAGTGCTGAAGGGCCTCCCACTGGCCCTCCAGCTTTGTAAGCCCACCTGCCGTTCTTCATTAGAGGGTGAGCACACCCTCTGGCTATTAATTGACCAATTTGGGGAAAATCACAGCTGGTTGACTGTTCCCCACCCAGTGCGACCTTCTGATCCCCATTTGACCATGATGGCAAGGTTCCATAGCCAGCGGGGAAAATCCTGTGCTTTGTGATCCTCATGTTGAATGTTCCTTTTCGTAGTTTGCAATGCAACTTTTCAAAAATCATAAGCAAAAAAGCTATTTTTATATTATATATTATTTCTAAGCACTTCAGTTGTTTGTCCCCAACACATTTGGTACCAACTTTGGCTGTCCTATTTTTGGGTCGGGTACAATGACAGATGCAATAGTAACCTTGCCCCGCTACGATGGACTGCCTCGGAAATGGGGTAATGCTGCAGTTGGGGGAGAGTTCAGTTACACTCTCTTCATTTACATAGTAAGTCAGTTTGGAAGATTGTGAGCTTGGCAGAGATGCAAGAGTGGTACTGCAGATCTTTTAAATGTGAGTGATTTTTAAAAACTATAAATGTAGACTCTTACATTGTTGGTGGTTGATCTGGAATACTAGTAATGTAACAGACACATTATCAAATTAATATATATTGTTCCTTTAAATAAACGTCTGAGTGCTGCCATGCCATTGTAATTTTATTGAAATACTACACAACAACAACTTGTATTTATATAGCACCTTTAACTTAATAAAACATTCCAAGGCACTTCCCAAGAGCATTCTAAAACAAAATTTGACACCACACCACATAAAGTGATATTAGGGCAGATGACCAAATGTTTGGCCAAAGGAGCGTCTTTAAGGAGCATCTTAAAAGAGGAGAGAGAGGTAGAGAGGCAGAAAGAATTAGGGAGGCGACTATAGAGTTTCAGGCCTTAGCAGCTGAAGCCACAGCCACTGTAATGGTTTGATTGATCTGGATTTGATTGTATTAGTCTGTCCACTGATCAGTGTTCACTGTGCTTTATTACTTAAGCCTAGTTTGAAATTGAAATGAAAAGAGAGGCTGGAAAGTTCTAGTTACTACAAGAGTGTTCTGAAAAAGACATTGTACTGAAATCTTGTAAGTGCTGAGATATTTTAAGGTACTGTAAATAAACCTGTTGTTGATTTGGAATTAGTGTCATATCTGCATTGCTCTGAGATAAATCACATATATAAAATAGCCAGCAAAACCTGCGAAAACATAACAACCACCAATGGTGGAGTGACTAAAGCCAGGGATGCTCCAAAGGCCAGAATTAGAGGAGCACAGATATCCTGGACGGATGTGTGGCTGGAGCAGATTACAGAGATAGGGAGGGGACGTAGCCATGGAGGAATTTGAAAACAAGGATAAGAATTTTAAAATTGAGGCATTGCCAGACCAGGAGACAATTTAGGTCCTTGAACACAGGTGATAGGTGAACAGGACTTGGTCTGAGTTAGGGCACGGACAGCAGAGTTTTGGATGAGCACACAAGAATTACAATGGTGGCAGAGGGTCACCACACATTGACGCTGAGATCCTGTAATCAGCCACTTGACCACCCCAGTTTAATAGAGACAATTATTAAAAAGGCAAAATTAGTGTCAAGATGTAGCATACTTTCAGTCATCTCTCCTAACCCTTTCACTGCTGCTCAGCATTTGTTTGATTCATGTAAAATGACTTGGGACATTCTGTATATTTGTTTTATAAATACAAGTTATGATTATTTAGTGGTTGTGTACAGGTAATGAAATTCGTCACAGACAATAAAATCATACAGTTCAGATGGCATATTTTGTACTGCATTGAAATGGTGGTTGCAATTATCAAAATATTACAGATAAGAAAAATCATGAAAATAATTAATCTAAGGAAAGTCAATATTCATATATTTCCAACACCAATGTGCCTTTCTTGTATACAGAGAGATGTACTGTCCATTTTGACAGGAAGAATAAAAAAAGATGCATATTATTTAAATGGTGAGAGATTGCAGAGCTCTGCGATGCAGAGGGATCTGGGTATCCTGATGCATGAAACGCAAAAGGTTAGTTTGCAGGTACAGCAAGTAATTAGGAAAGCTAATACAATGTTTATTGCGAGGGGAATTGAATACAAAAGTAGGGAGATTATGCTTCAATGATATAGGGCATTGGTGAGACTACATCTGGAGTACTATGTACCGTATTGGTCTCCTTATTTAAGGAAGGATGTAAATGTGTTGGAAGCAGTTCATAGAAGGTTTACTGGACTAATACCTGGAATAGGCAGGTTATCTTATGACGAAAGGTTGGACAGGCTAGGCTTGTATCCACTGTGGTTTAGGAGTGTAAGAGGCGACTTGATTGAAACATATAATATCCTGAGGGGTCTTACAGGGTGGATGTGGAAAGGATGTTTTCTCTTGTGGGAGACTCTAGAACTAGGGGTCACTATTTAAAATAAGGGATCGCCCATTTGAGACAGAGATGAGGAGAAATTTTTTCTCTCGGAGGGTAGAGATTCTTTGGAACTATCTTCCTCAAAAGGCAGTGGAGGCAGAGTCTTTGAATATTTTTAAGGCAGAAGTAGATAAATTCTTGATAATTAAGGGGGTGAAATGTTATTGGAGGTAGGTGGGAATGTGGAGCTGAGGTTACAATCAGATCAGCCATGATCTTATTGAATGGCAGAGCAGGCTCGAGGGGCTGAGTGGCCTATCCCTGCTCCTAATTCTTATGCTCGTATGTTCTACAGAATGAGAAAATCCACATCATCTTTTTTTATGACTCTTAAATCTGAAGTAAAGTTTACAATTACATCCATCACACCTGGAAACACTTCAGTGTGTTAAAGATGCCACACCCTCCAAATTTGCTTCAGGCATTTGTGCTGCTAACAGCCCACTGTTATCAGATAGCTTCAGAGTAATTGAAAGCACATCCTCAGTGCACATACCTGTTTTATTTCCTGTATGAATTTATTATTTTGGAGTCTCCAACCTTCCTAAATCTCTTTGCACATTCCATTTTCACAATTGATGGGATTGTTTGGAAAACTTAACATAGGCTTCTGCCAAAGTTGCTCTATAATTGGTCACTGGAAGGTTCCTGAGGGTGACCCAAGATAAAGCTCCCTCTTCCTATGACCAGTTTAGATCAAGAGCTCACTGTGTAAGAAATCACAGCATGAACACATATCTTAGCACTTTGGGGCGATGCATGGGACTGAGTTTAATGTAAATTAGCTATCAACTAAAATCTGGGCACATTTCAAAAAATGCATCAATCTGTTGTCCTTTAGTCTTATAGGAGACTTCCATATAGTATTACTAGCCATAAAACAAAATTAATTTACTTTTACATTTGATCCTTGATCCCAATTTACAGCTGTTTGGCTGTCATTTATTTTTAGGGATGAAAAAGTAATTTCATGGTGATTGTCTTAGGCCAAAATATTTTTTACTGATTATGTTCCCTTTTATCCCTTTTCTGATAGAACTTACTCTTACGATGGTAAGATTACATAGGGCTGGCAGCCCTTTGATATCTTGCCCAAGTGACCAAACTCCATGTGTGAGAATAGATGGTTAGTGGCTGTAGGAGGCAATGGAGTAGATTTTAACTATCAGGTGGTGGTCAGCCACCCAAAAGTGCCATTGGGAGCCTGGGTTTATTTTGAGGTCCTTGGCCTCATTATCCTGCTGGTGGCTGGCTGTGGGCACTAAACGTCCATTCCCCTGCAGCTCATCAACTCTGGCCAATGTAATATCAGACAGCCCCAGGGTTGCCAATACTGATTGGACATATTCCTGGTGAGCTCATCAAATTACCTCTTGACTTCAGCTGCCCTGTCACCACATCCCACCATCGGTCGTCTGACACGTTCATCCTCATCGTGCATCACCTTCCTATACCAATCGTAATATGTATAGACTCTTCATTATCTGACTGGATGATTCTTCAGTCAAACAGCCTTTTTCCAGTTTCAAATATTTAAATAATTAAACAAAGTTTTCTTTTTTTTAAATCAACTTATTAATGCACCTATGGTTTTTCTCCTGGGTTGTTTGCAGCAATGGAAGATTAATTTGTAATTCATGAAGACTCCAGGACTATCCTGGTGAGTTGGTAAAGGTAGCCCAGAGGCCAAAACAGTAGGTGGCAAGATGGATCTGGGAAAGAGGGGGCTAACGGGGTGGAGGAGGAGAGTCTGGAGCAACAACAGCCAACATTATTCTTGTGAAGCCCACAAGAGCGTTCCTGCTTCTCCTGACCCCACAAAAATAATTTTAACACTTCCCTTTGCAGGCTTCTTCCGCTGTACCATTAGCTTTGACTGAGCAGAGCATTCACAGCCCACGCTCCACCCAGTCGGCCAGTAAAGTTGCAGCAAGGTGCTACATACGTCAATTGGACCCTGATTTTGAATAGTTTTGGGGTTCCACCTGATTCAAATGGGTTAGTGGCAAGCAATTAGAAGTGTAAGTATTGGTTGATTTTTTTTACTCTTATTCCAGCAGCACTGAGTGCAATTGTACTTCTATTGCTACTCTTGCTAAGCATTTTTTTTCTGTGTTCGTTCATTACATTCTAGTAAGTCAAAAATGGGGCTTTGTTTTGAGTTGTAATAAGTTGAGCACCCAAATTCTGATTTGAAAGCATTTTGATTGGTTAAAATAAAAGATTTTTACACTGTGTCACAGAACTAAACCCTTAACCTTGCTCGGTATTGCATTATATTCTGTTTTTGGTTAAAGTAATCTTGTGAATTTTAACTTTGCGTAACCCTACAAGGGAAAAGAGCAGCCATTTGCTGGAGAGACTGCAGAGGCAGGTCACATGACCTACTGAGGCACACTGAAGCATACAATAAACTTTTAATCATTCACATTTTAGGTTAAATTTAAATTAATTATTTTTTATTATATGCAGTCATATAAAGATAACACAGAATACATTACAGAATTTAGTCTACTTGTGCAAGAGGCTTGTAACATTATTATTCTTGTCTCAGTCATGAAATCATTTCTGTATTTCCAGTTCCTCAAATATCTTCTACATCCTCTAACTACCAATATTTAAAATTAAAATGGAATTGCCAGCAGTTCACTAGTGCAGGCATCGGCTATTGAAAATTGTTAATAATATTCACTCACAGATACAAAAATGAAACTGACATGAATAAAAAAGAAACATTTAGCAAGTTTAAGTAAAAAAGGTTAAAGAAACAATCCACATTTATGAGTTGATTAAATTTATCACTGGGTTTTTATTGAAGTTCTAAATGTAAACTAATGAGGTAATGACAACTAACCATATATATGCACGTAAATGGCTTTCTTGCTACCAATTTACATTTTTTGTTAAGTGTAAGATCAATTTTTAGGTGTAAAAGCGGTTTTATCTGTGTGGGCACACTAAGTCATCTGGAAATGTTTATAATGCCAAAGTTACTATTGTGACATATTATAAAACCTGGAGACCTATAATTAATAATTTATGTTTTATTGTAAGATATCCTTACTGTTCCAACAGTTAATCATTGATGCTGAGAACAAAAGTTTACTATTTATTATGCCAAGCATGCTACGCTTCTTCCAGCTTCAAATCAAGTTCAGTCTGCAAAAGGTTAACTCAATGAAAGAAAGAGCTCCATAATAATTTACATAATAATGTCACTGGTGTCCTGTGACAGCTGGACCTCATGGGAAAGAAAGGCTGAAGATTCTACTGAGAATTTTTAATAATGTCAGAAATTGTTTAAGGACATTGGTAAAGATTTGTCATATATCTGGGCAGTACTAAAACAAAAAGGAGGAAGGGAACTTGATAATAGTTTTGAAAAAAATAATTTCAAGCAATGTGAAGATTGCTTTTCATTTCATTCTGAAGTTAAAAAATCCTAACGTGCTTAATGTTGGTTAAGCCCTAGTTTTCAAGTGTGCAGTCAGTTGAGTTTTAGGATGCTTATACAAATATATATATTTTTTAAACTGTGGTACTTGGCACATTCCTGTGCATAAAGTCTATGCATTGCTGAGCAGACAGGAATCAGCTTTTCAAATAGGCATTATAATTTTTACAAATTTTTATGAAACCATATGATCATAAATCTTGCCGTAATTTTAATTTATGATATTTTCTAGAAAAAAGTTTTCAAAACAAAAGCAGAGATAAACCTACATCAGTCTGGTGATTTTGTCCTGGGAACCTCTCACAGGGCCTCAATTATGTATGCAGAGGGTGTGAGAAATAGTTTTACACATATCAAGCCTAAAACTTAGTGTATTGTAGTCAGGAGCAGTATTGTACATATTATTCTCTCTTTGTACATGTCACCCATTGAATTGCTTCATAATTCTCTTAGTGGCGCTGCTGCTTTTGTTTGTTCTCACAAAATGGCGGTGGCATCTTATGTGTGCCAGCAAATGGCTTTCCTCAGTTTTCACATGGCACTGAGAGTCACTCGATTATTTGTATGCAAATTCAGTCACAGTATCCAGTACTTTTGTCAATCTATTTCCAGCAGTCCACAACGCTGTTTAATAGTCTGTGCTTTTTAGAGAGACTGCTTTTTTTTTAATCAAATGCAATAAATTACATGTAGTAGACGAGTTTCAGTTTATTGTGTTTCAAATTCTTATGCAAAATTTTTATTTGAAAACAATCCTGAAATACGGTATAAAATATTGAACAGCGTACTTAAAATTATTTTTTATCCAGTGTGACAGATGTATCGAGCTATGTTACAAAGATAAATTGACTCTGCCGGATATGCAAATGATATTTGATGTCTGAAGCATTTGCTTTATCTTCTAATACACATCCATAAGCTCATTCTTTGTCAAATTCAGAAAGCCTATTCACAGACACATATTAAATCATAAATACAGCAGTAGTAGTATAACCTAGTAAAGCAGCATTTGTCTGAATAAAAATGCTCTCTTTTTATCCAGATGGTTCATTGGTTAAGAATACTACACAGTGCGATACTGAGCCATACATATCAGGAAAGTCCCAGGATCAGTTCTTGATCTCTGTTGTGCTAGCTGACCTGAGCCAAAACAGAGGGCCTGTGTCCATCAGTTAAGGAATATAAAAATTAGCCATGGTTCCAGCTTCTGATTAGCACTGAGTATTTTTCTTAAAGTTTGAATGTGTAGACATTTGACAAGGATTAGCCTTGACTGTGATGTTTCCCATGCTTGAAATGTCCATCCAAACTCACTATCCAGACTCCCACTTGAAGAATGATTTGAGTGAGATACTGTTGGGATGGCACCAATGGAATCAAACCCCAGCACAAGTCAGCACTTTTAGAGAGGTAATCAAGATCAAACATCATATATTATAAATCAAAAAGATGACTGAGAATGCGCTTGGGATACCGGCACTCTTAGAGGCTGGAAGATTATAAACTGTTTGAGTTTTGTATTATGATGCTACCTTAACTCTCAATTGCACTGTAACCTTGTAGTATGCTGTTGGCCATCAGGTAAGCCATGTAATCTATTCATCAATAAAAAAGGGCTAAAAATTTAATGTTAAGGTATTCAAACTGACTAAGTCCGTAAGTATGGTCACAGTACTTTATACACATTTGACTTTGGCATTACAATGCTGTTGTGCAACAGGCCAAAGTCATTGCACAAAAATCATTTGGTTTATTAACTTAGCAATTATATGTTGGCTAAGAACAACAATGTAGTATATTTTGTACAAAGTTCATGCATTTTTGTTAATGAATGCAAAATTCCTGATGAATCAGGAGTGCCATTTGCCAATGTCAGAAAAAGGCTCAAAATCACTGATGCATATTTCAGCATGACAATCCCATCTCATCAAAAATAACATCATTTAAAATTATCATGCCTGCTATATAACGGGCTACTGTGTACAAAATTTGCTTGCAAATATTCTTCCTCAATTTTCCTTCTCTCCCTGCAGAAGTCACTTGGTACACCTACATTGACACAGGTGAGATGAGGAACTCAGTAAATACTGAATTGCACATGCATGCTACTAGTTTCTAGAAAAGTGTGTTAACTCATCTCCCCAATGGAAACAACTTTTTAAAGTGCTTTTTGTCCGAGAGAGGATTTTCCCATTTAAATAAAAAAAAGCCAACTTATAAAAAAGTAATATTTATCTACTGGTGAAGTCCATTGTTGTTTACAAATGCAGTCTCTTAACTGCCTCACACAGTATGAATTTCTTTGCTTGCCTTTCACAGTTCTTTAGCATGTGAGGGATTCTCAAAAGCACATTGTTAAAATGTCACAATCCCTTACAAAAAATGTTATGAAACTGTATAATGACTATGCATTTTACCAGGAATTCATATCATTTGTATGAAGATTTAATATTTAATCAATGTTTCAATACCAACAATATTCTGATCCCAAAGCAAGTTACACTGCCATACCACCATACACACTAGACCTTTAATATTAATATGTGGACCTCTAAATATTATGTAAGAAAATTTTGTAACAATTAAACAGTGCTCAGTAATTTCACAGGATGACATCTGGGGGCCAAGCTGGGAAGAAATGGAACTTCTGAGTTCACATCAAATGCCAGGTTCAGGGGTATTTACATTCTGGTTAAGGTGCCAGTGCCTTATATGGTGCAGTAGGGATGCCTCTGTGGAGAGGACACTCAGTTCACTGTAACTCCTTGCCAATTGTGCCGACTGAAGATATATCAAAAAGTAAAAGTGCTGGGAGGTTTTGATTTTAGTGGAATCCCTACTGTGATTGGTTGCCCTGTGATCTATTACTGTAAGCTATTTAAAATTCAACCACTCCCCCAACTCCTTGCAAGACCCTTAGCAATCTTAGTAATGCCAAACACCAATTTCATACAGGTATCTTTGTGTCCAGTGCTGCTGGAGTGCAAATACTGGGAAATACTTCAAATGACATATCACCCTAATTTACATGGTTCTTTAATCCTTCCACCTAGATACATCCACACCCAGGCAGAAGTACAATTTTGACTGAAATTTTGCAGAAAAAGGGCAGTAACATGGCTTAATGGGTTCCCCCCACCCCCAAATTTCCATCCCTGTCCACTTGTATTATGTCATTATTAGGCTGATTTCACTGAGGAAGCACAGGACGAAGATGAGTAAACCCAGAGTAAAATTGTGGGGAAGAATTGGCAAAAATTCATGAAATATTTTTTAGATTATTCAATGACAGTATCTCCTTGCCTCAGTTTGCTGTAACTCCTTGTCAATTGTGCTGACTGAAGAGATATCAAAAATTAAAAGTGCTCGGAGGTTTTGATTTTAGTGGAATCCCTACTGTGATTGGTTGCCTTGTGATCTATTACTGTAAGCTATATATTGTATTGTAATCTTGAAAACAACATTGTATTTCTGCACCCAAACCCTATTCTTCTTGTTAAAAGTGGAAATGTTTTATTGTAGGAGTATGCAGGATGGAAGTCTACATGGAAGATGTTCTAATCCATTCTTAACCCAGGTAAGTATTTTATCTGGTCTTTGCAACAGTTTTACGGCACTAGGAATGTTTGGTATCACCCACCCTTCAAAAAATATCCCTGACCTCTCTGGCCTCACTAACTACAATCCAATCTCCAAATTTCCTCTCCTCTCCAAGGTCCCTGAATATGTTACACTTCCCAAATCTGTGTCCACCTCTCCACAACCTTCTGAATGAACCCATCTCACAACACCCAAACAACATGAATGACATTCTCTGTGACAGATTATGGTGCATAATCACTCCTCATCCCCTTGAACTCTCTGCAGCCTCAAAATAGTGGACGACAACTTCTTCTCAATGAGATTTTCAGATGGTACCAAAATAGGAGATATGGTGAATTCTTTAGAAGATTAAAGGATGTTGCAAAGAGGTATTAATGAAATGGGGGAATTGACTAAAAAGTGACAGTTGAAGTTTAACAACACCAACTTGCATTTATAAAGCACTAATGTAGTAAAACATCCCAAGATGATTCATAGGAGCACCATCAAACAAAATTTTACACCAAGCCACGTAAGGCTATATTAGAACGGCTTTGTCAAAGAGGTAGGTTTTAAGGAGCACCTGAATGGAAGAGAGAAAACTAAAGAAGTGGAAAGTTTAGGGAGGGAATTTCAGAGTTTAGGGCTTTGGAAGGTTGGGGCATTACCAGCAATGCTGGATTATTGAAAATTGGGGATGGGCAAGTGGTTCGAATTGGAGGAGTGCAGAGTTGGTCTCCTGGCTTGATGGTAACGTTAGAGTGGGGAATATGCCGGGCCATGAGGTTACAGATTGTGGTTGAGTACATTTCTGCTGCTGCTGATGGCCCACAGCCTTGGTTCAAATATGGAAAAAAGAGCTGAACTTAAGAGGTGAGAGTGACTGCCCTTGACATCAAGGCAGCATTTGACCGAATACGGCATCAAGGAGCCCTAGCAAAACTGGAGTCAATGGGAATCAGGAGGAAAACTCTTAGCTGATTGGAGTCATACCGAGAACAAAGGAAGATGATTGTGGTTGTTGGAGGTCAATCATCTCCGCTCCAGGACATCACTGCAGGATTTCCTCAGGGTAGTGTCCTAGGCCCAAGCATCTTCAACTGCTTCATCAGTGACCTTCCTTCAATCATAAGATCAGAAATGGGAATGTTCGCTGATGATTGCACAATGTTCAGCACCATTTGTGACTCCTCAGATACTGAAGCAGTCCATGTAGAAATGCAGCAAGACCTGGCCAATATCCAGGCTTGGGTTGATAAGTGGCAAGTAACATTCACGCCACACAAGTGCCAGGCAATGACTATCTCCAACATATTGCTATTACGATCGCTGAATCCCCCACTATCAACACCCTAGGGGTTACCATTGGCCAGAAACTGAACTGGAGTAGCTATATAAATACCATGGCTACAAGAGCAGGTCATCTACAAGGCACAAGTCAGAAGTGTGATGGAATACTCTCCACTTGCCTGGATGGGTGCAGCTCCAACAACACTCAAGAAGCTCGACACCATCCAGGACAAAGCAGCCCATTTGATTGGTACCCCATCCACAAACATTCACTCCCTCCACCACCAATGCACAGTGGCAGCAGTGTGTACCATCTACAAGCAATACACCAAGGCTCCTTAGACAGCATCTTCCAAACCTGCAAACTCTACCAACTAGAAGGTCAAGGGCAGCAAATGCATGGGAACACCACCACCTGCAAGTTTCCCTCCAAGTCAAACAGCATCCTGACCTGGAACTATATCGCATTCCTTCACTGTCACTGGGTCAAAATCCTGGAAGTCCCTTCCTAAAAACACTGTGGGTGAACTTACCTCACATGGACTGCAGTTCAAGAAGGAAGATCACCACCACCTTCTCAAGGGCAATTAGGGATGGGCAATAAATGCTGGCCTAGCCAGCGATGCCCACATCTCATGAATGAATAAAAAAAAATTCTCGGAGAGTTGTAGGACTGGAAAATGTTACAGAGATAGGGTGAGACAAGGCTATGAGGCTATGAAAGGATTTGAAAATAAGGATGACAACTTTAAAATTGATGCTTTGTTGGCCTGGGAGCCAAGGTAGGTTGGTGAACACAAGGATGATGGATGAACAAGGCTTGGACCAGGATTTTATGCTGGCGACAGATGTCTCGATGTCCAGAAAAGGTGACGCCGAGATCCCCATGTCTCCTCTTCTCCAGAAGGCCCACCGAATCTACTGCCAATCAGGCACTTAGTGGACAGGACTTCCACAGGATCAAGGACCCCATCACCCGAAGTCCCGCTCTTGAGAGAGCTGCTGGCTTCAGATTGACCAGCAGTTGTAGCGCCACCGTGGAGGCGGTGACTACTACCGGAGGAACACCTACTGGAGGCCCAGGAACGGCGCTGGACCCAGGCCACAGGTAGGTCAGTGTGGGAGGGCTTTTGTGGGGTGGGGGTCACGGGGGAATGGGGTGTGGGGGGCTGAAAGCAAGGTCAGGGGTGTGGCTCTCAGCAGGCACCCCCCCTTCCCAATCCCGGGTCCTTCATTCAGGCACCAAGTGCCTTTTAACGAGGGACCCCCACTTCCGGAGCCAGGAAACAGCCCTCATGGTTTCTTATGCTGTGCTTCCCATGCGGCAACAGGACTGCCCGCCGCACGGCTAATTGCAGCAGTGGTGGGATGAGGCCCTTAATTGGGGATTAATCCATAAATTTGTCACTATTGCATATCTAGCTGGAGGCAAAGTAAAGTCATAGCTTTTGAAATATTTTGGAGTATTGATGCCTTTATTAACCTCTCATGTATAGTAACCCTTTGGGAAAAAGTTTTGGTTGATCACCAAAAATTAATACTTTGTCAAACCAGTCCACTCACACTCAAAAGAGCTGCTGCTCATGAAAGGTTTGTTAATATATATTGGGGCTAATATTCACTTTTGGCAGGGGCAGAAATCAGATGGTAGTGGATCAGCTGCCTGTTCGAGCTGCTGCCCAATTTTCCTTTCTGATGCCTTCAATGCAGAGGAAAATCAGGCAGGCTGTACAACGGGTGGCTGATCTGAAAGCTTCAGCTTTCCATTGTTGAAAGTGAGAGTTGGTCCCATTGTATTTATAGTTTAGGGAACTGAAGACTAAAATACTGTTTCTTAACATAAAACACATTTTTGTAAACTCAATGGCCCTGAAATTACATTGTGGAAATAATATGAACTACAACTTGTACTTATCTAGCACCTAGAATCACAGGATGGTTAGAGCACAGAAGGAGGCCATTCAGCCCATCATTTCCATGCCAGCTCTCTGCAAGAGGAACTCAGCTCATCCCACTTCCCAACCTTTTCCTTGTAACAATGCAAATCTCTTCTTTTCGTTTATCCAATTCTCTTTTGAAAGTTATTATTGAATCTGCCTCCACCACGCTCTCAGGCAGTGCATTCCAGATCCTAACCGCTCACTGTGTATAAAGGTATTTCCTCATGTCGCCTTAGGTTCTTTTGCCATTCACCTTAAACCGATAGATCCCACTGTATACCGTCCTCCAGTCCAAAACACAACCGTTCACCACTACTCTCTGTTTCCTGTCACTCAGCCAACTTCATGTCCATGCTGCTACTTTTATTTCATGTGCTTTAACTTTACTGACACGTTTGTTTTGTGGCACTTTATCAAATGCCTTTTGGAAGTCTATGTACACCACATTACCTTCATCAAAGCTCTCTGTTGACTAATCTAAAAGTCTATCAAGTTAGTTAAACACTATTTGCCCTTAATAAATCAATGCTGGCTTTCCTTAACCAATCCACATTTGTCCAAGCGACTATTAATTTTGTCCTGGATTAACATTTCTAAAAGCTTTCCAACCACTGAGGTTAAACTGACTGGCTGTAGTTGTTGTGCTTATCCTTACACCCTTTTTTGAACAAGTGTGTAACCTTCACAATTCTCCATCCTCTGACACCAACCATGTATCTAAGAAAAATTGGAAGATCATGGCCAGCGCCTCTCCAATTTCCACCCTTACTTTCCTCAGTTTCCTTAGATGCATCTTACCCGGTCCTGATGACTTATCAACTTTAATTGCAGCCAGCCTTTTCAAAACCTTCTCTTTATCAATTTTTAACCCATCCAGTGAATCAACTATCTTCTCTTTCTGTATGACTTTGGCAGCATCTTCTTTGGTAAAGGCAGATGCAAAGTACTCATTTAGGCGTTTTATAAGGTTCCCCATGGTAGGCTATTGCAGAAAATACAGAAGTATGGGGTTGAAGGTGATTTAGAGCTTTGGATCAGAAATTGGCCAGCTGAAAGAAGACAGAGGGTGGTGGTTGATGGCAAATGTTCATCCTGGAGTTTAGTTACTAGTGGTGTACCGCAAGGATCTGTTTTGGGGCCACTGCTGTTTGTCATTTTTATAAATGACCTGGAAGAGGGTGTAGAAGGGTGTGTTAGTAAATTTGCGGATGACACGAAGGTCGGTGGAGTTGTGGATAGTGCCGAAGGATGTTGTAGGGTACAGAGGGACATAGATAGGCTGCAGAGCTGGGCTGAGAGATGGCAAATGGAGTTTAATGCGTAAAAGTGCGAGGTGATTCACTTTGGAAGGAGTAACAGGAATGCAGAGTACTGGGCTAATGGGAAGATTCTTGGTAGTGTAGATGAACAGAGAGATCTTGGTGTCCAGGTGCATAAATCCCTGAAGGTTGCTACCCAGGTTAATAGGGCTGTTAAGAAGGCATATGGTGTGTTAGCTTTTATTAGTAGGGGGATCGAGTTTCGGAGCCACGAGGTAATGCTGCAGCTGTACAAAACTCTGGTGAGACTGCACCTGGATTATTGCGTGCAGTTCTGGTCACCGCATTATAGGAAGGATGTGGAAGCTATGGAAAGGGTGCAGAGGAGATTTACGAGAATGTTGCCTGGTATGGAGGGAAGGATTTACGAGGAAAGGCTGAGGGACTTGAGGTTGTTTTCGTTGGAGAGAAGGAGGAGGAGAGGTGACTTAATAGAGACATATAAGATAATCAGAGGGTTAGATAGGGTGGATAGTGAGAGTCTTTTTCCTCGGATGGTGATGGCAAACACGAGGGGACATAGCTTTAAGTTGAGGGGTGATAGATATAGGACAGATGTTAGAGGTAGTTTCTTTACTCAGAGAGTAGTAGGGGCGTGGAATGCCCTGCCTGCAACAGTAGTAGACTCGCCAACTTTAAGGGCATTTAAGTGGTCATTGGATAGACATATGGATGAAAATGGAATAGTGTAGGTCAGATGGTTTCACAGGTCGGCGCAACATCGAGGGCCGAAGGGCCTGTACTGCGCTGTAATGTTCTAATTCTAATTCTAATTCTACTTCAGCCATGCTATCTGCCTCCATGCGTAAATCCCCTCTTTGGTCCCTAATCAGCTCCATTCTTCCTTTTAACACCCTTTTCCTATTTATATACCAATCGAAGACTTTTGGATTCTGCTTATGTTGGGTGCTTTGCTTCTCATTTATTTTTTTCCCCTCTTCCTCTAAACTTTCTATATTCAGCCTGGTTCTCATTTGCTACTTAGCTTTAAGGTAATAAAATGTCCCAAAGCTCTTCAAGGAGCACTATAAAATAAAATCTAACACCAAGTCACATAAGGAGATATTATTAAGCTTGGTCAAAGAGGTAGGTTTTAAGAAACATCTTAAAGGAGGAAAGAGAGTTAGATAGGTGGAGAGGTTTAGGGAGGGAATTCCAGAGCTTAAGGTTCAGGCATCTGAAGGCACAGCCATCAACGGTGGAGTGATTAAAATTGGGGATGCTCAAGAGGCCAGAATTGGAGGCGTGCAGGTATCTTGGAGGGTTGGCGGGCTGACAGAGATTACAGAGATAGGGACGGGCAAGGCCATGGAGGGATTTGAAAACAAGGATGAGAATTTTAAAATCAAGGCACTGCTTAACCAGGAGCCAATGTAGGTCAGCAAGCACATTGGTGATCAGTGAACAGGATTTGATGCGAGTTAGGAAATGGGCAGCAGAGTTTTAGATGACGGTTACCTAGATGGAAATAAGCTGTCTTAGTGCAGATACATTGTTGGAAGGGTCCAAAAACACAATATGTCAAAAGAGAAATTTTAATTAATTGGTTGGAAACATACATTAAACTTTTAATGGAAAAATAAATCCTACAGTGAACTTTATAAAATGCTAGCAGCCAAGATGACCACCACAATTTGCATTTGAACACCTTACACATTCCAAGCCTCCAACACATGTCTCATGAGCCTGTAACCAAAACAATGGCCTGCTCTAGTGATTGAATTATCTAAGATTGCTTTCATTAGCACAGTATTCAAAACCATCCTGACACATTGACTTTGAAAGAACCAACCCCTCCAAGTGTAAATATTGGCATCCTGAGGCTTGAGGAAATTCCTAACCTTGAATCTCATTCGAAGTTCCAGAGAATACCACTGAGGCAGTCATGTGACCATCAGTCTATCTCTGTGAAAGCTGGGAGTTTCCCTTGGAAAAAGACAGTTAAGCCAGTGACTCATTCTGTGCAGAAGCCAGGAGCACTCTCTCTCTCTCTCTCTCTCTCTCTCTCTCTCTCTGGCTCTCTGTCTGTCTGTCTCTCTCTCTCTGTCTGTCTCTGTCTCTCTGATTCTCTGTCTCTCGCTCTCTGTCTCTCTCTGTCTCTGTCTCTCTGTGTGTCTCTCTCTGTGTCTCTCTGTGTCTTTCTCTCTGTCTGTCTCTCTGTGTCTCTCTCTCTCTGTGTCTCTCTCTCCCTCCTCCAGAAAACCTCATGCAAAGCCTAGCTGCTGGTTGCTGGATGCAAGACAAAAACGCCAGGGGAAGAAAGCCACCGACAATTCTGCCTACAAGAAAAGCCTGAACCAGATGGGCCAAACCACAAACGAGACATTTACCATCCAAAGACTTCAAGAACACAACTTCAACCAGAAGACAACAGAATCATCCAACACCACAGACTGTGTATCAATTTTGTTTTCTGGACTTTAATCCAACCACAAATCTACCCCTCAGCACTGTAATCTGTGTGAGTGTGTACGTGAACATGTTGCGTATTTTATTATTTTATTTAGATCAGGTTTAGATTGTTAAGTATAATAAACTCACCTCTTTCTTGTTTAAACCCAAGAAAACCTGTCCGATTGGTTCTTTCACTATCACAACAAAGGTAAAACACTCATTGAAGTTGTAGGCACATTCACTGTTTAAAAAGGAATAAACTCTGTTGTGGTCAAATAAGAGGAAGGACAAGAGGGGAGCCTTGTGACCCCTCCTCACCTGGCCGTAACAGAAATGTAGAGGTTCTAGTCTGAGATCCTAACCCAACGACAAATGAGAAATTGGAAGTGGGTAACCAAATTGATCCCGATCAAAATTTTTAAAAATGTAAAAAAGTTAACAGGTTTTCTTGTGGTTTTCACTACTAGAGTACTAACATGTCCACATTCGAGGCCAGTACCTTCCTAAGCCAAGGTGAAGTAACTTGGGACAGGTTAAATGCCTTATCTATTGAAGAGTTGAGGAATGTAGCCAGGCAGTTAGGGATTACTATCTGTCCAAAAGCTAGGAAACCCAAAATCCTAAAAATTTATGGCCAACCATTTTACACCTGAAACTGAAAAACAGGCTTAGAATCAGAAACAGGGTAATGTTCGCTAATATACAACTAGAACAGAGGAGACTAGAATTAGAATTCCAGAGAGAGAAAGACAGAGACAGTGTCAAGAAAGGGAAAAAGAAAGAACTTTCTAGAAGGAGAAGGAGAAAAGGGAGTTAAGGCAGTTCGAACTAACTTGGGGGAGACCCAATGCACTCGTTGAAGGCATGGCTAGCGAGGGAGCTACCCGTAGCTCAGAGCTGAGTGCTGAGCTCTTAAAGCTTTCCTAGTTGATTCCAAAGCTCAATGAGGGGGATATGGAAGCATTTCTTGTAACTTTTGAAAAACTTGCAAAACAGCTGAAATGGCCGGCAGAGAGCTGGATGCTGTTATTACAAAGGAACAGGAAAAGCCCATGAGGTTTATTCACTGTTACCAGATGAGAGATCATCAGACTATGAGATGACGAAAAATGTTATCCTGGGCGCATATGAGCTAGTACCGGAGGTGTACCGCCAGAAATTCCGAACCCTCTGAAAGCAACCTGAACAAACTTACCTTAACTTTGAAAGAGTTAAACAGCGTGCTTTTGACCAGTGGATAAGGGCACTTAAGATACAGCCCACATATGAAAACCTCAGAGCGGTGATCCTTCTTGAGGAGTTTAAAAACTAATTTCCCCTTCCCATTAAAATCCACATAGAGGAACAAAAGGTTCAAAGAACCGGGCAGGCCGCAACCCTGGCTGATCAATTTACCCTTGTACACAAGCCCTTACCCCAAAGGAAACCTTTCCCTAGTCACCAGCACAAACCTCAAGAGGATAAAAGGTGGGCGGGTGATAGGAGCCTGAACAGCTATAGGCGCGAAAGGAAAGCTGGACTAAAAGGGCGCCCTCCTCAGGCCAAAAAGGACAGTACTGAGAGCAGAAGTGACATCTGAAGACCTGTGTGTTTTCATTGTAACAAGGCAGGTTGCCTTTGGGCTAACTGCTGGAAGTTACGTGGAAAGCCTGTAGGATTTATCAGGCCACACCAGACCAGCGAAGGAAAAGGGGCCCTGATAGAAAGCACAGAAGATCAGGCTGTGGCTTGAACTGCAGCAGTAATACCCAGTAAACCTACCACTGTGAGTGCAGGAAACTTAACAAAATCCCTGAAAGTTACCAGGATTTGTGTCCCAAGGAAAAGTGACCCCATACCACTCAAGTGAGGCAAGCAAGCCCATAGTCATACTCAAAGATACAGGGGCCATCCAATCCCTTCTCTGGGAAAAGGCATGACCTTTCCCCGAGAGAGTGCATTGAATGCTAGGGTGTTAGTGAATGGTATCGGGGGTGGTATATGCCTATACCTTTATACTGGGTGCATCTGGAGTGTGACCTTGTTTCAGGACCGATAACCGTGGGACTTGTCCCTAGTCCACCGGTGGACGGTGTTGAATTGCTCCTGGGTAATAACCTGGTGGGGGCAAAGGTGGTAGTTTCCCCAGTAGTTTTAGAGAGACCAAAAGAGGTCAGGGAGATAGAGCAGTTGCAGAAGAAGGTCCCCGGCATTTTCCAGGACTGTGTGTTGACTAGGCCCATGGCCAAACAAACTCCATCAGAGGAGTCTAAACTGGCACTGCAGATGGATGACCCTACTGTCTGGTTATCTGAAACCTTTTCTGGGAAGTTAGAGGACCCACCCACTGGGCGGCACAGTGGTGCAGTGGTTAGCACCGCAGCCTCACAGCTCCAGCGAGCCGGGTTCGGTTCTGGGTACTGCCTGTGTGGAGTTTGCACATTCTCCCTGTGACCGCGTGGGTTTCCACCAGGTGCTCCGGTTTCCTCCCACAGCCAAAGACTTGCCGGTTGATAGGTAAATTAGCCATTGTAAATTGCCCCTAGTGTAGGTAGTTGGTAGGAGAATGGTGGGGATGTGGTAGTGAATATGGGATTAATGTAGGATTAGTATAAATGGGTGGTTGTTGGTCGGCACAGACTCGGTGGGCCGAAGGGCCTGTTTCAGTGCTGTATCTCTCTATGACTCTATAAAGGATGGGTTAAACAGAACTTCCTTGGTTGAAGTTCAGCAAGCCAACCCAGTACTAAAAGAAGTTATAACAAACTGCCCCAAATAGAAGCGGAAGCAGAGGGAGTCCCAGAGTGCCACTGTTTAAAGAATGAGGTGCTGATGAAGAAGCGGAGTCCTCCTCACAGACCTGCAGATGAAGAGTGGACAGTAGTTCACCAGATAGTGGTCTCACCGAGGTACCATAAAGAAATATTAAGAATAGCCCATGAACTTGCAATGGCTGGACATGTTGGTGCACAAAAAAACCGAAGCCCGCATAAGACAGCATTTTGACTGGTCAAAACTTCACAAAGATATGGTGGAGTTCCATAAAACTTGCCACATGTGCCAGGTTGTGGGGAAGACCCAACCTGCAATAAAACCTAATTGCACCCTTAATTCCCATATTGGCTTTTGGGGAGCCCTTTAGCAGAGTGCTGATGAATTGTGTAGCACCCCTGCTGAAAAACAAAAGGGGGCTACCAGTACCTTTTTACCATTAAGGAAGTGGCTACCCGATTCCCAAAGGCCATTCCCCTAAGAACTATCTCTGCCAAGGTAGTGGTAGAGGGGCTAACCCAACTCTTTATCCAAAGGATGGTGACGGTCTGGAATGCCCTGCCTGGGAGGGTGGTAGAGGCAGGTTGCCTCACATCCTTTAAAAAGTACCTGGATGAGCACTTGGCATGTCATAACATTCAAAGCTATGGGCCAAGTGCTGGCAAATGGGATTAGATAGACAGGTCAGGTGTTTTAATGCCTCCGTGCAGACTCGATGGGCCGAAGGGCCTCTTCTGCACTGTATTATTCTGTGATTCTGTGAATATGGGCTGCCTGCTGAGATCCAGTTGGATCAGGGCACCATTTTCATGTCTAGGATCTTTCAAAAGTCAATGGTAATCTTGGCATAACACAACTAATGTCCTCAGTCTGCCACCCATAGTCACAAGGGGCTTTGGAATGGTACCACCAGACCCTTAAGACAATGATCAGGGCATACTGCTACGAGTACCCCCATGACTGGGACAAAGGGCTGGGATTTCCCCTGTTTTCCACTCAGGAATCACCCAATGAATCCAATGGCATATGGACATGAGGTGAGAGGGCCACTTAAACTAACCAAGGAGAGGTTTTTGGGACCCAGGATAAGTCTTCCATGTTAGACTATATTTCCATGCTCCGGGAGCAGCTCACGAGCGCCTGCCCAGTGGTTCAGGAGCACCTAGAAGCCTCCCAGACAGCTATGAAAAGTCAGGCAGATAAACATGCCAAGGCCAGAACATTTCGGCCGGGAGACCAAGTATTAGTACTACTCTCAATTCAGTGTGAACCCCTGAAAGTCTGGTTCAGTAGCCCTACCAAGTGTCAAAAAGGATTAACCAGATAAATTATTTGATTGACACCCCAGACCAAAGGTAAAAACAAAGGCTGTGCCACATTAACAATGTTAAACCAATATCATAGCCGGGAAGGTGACTGACAAGCACAGGTCTGTCAGTCAGGAAGGAAGGGGACGAAAGAGACAGTAAGGACAAGTGAGAGGAATGTCTCGGGGATTCCCAAACTGACCTCCCACTACCCAGTTAGCCAACACCAAAGTGTTGGGTAACGTAGACCCCACACTCCCCTATTTAAATGCAGGACAAACAGAAGCCCTAGCAAGGCTGCTAACAATCTTTACAGAAATCTGCAGGGACAAGAAAAGTTTCCAAAAAGGCAAGCCAACAGTGAGGGAGATACCTCACCTAGTTGATGTGCCACAGGGGAGTGCAGTGAAAGCTGGACAGACACCTGTGAGCAGCACTGTCCCAGAGGACATGGGCAGATTAGGAAAACGACCCTCTCCACAGTAAAGGGAAAAGGGAAGGAAAACTGCTCTAAAGCAAAGAGCACTTGTGTAACTCACCAGAAAACTAAAAGGTGTAGTCAGGGTGGAGCTACCCACTGAAGAACCCAATGATCAGGTCCCAAATCCAAAGCTCATCAAAAACAACAGTTTCAATTCAGAACTCAGCAAGAACAAGGGCCCAGAGGAAATCTCAGACACATCACAGATGCTAAAAAAAAAAATTTATTACCCACATTGCAGGGAAAAACAATGTAAGCACTGATGCATTGTCCAGGGTCTAACCCAACACAGAAGCATCGCAGACAAAACTACAAAAAAAAAATCAGCATAGCTGTTGGAGACAATGCCAGCTGAAGCAATTCTAAGATTAATGTGTTAATTTGAGAAGTGAGTGTTGAGAATGAATGTGTGTTTCCTTTATATTTTTTCTTTTCCACAATTCTTAATGAACTGTTTATATTGTCACATTTCATTCGTGTGGTATGGAGGTGTCAAAAAAACACAATGGCCATAATTTTACATTGGACAGGAGGCCCCGCCCACCGGCCAAAAAGTTGGTGATGAGCCCGCCTCCACAGGACTTGGGGAGCCAGGCCTAGATTTCTCGCTCCCCAGGACCTCAATCCATCTTGGGCATGAATTCCACCTCCTTGAGGCAGGAGGTCCTGCCTAATGGAGCTTCCAGCCAATCAGCAGGCCAGCAGCTCTTAGATCCAACAGCACCGCTGGGAGTGGTGGCCACTGCTGGGACTACACCAAGCCATCAGAAGCAACATGAAGGATGGCCCCCGAACTCAGGTAAGTTTTAAAACCTCACAGGGGACAATCGGCTGGGTCCCAGCGAGGCGAGGGTGGGGGTGGGGGGGGGGGGGGGGGGGGCGGGGATTCAGTTAGTGGGGTACTGTTGTGCATTGGGACCGGTTGGAGTTTCAGGGGCAGCTCTCCGTGGGGCACAAGGTGCCCGATCAGGAGAGCCTCCCACCAACCCGCAAGAAGGCCACCTGGTTTTACCAGGTGGTGTCCTTGGGGCATTTGATGTCTGGCCGCCGAAGGTAAAATACCCGCGGCATGGGAGGAGGCCCTTAAGTGGAAGTTAATTGGCCACTTAAGGGCTCTGATTGGCCTAGGGCAAGCGGGCCATTTCATGCCACCGCCACCCCATGTAAAATTGCAGCGGGGGCGGGACGGGGTCGGGAACAGCCGACTCCCCCACCTCCCACTCAATTTTACGCCCTTCCCCGCCACCAGCCCACTTATTGGGGGGCTGTAAAATTCTGGCCAATATGCCAAATGAGGAATTTTAATTCATTGGTTGGAAACTTACATTAAACCTTTAATGGAAAAAGAAATCCTACAGTTAACTTTAAAAAAGCTGACAGCCAAGATGGCCAACGCAATTTGCATTTGAATACTTTACACATTTCAAGGCCTCAAATAGGAGACACATGTCTGATGCGCCTGTACCCAAAACAATGACCTGCTCTAGTGATTGAATTAATATTGGCATCCTGAGACCTGAGGAGATGGAAACTCCTAACCCTGAATCTCATTAGAAGTTCCAGAGAATACACTGAGGCAGTCATGTGATCATCTGTCCATCTCTGTGAAAGCTGGGAGTTTACCTTGGACAAAGACAGTCAAGCCAGTGACTCATTCTGTGCAGAAGCCAGGAGCACTCTCTCTCTCTTCCTTTCCAGAAAATCTCATGTGAAGCCTCATTGCTGGATCCAAGCCAAAGACGATTCTGCCTACAAGAAAAGCCTGAACCAGGTGGGCCAGCCAGAAACTGTACGTTTACCAGCCAAAGACTTCAAGAACACAACTTCAGCTGGAAGACAACAGAATCATCCAACCCTACAGACTATGTATCAAATTTAATTTTGTTCTGGACTCTAATCCAACCACAAATCTACCCCTCAGCACTCTGTAATCTATTTTTGTGTGTATGTGATTCTGATGTGAGTGTGTGTGTGAACGTGTTGCGTATTTAATAATTTATTTAGATCAGGTTTAGATTGTTAAGTATAATAAACTCACCTTTTTCCTAAACCCAAGAAAACCTGTCCAATTGGTTCTTTCACGATCGCAACAAAGGTAAAAGGTAAAACACTCACTGAAGTGGTGAGCACCTGGCCATAACAGAAGCTCATTTCAGGGTCAGATATGATATCAAGGTTGCAAAAAGTCTGGTTCAACCTCACATAGTTGCCATGGAGAGGAATGGATTCTGAGACAATGGGAGTTTGTGACGGGGAGCGAATACAATGCTTTGGGTCTTCCCAATATTTAGTTAGGGGAAATCTCTGCTCATCCATTACTGGCATTACTAACATTCAAACATTTAACATGTCTATCTGAAAATTTGCTCTTCGCATTTTCATTTGAGGTATTAAAACATTTATTTTACTACTGAAATAGAATAAACATTTCTTATGAATGTTTTAAATATTTGCCTGTTAATATCACACCTCATAATTCCATGGCCCCATTGTTTAAAAAAATATCTGTGATATGATTGTGTTACGACCCGGTGCGAAAGGTGTCTAGCGTTCCCTTTCAGCCTTCACCTGGTCTTACTGTAACAGGGTTTAATTTTTCACACACAATGTTTTTGGCTCCCCCTTGGTGAATCCTTGTTCACCGCTTTCCAATCATAAGGCAAAGAAACCAGCATAAACAGGTTTTCTTAGGTTTAAAGAAGAAAAGTTGAATTTTATTAAACTTGAACTTAAACTCTAATTTGGTTGACGCCTACAGATACACGACACGCCCACGCTAGCATGCATACACATACACACATGCAAATAGAGACAGGAAAGAGCAGAAGGAAAAAAATAAAGTGGAAAAGTTTGAGGTAATACCTGAGGTTATTTTGTTGCAGTTCTTCGAGCTCACTGTAGAGTCCTTGATTGTAGGTAGTTCTTGCTTTTCGTTGGGGCTCAGTATTCTTCTTAAACCTTGTTCGCTGTAGGAGAATGTTCTCTCTTAGTGTTCATGTGGCTTCAGTGGATTCAGAGGCTTGTGAGAAAGAGATGGGAGCAGACAGGAGAGATCTTCTCAGTCCCGGAGCAAACAGACACTCTCAGTTCAAACTGTTTGTATAATTCAGAAAAACCCAGGTTGCCAAGCAAGTTAGTGATGTGACTAATTGGTCTGACCACATCTCGGATTGTATCACCTTAGCAGTCTCTGGAATGCTCCTCTTACACACAATACCTGGTGATCAAGGTCCATTGTGCTTTGAATGTATCAGGAAATGGTCCTTTGTACTTCCAAACACTGTCTGTTAATATGCAAATGTCTTTTCCAGCCACAGCTGATCTGTTTAACAAGTCCTTTCTTCACTCCAGTAACAGTTTAAAATCAATGTTCATGACAAAATTAATGTGCCTCATTCTTGGCAGGTGGAGGCCTAGCATGACAATTGATTTAATGGTATAATTATGCTATCATTTCTGCATTGCCAGAAGTCAGTTTGTTCCATTCTGACTTAGAGGATGATGACTCATACTGTTTGGACTTGAAGTGGTGTAGAGTATAACTCCAGTGTAGTGTCAAACCATATATATAAAAGTCCTGAGATAATCTGTTTGATTTTTGGGCACTTTGTAGACAGAAGCAAATAATTTATGATGTTTTGAGAAAATGGATACTCTCGTCCGTAATTGCAAAATTTAACAAACTTTACTGAGAGTGCAACTCTGAATGTATGTAAGCATGCATGCATAAAGTTCACCCTTCGTGGGCTGTGTGCGATTTGCAGCACACGGTACAACTAGGATATTCCTGGCTGTGAATGGCACTCTGTAGCTACAGGTAGTTCAGCATAACTGCAGCATGAGGGATCAATAGGATCCTCTATTGTCAGATATCAAGGATATCTACTTCAATGCAAGGAGTATAGAAAATAAAGCAGATGAGCTGAGAGCACAGATGGACACGTGGCAGTCTGATATCATAGATATTATAGAAACATGACTTAAGGAGGGACAGGAATGGCAGCTCAATGAGGTGGGTCATCCTTCCTCAAGCTGGTGTAAGTCCCGTAAAATGCAGTTTGGATCCCCGAGCCAGGCGGAAGTGGGTTTGCGACCAACGTTTATGTCAGTGGCCAGCTCCCGTCGGCCCGACGTAAAATCCAGCCCCTAAAACAGCCAGTGGGAGATAGAAGAGCACATATCTAAGCAAATCTCTGAGAAGTGCAAAAACAATAGGGTAGTAAAGAAAGGGACTACCCCAATATTAACTGGGATAGTCTTAGTGTGAAAGGAATTGAGGGAGCAGAATACTTGAGGTGCATTCGGGAAAACCTATTGGCAGTATGAAGCAAGTTCAACAAGAGAGGGCGCAGTTTTGGACTTAGTTTTAAGAAATGAAGCTGGGCATATGGAAGGAGTGGCAGTGGGAGAGCATTTTGGTGGTAGTGATCATAATTCAGTTAGTTTTAACACAATTACGGAAAAGGACAAAGATAGAACAGGAGTTAGAATTCTCAATTAGGGCGAGGCTAATTTTACTAAGCTTAGGAGTGATTTAGTGAAAGTGGACTGGAAACAACTGCTTGAAGGTAAATCAGTGCCAGAGCAGTGGGAGGCATTCAAAGGGGACATTCAAGGGGTCCAAAGTAAACATCTTCCCACCAAGAGAAAGGGCGGGGTGGCCAAATGTAGAGCCCCCCGGATGTCAAGGAGCCTGCAGGCAGAAAAGGAAAGCTTATGTCCGACACCGAGAACTCAGTACTACAGAAAGCCAAGAGGAGTATAGAAAGTGGTGTGTGAAATCAAAAAGGAAATTAGGAAAGCAAAGAGAGGGCATGAAAGAATATTGGCAAGCAAAATCAAGGTGAACCCAAAATATGTTTTATCGATACATTAAGAGTAAGAGGATAACTAAGGAGACAGCAGGGCCCATAAAAGACCAAAAAGGTAACCTATGTGTAGGGGTGGAAGATGTTGGTATGGTTCTTATTGAATACTTTGCGTTTGTCTTCACAAAAGAGGAGGATGATGCAGATATTGTAGTTAAGGAGGAAGAGTGTGAAGTATTGGATATGATAAACATAGGGAGAGAGGAAGTATTAATGGAATTAACATCCTTGAAAGTTGATAAATCACCAGGGCTGGATGAAATGTACCCCAGGCTGTTAAAAGAAGCAAGAGAGGAAATAGCAGAAGGCCTGACCATCATTTTCCAATCCTTACTGATTCAGGTGTGGTGCTGGAGGATTGGAGGACTGCTAACCTTGAACCTCTGTTTAAAAAGGGAGTGAGGGATAGACCAAATAATTACAGGCTAGTCAGTCTGACTTCAGTAGTGGGAAAATTATTGGAATCAATTCTGAGAGACAGGCTAAGCTGTCATTTAGAAGTGCACAGATTAATTAAGGATAGTCAGCATGGATTTGTTAAGGAAAGATCTTGTTTGAACAACTTGATTGAATTTTTGAAGAAATAACAAGGAAGATAGATGAGGATAGTGTATTTGATGTGGTCTACAGGGATTTTAGCAAAGCTTTTGACAAGGTCCCACATGGAAGACTGGTTAAAAAAATAATAGCCCATGGGATCCAGGGAAATGTAGCAAGATGTATATAAAATTGGCTCAGTGGCAGGAAGCAAAGGGTAATTGTTGACGGGTGTTTTTCCAACTGGAGGGCTGTTTCCAGTGGTATTCCGCAAGGCTCAGTACTGGGTCCCCTGCATTTTGTGGTGTATATTAATGATTTGGATGTAAATGTAGGGGGCATGATCAAGACGTTGGCAGACAACACAAAGATTGGCCACGTGGTTGATAGCAAGTAGGATAGCTGTAGGCTGCAGGAAGATATCGATGGACTGGTCAAATGGGCAGAAAAGTGGCAAATGGAATTCAACCCGGAGCAGTGTGAGGTGATGCATTTGGGCAGGTCAAACAAGGCAAAGGAATATATGATTAGTCGGAGAATACTGAGAGGTGCAGATGAAGTGAGGGACCTTTGAGTGAATGTCCACAGATCACTGAAGGTAGCAGGATAGGTCGATAAGGTGGTTAAGGAGGCATATGGAATCCTTTCCTTTATTAGCCAAGGTATAGAATATAAGAGCGTTATCCTGCCTCTCCCTCCTAAATGACAAATATCCCTGAATAGTCAGTTCCCAGTCTTGGTCACCCTGTAAACATGTTTCTGTAATGGCAATTAAAAGCATACCCATTTACTTCTATTTGTGCCTTCAAATCATCTACCTTGCTGCGAATGCTGCATGCATTCAGATAGAGTGCCCTTAACTTTGTCTTAACATCATTCCTCATTCCGATCCTATTTGATGTTTGCCTTTGTCTCATCTGCCTTCCAATTTCGCTCACTACTTCTCTACTTCATGCTACCAGTTTTGCCTCCCTCCAATCTGAGCTCCTTCTTAGGTTCCCAACCCCCTGACAATTTTCTTTAAACCCTCCCCAACAGCACTCGCAAAACTCCCTGCGAGGATGTTAGTCCTGGTCCATCTTGTACAGGTCTCACGTACTCCAGAACAGATATCAATGCCTCAGAAATCTGATGCCCTCCCTCATGCACCAATTCTCCAGCCACATGTTAAATCGCTTAATCCTCCTATTCCTATGTTCACTAGCACATGGCACTGGGAGTAATCCTGAGATTACTGATTTTGAGGTCTTGCTTTTTAATTTCTTTCCTAACTCCTTAAACTCTGCTTTCAGGACCTCACCCCTCTCCATACCTATGTCGTTTGTACCAATGTAGACCACGACCTCTGGCTGTTCGCCCTCCCCCAGAGGAATGTCCAGCAGCCGCTCTGTGACATCCTCGACCCTTGCACCAGAGAGGCAACATACCATCCTGGTGTCATGCCTGTGGCTGCAGGAACACCTGCCTGTTTCTTTAACCAACGAATCCCCCATCATTATTGCCCTTCCACTCTTCTCCGCCCCCCCCTCCCCATCCTGTGCAGCTGAACCACCTGTGGTGCCATCGACTTGGTTCTCACGGCACTCCTCTGAGGAACCCTCGCCCTCACCGGTATCCAAAATGTAAAACCAGTTAGCAAGTGAGATTGACTCAGGGGACTCCTGCACTACCTGCCTGGTTCTCTTAGACTGCCTAGCCGTCACCCATTCTCTCTCTGCCTGCACATTCTTCACCTGTGGTGTGATTGTATGATTAAATGGGCACGTTGTGATGGCAATTGTGCCTTTGCCAAAAAAAACTCTGTACTAAGTCTGTTGACCTAAATACAAGTAGGTTACACATTGTTACTTATTCAAATAGTATTGCACATTAAAAACTGCCCTGCAGTTTTTAAAAGTAAAAATAAAAGAACTAATATTCTGAGTTTGTACCAGCCATGTAATTTGGACCAGCACAGGCATATTGCATGAGAATTTCTGTCCATAATGAGCAGAGGTAGTGATTGACCGATATATCTAACTGGCAGGCAAGGCTTCCCAACAACAGTTTAAACTCAGAAAATTGGCTCTACAAAGTAAAAGTACAAATCTTAGAACTCTGATATAAAAATAAAAATTTCTGAAAAATAGAAGTTCCCTGAGTGTTTGAAAATACAAATCACAGGTGAATGTCTGAAATGTAAATTTTTGTTAGAAACAGGAAACTGGGAGAAAAGCAAGCTCTTTTTGAATGATTATGAAAACCTCTTCTGTCCTGTAAAGGAGCTCCTTTATCTCCCAGTTTCCGGATCTGACAAAGCATCTACCTACATATATTAAACAATATTTCTCTTCACAGATGCCAATGGATCTGCCGTGCACTTCCAGCATTTCTGTTTTTACAGATTTTTAATATTTTTCCTAAGCATGAGCTATTTTTCCTCTTTCTTCCCAATTTTTTCTTGTTATATCTGTCAAATCTGAGGAGATGGATGTTGCAGCCAAATCTGCATAGAAACAACTTGCGGAGGTAACTAGAGGAGTCTGGGGTGACTGAATGATCTTTCTTCCTTTGCTGTGTGGAGGCATATGGTCACCACTCAGGATCTCCCTCTGTAGCAGCATTGCTGAGATCAGGAACTGAATTAGAAACATATTGCTGTTCCTTCATCATTGTGGGTCAAAATCCTGGAACTAAGCACCTTCTCAAAGGCAATTAGAGATGGGCAATTAATGCTGGCCTTGTCAGCGATATCATCCCATGAATGAATAAAAAATAGAACTCTGAGTACAGGAATTGTGGCCACACATTTATGTACAATTGTTCCAATCAATGGTGCAATGGTTTGATCTTCCAATTGACTTTGTGACCATAATTTAATTTTCAAATTTTTATGACACCTCTGTAGTATTTAAAACTGGGCACGTCCATGCAATGATTTTCCAAGTTGTTTTCTTGAATGCTACAATGGATACTCAACATTCAAAGGTTGTGATTGTGTTCTTCATGTAGCATAGAAACATAGAAAATAGGAGCAGGAGTAGGCCATTCGGCCCTACGAGCCTGCTTCGCCATTCATTATGATCATGGCTGATCATCCAACTCAGTAACCTGTTCCTGCTTTCTCCCCATACATTGCTCTTGCAAAATAAAGCAATTATTTCATAATTTTAAAATAAAGAAATCCCACTCATAACATGCAAGGGCAAATACTTGAGCTGTACTATGTTGCTTATCAGGAACTTTGATTTGCTGCTTTCATATGATAGTTAGTGTTGCATTAAACCAGCATTTCTGGTGACCCGCATTATTTGTATACATCTTAAACATTTATTTATTTTATATATATATATATATATATATAAATATAAATATATCCAGAACCAGAAAATACTAGAGGAAAGCTTTCTAAAAATAAAATATTTAGTCAGACCAGGGTAGTGGAATGCAATTATAATTTAATCCTGTCTTGTATGTCAAAAATGGGCAGGATCTTTCTTCCAATAATTGAAACCTGTTCCACTGCCTCCTACATTTGAAAACTCCAGAGGCAGAAAAAAAGCTGCTGGCATTTATCTCAATTACCCGTTCATTGTCTTTTTATAGAAATGTGATAACTGTACAAAGAGCTGCTTGATATTTTGTTTCCCCATTGCACCAATGAAAACATTATGAATGAGTACAAAAAAGCAATTATTTACACTGAGTCAAAAAACTGTTTAAGTTTCTGTTTGTAACAATCGAAATATGCTCAAAGGATCATGCTGACTATGCAAAGCAAAACTGGAACATGTTTTGTGATGTGCCTATAAATGTTGGCTTGCACATTGAATGTCCCCTATTTTTGCACTAAACTAGAAGTACATAAAAGCTGTACTGTGTAGCAACTATCTGCAAGACATTGTCACCATTATAAACATGCAACAGAACCGCCATTGTGTTCGAACAACGCTGCCTGCAATAAAGCTACTACTATTCGGCCTGTCATCAATATCATTTAATGTCCAATTTCCCTCCAAACTAGACTAAATGAAGGATTTTCCAGTTTCCTCTTGATTTGTATAAATTACATTAACTGTAGTAAAGTTAATTTACAACAAATTTAAACTTGTGAACAATACTCATGAAGCTTGTACCAGTATATTATGGCAATTTCAGCCGCACTAGCCAAGAGGCTTGTGTCCAGAGACAAAGTTTAACTGAATTGTACAATTAGCCTCACGCAAATTCATACAAGCTATTAGGGATTTTACTTGTCAGGACTGCCTGGCATAGAATTTCAGATGGTCCGTGTTAAATTGAAAATGTTAAACCTGAAACCAGATTTGGACATAGCCATGCTTCTATGTGTGAATCAAGACATCCCTGCATCAAGTACTTTTACTATGTTTCCTATGTTTCTTCCTAAAAGGAAGGAAAAATTTTGCCATGACCCAACCTTATCTTTGTGCAGAGAGAGCTCTCTCTTGAAAAAAGATCAAACATTTTAGTTTCGCATCTGGTTACATCCTAACAATGAGGTGCATTGAGGCAAGCTCTGAGCAGGGACTAGCCTAATAAGCATTTTTACTTATGATAAAGTACATGTTGAAGACTGGAAGAAAGCATATGCTGTGAAATGGGAAAGAAATCTAAGTATCCTCTGTAAACAAAGGCAGCACAGTTTAACTGTTTAGTTTTCCTTTAGTTGTAAAACCTTACTGTTTGCTATAATCAGACCTATAAAGATTAACAACTTCAAATGACATAAATTTATTTCACCTTTTAGAAACAATTTTATCAAGAAACTCTGAATTTAATTTTAGTTTTTTTCACTAATGTTCAATTAACTCATTAAAATCTTAACACATTTAATACAGATCCTTTAATTCCCCAAACAGCGAGCTCGTAATTTAAGCCTGGCTGTTTACGGGAGGCGTTGAGTAGATGCAAGGCACTTCCCCACGGAAGGGAGGAGGGAAACCTTAGCAGGCGTGTCAGCCTCTCACATGCCTACTCTATTATTCAGCTCAAACGTGGAACAGCTCCAGTGTGGGAACAGGTCTCCTGTTTGCCCACTTAGTCTGGAATTGGGGTGCGGTACAAATGAACATAAAAAGGGAGGCAAACCAAAAATTGTTTTAAAAGAATTTATATAAATACCTCAAATCCTTCCCTGGTTTTAACAGACATCTTGCAAATTCATAGCATTTATGTGAATCTTATTGAATTTTAGACTCAAGATGATGGTTCTACTTATATGAGGTTAAGATTGCTTTTATTTTGCATATGTTAAACCTTCTGGATGAATAGCATTAATCAATTTTCCAGCCTGTTTAATCTAGTGGATGTTTTGTTGACAGCTGTTGTGTCAAGAAATCTTGGGATTGTCAATAGTCATCGGGCACAATTTAATGCGGCCATGTAAGACAGATATGGTGGCATGCGGGGGACAGAGAATCGCATTGGAACCGTCTTCCCGGAAATCCAATGTTGTGACATCGGTTGCGGATTTTATCAGTGGCGGGGAAGCACCATTGATGCCCAATGCAAAGCTATTTTAAATTGCTGAACAGCTTTTTTAAATGCATTTAAATATAATTAATTACAATTTAATGAGAGGATCTCGATTGTGTGAATGGCAGGTGGCACTCATATGCCTTCGAGTTCACATCCGTTAAAATTTGGTGGCACCGAGGTAACAGACCATATTGTCGTAACAGAGAAGCAATCCTGAGCATTGCTGCATAGGGGAAGAGGGAGGTTCGAAGGTCGTTGTTGGACTATGTTGCTGTGGACTCTGCAAGGGCGTTTGGGGTTTCAGAGGCTCTGCAGGGGGTTTGGGATCTTGGTGACTCTACAAGGATGTGGTGAGGCTCTGCAAGCATTCTGTGTGGGTGGCGGGGGGATGCTCTGCAAGGGTTCCGTTTTGGTGTGGAGGGCTGTATTGGTTTACCAAACAGCTGTGTGGTGTGGTTGTTTGGTTACACTGCTGGAACAGAGGGTGGACCATTAGCAAGGTTGGGCTCTGAAGTACATCAGGGACTCTGCCGAGAGAATTGTCAAAAGCTCAGTTGCCAAGGCAGGGTTGTCTCTGCATCAACAGCGATCTGCAGGCCCACAAGTCACCTCGCATGGATCTCATGCACCCTGTATTTTTGGACCTCTAAGGCATGATGTAGCGCATACGTCAGAGGGCGGGCCAAGAGGCAGCTGCGCCTGTCCGTGAAGCTCCATGATGAGAGCAACAGCAACCTGCCAGCCAAGAAGTCCCCACGTACGCCAGAGTGTATATCGGACTCAGATCAGCTTTCTCCAAATGTCCAAACGCCACTGTCAACAAAGACTATGGCTCTCCAGGGAGGCTGTCACCGACTTATGTGCCCTACTGCAGGACGAGTTATGCCCTGTGGGATTTGGAAGTCATCCAATGCCAGTGGCCCTGAAGATCACCGTAGCCCTAAACATCTACGCTTCTGGATCTTACCAAGGATGCACTGGGAACATTTGTGGGGTCTCCCAGGCAGCATCCCACCACTGCATCAAGGAGGTGGCCAATGCCCTGTTCAAGAGGGCCAGTGCCCATGTGTGCTACCAGACCAACCCTGACAGTCAGGCCAGTTTCGGGCCATCGCTGGATTCCACAGGTGCAAGATGTGAAAGATCGCATGCATGTGGCCATCAAGGCTCCCACAGATCAGCCTGCTGCCGCCTTCAACAGGAAGGGCTTCCATTCAATCAGCATTCAAGTGAGTCTGTAACACAAAAGCATTTCCTGCAGGTGTTTTCCCATTTCCCAGGAAGCAGCCAAGATGCTTACATACTTCGACAGTCCCTGGTGCCACAGCCTTTCAGGTCCCTGGCTCACCTTCAGGGATGGATTCTTAGGGACAAGGGCTATCCATTGAAGATTTTGCTTCTTATACCTGTGAAGAACCCTCTCAATGCAGCAGAGGAGAGGTACAACAATTGCCATGGCTCCACTCGAACGACCATTGGGCTGCTGAAGATGAGGTTTCGCTGCCTTGATCGATCTGGTAGAGCCCTGCAGTATGCCCCAGCGAGGGCCTCACGTATCATGGTGGTTTGCTATGCTCTGCACAATCTAGCACTGCAGAGGGGGGAGGCCTTACATAATGACGAGATGCCTGAGCAGCTCTCATCCATGGATGAGGAGGAGGCAGTGGAGGGAGAGGGGCAAGTAGCAATGGATGTTGAAGACGTGGTACTGGAGGCCGGACAGGTTGAGAGAGGCACAAATTATTTATTCCGGCCACCATGATGTCCACTCACACTGAGAAAGCAATAAAGACTCACCTTCTGGCATGAATTCTGTTGCCTCCTTTCCATTTGTGTTCCCTGAATGTAATGCGCACTAGTGCCCACAACAGAACAAATGTTAATAAGGGCTGTGGTCACACTGACATGCTAGTGAAGTCTGTGGTCACATTGGCAATGGGCTAAGGGGGAAGTCAGCAGCTTACAATTAAGGCACAATGGAACATGGCATTCAGACCATGATTTGCACAAAAGAACTTTTAATTGATGATGACATTACATTTTATCTACACCCGTGAGTCCAAAAGTGTGACTAGGTGGTTTGCGAGTGCTCCTATGTGGTGTGATCCCTGTGACAACAGCTGGGCTGGAGGCAGGCTGCTGATCAGGCTGTCTCCTGGCCTGTGATGACTTTGGCAGACATCCTTTTGCTGCCTGAGGTCTGGAAGGCCCCGGCTGCCTAAGGGTGTCCTGAACTGGTGCAGGTCTCTCCTCAGGCATCACAGCTGCTGTAGCTGGGCTCATTAGCGGAGAGGCTGAGGAGTCGGTCTCCACACTCGGAGTGCCCTGAGGGGTGCCCCCAGATGTGGATGGCAGCCTCTCCTCCTCCCTTTGAAGGCTCCCTTGAAACTCCCTGCTCACCAGAGAAGGACAAGGAGCAAGAGAAGTCTCCAGACTTCTGTTCCTTCTCTCGCCTTGCCACTGCTGCGTCGAGTTCATGCCCAAGGGGATTGTGTACAGGTCTGCATGCATCTGTGGAATATCTCCATGAGGGTCGGCATCCTCTCGATGGGGGAAGCCATGCACTCACATGCCTGAGACATGGCAACTGTCATGGCATAGATGGACTCCTCCATCATCCACTCATGGCTGTGCATGGCCTCTGGCTTCGCCACCATTTATCGCCTTACCTCTCTCTACAACTCCAGCTTACCTTGTGCTGTCGACACTAGAGGCTTGTCATCAGCCTAGGGCTCAACATGGACCTGGCACCCACAGTCTTCCGACTGTTGGTGGCCTCGGCTGTCTCAGCCTCAGCCAGCTGCTCGGGGGCTTGTGTGATGCTGTCACCAGCTTGTGACCCTGATTCTAATCTCGAGCAGTTACCCAGCAAGGTTAAAGTATCTGCACTGGTGGAAAATGCAGGAGAGTAATGGGACAGTGCATCCTCCACAGAGGTGGACGGCTGTCCTCCTTTGGCTATGGTCTCCTGCGCATGCCGACCTGCATGAGAGAACACAAACGTGTGGGTTAGACTGTGCAGATCTTGTCATGCCAACCATACATGATGTGGTTCATCCCAATTAATGAGTATGTTGATGGAGGCCAATCCTCACTTTCTTGTGCAGGGACTCCAGTCTCCCCATCCAAAATTGCACAACCACCCTGGGTCCCAAGGCCTCATCCTCAGTGGTGGTGAGACGATGCAGATCAGGGTCTTCTCCACCAGTCTGGGCCTTCTCTCTCCTATTGTAGGTCCTCTTGTCTTGCAAGAGGAAGGATGGAGATTGTAGAGATTGGCAGAGAAATCAACATGATAGTTCTGCTAGTGTAAGTCCCTTGTCCCCTGCTGGGGGATCTGATATCCTCTCATGCTGACACACGCTGTCAGGGGAGTTAATGGGGGTGAGCTATAAAGGACATTTTCCTGTGGCCGAGATGCAGCAATGCATTTGTCGTGATGAGGTCCTAACCTCACCCGTCAGCCATTGCTGAAATCGTGCCACCCTTCCCATGTCATGCATCCTCCTGCGTAATCGCATGCAGTGCCCAAGAAGGCAAGTAGTATGGAGCACTCACCTTGGCAGAATGCAGGAGGTTATTGACCCTCATCCTACACTAGACCCAGTTGCACAGGAATCTCAAGGCTGCTGACCTCCTCTGCGATCTCCACCCAGGCTTGGTTGGTCAGGCAGGAGGACCTCTTCTTGCCATCGCTGGAGAAAAGAACCTCCCAGCTTTCCCTGGCAGCCTGCAGGAGAATCTGCAGGGAGGCATCACTGAACCTTGGGACAACACTTTGTCTTGCTTGGCCATCCTGCGCTGCCCTCCTCGGGCAGTTGTTGGGGTGGGGGGGGGGTGGGGGGTAGGTGTCCAGGAACCAGTCAAGCAAAGTTTAAAGCTGCGCCAAGATGCGATGAATCTAAGGCAGGAGTGAGTGCAGGGCTGGCAGGCTTTTAAATATGATGCCAGCACCTTGACCGGAGACATGATGTGTGTGTGTGCATGAGTGTTGGGTTAATTTAGAAGAGAACTTTCATATTTCAACCTGTGTGTTAATAAACTTTGGATCTTTATTGATTAAGTCTTGTTTTATAATAAATTAATAATTTTGTTGTTTATTTAAGAAACCTAGCTGGTGGATTTTATTCTGAAACTAAAATAAAGTATAGAATTGGCCGTATCGGTAACTGGGTAAAACATTTAAATATATGCTGTGATCCATGGAGAAGTGAAACTAGAGAAAGACAGTGCACCCCTCTCGCCTGGGTTGCAGCATAAGCCATCAGTCATTTGTCTTATGCATTTGTGAGCTGCCGACTGTGATATCTTGCAAATGTCTCTGGCATGGCCCTGGAAGGATCCAGATGCAAAGAAGTTGAGAGCAATCGTGACTTAGACTGCCACTGGTAAAGCATTGCCACCAGGTTCACATGGCAGCAGGACTTGTTCCAACAGGCTGCAAATGTCTGCCACCACCTGACATGGTGCCCTGAGCCTCCTGAGACATTGGTGTTTCTTTTTTATTCATTCATGGGATGTGGGCGACGCTGGCCAGGCCAGCATTTATTGCCCATCCCTAATTGCCCTTGAGAAGGTGGAGGTGAGCTGCCTTCTTGAACCGCTGCAGTCCATTTGGGGTCTGTTCCGACATGTCATGGAAGCATAGACTCTGCCTGTGCACCCTGTGTGCTGGCTATGGCCTCTTGCGAGCCCTAGCTCTCTGCTGATCCTTTCTCTCCTATGGACCTGCACGTCTGTGAGCAACAGGCTGTTAATGCTTCTGTTCCTGTGTTCCTGTGGGTGTTGCTGGTGCTGCTCCTTTTTTACTATTCAATCATGTGATGAGGGTGTTGCTGGTAAGGCCAGCATTTATTGCCAATCCTTTTCCATAGTCAGCCTAAACCTTATGATACAATGATTATTGTCCCCTAAATGATCTCCTACTGATACTTGATCCACTTGGCCCACCTCATTCCTTAGAACCAGGTCTAGCAGTGCCTCCTTTCTTGTTGGACGAGAAACATACTGCTGCAGAAAATTTTCCTGAACACCCTCTAGGAACTCTTGCCCCTCACTGCCCTTTGCGCTACTACTATCTCAGTCTATATTTGGATAATTAAAGTCCCCCATTATAACTACACTATAATTTTTGGACCTCTCTGTAATTTCATTGCAAATTTGTTCCTCCACGTCCTTCCCACTAGTTGGTGGCTGATAGACAACACTGAGAAATGTATCTGCACCTTTTTTGTTCCTTAGCTCTAGCCAAATTGATTCTGTCCGCGACCCCTCTGGGACATCCTTTTTCTCCAGCACTGCAATGCTCTCCTTAATCAATACCGCCACCCCTCCCCCTTTTTTTCCCTTTCTTATCTTTCCTGAACATCTTGTATCCAGGACTATTCAATACCCAGTCCTGCCCTTCTTTGAGCCAGGCCTCTGTTACAGCCACAACATCATATTTCCACATGTCAATCTGCGCCTGTAACTCACCAATCTTGTTAACAACACTGAGCATTCACACACATGCACATTAACCCTAATTTAGACTTTATTTCTTTTTCCCTTACTCTGACCCCACTTAATAACTTACTATTCTCAACTCTAGTGCTATCTATCTCTCCCAGTATTCTGTGCACCTTGGTATTCCTCTCTGATTTTTCCTCCTGGTTCCTGCACCCCTGCCAAGTTAGTTTAAACCCTCCCCAATAGCTCTAGTAATTCGCCCCGCAAGGAAATTTGTCCCAATTCTGTTGTGGTGCAACCTGTCTGGCCTGTACAGGTCCCACCTTCTCCAGAACTGGTCCCAGTGCCCCAGGAATCTAAAGCTGCACTATCCTCCTATTTCTGTACTCACCTGCATGTGGTACTGGGAGTAATCCGGAGATTACTACTTTTGAAGTCCTGTTTGCTAATTTCTTACCTAGCTCACTAAACTCTTTCTGCAGGACCACATACCTCTTCCTACTTATGTTGATGATACCAATGACATCCTTCACCCTGACACCAGGGAGGCTACATACCATTCTGGATTCACGTCTCTGCCTACAGGCAGAGAGAGTTCAGGATAGTAAATGGGTGGCCACCTGGAAGAGTAAGAAGAGGCAAGAAGTACGGGAGTCCTTAGGGCATGTACCACTCTTAAACAAGTACTCAGCATTGGAGACTGATGGGAGTGATGATACCTTGAAGAAGTGCAGTCCAAGCTATGGCACCAATGGGCATGGGAAGACACAAAGGGAAGGCATAGTAATGCAGTCATTATAGGAGATTCCATAATTAGGGGAATAGGCAGGCATTTCTGCAACTATCATCATGAGTCCTGCATAGTGCATTGCCTCTCTAGTGCTAGGGTAAAGGACATCACAGAGAGGGTGCAGAATATTCTGCAGGGTGAAGGGAGCGAGCCAGAAGTTGTGGTATCAGGTATTGAGGTGTTACGGTCAAACTTTCAGGTGCTAGGGAGGATTTAAAAAGTAGGACCCTGAAGGTAGTAATCTCTGGATTACTCCCAGTACCACTCACCAGCAAAAGTAGAAATAAGAAGATAGGGAGGATCAATGTGTGGCTTGAGGCATGGTGCAGGAGGGAGGGCTTCAGATTCTTGGACCATTGGGGCAGGAGGCACCCAACAGGACTGGGACCAACGTCCTCGCGGAGAGCTTCACTAGTCTGGTTGGGGAGAGTTTAAACCAAATTGGCAGGAGGTGGGCACTGGCACGTAGAAGTAGAAAAGAGGAATAAGGTGCATAAATATGTGAGAGTGTTGAATAGTACTAAAGAAGGAAGTAGTACCATATTGGATAGGAGCAGACAAAGAAGGACTACAAAGACAGGTTTAGAATGTATGCATGTAAATGGACAAAGTGTGGTGAATAAGGTTGTTGAACTACAAGCGCAAATAGCCACGTGGGAATGTGTCTTTAAATTGGTAAGAACTGGGCACTTAATATGCATGGATAAAAAATGTTCAGAGAAAATATGGAAGGGAAAAAGGGAGGTGGGGTGGCAGTACTGAATAGGGAAGACATTGTAATGTTGGAGAGAGAGGATATCCTTGAAAGGACAAAGACAAAATCCATTTGGTTAGAGTAGAGAAGCAAATAGGGTATGATCACACTACTGGGGGTATTCTATAGGCCTCCAAAAAGTGAGAGAGAGAGATAGAGGAGCAAACCTGCAGGGAAATCACAGAGATGTGCAAGAACTATACAGTGGTAATATTGGGGGACTTCAATTACCCAAATATCAATTGGGATAATGAAAGGGAAAAGAGAGATTTCTGAAATGTGTTCAAGAGAACTTCCTTGACCAGTATGTTCTCAGTCCAACTAGGAAGGAGACATTGCTGGATCTGGTGCTGAGAAATGAGGTAGGCCAAGTGGACCAAGTATCTGTGGGAGAACACTTTGATAAGAGTGATCATTGTATCATTAGGTTTAGAGAAGAGCAAGGAACAATCTAACATAGAACTTCTAAATTGGAAGAGGGCTAACTTCAGTGGGATGAGGGGGATCCAGTCAAGGTAAAATGGAACCAAAGTTTGACAGGAAAAATGGTGGTGAAACAATGGGGGATCTTTCAGGAAGAGATGTTTCAGGTACAGGCTAGGTCCATTTCAAAAAGAGGGAAAGGCAGGGGAACCAAAGTCAGGGTTCCTTGGATGACAAGGGAGTTTGAAAATATGATGAAACAAAAAAAGAGGATATATGATGCATGTCACGTGAATTCTTCAAGCAAGAACCAGACCAAATACAACAAGTTGAGAGGGGAAGTGAAGAGGAAAATATGACTGGCAAAGAGAGAATCTGAGAACAGAATGGCAGTTAACATAAAAGGGAACTCAAAAAACTTTTACTGGCATGTAAATAGTGAGCAGGTAGTAAGAGGTGGACCTCATAGGGATAAAGGCTTTGAGGAGCAGGGCAAGGCTAGAATGCTTAATGAGTACTTTGTATTGGTGTTTACCCAGGAAGAAGATGCTGACAAAATATCACCAGAGGCGGAGATGGTAGAAATAATGGATGGGGTGAAAATTGATAGGCAAGATGTACTGGAAAGGCTGGCTATACTTAGAGTGGATAAGTCACCTGGTCCAGATGGCTTTCATCCCAGGTTGCTAAGGGAAGTGGGGATGGAAGGTTTTGCCATAATCTTCCAAACTTCCCTAGATGCAGGGAAGGTGACAGAGGATTGGAGAAACGGTGTAAGGATATTCCATGTAACTATGGACCAGTCAGTTTAATCTCAGTAGGGGGAAAGGTTTTAGAAAAAATAATCAGGGAAAAAGAATTAACAGGCAGTTGGAGGGGCTTGAGTTAATTAAGTGAGCCAGCACAGAGTTGTAAATGGTAGATCCTGCTTGACTAATCAAATTGAATTTTTGATGAAGTTATAGAGAAGGTTGATGAAGGGAATACAGTGGATATTGTTGATTATGGATTTTAAGAAAGTGTTTGACAAAGTACCACATAAAAGGCTGGTTAATAAAATTGAGGCTTATGGAATAGAAGGGTCAGTGTCAGCTTGGATAAAAAATTGGCTTAAGGACAGAAAACAGCGAGTCATTGTAAATGGTTGTTTTTCAGACTGGAGGCTAGTAGAAAGTTGTGTTCCTCAAGTGCTAGGACCACTGCATTTTTGATTATATACAATTGACTTGGATATTTCAAAATTTGCTGATGACACCAAACTTGGAGGTGTGGCAAACAGTGAAGATAATAATCGATTGCAACAGGACATGGCAGAACGGAAAGTGGCAAACAGAATTTAATACTGACAAGCGTGAGTTGATGTATTTCAGCAGAAGGGATAGGGAGAGGCAGTATATCCCTATTGGTACAGTTCTAAAGAATGTGCAGGGACAGAGGGATCAGGGGGTTCATATGCATAGATCTTTGAAGGTGGCAGGACATATTGAGAGAGTGGTTAGCAAAGCACATGGGATCTTGGGCTTCATAAACAGAGGTATTGAGTACAAAAGCAGAGAAGATATGCTGAACCTTTATAAAACTCTGGTTAGACTACAGTTAGAATATTGCGTCCAGTTCTAGTCACCACTCTTTAGGAAGGATGTGAAGGTTCTTGAGAGGGTGCAGAGGAGATTTGCCAGAATAGTTCCATGGATGAGAGAATTTAGCTACAAGGTTAGGTTGGAGAAGCTGGTGTTATTCTCCTTGGAGCAAAGGAGGTTGAGGGGAGAACTGTTAGAGGTGTACACCACTTGCAAGTTCCCCACCATCCTGACTTGGAACTATATCGCCATTCCTTCACTGTTACTGGGTCAAAATCCTGGAACTCCCTTCCTAACAGCACATTGGGTGTACCTACACCACAAAGACTGCAGTGGTTCAAGAAGGCAGCTCACCACCACCTTCTCAAGGGCAATTAGGGATGGGAAATAAATGCTGGCCTGGCCAGCGATGCCCACATCCCATGAACGAATATTTTTTAAAAATGACAGGTTTAGATAAGGTAGGCAAATGAAAGCTGTTCACATTAGCTGATGGCACAGGACTAGGGGACATAGATTTAAAATTTTGGGAAAGAGATACAGGGGGATTGTGAGTAAGAATTGTTTTACACAGTGAATGGTAATGACCTGCAACTCACTACCTACGGCGGTGGTGGAAGCAGAGATGATCAATGATTTCAAAAGGAAATTGGATGGGTACATGAGGGAAATAAAGTTGCAGGGCTACGAGGATAGAGCAGAGGAATGAGATGGACTGGATTGCTCTACAGAGAGCTGGCAGAGATGGGATGGGCTGAAAGGCCTCTTTCCATGCCGTAATAACTCTATGACTCCCTGATTCTATGACTCTATGACCTTGCTTTCACTGGCAAGTTTGAGCAAGCCCAGGAAACCCATGGTTCACAGTTAAATTGCAAAACCATATTAATATCACAGTAATTGTGCAACTAACATATTGAAATTGCCATTCCACGCTTGCACGCAACCTAACATGCTGCTGCTAAATGTGGAAGTCAGCAGCTTGGAGCTGGCTTCTGGACGTGTTGTCAATTTCCCTGGTTTTAACTCCTGGTGTCCTATTCAATCCTGAGCTGTGCTTACGAATCCATATTATTCTCACCAAAAAGACCTACTTCAACTTCCATAACATTGCCCACCTCCACCCTACGTGAGCCTATCACTGTTGAAATCCTCTTCCATGCAATTGTCACTGGCAGACTTGACTATTCCAATGCTTTCCTGGCCAGCCTCCCATCCACTACCCTTCCTTAAAATACAGCTCTCATCCAAAACTTTTCCACTCATAACCTATCCGCACCAAGCCTGTTTTCTCATTATTCCCACCCTTGCTGTCCTATCAGTGCTGGTCGCCCAATCACTCAAATTTAAAATTCTCATCCTTGTGTTTAAATCACTCTGGGGCCTTTTCTGTCTCCAGCCCTAAATCTATTTCCCCCCCCCAATCCCCTCCATAACTTTCTGTTCCTCTGACTCTGGCCTTTTGTGTACATCATCATTGGCCACTGACGTTTAGCTGCCTGGACCCCACATTGGAATTCCGTCTCGAATCTCTTCAGCTCTTCATCTCCCCCTCCTCCTTTAAGACTCTTTGCTCAATTGTTTGGACACTACAAATATCTCCTTCCTCGGCTCAGCATCTATTTTTGTCATTCACCGCTGTGAAGCAAATTTGGACATTTTTCAATGTTAAAGGTAGTATATAAATGTGAGTTGTTTTTGTTGAATTAACATTTCTCTCTCTTCCAAATTATTTTTGCTTTGGAATTTTTATGCTCTTATGAGTTCAGAGCTCTCTGCTTTGCACAGAGCTGTGCTAACTGCCTGGCGACTGTCAATTAAATTTCTAAAACCCAAGAGCTGACATGATTGATAAGAGATACATTAGATTTTATTTAAGCTTCATCATTTAAAGTTTAAAGCTTCCAAAGAGCTCTGAATGCAGTATCCTACAGCCAGTCTGCATTGTTTTGAACATGGGATCTCATTGGTCTATTATTGTTCCAAGCCCCACTGCAACCCCAGATTGGCAAGGTTATATTCAGTTTTTGTGTGCCAAAGCAGTGTAAAACAACAGTATTTCAGGTTTATCATAAAATGTTACCTATCATTCCTGTTTCCTGCACCTCCCCCACCCACCCACCACAAATACCATGAGCCAACTGATAAGAAATGACCCTGACCATGTTTACTTGTAGGCCCAACTAAGTGTGAAAAACTGTACAGGACTGTTGTATGTATTTGCAATTACTGTGTAGCCAGCAAAGCAGCATGTACTCTATTATTTTATATTGTAACATGTCCTGAGAAAGCATGCAACTCCTTTTACAATTCAAAAACAAAATTGACAGAAAAAAAACTTATTGTAATAATAATCTACTCACATGTTTACTCATGCCTGGAATATTTCAACATTAGAATCATTTAAAGCTTTTCCAACATTTTGGTGTGAAAGATTTTCCACTGGTGGTAAACTGTTAAAACAGTTTTCTGTATCACTGAAGTGATTTTGCATCACTGATGGTAAACTCATACTTTGCCATTGACTGTGGTTTTTCAGTGCTGTAGCTACAGAACACTGTTGATAGAAATGGAAAGGAGGAGCACCCATCCCTTTGGCAAAGCATGGGCTAGATACAAGAAAAAACTAAAATATGATTTAACATATCCCTGAATTCTGTAAAAATCCACATGCTGGAGTCCTGTTCCACTAAAGGCATCCACCTAAAAAGATTCTTTGTTCTACATAACAGGATTTTCCTAATTGCCACCTCTATTTATTCCCAAGTCATGTACATTCAAAAGACCTTGAAAATCTGCCATGAATCAGTAGCTCCATTGAGTATTTCCTGATTACTGTGTTTTGCTCACATGGTCAGTCAGCCCATTCATGCAAGAACTATTGGCAAAATGGCAGATTTATGGTGACAAAAATCATACGTTCTCTTTTCCAATTTTATCCTCTTTCTATGCTCCTGAAGGTGCTGACTCATGCTGGTGCATAATTCCACAAATGCATGCAAACCTCTTGCGGCTTTCTCTAAAAGCTATTCTTGGTGTTTAGGCCTAAAAGGTAAGTGTTGACAGACTATTCAACTGTGAAGGTTATCATGTTCTATTCTCAATCGACATCCACACAGATACAGTCTTCAGCACGGAGCACGAGTAAGAAGTCTGGAGTAAACTTTCTCCTCCCAAGTCCTATGGAACTGAAGTCCATTTTTACAGCCCAATTGCTGTCGGGCTGAGATCAGCTAACTCAGCACAGATTAGGCATTGAATCTGAGATCTCTGGGACCTTCTGCACTGTGTGGGTTATACAACACCAGGTAGGGCCTTGATCCACTGGGCTCATATTTTATTTTCAGTAGGATGTTTTTCCCATCCATTCCCAATCCAATCCATTCAAAGTGAGTCTGGGGAATTAATGATGGATATTTAGGAATGGCAGATGAATTAAACAGATATTTTTCATTGGTCTTCACTATTGAGGATACAAGTAACATTCCAGTATTCGCTGTAAGTCAGGAAATGGAAGGGAGGAACTCAAAAAAATTACAATCACCAGGGAAGTGGTACTGAACAAATTGTTGGAGCTGCGGGCTGACAAGTCCCCGGGTCCTGGTGGACTTCATCCTAGGGTCTTAAAAGAAGTGGCTAGTGAGATAGTTGCTGCGTAGGTTTAATTTTCCAAAATTCCCTAGGTTCAAGGAAGGTTCTGTTAGATTGGAAAATAGTGAATGTAACTCCTTTATTCAAAAAGGGAGGGAGACATAAAGCAGGAAACTACAGGCCAGTTAGCTTGAAATCTGTCTTAGGGAAAATGTTAGAAGCTATTATTAAAGACATTATAGCAGGGCATTTGGAAAAATTCGAGGTAATTAGGCAGAGTCAACATGGTTTTGTTGAAAGGAAATCATGTTTAACCAATTTATTGGAGTTCTTTGAGGGAGTAACATGTACTGTGGATAAAGAGGAATTGGTGGATGTATTGTGCTTAGATTTCCAGAAGGCATTTGATAAGGTGCCAATTCAAAGGTTATTGCAGAAAATAAAAGCTCATGGTGTAAGGGGTAACATATTGGCATGGACAGATGATTGGCTAGCTAACAGGAAAACAGAGAAGTAGGCATTCTGTTTATTCATTCATGGGATGTGGGCATCGCTGGCTAGGCCAGCATTTATTGACCATTCCTAATTGCCCTTCAGAATCTGGTGGTGAGCTGCTTTCTTGAATTGCTGCAGTCCATGTGGGGTAGGTACACCCACAGTGCTGTTAGGAAGGGAGTTCCAGGATTTTGACCCAGCGACAGTGAAGGAACGACGATATAGTTCCAAGTCAGGATGGTGTGTGGCTCGGAGAGGAACTTGCAGGGGGTGGTGTTCCCATGCACTTGCTGCCCTTGTCCTTCTAGTTGGTCGAGGTCGCGGGTTTGGAAGCTGCTGCCTAAGGAGTCTTAGTGCATTGCTGCAGTGCATCTAGATGGTACACACTGCTGCACTGTGCGTCGGTGGTGGAGGGAGTGAATGTTTGTCGATGGGGTGCCAATCAAGCGGGCTGCTTTGTCCTGAATGGTGTTGAGCTTCTTGAGTGTTGTTGGAGCTGCCTCCATCCAGGCAAGTGGAGAGTATTCCATCACATTCCTGACTTGTGCTTTGTAGATGGTGGACAGGCTTTTGGGAGTCAGGAGGTGCGTTACTTGCCACAGGATTCCTAGCCTCTGACCTGCTCTTGTAGACACGGTATCTATATGGCTACTCCAGTTCAGTTTCTGGTCAATGGTAACCCCCCAGAATGTTGATAGCGGGGGATTCAGCGATCATAATGCCATTGAATGTCAAGGGGAGATGATTAGATTCTCTCTTGTTGGAGATGGTCATTGCCTGGTACTTGTGTGGTGCGAATGTTACTTGTCATTTATCAGCCCAAGCCTGGATGTTGTTCAGGTCTTATTGCATTTCTACACGGACTGCTTCAGTATCTGAGGAGTCGCAAATTGTGCTGAACATTGTGCAATCGTCAGCGAACATCCCCACTTCTGACCTTATGATTGAAGGAAGGTCAGTGATGAAGCAGCTGAAGATGGTTGGGCCTAGGATACTACCCTGAGGAACTCCTGCAGTGATGTCCTGGAGCTGAGATGATTGACCTCCAACAACCACAACCATCTTCCTTTGCACTAGGAATGACTCCAACCAGCAGAGTGTTTTCCTCCTGATTCCCACTGACTCCAGTTTTGCTAGAGCTCCTTGATGCCATAGTCGGTCAAATGCCGCCTTGATATCAAGGGCAGTCACTCTCACCTCACCTCTTGAGTTCAGCTCTTTTGTCCATGTTTGAACCAAGGCTGTAATGAGATCAGGAGCTGAGTGGCCCTGGCAGAACCCAAACTGAGTGTCACTGAGCAGGTTATTGCTAAGCAAGTGCCGCTTGATAGCACTGTAGATGACACCTTCCATCACTTTACTGATAATTGAGAGTAGACTGATGGGGCAGTAATTGGCCAGGTTGGACTTGTCCTGCTTTTTGTGTACAGGAGATACCTGGGCAATTTTCCACATTGCCGGGTAGATGCCAATGTTGTAGCTCTACTGGAACAGCTTTGATAGGGGTGTGGAAAGTTCTGGAGCACAGGTCTTCAGTACTATTGACGGAATATTGTCAGGGCCCATAGCCTTTGCAGTATCCAGGGCCTTCCGTCATTTCTTGATTTCACTTGGAGCGAATTGAATTGGCTGAAGTCTGTCATCTGTGATGCTATGGACTTCAGGAGGAGGCTGAAATGAATCATCACTTCAGCACGTCTGGCTGAAGATTGTTGCAAATGCTTCAGCCTTGTCTTTTGCACTGATGTGCTGGGCTCCCCCCATCATTAAGAATGGGGATCTTTGTGGAGCCACCTCCTCCAGTTAGCTGTTTAATTGTCCACCACCATTCACGGCTGGACGTGGCAGGACTGCAGAGCTTAGATCTGATCCATTGCTGATAGGATCGCTTAGCTCTGTCTGTCGCATGCTGCTTATGCAGTTTGGCATGCAAGTATTCCTGGGTTGTAGCTTCACCAGGTTGACACCTCATTTTGTGGTATGCCTGGAGCTGCTCCAGGCATGCCCTCCTGCACTCTTCATTGAGCCAGGGTTGTTCCCTCGGCTTGATGGTAATGGTAGAGTGAGGGATATGCCAGGCCATGAGGTTACAGATTGTGGTTGAGTACAATTCTGCTGCTGCCGATGGCCCACAGCGCCTCATGGATGCCCAGTTTTGCATTGCTAGATCTGTTCGAAATCTATCCCATTTAGCACAACACAATGGAGGGTGTCCTCAATGTGAAGACAGGACTTCGTCTCCACAAGGATTGTGCGGTGGTCATTCCCACCAATACTGTCATGGACAGATGCACCTGCAGCAGGCAGATTGATGAAGACGAGGTCAAGTGTGTTTTTCCCTCCTGTTGTTTCCCTCACCACCTGCCGCATTCCCCAGTCTAGCAGCTCGGCCAGCAGTGGTGCTACCAAGCCATTCTTGGTGATGGACGTTGCACTCCTCCACCCAGAGTACATTCTGTGCCCTTGCCACCCTCAGTGTTTCCTCCAATTGGTGTTTAACATGGAGGAGTACTGATTCATCAGCTGAGGGAGGTGGTAATCAGTAGGAGGTATCCTTGCCCATGTTTGACCTGATGCCATGAGACTTCATGGGGTCTGGAGTCGATTTTGAGGACTCCCAGGGCAACTCCCTCCCGACTGTATACTACTGTGCCACCTGCTCTGCTGGGTCTGTCCTGCCGGTGGGACAGGACGTACTCAGGGATGGTAGGTATGTAAGGTATGATTCCGTGAGTATGACTGTGTCAGGCTGTTGCTTGACTGGTGTCAACTTTGGCACAAACCCCCAGATGTTAGTAAGGAGGACTTTGCAGGGTCAACAGGGCTGGGTTTGTGTTGCCTAGCTCGATGCTGGGTAGTCTATCCAGTTTAATTCTTTATTGACTTCATAGTGGTTAGATGCAACTGAGTGGCTTGGTAGGCCATTTCAGAGGGCATTTAAGAGTCAGCCATATTGCTGTAGGTCTGGACTCACATATAGGCCAGACCAGGTAAGGACAGCAGATTTCCTTCCAAAAGGACATTAGTGAACCAGATAGGTTTTTACAACAATTGACAATGGTTTTATGGCCATCATTAGACTAGCTTTTAATTCCAGATTTATTAATTACATTCAAATTCCACCTTCTGCTGTGGTGGGATTTGAACCCATGTCCCCAGAGAAATACCGTGGGTCTCTGGGGTATTAGTTCAGTGACAATGCCACTACACCATCACCTCCCCGCATCACATAAATGGGTCATTTTCCAGTTGGCATGATGTAGCAAGTGGTTTGCCACAGGGATCTGTGCTGGGGCCTCAACTTATTACAATTTATAGAAATGATTTAGATGAAGGGACCATAGGTATGGTTGCTAACTTTGCTGATGACATAAAGATAGGTAGGAAAGTAACTTATGAAGAGGACATAAGGGGGCCACAAAGATAGGTTAAGTAAGTGGGCAAAGACCTGGCAAATGGAGTATAATGTGGGAAAGTGGGAAATTGTCCACTTTGGCAGGAAGAATAAAAAAGAAGTATATTATCTACATGGTGAGAGATTGCAGAGCTCTGACCTGCAGAGGAATCTGGGTGTCCCAGTGCATGAATCGCAAAAGGTTAGTCTGCAGGTACAGCACATAATTAGGAAAGCTAATAGAATGTTATCGTTTATCGCGAGGGGAATTGAATGCAAAAGTAGGGAGGTTATGCTTCAGCTATACAGGGCAGTGGTGAGACCACATCTGGAATCTGTGTTACAGTACTGGTCTCCTTATTTAAGGAAGGATGCAAATGCATTGGAGGCAGTAGAGAGAAAGTTTACAAGACTAATATAAAATAAAAGCAAGAAATGCTGGAAATACTCAGCAGATCTGGCAGCAGCTGTGGAGAAAGAAGCAGAGTTAACATTTCAGGTCAGTGACCCTTCATCAGAACTGGCAGATATTAGAAATGTAAAAGGTTTTAAGCAAGTAAAACGGGGGTGGGGCAAGAGATAACAAAAGAGAAGATGTTGATAGGACAAGTTCACAGAGAATAACTGACCAGAAGGCAAACGGTTTGTTAATGGTGTGCTGAAAGACAAAGCATTAGTACAGAGATGGTGTTATTGGACAGAAAACTCAGCAGCCTGACCCCAAGCACAAACATGAAAAAAACAGTGGGTAGGCACAGTAGAAACAAATTAAACAAACTAAAATAAAATAAACCCATAAAAAATAAAAAAGGGAAAAGAAAAAATAACTAAAAATTAAAATAAAAAGGGGGCACGTCATGCTCTGAAATTATTGAACTCAATGTTCAATCCGGCAGGCTGTAACGTGCCTAATCGGAAAATAAGGTGTTGTTCCTCGAGCTTGCATTCATGTTTACTGGAACACTGCAGCAAGCCCAGGACAGAGATGTGAGCATGAGAACAGGAGGGCGTGTTGAAATGGTCAGCAACTGGAAGCTCAGGGTCAAGCTTTCAGACTGAGCAGAGGTGTTCCGCAAAGTGGTCACCCAGTCTGCATTTGGTCTCCCCAATGTAGAGGAAACCACATTGTGAGCAGCAAATACAGTACACTAAATTGAAAGAAGTACAAGTAAATCGCTGATTCACCAAAAAGGAGTGTTTGGGGCCTTGGATAGTGAGGGAAGAGGAGGTAAATGGGCAGGTATTACACCTCCTGCGATTTCAGGGGAAGGTGCCATGGGAAGGGGATGAAGTGGTGGGGGTAATGGAGCAGTGGACCAAGGTGTCGCAGAGGCAACAATCCATTCGGAATGCTTACAGGGGAAGGAAGGAGAAGATGCGTTTGGTAGTGGCATCACGCTGGAGGTGGTGGAAATGGCGGAGGATGATCCTTAGGATGTGGAGGCTGGTGGGGTGGAAAGTGAGGACAAGGGGAACCCTGTTGCGGTTCTGGAAGGGAGGGGAAGTAGTGAGGGTAGAGGTGCAGGAAATGGGCGGGACACAGTTGAGGGCTATGTCAACCACAGTGGGGGGGAATCCTCGGTTGAGGAAAAAGGAAGACACATCAGAAGCGCTGTCATGGAAAGTAGTATCATCAGAGCAGATGCGTCGGAGATGGAGAAACTGGGAGAATGGAATCGAGTCCTTACAGGAGGCCGGGTGTGAAGAAGTGTAGTCAAGGTAGCTGTGGGAGACGGTGGGCTTATAATGAATATTAGTAGACAGCCTATCCCCAGAGATGGAGACAGAGAAGTCGAGGAAGGGAAGGGAAGTGTCGGAGATGGACCATGAGAGAAGGGTAGAAATTGGAAGCGAAGTTGATAAAGTTTTCCAGTTTCGGATGGGAGCAGGAAATGGCACCGATACAGTCATCAATGTACCGGAAAAAGAGTTGGGGGAGGGGGCCTGAGTAGGACTAGAACAAGGAATGTTCGACATGTCCCACAAAAAGACAGGCATAACTAGGATCCATGCAGGTACCCATAGCAACACCTTTTACTTGAAGGAAGTGAGTGGAGTTGAAGAAGTTGTTCAATGTGAGAACGTTCAGCCAGGCGGAGGAGGGCGGTGGTGGATGGGGACTGGTTGGCCTCTGTTCAAGGAAGAAGAGGAGAGCCCTCAAACTGTCCTGGTGGGGGATGAAGGTGTAGAGAGATTGGACCTCCATAGTGAGGAGGAGGCAGTTGGGGCCAGGAAACTGGAAATTGTCAAAATGACGTAGGGCGTCAGAAGAGTCACGGATGTAGGTGGGAAGAGACTGGACCAGGGGAGAAAAGATAGAGTCAAGATAGGAAGAAATATGTTCAGTGGAGCAGGAACAGAATGAAACAATTGTTATGCTGGGACAGTCCTGTTTGTGGATTTTGGGAAAGAGGTAGAAGCAGGCTGTCCGGGTTTGAGGTTGGAAGCTGTAGAGGGAAAATCTCCGAAGGAGATGAGGTCAGTGACAGTCCTGTAGACAGTCGATTGATGTTCAGTGGTGGGGTCATGGTCCAGGAGGAAGTAGGAAGAAGTGTCTGAGAGTTTGCGCTAAGCCTCTGCAAGGTAGAGGTCGGTATGGCACCTGTGGACGGTTGCTTGATGTTCGGTGGTGGAGTCATGGTCCAGGGGGAAGTAGGAAGAAGTGTCTGAGAGTTTGCGCTGAGCCTCTGCAAGGTAGAGGTCAGTACGCAAAACTAGACTAATACCTAGAATGGGCGGGCTGTCTTCTGAGGAAAGATTGGACAGACTCGGCTTGTGTCCGCTGGAATTTAGAAGAGTAAGAGGGGACTTGATTGAAACATATAAGATCCAGAGGGGTCTTGACAGGGTGGATGTGGAAAAGATGTTTCCCCTTGTGGGAGAATCTAGAACTAGGGGTCACTGTTTAAAAATAAGGGGTCGCACATTTAAGACAGATGAGGAGAAATTTTTTCTCTTAGAGGGTTGTGAATCTTTGGAATTCTCTTCCTCAAAAGGGGGTGGAAACAGAGTCTTTGAATATATTTAAGGCAGGGGTAGATAGATTCTTGATAAGCAAGGAGGTGGAAGGTTATCAGGGGTAGGTGGAAATGTGGAATAATCAGTTCAGCCATGAACTTATTGAATGGCAGTGCCGGCTCGAAGGGCCGAGTGGCCTACTCCTGTTCCTAATTCTTATGTTCGTATGTATTCCACCCATCCCAGAAGTCACATGTTACAGATGAAAAGAAAGGAGGACGTGGAATTTAATGGGTCCCGCTAGGAGGCAGCGGGCCCATTGCCTTCCCATTGCACTGCAAGTAAGAAGGGGCAGGAAGGCTGAAGATGGCCTTCCTACTTGGAGATGAACTGAGGTCCAATCAATACCCACTTAAGGGCCTATTCCCACCATCGCTGGAATTAAACCAACAACACAGTGGCGCAGTGGTCAGCACTGCAGCCTCACAGCTCCAGCGGCCCGGGTTCAATTCTGGCTACTGCCTGTGTGGAGTTTACAAGTTCTCCCTGTGTCTGTGTGGGTTTCCTCCGGGTGGTCCGGTTTCCTCCCACAAGCCAAAGACTTGCAGGTTGATAGGTAAATTGGCCATTAGCAATTGCCCCTCGTATAGGTAGGTGGTAGGGAAATATAGGGACAGGTGGGGATGTGGTAGGAATATGGAATTAGTGTAGGATTAGTATAAATGGGTGGTTGATGGTCGACACAGACTCGGTGGGCCGAAGAGCCTGTTTCAGTGCTGTATCTCTAAAACTAAAACTAAAACTAAAACAGGGGGAGGGCATCCACCAAGCAGGAAGGGTGCCCAGTGAAACAAGGCAAACTCCTGTGGGCTGGGGCCTCTTCCCGCCATCGCTGGAATTAAACCAACAACAGGGGAGGGCCTTTGCCAAGCGGGAAGGGTGCCCAGTGAAGCAAGGCAACCTCTTGTGGGCTGCAGGCCTCTTCCGTGGACAATCTGTGACTCACGGCGTCAAAGGCCACCCCTCCTGTTAGGCACCAGCCCCCCCAACAATGCCGAGGATGCTTACCGGCCCCTGCGACCTTGCCTCACTCACCTCGTCTGGGCCGGGTCCCTGGCCTCCTGTAGTACTGGCAGTGACTACTGCTGTGGTGCTGCCGATACTACTGAGTTGCCAGTCCTCTAATTGGCTGGCAACTCTTGGAGGCGGGATCCCCATCCTTTAAGGGATGCTCAGGCAGTTAAATGCCTGAGCGCCTTTGAATCACACTGTGGTGGGGGGGTGGGTGGTAGGGTGAGGGCTCGGAAAGACCGAGGCGGGGTTCCCCTCACCTTTTCAGTCTTGTGCCGGGAGCCCTACCGGCACTACTAAATTCAGCCCTTGCATTTATATTGTGCTTTTCACGACCACCAGATGTCTCAAATTGCTTTACCAGCAATGAAGTACATTTGAAGTGTTGCCACTGTTGTAAGGTAGGAAACATGGCAGCCAACTTGGGCGCATTAAGCTCCCACAAACAGCAATGTGATAATAGCCAGATAATATGTTTCTTTGTGATTTTGATTGGGGGATAAATATTGGCCAGGATACTAGGGGTAACTCCCCTACACTTCTTCAAAATAGTGCCATGGGCTTTGGTATAATGTCTCATCCAAAAGATGGCACCTCCAACACTGCAGCACTCCCTCAGTACTGCAGTGGAGTGTCAGCCTTGATTTTTGTGCTCAAGTCATGGAGTGGGACTTGAACCCAGAACATTGTGATTCAGAGAGCAGAGTACTACCAACTGAGCCATGGCTGACAGCGAAAGAAAAGAATAAAACAATTTAAACAAAAAAAATTGCTCCCCATTATGCATTTTCACAAAATAGTGTTTATTGAAAAATATGCAAAATTTTTAAATACTGTGTGCAGGGAGGGACAAAGCACAGGAGAGCAATAGTTATAGGGGACTCTATAGTCAGGGGCACAGATAGGCACTTCTGTGGACGTGAAAGAGACTCCAGGATGGTATGTTGCCTCCCTGGTGCCAGGGTCAAGGATGTCTCTGAACGGACAGGGGGCATTCTGAAGGGGGAGGGTGAACAGCCAGAGGTTGCGGTACACATCGGTACCAACGACATAGGCAGGAAGAGTGATGAGGTCCTGCAGGGGGAGTTTAGGGAGTTAGGTAGAAAGTTAAAAAAACAGGACCTCTAGGGTTGCAATCTCGGGATTACTCCCTGTGCCACGTGCCAGTGAGGCTAGAGATAGGAAGATAGTGCAGCTAAACACGTGGCTGAACAGCTGGTGTAGAAGGGAGGGTTTCAGATATCTGGACCATTGGGATCTCTTCAGGGACAGATGGGACCTGTACAAGAAGGACGGGTTGCAACTAAACTGGAGGGGCACAAATATCCTGGCTGCGAGGTTTGCTAGCGTCACTCGGGAGGGTTCAAACTTGTGTGGCAGGGGGGTGGGAACCACAGCAGTAGGACAGCAAGTGAAATAAATGAAGGGGAACTAGTAAATAAGGCCAGTAAGACTAAGAGGAAGAGCAGGCAGGGAGATATTGCGGAGAACAGCGGGACTGGTGGTCTGAAGTGCATTTGTTTCAATGCAAGAAGTATAACAGGTAAGGCAGATGAACTTAGAACTTGGATTAGTACTTGGAACTATGATGTTGTTGCGATTACAGAGACTTGGTTGAGGGAAGGACAGGATTGGCAGCTAAATGTTCCAGGATTTAGATGCTTCAGGCTGGATAGAGGGGGATGTAAAAGGGGTGGGGGTGTTGCATTACTGGTTAAGGAGAATATCACAGCTGTACTGTGGGAGGACACCTCGGAGGGGTCATGCAGCGAGGCAATATGGGTGGAGCTCAGGAATAGGAAGGGTGCAGTCACGATGTTGGGGGTTTACTACAGGCCTCCCAACAATCAGCGGGAGGTAGAGGAGCAGATATGTAGACAGATTTTGGAAAGATGTAAAGGTAACAGGGTTGTAGTGGTGGGTGATTTTAACTTCCCCTATATTGACTGGGACTCACTTAGTGCTAGGGGCTTGGATGGGGCAGAATTTGTAAGGAGCATCCAGGAGGGCTTCTTGAAACAATATGTAGATAGTCCAACTAGGGATGGGGCCGTACTGGACCTGTTATTGGGGAATGAGCCCGGCCAGGTGGTCGAAGTTTCAGTAGGGGAGCATTTCGGGAACAGTGACCATAATTCCATAAGTTTTAAGGTATTTGTGGATAAGGATAAGAGTAGTCCTCGGGTGAAGGTGCTAAATTGGGGGAAGGCTAATTGTAACAATATTAGGCAGGAACTGAAGAATTTATATTGGGGGCGGCTGTTTGAGGGTAAATCAACATCTGACATGTGGGAGTCTTTCAAACGTCAGTTGATTAGAATCCAGGACCAGCATGTTCCTGTGAGGAAGAAGGATAAGTTTGGCAAGTTTCAGGAACCTTGGATAACATGGGATATTGTGAGCCTCGTCAAAAAGAAAAAGGAAGCATTTGTAAGGGCTGGAAGGCTAGGAACAGACGATTCCCTTGAGGAATATAAAGACAGTGGAAAGGAACTTAAGCAAGGAGTCAGGAGGGCCAAAAGGGGTTATGAGAAGTCATTGGCAAACAGGATTAAGGAAAATCCCAAGGCTTTTTATACGTATATAAAGAGCAAGAGGGTAATCAGGGAAAGGGTTGGCCAACTCAAGGACAGAGAAGGGAATCTTTGTGTGGAGCCAGAGGAAATGGGCGAGGTACTAAATGAGTACTTTGCATCAGTATTCACCAAGGAGAAGGACTTGTTGGATGATGAGCCTAGGGAAGGGAGTGCAGATAGTCTCAGTCATCTCATTATCAAAAAGGAGGAGGTGTTGGGTGTCTTGCAAAGCATTAAGGTAGATAAGTCCCCAGGGCCTGATGGGATCTACCCCAGAATACTGAGGGAGGCAAGGGAAGAAATTGCTGGGGCCTTCGAAATCTTTGCATCCTCATTGGCTACAGGTGAGGTCCCAGAAGACTGGAGAATAGCCAATGTTGTTCCTTTGTTTAAGAAGGGTGGCAAGGATAATCCAGGAAATTATAGGCCGGTGAGCCTTACGTCAGTGGTAGGGAAATTATTAGAGAGGATTCTTCGGGACAGGATTTACTGCCATTTGGAAACAAATGGACTTATTAGCGAGAGGCAGCATGGTTTTGTGAAGGGGAGGTCGTGTCTCACTCATTTGATTGAGTTTTTTGAGGAAGTGACAAAGATGATTGATGAAGGAAGGGCAGTGGATGTTACCTATATGGACTTCAGTAAAGCCTTTGACAAGGTCCTTCATGGCAGACTGATACAAAAGGTGAAGTCACATGGGATCAGATGGGAGCTGGCAAGATGGATACAGAACTGGCTCAGTCATAGAAGACAGAGGATAGCAGTGGAAGGGTGCTTTTCTGAATGGAGGGATGTGACTAGTGGTGTTCCGCAGGGATCAGTGCTGGGACCTTTGCTGTTTGCAGTATACATAAATGATTTGGAGGAAAATGTAGCTGGTCTGATTAGTAAGTTTGCGGATGACACAAAGGTTGGTGGAGTTGCGAACAGTGATGAGGATTGTCAGAGGATACAGCAGGATATGGATCAGTTGGAGACTTGGGCGGAGAAATGGCAGATGGAGTTTAATTCGGACAAATGTGAGGTAATGCATTTTGGAAGGTCTAATGCAGGTGGGAGGTATACAGTAAATGGCAGAACCCTTAGGAGTATTGACAGGCAGAGAGCTCTGGGTGTGCAGGTCCACAGGTCACTGAAAGTGGCAACGCAGGTGGATAAGGTAGTCAAGAAGGCATACGGCATGCTTGCCTTCATCGGTCAGAGCATAGAGTATAAAAATAGGCAAGTCATGCTCCAGCTGTACAGAACTTTAGTTAGGCCACACTTAGAATATTGCGTGCAATTCTGGTCGCCACACTACCAGAAGGACGTGGAGGCTTTGGAGAGGGTACAGAAGAGGTTTACCAGGATGTTGCCTGGTCTGGAGGGCATTAGCTATGAGGAGAGGTTGGATAAACTCGGATTATTTTCACTGGAACGACGGAGGTGGAGGGGCGACATGATAGAGGTTTACAAAGTTATAAGTGGCATGGACAGAGTGGATAGTCAGAAGCTTTTTCCCAGGGTGGAAGTGTCAGTTACTAGGGGACATAGGTTTAAGGTGAGAGGGGCAAAGTTTAGAGGGGATGTGCGAGGCAAGTTCTTTACACAGAGGGTGGTGAGTGCCTGGAACTTGTTGCCGGGGGAGGTGGTGGAAGCAGGTATCATCGAGATGTTTAAGAGGCATCTTGACAAATACATGAATAGGATGGGAATAGAGGGATACGGACCCCGGAAGTGCAGAAGGTTTTAGTTTAGGCAGGCATCAAGATCGGCGCAGGCTTGGAGGGCCGAATGGCCTGTTCCTGTGCTGTACTGTTCTTTGTTCTTTGTTCTTGTTCTTCTGAGTTGCAACTCAAAATGTGCAAGCATATTCCAGTCCCTAAAGTTACTTTGTTTGTTCATTCATGAGCCGTGAGCATCAATGGCAAGGCCAGCATTTGTAGCCCATCCCTAATTGCCCTTGAACTGAGTGGCTTGCTAGGCCACTCACAGAGTCCATCACATTGCTGTGGGTCTGTAGTCACTGTAGGCCAGACCAGGTAAGGACAGCAGATTTCTTTCCTTCCAGGGCATGAGTGAATCAGATGGGTTTTTATGAAAATCAATGATCGTTTCATGGCACCAATAACTTTCAATTCCCGATTTTTATTAATTAATTGAATTTAAATTACAAAACTGAAAGGTGACCTGGCGGAAGTTGACTGGATACAGCTACTTGAAGGAAAATCAGTGGCAAACCAGTGGGAGGCATTCAAAAGCGAGACACTACAGGCACAGTGAAGGCATATCCCCACAAAGATAAAGGGTGGTACTGCCAAATCTAGAGCCCCCTGGTTATCTAAAAGCTTACAGGGTAAGTTAAAGCAGAAAAAGAAATCTTATGACGATCACAAAAATCTTTATACATTAGAAAGCCTACAGGAGTATAGAAAGTGCAGGGGTGAAACAAAAAAAGAAGTTAGAAAACAAAGAGAGGACATGAAAAGTTATTGGCAAGTAAAATCAAGGAAAACCCAAAGATGTTTTATCAGTACATTAAGAGCAAAAAGATAACTAAGGAAAGGGTAGGGCCTATCAGAGATGTACAAAGGAACTTATGCATGGATGCAGAAGATGTCAGCAGGGTTCTTCATGGGTTTTTTGTCCCTGTCTTCACAAAAGAGAGGGTTGATGCAGACATTGCAGTTAAAGAAGAGGACTGGGAAATATTAAATACAATAAGCATAATGAAAAAGGAAATACTAGAGGGTCAGAAATCCTTGAAAGTGGATAAACTGCCAGGGCCGGATGGATTGCATCCCAAGTTGTTAAAGGAAGCCAGGGAGAAAATAGCGGATGCGCTGAGGATCATCCTCAAATCCTCACTAGATACAGGCGAGGTACCAAACAATTGGAGGTCTGCAAACATTGTACCATTGTTTAAAAAGGCTGCAAGCGATAGGCCAAATCATTATAGGCCAGTCAGTCTGTCCTCGGTGGTGGCTCAATTCTTAGAATCAATTCTGAGGGACAGGAAAAACTGCCACTTAGAAAAGCATGGATTAATCAGGGATAGCATGGATTTGTTAGGGAAAGATCATGCCTTCCTAACTTAATTGAGTTTCTTGAGGAAGTAACAAGGAGGATTGATGAGGGAAGTGCAGTGGATGTAGTCTACATGGATTTTAGTAAGGCATTTGACAAGGCAGACTGGTCAGTAAAATGAAAGCCTGTTGGATACAGGGGAATGTGGCAGGTTGGATCCAAAATTGGCTCAGTGACAGGAAACAAAGGGTAGTAGTCGACAGATGTTTTTGCGAATGGAAAGCTGTTTCCAGTGGCGTTCTACAGGGCTCAGAGTTGGGTCCTTTACTGTTTGTGGTATATATTAATGATTTGGACTTAAATGTGGGAGGCATGATTGTGAAATTTGCTGATGACACAAAAATAGACCGTGTAGTTGATAGTGAAGAGGATAGCCGTAGACTCCAGAATGTTATCAATGGTTTGGTTGAGTGGGCGGAAAAGTGGCAAATGGAATTCAATCCAGATGAGTGTGAGGTAATGCATTTGGGAAGGGCAAATAAAGCGAGGGAATACACAATAAACGGGAGGATATTGAGAGGGGTAGAAGAAGTGAGAGACCTTGGAGTGCATGTCCACAAGTCCCTGAAGGCAGCAGGACAGGTGGATAGAGTGGTGAAGAAGGCGCATGGAGTGCTTTCCTTTATTGGCCGAGGTGTAGAATACAAAAGTGGGGATGTAATACTGAAACTATATAAAATGCTGGTTAGGCCATAGCTGGAGTACTGCGTACAGTTCTGGTCACCACATTACAGAAAGGACATAATTGCTCTGGAGAGAGTACAGAGCAGATTTACAAAAATGTTGACAGGGCTTGAAAGTTGCAGCTATGAGGAAAGATTGGATAGTCTGGGGTTGTTTTCCTTATAACAGAGGAGGCTTGAGGGGTGACTTGCCACTTATCAGCCTAAGATTGAATATTGTCCAAGTCTTGCTGCTTGTGGTCATAGGTTGCTTCAGTATCTGAGGAGATTTGAAGGAGTACTGAACACTTGTGCAATCATCAGTGAACATTCCACTTCTGATCTTATGATGGAGGGAAGGTCATTGACAAAGTAGCTGAAGATGGTTGGTCCTAGGACAGTACCCCAAGGAACTCCTACAGTGATGTCCTGAGGCTTAGATGATTGGCTTCCAACTACCACAATCATCTTGCTTTCTGTTAGGCATGACTCCAACCAGTTGAGATTTCTCCCTGAATCCCATTGACTTCAATTTTGCTCAGGATCCTTGATGCCATACTCGGCCAGATGCTGCCTTGATATCAAGGGCACCTCACCTCTTGAACTCATCTCTTTTGTCCATATTTGGATCACGGCTGTAATGAGGTATGGAGCCGTGGCCCTGGCGGAACCCAAACTGAGCATCAGTGAGCGGTTTATTGGTAAGTATCACTTGATAGCACTGTCAACGATACCTTCCATTATTTTGCTGATAGTTGAGAGAAGACTGATGGGTCAGCAATTAACTGGATTGGATTTCTCTGGCTTTTTGTGGACTGGACATACCTGGGCAGTTTTCCACATTGTCGGTAGCTGCCAGAGTTTTAGCTGTACTGGAAGAGCTTGGCTGGGGCATGATTATTTCTGGAGCACGTCTTCAGTACCACAGCCGGATGTTGTCAGGGCCCATAGCATTTGCCCTATCCAGTGCCTGGATCAAACAATTAAATTGTGAGTGACTCTTGACATTGTGTTTATTTAATAATAATCAGACTTTTTTTAAACAAGAAAGAATAGAGGTTAAGGTAGTTGTATGTTCCTCCTGCAGAATGTGGGAGGTAAGGGTCGCCAAGAGTGTCCCTGCTGACTGCATCTGCGGGAAGTGCACCCAACTCCAGCTCCTCGAGAACCACGTTAGGGAACTGGAGCTGGAGCTGGATGAACTTCGGATCATTCGGGGGGCGGAGGGGGTTATTGAGAGGAGTTATGGGGAGGTAGTCACACCTCAGGTAAAAGAAGTAGGTAGATGGGTTACCGTCAGGGGAAGGAGAGGGAACCAGCAGGCAGTGCAGGGATCCCCTGTGGCCGTTTCCCTCAACAACAGGTATACCGTTTTGGATACTGTTGCGGGGGACGACTTACCAGGGGTAAGCAATGGGGTACACGTATCTGGCACAGAGTCTGTCCCAGTTGCTCAGAAGGGAAGGGGGAAGAGGAGCAGAGCATTAGTCACTGGGGACTCCATAGTTAGGGGAACAGATAGGAGGTTCTGTGGGAACGAGAGAGACTCACGGTTGGTGTGTTGCCTCCCAGGTGCCAGGGTTCGTGATGTCTCGGATCGTGTTTTTGGGATCCTTAAGGGGGAGGGGGAGCAGCCCCAAGTCGTGGTCCACATAGGCACCAACGACATAGGTAGAAAGAGAGATGGGGATTTAAGGCAGAAATTCAGGGAGCGAGGGTGGAAGCTTAGAGCGAGAACAAACAGAGTTGTTATCTCTGGGTTGTTGCCCGTGCCACGTGATAGCGAAGCGAGGAATAGGGAGAGAGAGGAGTTGAACATGTGGCTGCAGGGATGGTGTAGGAGGGAGGGTTTTGGTTTCCTGGATAATTGGGGCTCTTTCTGGGGTAGGTGGGACCTCTACAAATAGGATGGTCTGCACCTGAACCAGAGGGGTACCAATATACTGGGGGGGAGATTTGCAAGTGCTCTTCGGGGGGTTTAAACTAATTCAGCAGGGGAATGGGAACCTAAATTGTAGTTCCAGTGTACAGGATGTTGAGAGTAGTGAGGTCAGGGATAAGGTTACAAGGACGCAAGAGGGCACTGGCAAGCAAGAACTTGGTTTAAAGAGTGTCTACTTCAACGCCAGGAGCATCCGGAATAAGGTGGGTGAGCTTGCAGCATGGGTTGGTACCTGGGATCTCGATGTAGTGGCCATTTCGGAGACATGGGTAGAGCAGGGGCAGGAATGGATGTTGCAGGTTCCGGGATTTAGATGTTTCAGTAAGAACAGAGAAGATGGTAAAAGAGGAGGGGGTGTGGCATTGTTAATCAAGGAGAGTATTACAGCGGCAGAAAGGACATTTGAGGACTCGTCTACTGAGGTAGTATGGGCCGAGGTTAGAAACAGGAGAGGAGAGGTCACCCTGTTGGGAGTCTTCTATAGACCTCCGAATAGTTCCAGAGATGTAGAGGAAAGGATAGCGAAGATGATTCTCGACAGGAGCGAGAGTAACAGGGTAGTTGTTATGGGGGACTTTAACTTTCCAAATATTGACTGGAAATACTATAGTTCGAGTACTTTTGATGGGTCAGTTTTTGTCCAGTGTGTGCAGGAGGGTCTTCTGACACAGTATGTAGACAGACCAACCAGGGGCGATGCCACATTAGATTTGGTACTGGGTAATGAACCCGGCCAGGTGTTAGATTTAGATGTAGGTGAGCACTTTGGTGATAGTGATCACAATTCGGTTAGGTTTACCTTAGCGATGGGCAGGGACAGGTATATACCGCAGGGCAAGAATTATAGCTGGGGGAAAGGAAATTATGATGCGATTAGGCAAGATTTAGGATGCGTAGGATGGGGAAGGAAACTGCAGGGGATGGGAACAATCGAAATGTGGAGCTTATTCAAGGAGCAGCTACTGCGTGTCCTTGATAAGTATGTACCTGTCAGGCAGGGAGGAAGTTGTCGAGCGAGGGAGCCGTGGTTTACTAAAGAAGTTGAAGCGCTTGTCAAAGGGAAGAAGAAGGCTTATGTTAGGATGAGACGTGAAGGCTCAGTTAGGGCGCTAGAGAGTTACAAGCTAGCCAGGAAGGATCTAAAGGGAGAGCTAAGAAGAGCAAGGAGAGGACACAAGAAGTCATTGGCAGATAGGATCAAGGAAAACCCTAAGGCTTTCTATAGGTATATCAGGAATAAAAGAATGACTAGAGTTAGATTAGGGCCAATCAAGGATAGTAGTGGGAAGTTGTGTGTGGAATCAGAGGAGATAGGGGAAGCGTTAAATGAATATTTTTCGTCAGTATTTACAGTAGAGAAAGAAAATGTTGTCGAGGAGAATACTGAGATTCAGACTACTAGGCTAGATGGGATTGAGGTTCACAAGGAGGAGGTGTTATCAATTTTGGAAAGTGTGAAAATAGATAAGTCCCCTGGGCCAGATGGGATTTATCCTAGGATTCTCTGGGAAGCTAGGGAGGAGATTGCAGAGCCTTTGTCCTTGATCTTTATGTCGTCATTGTCGACAGGAATAGTGCCGGAAGACTGGAGGATAGCAAATGTTGTCCCCTTGTTCAAGAAGGGGAATAGAGACAGCCCTGGTAATTATAGACCTGTGAGCCTTACTTCGGTTGTGGGTAAAATGTTGGAAAAGGTTATAAGAGACAGGATTTATAATCATCTTGAAAAGAATAAGTTCATTAGCGATAGTCAGCACGGTTTTGTGAAGGGTAGGTCGTGCCTCACAAACCTTATTGAGTTTTTCGAGAAGGTGACCAAACAGGTGGATGAGGGTAAAGCAGTGGATGTGGTGTATATGGATTTCAGTAAGGCGTTTGATAAGGTTCCCCACGGTAGGCTATTGCAGAAAATACGGAAGTATGGGGTTGAAGGTGATTTAGAGCTTTGGATCAGAAATTGGCTAGCTGAAAGAAGACAGAGGGTGGTGGTTGATGGCAAATGTTCATCCTGGAGTTTAGTTACTAGTGGTGTACCACAAGGATCTGTTTTGGGGCCACTGCTGTTTGTCATTTTTATAAATGACCTGGAAGAGGGTGTAGAAGGGTGTGTTAGTAAATTTGCGGATGACACGAAGGTCGGTGGAGTTGTGGATAGTGCCGAAGGATGTTGTAGGGTACAGAGGGACATAGATAGGCTGCAGAGCTGGGCTGAGAGCTGGCAAATGGAGTTTAATGCGGAAAAGTGTGAGGTGATTCACTTTGGAAGGAGTAACAGGAATGCAGAGTACTGGGCTAATGGGAAGATTCTTGGTAGTGTAGATGAACAGAGAGATCTTGGTGTCCAGGTACATAAATCCCTGAAGGTTGCTACCCAAGTTAATAGGGCTGTTAAGAAGGCATATGGTGTGTTAGCTTTTGTTAGTAGGGGGATCGAGTTTCAGAGCCACGAGGTAATGCTCCAGCTGGACAAAACTCTGGTGAGACCGCACCTGGAGTATTGCGTGCAGTTCTGGTCACCGCATTATAGGAAGGATGTGGAAGCTTTGGAAAGGGTGCAGAGGAGATTTACTAGGATGTTGCCTGGTATGGAGGGAAGGTCTTATGAGGAAAGGCTGAGGGACTTGAGGTTGTTTTCGTTAGAGAGAAGGAGGAGGAGAGGTGACTTAATAGAGACATATAAGATAATCAGAGGGTTAGATAGGGTGGATAGTGAGAGTCTTTTTCCTCGGATGGTGATGGCAAACACGAGGGGACTTAGCTTTAAGTTGAGGGGTGATAGATATAGGACAGATGTTAGAGGTAGTTTCTTTACTCAGAGAGTAGTAGGGGCGTGGAACGCCCTGCCTGCAACAGTAGTAGACTCGCCAACTTTAAGGGCATTTAAATGGTCATTGGATAGACATATGGATGAAAATGGAATAGTGTAGGTCAGATGGTTTCACAGGTCGGCGCAACATCGAGGGCCAAAGGGCCTGTACTGCGCTGTAATGTTCGAATACCACTCTGATCTGTAATTGACCCAGGTGTCCATTTCAAAAATGCAACTGAGTTTCACTTTGTAGCCTTAAAGGGAAACACACCAGCACAGGAACAGTGGAAAAATGTATAAACATCAATTTTGCGATTCTGGTGTGAGGCTGTTGTGAGCAAAGCCAGTCGAAACCCATGAAATTTGCTGTCCCACAATTTAAAAACATATTTAAGTACTTTAATGTGCACACTGTTGGCAAGGTCTAATGTTATCATTTCCAATTACTGGTCAGGAAAAAGTCAGATAAATGAGTTTCTGTGCTCGATTTTCTGACCTGCACCTACCCACCAGCAGCCCTTACAAAATTTATCGTATAATGTTTTATGTTGTTTAATGCTTCTGTCTTTATAAGACAGCACATCCTCTGATTTACTGTGAACAGTGTCACAGAAGATTTGCTAGTGTTTATAGAAAAGTCTTGCATTTTCACATGTCCATCAGGTTTTATATGTCACATTTTGTGTTGCATCCTAAAAAAGACTTTAAAAATATGAGGTAGAATGATAATCATTGACTGGAGGCTGAACCTTAAAAACAATTTGTAAGCATTTGCTTGCTTACAGAAGTGGACTTAAAGGTATGGGACAGGCTGAACATCGAGGGCTGGATTTTCATTATGGAGGCAGGAAACAGAAACCGGGTCTGAAACCTGCTTCCTCTGGGAAGCTGATTCAGATTGTAATTTTCAAGTGGGAAAGCATTTAATTGGTAAGGAGGCGGTTTCTTCGTTTCTTCGGTTTCTTCGAGACAGTGGGATTGAAAATGGCAGTGGGTCAGATCAAGTGTGGGGCTCACATAGACTTCCAGGGCAGCCATCATCGAGGCTGCTTGTTGTCCTGAGGGAGAGATCTGCCTTTTGCAGCATCAGAGGGAAGCAAAATGTCACGGGGAGCTGGGGAGGCCTGGCACTGGGGTCAGGGCAGAGCCTCACTTCATCAATGTGTACCTGGATCAAATGCTGGAGGGCATGAGGGAGAGGAAGATAGTCTTGTTCCCGGAGGGCAGCAGGAGGGGGCCACCTTTTCGTGCAGCAAGGGCATCTCTCTGTTGAGTATTATCCCTCTCCGCACCCTCTTTCTCCTCCTCTCTTGCCTCCTGCTCCTCCCCCAGTAAGCTAGCTCCTTCCTCACTGTCATCAAGGTCCACACCTCTCTGGAGGGCCATGTCATTGGGAGTGCAACAGACTACCACAATGACTGAGACCCTTACAGGACAGTTTTGGAAGATGCCACCCAACCGTTCCAGGCACCAGAATCACATATTCACAATCGCAATGGCCTGCTCAATGATTAGCCTTGCTGATCAGGTGCCATTGGTTCTTTCACCTCTGTGCCTCTGTCAGGAGCTCCCGTAGAGGGGTCAGTAGCCATCTCTTCAAGGGATTTCCCTTGTGCCCTTGGAGCCAGCCATGCACTTTGAGGAATGGAGTGAGATACTGAGGCAGCCTGGACTAACGGAGGATGAAGGATTCATGGCAACTGCCAGGAAAATAAGAGCGCACATGAAGGAAGCTCTTGTGGCCATGGACCAGTTGGATGTTGAGCGAGTGGAAGCCCTTCCTGTTGACGGATCTCACTGACCGGTCACTGGGTACCTTGATGGCCACATGGTCACAAACAATGATGCCATTCACCTGGGGAAATCCAACAATGAAGGCTGAACTCAATGCCCTCTGTGCCAGCAAAGGTCCATCTGCGTCAAAGTTGGTGTAGTCCCCTGCCATCCTGAAAAGGGCATCTGTAATCTGCCTCATGGCTTAATCAGATGCCGACAGCAAGATGCCATCGAGGTCCACAGCTAATCCCTGGAATGACCCAGTTGCATAGACGTTCAGGGCAATGGAGACATTGACATCTGCATGGGGACCTTGAGGGGTCAGGTCATTGTAGATCAGAGAACACAGGTCTGAGACCATCTGCCTGGATAGGCACAGTCTCCTATGGCACTGGTGCTCTGTCATTTGCAGGTAGCTGGCTCTTGGGCTGTGCACCCAATGTCTTGGGTAGCACCTTTGTCCCCTTGAGCTCCCTGCTGTGCTCCTCTGGCCTCCTGCTGTCCAGGAAGTTCAATCTGCTGTTGCTCATCCTGGCTGCTCTGTCCAATGGTAGAGTAGCCTGTTCCCATCTGAACTCTAAAATAAAAGCAAAATACTGTGGCTGCTGGAAATCTGCAATAAAAACAGAAAGTGCTGGAAATACACAGCAGGTCTGACAGCATCTGCAGAGAGAGAAACAGAGTTAGCGTTTCCGGTCTGTCACAAACCTACCAGACCTGCTGTGTATTTCCAGCACTTTCTGTTCCCATCATCTGAACTCCCTCAGCTGGCCTTGCCCTGCTAACCTAGGCTGCCCATGTGATGCCAGCAGCCTTACGATCCTCTCCCATTTCCCGCCACTTACCAATGAGAAATTCAACTCTTCCAGCTGCAGCAATTGCTACACTGAGACACATCTGAAACAGCTGAGCTTTATTTGCTGCCTCTGCTTTATTTCAATCAGTCCTTCCTGTAGCTCCCATGGCCCTCCACACTGTTCACGTGTTCAGAACTCTGTCATATTCCCCCCATGGCATTGTCTTTTCCTTTCGTCGCCTTCAAAAATTGTGAACTGTTACTGACAAGCCTGTTAATGAACTCAACAGGCACTTAATTGAAGGCATGTGCCCAACCCGCTCCCTCGCTGCCAGCATCCCTTTAAAAATGGCATTGCATTCTGGAAGTGGCGGGTCCCAGTGCTGTCCTCCATTAACCCAGTGCTGACCTGCATTAATGCGATCTTCAAATCATGCTCGCCTCTGTTCTGGCACTCAGCAGGTTTTGAAAATCCTGCCCCAGAAATGTACTCCAGACCAAAAATAATAATAAGTAACACCTGAGGAAGTGTGCAAAGTAAAAAAAAAAGAGACAAGAGTGAATTCAAAACTATAACCTCCTATTGATGTTCATTATATATGTATGTCATGAACCCCACAATATATATTATATATAAAACCAATTTAGCCTCATGGGATCCAAATCTCATCCCCTCGATGCCGCAGGTCGCATCGGGGGGTGGGGGGGGTGGGGCCAGTAAAATTCTGCGGGGAAATGCTCGCCTGGAGCCCCAACGTCGAAATGGGCACGCCGCATATTACTGGGGGTGGGGGGACCACGGTGCAGCCCCCCCCACCCCCACCGCATGGTGGCAGGCCCTTAATCTAAATATTTAAATGCACGGTAATGATATGTAAGTGAACTTACCAGCAGGCAGCGGCCGTCCCAAACCTATTTTACGGCCACCGTTCGCACTTTGCGCGCCTTCAGAACTCCATACAGAGTTCCGAGGCGAGAACCTAGTGGTGAGGGGGAGGAATAAAATTATCAGGGCGGGAGGGGTGGGGGAGCGGGGAAGACACTATTTATTGGCTGTGGGGATGGTGGGAAGGAGTTGAAGGGCAAAAGTTAGAAGGTTGGGGTGGTGGGGGGGGAGTTCGGATAGGGAAAAAGGCATGTTTTTTTAATATCGGGCAATGAAATGACCATTGAGGGGGTTGGGAAGGGCCTCCATATCATTATTATTTGCTAATAAAAAATGAATGCATACTGTACCTTTAAAATTAAAATTACTTCTAAGGGCTTAAAGCCATTTAAAAATGGTGCCTGCGCGGTGGCGCCGGATGCCGTTGCCGGGGCAGCCACCCCCTATCGTAATATTGCGGGGGCCGTGCGGCAGCACTTCCATATTGGAAGGCCACTATCCTCACAGTGCGCTGCCGCTAAAATCCAGCCCCTAAGTAATTCATTAGTTGTAAAACATTTTGAGATGCCCTGAAAATGCACTAAGGACCTATATAATTGAAATTTGGTTCTTTTTTCCTGCCATTATTTCTTTCTTGTATTCTGTATGTTATACATCCATGGCAACAACAAAGCAAGAATAATATCAAGCCCATGATAAGTGATGTTCATAGTTTTGGTCAGTTAGCCTTGCACCACAAGTCAACTGTAATACAACAGTGATACAGGACTGTACTGCATTACAACACAGATTATACGTTCTCATCAAATTCCCCATGCTGATAGCAATATTCTTCCAGATGAATATATGGAATATATTTATCAAAAAGGTAATCTCTGAAACATGCAATATTAAAATTAAAAACTTAAAAGTGGTAGCAAATTGTAAAGCAATTGTGATTGGTCAGAAATGATAAAAATTAAGTGGAATCAGTACATATATATAATAGTGGCTGATGAAATTAAACTGAAATCAGTACCTATATATAGTTAAAAATCTTGCCTGGGGCGCATACTTCTTGTTCATAAGTGTTAATTCCCATAGTGTTTTTTATGTCAACATTTAGAACAGAAATTGCCCACATAAACATTTAAATGCAAAAACTCTAACAAATATCTCAATATTTTAGAATGAAAAAAAGCATATGTAAACATTTCCCCATAATTTATTGTTGAATCAATTGAATTGCCTAAAATTCTTATTGTAAAAAAAATTGTCTACATTTTTTCCTCTGTAACTGAATTCTCTAATTCTAAAATAAGATCTTAAACAAAATTTAAAAACATTTTCACACATGATTCAAATAATCTTCTGTATTTTGCGACATTTATATTTCTTAAAATTTTAAGTTTGATGTCTTAGCCTGTCTCAAAAGCTTGGACATTCTTATTCCTGTTTTTAAATTCTTCATGCAGTTTCATGCTTTGGGATTCTGTCCCAAAAGCTTGCCACCTTTCCACCTCTCTTTCTTCCTTTTAAGGCCCTTAAAGCACACCTATTTCACCATTTGGCAACTCTACCTAACATTTCCTTCTTATACTTTCTTTGACTCCATATGCATTTTTGTGATTATGTCTCTGTAAAGTCTTTTGGGATAATTCTCTGTGAAAAGTGCTATGTAAATGCAAGTTGTTGTTGACTGGATATATTTTACCGCACAAAAACTGGACAGAATTTCTACCACGTCTGTGTATTCTGAGTAATTAGAGTTTGCAGAAATTTCCAGTATGCAATTCATTCATACATCCATCCTCTGTAAGGATCTGAAATTTCTTTGTTTTTCCAAAAGACTAGTACAAAGGAAGATGGGTGTGGTTATTGAAGGCTAATCCTATCAGTCCGAGGACTCACTGCAGGAGTTCCTCAGGGTAGTGTCCTAGGCCCAACCATCTTCAGCTGTTTCATCAATGACTTTCCCTCCATCAGAAGGTCAGAAGTGGGGATGTCCGTTGACGATGGCACTGTGTTCAGCGCCATTTGAGACACCTCGAATACTGAAGCAGTCAGTGTCCATATGCAGCAAGACCAGAGCAACATTCAGGCTTGTGCTGATAAGTGGCAAGTAACATTGGTGCCGCACAAGTGCCAGGCCAAGTGCAATGACCATCTCCAACAAGAGAGAATCTAACCATCTCCCCTTGACATTCAAAGGCATTAGTTTTTAGTTTCCAACCAGCTTTTGGATACTGTTGCGGGGGACGACTTACCAGGGGTAAGCAATGGGGTACAGGTATCTGGCACAGAGTCTGTCCCTGTTGCTCAGAAGGGAAGGGGGAAGAGGAGTAGAACATTAGTCATTGGGGACTCCATAATTAGGGGAACAGATAGGAGGTTCTGTGGGAACGAGAGAGACTCACGGTTGGTATGTTGCCTCCCAGGTGCCAGGGTTCGTGATGTCTCGGATCGTGTTTTTGGGATCCTTAAGGGGGAGGGGGAGCAGCCCCAAGTCGTGGTCCACATAGGCACCAACGACATAGGTAGGAAGAGAGATGGGGATTTAAGACAGAAATTCAGGGAGCTAGGGTGGAAGCTTAGAGCGAGAACAACCAGAGTTGTTATCTCTGGGTTGTTGCCCGTGCCACGTGATAGCGAAGCGAGGAATAGGGAGAGAGAGGAGTTGAACATGTGGCTGCAGGGATGGTGCAGGAGGGAGGGTTTTGGTTTCCTGGATAATTGGGGCTCTTTCTGGGGTAGGTGGGATCTCTACAAACAGGATGGTCTTCACCTGAACCAGAGGGATACCAATATCCTGGGGGGGGAGATTTGCTAGTGCTCTTCAGGGGGGTTTAAACTAATTCAGCAGGGGAATGGAAACCTAAATTGTAGTGCCAGTGTACAGGATGTTGAGAGTAGTGAGGTCAGGGATATGGTTACAAGGACGCAAGAGGGCACTGGCAAGCAAGAACCTGGTTTAAAATGTGTCTACTTCAACGCCAGGAGCATCCGGAATAAGGTGGGTGAGCTTGCAGCATGGGTTGGTACCTGGGATCTCGATGTAGTGGCCATTTCGGAGACATGGGTAGAGCAGGGGCAGGAATGGATGTTGCAGGTTCCGGGATTTAGATGTTTCAGTAAGAACAGAGAAGATGGTAAAAGAGGGGGGGGTGTGGCATTGTTAATCAAGGAGAGTATTACAGCGACAGAAAGGACGTTTGAGGACTCGTCTACTGAGGTATTATGGGCCGAGGTTAGAAACAGGAGAGGTGAGGTTACCCTGTTGGGAGTCTTTTATAGACCTCCAAATAGTTCCAGAGATGTAGAGGAAAGGATAGCGAAGATGATTCTCGACAGGGGCGAGAGTAACAGGGTAGTTGTGATGGGGGACTTTAACTTTCTAAATATCGACTGGAAATACTATAGTTCGAGTACTTTAGATGGGTCAGTTTTTGTCCAGTGTGTGCAGGAGGGTTTTCTGACACAGTATGTAGACAGGCCAACCAGGGGCGATGCCATATTGGATTTGGTACTGGGAAATGAACCCGGCCAGGTGTTAGATTTAGATGTAGGTGAGCACTTTGGTGATAGTGATCACAATTCGGTTAGGTTTACCTTAGCGATGGGCAGGGACAGGTATATACCGCAGGGCAAAAATTATAGCTGGGGGAAAGGAAATTATGATGCGATTAGGCAAGATTTAGGATGCGTAGGATGGGGAAGGAAACTGCAGGGGATGGGAACAATCGAAATGTGGAGCTTATTCAAGGAGCAGCTACTGTGTGTCCTTGATAAGTATGTACCTGTGAGGCAGGGAGGAAGTTGTCGAGCGAGGGAGCCGTGGTTTACTAAAGAAGTTGAAGCACTTGTCAAGAGGAAGAAGAAGGCTTACGTTCGGATGAGACGTGAAGGCTCAGTTAGGGCACTTGAGAGCTACAAGCTAGCCAGGAAGGATCCAAAGGGAGAGCTAAGAAGAGCAAGGAGAGGACACGAGAAGTCATTGGCGGATAGGATCAGAGAAAACCCTAAGGCTTTCTATAGGTATATCAGGAATAAAAGAATGACTAGAGTTAGATTAGGGCCAATCAAGGATAGTAGTGGGAAGTTGTGTGTGGAATCAGAGGAGATAGGGGAAGTGTTAAATGAATATTTTGCGTCAGTATTTACAGTAGAGAAAGAAAATGTTGTTGAGGAGAATACTGAGATTCAGGCTACTAGGCTAGATGGGATTGAGGTTCACAAGGAGGAGGTGTTATCAATTTTGGAAAGTGTGAAAATGGATAAGTCCCCTGGGCCAGATGGGATTTATCCTAGGATTCTCTGGGAAGCTAGGGAGGAGATTGCAGAGCCTTTGTCCTTGATCTTTATGTCGTCATTGTCGACAGGAATAGTGCCGGAAGACTGGAGGATAGCAAATGTTGTCCCCTTGTTCAAGAAGGGGAGTAGAGACAGCCCTGGTAATTATAGACCTGTGAGCCTTACTTCGGTTGTGGGTAAAATGTTGGAAAAGGTTATAAGAGACAGGATTTATAATCATCTTGAAAAGAATAAGTTCATTAGAGATAGTCAGCACGGTTTTGTGACGGGTAGGTCGTGCCTCACAAACCTTATTGAGTTATTCGAGAAGGTGACCAAACAGGTGGATGAGGGTAAAGCAGTGGATGTGGTGTATATGGATTTCAGTAAGGCGTTTGATAAGGTTCCCCACGGTAGGCTATTGCAGAAAATACGGAAGTATGGGGTTGAAGGTGATTTAGAGCTTTGGATCAGAAATTGGCTAGCTGAAAGAAGACAGAGGGTGGTGGTTGATGGCAAATGTTCATCCTGGAGTTTAGTTACTAGTGGTGTACCGCAAGGATCTGTTTTGGGGCCACTGCTGTTTGTCATTTTTATAAATGACCTGGAAGAGGGTGTAGAAGGGTGGGTTAGTAAATTTGCAGATGACACTAAGGTCGGTGGAGTTGTGGATAGTGCCGAAGGATGTTGTAGGGTACAGAGGGACATAGATAGGCTGCAGAGCTGGGCTGAGAGATGGCAAATGGAGTTTAATGCGGAAAAGTGTGAGGTGATTCACTTTGGAAGGAGTAACAGGAATGCAGAGTACTGGGCTCATGGGAAGATTCTTGGTAGTGTAGATGAACAGAGAGATCTTGGTGTCCAGGTACATAAATCCCTGAAGGTTGCTACCCAGGTTAATAGGGCTGTTAAGAAGGCATATGGTGTGTTAGCTTTTATTAGTAGAGGGATCGAGTTTCGGAGCCACGAGGTCATGCTGCAGCTGTACAAAACTCTGGTGAGACCGCACCTGGAGTATTGCGTGCAGTTCTGGTCACCGCATTATAGGAAGGATGTGGAAGCTATGGAAAGGGTGCAGAGGAGATTTACTAGGATGTTGCCTGGTATGGAGGGAAGGTCTTACGAGGAAAGGCTGAGGGACTTGAGGTTGTTTTCGTTGGAGAGAAGGAGGAGGAGAGGTGACTTAATAGAGACATATAAGATAATCAGAGGGTTAGATAGGGTAGATAGTGAGCGTCTTTTTCCTCGGATGGTGATGGCAAACACGAGGGGACATAGCTTCAAGTTGAGGGGTGATAGATATAGGACAGATGTGAGAGGTAGTTTCTTTACTCAGAGAGTAGTAGGGGCGTGGAACGCCCTGCCTGCAGCAGTAGTAGATTCGCCAACTTTAAGGGCATTTAAGTGGTCATTGGATAGACATATGGATGAAAATGGAATAGTGTAGGTCAGATGGTTTCACAGGTCGGCGCAACATCGAGGGCCGAAGGGCCTGTACTGCGCTGTAATGTTCTAATTCTAATTCTAATCGCTAAATCCCCCATTATCAATATCCTGGGGGTTACCATTGACCAGAAACTTGACTGTACCAGCAGGTCAGAGACTGGGAATTCTGAGGCGAGTAACTCACCTCCTGACTCCCCAAAGCCTGTCCACCATCTACAAGTCAAGAGTCTGATGGAATACTCTCCACTTGTTCCAACAACACTCAAGAAGTTTGGCACCAATGCAGGACAAAGCAGTCCACTTCAACGGCACCCCATCCATCAGCTTAAACATTCAATCCCTCCACCACTGATGCACAGTGGCGGTAGTGTGTACCAAATACAAGATGTGCTGCAACAACTCACCATGCCTCCTTCGACAGCACCTTCCAAACCCACAACCTCTACCACCTAGCAGGACAAGGGCAGCGGATGTATGGGAACACCACCACCTGCAAGTTATCCTCCAAGCCACACGCCATCCTGACTTGGAACTATATCATCATTCTTTGAAGGATCAAAATCCTGGAAATCCCTTCCTAACAGCACTATTGGAGTACCCGCACCAGACAGACTTCAGTGGTTCAAGAAAGCGCCTCACTAGAACCTTCCCAAGAGCAATTAGGAATGGGTATCAAATGCTGGCCTTGCCAATGATGCCCAAATCTCATGAAAGAATAAAAAATCTTATGTGATTTTAATATGGAGTACAAATTAGGTGGTCAGTCGGTGAAATGATGGTAACGTCTACATGATGTAACTCACCAGAGCCCGTTTTCATGGTTGGACCTTGTTTAACTGGAAGCGGCAGGCTAAACGAGCACTGATAAGCAACCACCCTAGCAGTAGCCATTGCTGAGGCTGCATCACAAAGGCAAGGGTAAATCAATGCCGAGGCACCCTCGAAGAAGGGGGGAGCAGGGGTATAATTCCAGTGGCGGTGCCTTTGGCACGGGGCTGGCTATTGCCACCAGGGGGTCCTTTCCATGGGCTGTAGAGCATCCATCAAGGAGGCACCCCCGCCCCCCACCCCCACCATGGGGAGCCTGCTGGGAGACTGCGAGGATTTACCTGGTGGTCTTCCCATGCAGCAGTGGCCCCTCTTGTTGCCAGTAAAGTGCTGGCAGGGGCTGAATGTAGCCCTTAATTGGGCAATTAATTGCCTCAGTTGGCCTCCCTGTGGATGGCTGTGCCGCTACGTTTCACATTGCTGGCAGTACGCCATGGCAGTGGGAAGATGTCGGGTTTCCCTCCTGACACCTTCCATATTGCCAGCCCTTCTGCTTCCCAACTCGTCTCCAAAGTGCTGGGAAAATTCAGTCTATTGTCTTTGAACACAAACTGAAAATTGAATTCTGTAAATTTTATTTCAAGCAAGTGATGACATTTAAATTTATTACCAAAAGCTGTATTTCTATTCTGAACTGCTCACAGACAGACAACGCCTTTGATTAGAGCAGATCTGGTTTCTTTGAGCATTGGAAAAGAAAACAAAGAGATTGTTCATCGAGACTGGATTTCTCTTGTCACTCCTCTCAATTTTGTTTGAAAATTGAAAAGAATTCTTTCTCTTCTGAACTATTTTTGACACTTAAAGAATTTATTTTTACACAAAAACTTGAAAACTTGAAAACTTTGTAAACAGTCAACATTTGAACATTTTATGAGAATTTTTGCTCGTATGAGGAAATTTATGTTTATTAAAGACTGCATAAGTCATAAAACTCACTAATAGTACAGTAAAGAGTGATTTTACCCCTTTTGCATTCTTGAGTACATGCTGGGAATGCACATCAGAAAATTGTACACCCACTACCACCAATTTTCTGTCCATGTTGCAGAGTTTTTTGCTTCAAGTGTTTTAAGGCAGCAGCATATAGACAGGAACTGACTGATTGGGGAAAAAATGAAAGGGACAGGGGCAGCAAACAGGTCAGAAAGGAGGGTGAGAAGTGAAACCCAGAGAGACATAGAGGACTGAAGCTTGAAAAGGGATCAAGGAGAGTTTGGGTTAAATTTTCTAAGCCCCACCCCATAAGGCATTAATCCACATCCCACACTCTACCAACCCACACCAAGTATTGCCAGATATCAGTAATTCCCCAGTACTGCATGTCTTTGACCTTGCATACTCTGAAATATACTGGCCAGGCCAAAGAACAACCCTCGCCAGATTCTTGCCCCTCAAGTCCTGGAGCCAACGTTCAGTACTCACAAACTCCTAGACTGCATTCCCAGTCCTCTCTGATCCTCGGGCTGGGAACACTGCTTAATACCAAAACCAGTGATCCTAAATCCCAGAACCATCCTCTACAGTATTTCTGGAATTCCAAGGTCTCCACTTTCAGTGATGCCAGATCCTGGGACAGCCCCCACCAACACCCCCCCCGCCCCCACCACCACCACCATCACCACCACCCACAAGCCCCCAACAAAATGTTGCCTGTCTCTGTGACCAAATCCCAGTACCACCAATTCTTGGATCCCATTCCCAGCCCATCTTGTTTTAGAGTGTCATGCAGGCCCCCACCTGCCAAGAATGAGGCACATTCATTTCGTCACATGGACATTAAACTTCAAATTGTTGCTGGGAAGAAAAGAGGGCCTAATACAAGGAATTGCTAGGCCCCTAGCCAGAAAGACAGTTTTTGTATACTAGCAGACAGTGTTGGAACAAAGGAACCAGTCCCTGCTCCCGATACACAGAACGGACGTGGTCAGACCAGTTTAGTCACATGACAAACTGACTGTTGCAAGTTTTGAACTGAGAATATTAAATTGGAGAAAACAGTGTTTGAAGACAGAAGGCAGTTTTGCTGCTGGAAGACGAACACCTCTCCTATCTGCTCCCATCTTTTTCTCATCAGTTTTGGAATCCATTGAAGACACATGAACCCCAAGAGAGAAAAGTCTGCTACAATGAACAAGGTTTAAGAAGAATACTGGGCCCCAACGAAAAGCAAGAATTAACTACAAGCAAGAACTACCGACAAAAGGACTCTACAGTGAGCTCGAAACACAGTAACAAGAAATTCTTCAGATATTGCCACATACCTCTCCACTTTATTTTTCTTCTCTTTTCTGCCCCATCTGCATGTCTGTATAGCATATGCATGCCAGCATGGGTGCATCGTGTATCTGTAGGCGTTAACCTAATTAGAGTTTAAGTTTTAATACATTTTACTTTTCTTCTTTAAACCTAAGAAGGCCTGTTTGTGCTCATTTCTTTGCCTTATAATTGGAAAGTGTTGAACAAGGATTCACCAAAGGGGAGCTCAAAACGCAATGCGTAAACCCTGTTACAGTAAGACCAGGTGAAGGCTGAAAGGGACCCCGAGACACTTTTCTCACCTGGTCGTAACAAGAGTCATATTCAATGTAGATAAATAAGTATCTCTGATAATACTTGGCATAACTTCCCTCTTCTTACAAGACCTCTGACTCATGTGAGTATGGCCATTGGACATCTGCTATGTCATGAAAGGCTCGGAGGTTGACTGTTTAATCAGCTTTCAAATTTTTGTCGAACAAAAAGTTACTTTAAGCCTCAAAAATAACTTGGAAGTAAGAGAAATGATACTTCAATTTCAATGGAAATACAAGAGAGCGATAAAAATAAAAACCAGGATCAATGAACAATCGCTGTTTAATTTTCTAACCCTTGACAAAGAAACCAAACTTGGTTTAATCAGAACTGATATCTGTCTATGAGCAATTCATAATAGAAATATAATGGAGGCTAAGCTGCAGTTAACCCCTGCTCCCATTGACTGCAATGCAGGCAGCACCCCAATTTGGTGCTGCTTGCTGTTTTAAAAGATATCAGAGTCCAACCAGTGGTAACTCTGCTATTAATTGGCTCGGCCCTTGAGCAGGAGGCCAATATTGTGAGTGGCAAGCACCAGTTAAAGCTAGCCTGCACTGCTTATAACGAACCTGCACCTCTGAAAAATGGGTGCCTTGTGGCTAGAGCAGGTGCTGGCAGCCCTGGAGGAAGTGAATCTGACCTAGGAAGCATTGAATAAAGGTACAACATGGGAAAGAGCAGGCTCCAAGGCTTTTGGACACAACAATGGAGGCCTTGGTGGTGGAGGTGGAGAGTAAAAGAGATGACCTGTATCTGCAGGGGGTCAGGAGGCCCTCCAGACACATGCTCGGAAGGCAGTGGGAGAAAATACCATGAAGGTCAATGCCTGGAGTCAAGCTCCAAGGAGGCGATGCAGTGTTGCACGAAGTTTAATCACCTCACATGAGTGGTCATGGTCAGTGAATGCATCCTACTAACTGTAGCACTAGCCTCAGACATTCCACAATTCACCACTCCCCCATCACTCACCCACCAACAATCTCTATCAATCAGGACTCATGCCTGACATTCATATGCTCCACTGCACCCTCACACATTTACCCCTGCTGCAAGCCTCACACCCACATTTCACAGCTTGCATACACTGCCAGAAACTGAATCGTGACATTGCATGACACTCACTGACACACTTCCCTCTCTCTTCCAGGACAAGGTCGCGCAAAATCAGAGGTCACAGAAACAGGTGAGGCTGCATGTCCTGGCCCCCATGATGGAAATGGTGCTGGCAATTATTGGCCAGTGGAGGGGCTGAAACCATCAAAGATGATGGTATCCTTATATCTAATGCTCCTTTTCACATCCCTCCTTTCCTCATCCCACACTCTTTTTTGCAGATGGTGTAAGTATGCAGCTCATACTTTTCCCCCCATCCCCACACTACAACCATACCTTGTGCCTTTCTCCTGTCAGCCACCCAAGAGCTGCAACCTGGCCAGGCAGTGGAGAAAAAGCAAGAAAACAGCGATGATGAAGATGCACCATCTCTCAATTTCACATGCATAGCCACCAGCTCAGTTATTAACACTGCATAATTTAGAGGATAGCTAAGAGCTGAGGGATCTACAGGTGGTGAGATATCAGGCATGACTGGTCTACAGCCAGGGCAGACAGCAACGATAGTACAGGTGCCAGCTGGCCAGAGGGTGAAGTCGCACATGAGTTCTGCTGCAGAGGACTCAGTTGAGCACTTTGATGTGGCAGCCTATGGAAGAACCCTGATGGGTATGCACAACAAAATGCTTGGTGCATTGGGAAGCCTGCAGTCAATATCAAAGACCATGGAGAAATCGAACACCAACTTGGCACAGGGCTTTACGCAGAGCTTGAAGCCCATCCTTTCCAGTATGGAAGTGGTGGGTAACTCCATCAGCACAGTAGCAGACCCAACCATGATGCAGCCTCTGATGGACAAGGTTTCAAATTCTGTTGCAGCACAAGTGGCTTCCACCAGAAGCCTGACTGCTGCAGTGGACGCTCAGGCTGCTGTCATGCAAGCTCAGACTCCTACCATCATGCTGTGGATTACAGAGACACCATTCGTCCACCTATTGCTGCCACTCTAACAGTGCCCTTGCTGTTACCTGTCTACCAACCAGCTCAGACTGCTGCTGCCCATGCCATGATGATGCAGCCAGGCCTTCTAGCCCCAGAGCTGCTCAAGGTTGTCCTCCAAGGCCATTTGTAGTCTCCTCAACTGAAAAGTCAGCAGCCTTCCACCAGCCATGCTGCAGCCACTGGGATAGCAATACAGCAGGCAAAGGCATACGGAAGACAGGTACTTGAGGAATGTACAAAGGTGATTAGTTGACTTTTGTATAACTGTGACACAATTACATTTATAAATTTGGTTTAGAATGTTTATTTTGTAGTGGTTTTTATTTTTGTATTGTGGCCAAGTGGACACTGTGATGGTCAGTGACTGATGGAAAATAACATATGGGCCTTTTGGCAACTGGGGAAGTGGGGTTGTAGTTACCGGTATTGAACTTAGGTGAGTTCTTCACAGATATCCTGACCAGAAAGGGGCTGTCTAGTTTCCATGTCCTCGTCCTCATCCTCCTGCTCCTGCACTACATGTCACATAACTGATGGCAAGGATTGTCCCCTCATGAAGCATTGTATCACTCATGCCAATGGTCTTCTCTGACACATTTTATGTGGCAGCATGGCTTTCAATGTATGCATGCTGCACATGTGGTTTAGGGTTGCGCACTGGAGTCTTCAGCCATGTCCTCATTGGATTGTCCTTGTTGCCCAATAGCAAACATTTACTTTGCCATGGTGGCTCAAATGTAGCTCACACAGTGGAGTGCCACAGAATGAAGGCATCATGATTGCTACAAGGATACCTAGCATTGAACTGCATGATTCACTGTCTATGGTTACGCACAAGCTGGATATTTGGGAGTGGAATCCCTTTCCATTCTGGTATAGGGCAGAGATGACCTGTGGTACCTGCAAAGCAATGTGCATGCAGTCAATGGCACCCTGCATGATGGGGAGCCTGCAATCCTCAAGAAGCTGTGTGCTCACTCCACTTGCTCTGGTGAGAAAGAATGACATGTTGTCAGCTCTCAATGACAACAGAAAAAAGACCTCAGGATGTCCCAAAGCACTTTACAGACAATGAAGTACCTCTAAAGCAGAGTCACTGTTATGATGTAGGAAATGTGACGGCTAATCGGTGCCTTGCTAGTTCCCAAAAACAGCAATGTGATAATGACCAGATAATCTGTTTTAGTCATATTGATTGAGGGATAAATATTGGTCAATACACTGGGGATAGCTGCCCTGCTCTTCTTTGAAGTAGTACCACAAGAACACAAGAAATAGGAGCAGAATAGACCATATGGCCCATCAAGCTTGCACCGCCATTCAATACGATCATGGGTGATCTTAGTCTTCAATTCTACTTTCCCATCTGCTCGCCATATCCCTTGATTCCCTGAGAGACCAAAAATCTGTCTATCCCAGAATTAAATTTTTTTTTAATTCGTTCATGGGATGTGGGCATCACTGGCGAGGGCAGCAACTATTGCCCATCCCTAATTGCCCTTGAGAAGGTGGTGGTGAGCTGCCTTCTTGAACTGTTGCAGACATTGGGGTGTAGGTACACCAACAATGCTGGTACGAATGGATATACAGGATTTTGTTCCAGCGACAGTGAAGGAAGGGTGATATCGTTCCAAGTCAGGATGGTGTGTGGCTTGGAAGGGAACTTGCAAGTGGTGGTGTTCCATGCATCTGCTGCGCTTGTCTTCCTAGTGGTGGAGGTCGCGGGTTTGGAAGGTGCTGCTGAAGGAGGCATGGTGAGTAGCTGCAGTGCATTTTGTAGATGGTACACACTGCTGCCACTGTGCATCGGTGGTGTAGGGAGTGAATGTTGAGGGTGGTGGATGGGGTGCCATCAAATGGGCTGCTTTGTCCTGGATGGTGTCGAGCCTCTTGAGTGTTGTTGGAGTTGCCTTCCATTCGCAAAAACATCCGTCGACCATTACCCTTTGTTTCCTGTCTCTGAGCCAATTTTGGATCCAACTTGGTCACATTCCCCTGTATCCCATGGGCTTTTACCTTCCTGACCAGCCCGTCATGTGGAACCTTGTCAAATGCCTTACTAAAATCCCTGTAGACAACACTACCCTCATCAATTCTCCTTGTAACTTTCTCAAAACATTCAATTAAGTTAGTAAGACACGACCTTCCCTCAACAAATCCACGCTAACTATTCCTGATTAATCCGTGCCTTTCTGAGTGACAGTTTATCCTATCTGATAAACATGTCTGCAGTAAGCGTCTGCAGCTCAAAGAGCTTTGGCTCAGATTCAGTGAGTTGGAGGCTGGGCTACAGCCACTGCGATGCATCAGGGAGGGCAAAAGTTACCTGGACACTTTGTTCCAGAAGGCAGTTGCATGCCTTGGGATAGAATCTTCTGATTTGGTCAGTGGTCAGGGACAAGAGAGTGTGCCTGCAAATCAGGCAGGTAAGGGGATCGAGAAGGCAGAAGTGGAGCCTCAGCCCTTGCAATTATCCAACAGGTTTGAGGTTCTTTCAGCTTGTATGGATTAGAGTGAGGGGTACAGGGTGGATGAGCAAACTGACTATAGCACCGTAGTACAGGAGTAAATAGAAATTTATTGCTAGTGGGGGACAGTATAGTCAGGGGGGTAGACACAGTTCTCTGCAGTCAAGAGCAAGAGTCCAGAAGGCTGTGTTGCCTGCCCCGTGCCAGGATTCAGGACATCTGCTCAGGGGTGGAGAGAAACTTGCAGTGAGAGGGGGAGGATCCAGTTGTCGTGGTCCACGTGGGTACCAATGACATAGACATGACTAGGAAAGAGGTTCTGCATAGATAGTATGAGCAGCCAGGGGCTAAATTAAAAAGCAGAACTTCAAAGGTAATAATCTCTGGGTTACTACCGAAACCACAAGCAAATTAGCATAGGGTAAATAAGATTAAACAGTTAAATATGTGTCTCAAAGATTGGTGTGGGAGAAATGGGTTTCAATTCATGGGGCACTGGCAGTGGTACTAGGGAAGGTGGGAGCTATATCGTTGGGACAGCCTACGCCTGAACTGTGCTGGGACCAGTGTTCTGGCGAACCATATATCTAGGGCAATGGAGAGGGGTTTAAACTAAATGGGGGGGGGGTGAGGGATCAAGTGACATAAGATGTAATAATTTAAAGAGAGAGGAGAAGGCAGGAGAGCAAGATAGCAATAAGGATATTCATAATCAGGGTGTGATAGGAAGGGACAGTGCATACAAACTCAAGAGTGAGCCAACAGATAAGACTAGAGGTTGTGAACTAACAGAGTGGGAGGAGAGTTCGGGAGAGGCAAGATTTAGAAATCCAAAGAGAAAGACCAAGAGAAAGGCGTTGTGGGTAAAGACAAGCAGAATGGGGCAGGAAGGGACAGAGAGTTTAACAGAAATTGTACATCAGCAAATAAGGTCATTGAAGGGAATAGAAACAAAAAAATGAACTTATAGGTTCTATACATGAATGCGCAAAGCATCTGCAATAAGATAGATGAACTAGTGGAACAAATAGAGGTACATGATTTAGATCTAATCGCCTTTACAGAGACATGGTTACATGGTGATCACAATTAGGAAATAAATATTCCAAGGTACACAATATTTCGGAAAGACAGACAGAATAGCAAAGGAGGAGGGGTAGCACTGATGGTAAAGGATGGCATAAGGGCATTAGTGAGAAAGGATCTGGCCTCAGAAGATCATGAAGTAGAATCATTATGGGTGGAAATAAGGAATAGCAAGAATCAGAAAACACTGGTGGGAGTAGTGTATAGGTCCACTAACATTAGTTATACAATTGGACAGATCATTAAACAAGAAATTATTAGAGCTTGTAACAAAGGCAATGTAATAATTGTGGGGAGTTTCATCTTCATATAGACTGGGACAATGAAATTGGCAGGAGTGAGCTAGAAGATGAGTTTGTAGAATATTTTCAGGGCAGTTTTTTGGAGCAATACATTGTGGAGCCAACTAGGGTTAAGTTATCTTAGATCTAGTGTTGTGTAATGAAGCAGGGTTAATTAGCAATGTCATAATAAAAAATCCACTGGGAAACAGTGATCATAATATCATTGAATACCATTGAATTCCATGTTAAGTTCGAAAGTGACATGTTCCAATCACAAACAAGAATTCTAAATTTTAACAAAGCCAATTATGTAAGCATGAGGGGAGGACTGGCTCAGGTAAATGGGTTAAATAGACTTAAAGCTATGGCGGTAAATGAACAGTGGGAAATCTTTAAAAAAACAATTCAAGATGTTCAACAAAAATACATGCCTTTGAAAAACAAAACCTCAGCCAGAAAGACCCATCCGTCGTTCACACAGAAAGTTAAGGATAGTATTAGATTAAGAGAAAAGGCTTACAATGTTGCAAAAATTAGTGTTTTAGAAAACAGCCAAGGGCCATCAAAAGGCTGATTTTAAAGGAAGGAAAAATCGAATGAGCAAACTAGACAGTAACATAAAAACAGATTGTAAGAGCTTTTATAGGTACATCAATAGGAAGAGAGTAGCTAAAGTAAATGTTGGTCCCTTAGAAGCCGAGACAAGAGAAATTATCATGGGGAATGAGGAAATGGCAGAAGCACTGAACAAATATTTTGTGTCTATCTTCATAGTGGAAGACACAAGTTTCAGACCAGAAATAGACAATAACCCAAGGGCTAAAAAGAGTGAGGAAATTAAGGCAATTCATATCAGCAGAGAAAAAGTATTGGAGAAACTTAAGGGAATAAAATCTGACAAATCTCCAGGACCTGATGGCCTACACCTTAAGGTTCTAAAAGAGTTAGCTGCAGATATAGTACATGCGCTAGCTATGATTTTCCAAAATTCCTTAGATTTGGGAACGGTCCCATCAGATTGGAAGTTGGGAGAGGAGAGAGAAAACGGGGAACTACAGGTCAGTTAGCCTAACATCAGTTGTTAAGAAATTCTGGAATCTATAATTAAGGAAGTCTTAACAATGCACTTAGAAAAACACAGTATGATTAGAACAAGTCAACATGATTTTACTAAAGGTAAATCCTGTTTGACAAATTTATTAAAGTTTTTTGAGGATGTAACTAATGGGGTAAATAAAGGGGAACCAGTAGATATAGTATACCTCGATTTCCAATAGATGATCGGTTAACAGACAGGAAGCAATGAGTGGGCATTTTCAAGTTGGCAGGCAGTAAATAGTGGAGTGCCACAAGGATCAGTGCTGGGGCCTCAGCTATTTACAATCTATTGTTATGACCAGGTGAGATAGGGGTCTAGGGGTTCCCTCTAAGCCTTTGCCTTGTTTAACCGTAACAATGTTTAATTTTAAAAACTCCGTGTTTTAGCTCCCCCTCAGTGAATCCTTGTTCACCACTTTCCAATTGTAAGACAAAGAAATCAGACGGGTTTTCTCAGATTTAAATAAGAATGGTGGAAGTTTATTAATCTTAAACTCTAATTTGGTTAACGACTACAAATACGCGACGCGACCATGCTAGTATGCATATGCGATAAACACACACACAGATAGAAACAGAAAAAGCAGAAAAGAATGAAAGGGAACAGTTTGAGGCAACAGATGGATTGTAGTTACAGTTCTTTGAGTTTTATGTTGAGTCTTTGGTTGCCGGTAAGTCTTGCTGTATTCTTACTACTAAAGTGCAAAACTTCACATTTACCTACATTATACTCCATCTGCTATCTTATTGCCCACTCACTTAATCTGTCTATATCTCTTGCAGCTCTCTGTGTCCTCCCCACAGCTTACCTTTCCACCTACCTGGGATCTTTTACATCTACCTGGATGTACAGATGGGGCCTTGGTTTATTGCCTCATCCAAAAGATGGAGAGCGCTTCATTGACCGCTGTCATGCAACACTGCAAGGCAAGCTGCAAGGATCTCAAGCTCCATTCTGGAAGGAGCCAGACACATAAATTTTCATTGCCACAGTCACCTTCACAGCCACTGGCAAGGCAATCCTTGCCCTGCTCTGAGGTCATAGATGTGGCTGCAGCAGCTGGCAAGTTTCAGTGAGGTCAGCTTTACTGAAGTGCAAACATCTGACATATTATTCCTCATTAAGGTAGGAGAATTGCTCCCTAAACACCCTGGTCAAATATCACCTCCTGCTGAGAGCCCTTCTCCTCCTCCTCCTTCTAGCAGCTTGTACAACCCTGCGTGGCATCTGTTTATTCTCCAAGTGATGCTGTATCCCAAAGGGAATGGCTACTAGTGCTCGCAAGTCTGGGAACAACTGGTTTGTGCAGAAGCCTTGAAGTCAGCAAAAACTATTTCAGCATCTGGCACACCACTCTCTGTAGACTTGCAACATTAAACAACTAAAGAAAGCATCAAACACTTGTAGAATTGAAGCAACAGCCAGAAGACATCAACCAACAACTAACCTGCAAATAGTTGATGATCCCTTTAAATTGTACTGGTGGAGGGTCCTTCCTGCTGCTGAACATGTGTTCAGCTGTGCAAAGTTAACAGAGGACATCAGCTGAAGTGAGGAGATCCAAAATAGCAGAGCTGGCATCAAATCAACATTGCTGATTTGCAATGATCTGCTTGTTCTGCATACTAACGGCGACTGTTGACTGCATGCACATTAACATCCTCTCCAATATGGTGCCTGGAGCAACTTGCCCCACAAATGTGGTGTGCCGCGGACACCATTTTGGAGCTCTAATGGCATTCATAACGTGCAAAAAAAGGTGTTGATGGTCCCAATTTGTCACCCACCATTTTTTATATACTCTTTTTCTGACTCTTGCAATTGAAATCAAGCCTTATCACACAATCTCCTGTAACAGTATAGCTTCAGTCAGGTCCTGATTTGACTCTTGAGAGGTGTCTGTAAGATCATCTTCAGTAGGAGCCAAATATATTTGAGAAAGTATTTGGAGTACCATGGAGCTGCAGGGCCTTAGTGAACTTTATGTACTCCCACTTAGGCTCTCAACATTCAAAGTTCAACAACTGGGAGTATAACTTTGTCCAGGTCTATACCAGGTCTGCAGATGTAGTCTAATTCATTCTTTACCAAGACCTCAAAACTAGACAGTTTAGTTCCCACAGTTTTCCCTTCATTCTGCAATTTTGAAGTTTTTTTGAAAAAAATCTAATCAATTGTTCCCTAACCATACTTTCAAATCTCCTATTTTTGACCTTGGTAGCGTGTTTACTCTATTAAAAAAGGAGGGCATTGAGGGTTCAATTCCCATGTCCAGTGAAGTTATCATATTTCAAGTAGGAAATGAATTAAATAAACATGAAATCATGTTTGATATATCTATTAAAGTTTTTTGAGGATGTAACTAGCAAGTTAGATAAAGGGGAAACAGTGGGTGTAACATGTTTGGATTTTCAAAGGCATTTGATAAGGCATCATATGAAAAGTTGTTGCATAGGATAAGAGTTCATGGGATTGGGGATAATTTCTTAGCATGGATAGAGGATTGGTTAAAGGGAGTTGGAATAATGGGTTATTTTCAAGTTGGCAGGCTGTAATTAGTGGAGTGCTGCTGGATCAGTGCTGTACCCTCAGCTATTAACAGTCTAAATGACTTGGATGGTGGAGTGTCTAAGTGTAATGCATTCAAGTTTGCTGATGATGCAAAGCTAGGTGGGATTGTAAACTGTGTGCAGAACACAAAAGGGGACAAATTTGTTCACATAGCACCACTAGAAGTGGTGCTAAACAGACTTACATCGATTCCCCGGGGGCAGGCAGTGCCACGGGCCGCAACTTGCACAGCCCACGTGGCATTCTTCATTGATATTATTGAGGGAAGTGCCGCTAGGTGAATGAATTACTCCCCCAAAAAGTCTGCAAAGGGATATTGACAGGTTAAGTGAGTGGGAAAGAAGATGGCAGATGGAGTATAATGTGGGAAAATGTAAGGTTATTGACTTTGGAAGGAAGAATAAAAAAAGAATATTTTTTAAACGGTGAGAAACTATTAAATATTGATGTTCAGAGGAACTTGGGTGTCCTTGTATACAAAATACAGAAAGCTAACATGCAGGTACAGCAAACAATTAGGATGACAAATGGCATGATGGTCTTTATTGGAAGGCGTTTGGAGTACAAGAATAAGGAAGTCTTGCTGCAATTGTGCACGGGTTTGATAAGATCACACCTGGAGTACTGTATACAGTTTTGGTCTGTGTACCTACCGTGGAATCTCCCTGCTCAGCATAGTGGGGAAAGTCTTTGCTCGTGTCACTCTGAACAGGCTCCAGAAGCTGGCCGAGCGCGTCTACCCTGAGGCACAGTGTGGCTTTCGTGCAGAGAGATCGACTATTGACATGCTGTTCTCCCTTCGTCAGATACAGGAGAAATGCCGTGAACAACAGATGCCCCTCTACATTGCTTTCATTGATCTCACCAAAGCCTTTGACCTCGTCAGCAGACGTGGTCTCTTCAGACTACTAGAAAAGATCGGATGTCCACCAAAGCTACTAAGTATCATCACCTCATTCCATGACAATATGAAAGGCACAATTCAACATGGTGGCTCCTCATCAGAGCCCTTTCCTATCCTGAGTGGTGTGAAACAGGGCTGTGTTCTCGCACCCACACTTTTTGGGATTTTCTTCTCCCTGCTGCTTTCACATGCGTTCAAATCCTCTGAAGAAGGAATTTTCCTCCACACAAGATCAGGGGGCAGGTTGTTCAACCTTGCCCGTCTAAGAGCGAAGTCCAAAGTACGGAAAGTCCTCATCAGAGAACTCCTCTTTGCTGACGATGCTGCTTTAACATCTCACACTGAAGAATGCCTGCAGAGTCTCATCGACAGGTTTGCGTCTGCCTGCAATGAATTTGGCCTAACCATCAGCCTCAAGAAAACGAACATCATGGGGCAGGATGTCAGAAATGCTCCATCCATCAATATTGGTGACCACGCTCTGGAAGTGGTTCAAGAGTTCACCTACCTAGGCTCAACTATCACCAGTAACCTGTCTCTAGATGCAGAAATCAACAAGCGCATGGGTAAGGCTTCCACTGCTATGTCCAGACTGGCCAAGAGAGTGTGGGAAAATGGCGCACTGACACGGAACACAAAAGTCCGAGTGTATCAGGCCTGTGTCCTCAGTACCTTGCTCTACGGCAGCGAGGCCTGGACAACGTATGCCAGCCAAGAGCGACGTCTCAATTCATTCCATCTTCGCTGCCTTCGGAGAATACTTGGCATCAGGTGGCAGGACTATATCTCCAACACAGAAGTCCTTGAAGCGGCCAACACCCCCAGCTTATACACACTACTGAGTCAGCGGCGCTTGAGATGGCTTGGCCATGTGAGCCGCATGGAAGATGGCAGGATCCCCAAAGACACATTGTACAGCAAGCTCGCCACTGGTATCAGACCCACCGGCCGTCCATGTCTCCGTTATAAAGACGTCTGCAAACGCGACATGAAATCGTGTGACATTGATCACAAGTCGTGGGAGTCAGTTGCCAGCATTCGCCAGAGCTGGCGGGCAGCCATAAAGACAGGGCTAAATTGTGGCGAGTCGAAGAGACTTAGTAGTTGGCAGGAAAAAAGACAGAGGCGCAAGGGGAGAGCCAACTGTGCAACAGCCCCAACAAACAAATTTCTCTGCAGCACCTGTGGAAGAGCCTGTCACTCCAGAATTGGCCTTTATAGCTACTTCAGGCGCTGCTTCACAAACCACTGACCACCTCCAGGCGCGTATCCATTGTCTCTCGAGATAAGGAGGCCCAAAAGACCTAAGGAAGGAAAGGTTTACTTTAAAGGGAGTGTAATGAAGGCTCACTAGTTTGATCCCTGGAATGAGAGGGCTGTCCTATGAGGAGAGATTGTGTAGAATGGGCCTATACTCTCTGGAGTTTAGAAGAATAAGAGGTGATCTTATTGAAATGTGTAAGATTCTGAGAGGACCTGACAGGGTAGATGCTGATAGGCTGTTTCCACTGGCTGGAGAGTCTAGATCTAGGGGGAATACTCTCAGGATATGGGCATTTTTTATGACTAGGTTGAGAAGAAACTTCTTCACACAGAGAGTTGTGAATCTTTGGAATTCTCTACCTCAAAGGACTGTGAATGCTCATTTGTTGAGAATATTTGAGGCTGGGTTCCATAGATTTTTGAACTGTAAGTGGAGTTGAGGTCGAAGATCAGCAATGATCTCAATAAATGGCAGAGCAAGTTTGAGGGCCTGCATGGCCTACTCATGCTCCTATATCTTATTTTCTTGTGACAAAGTTGGAAGTGATTTATATAAGTCTTTGCTACATGTGAGATAAAAACCCAGATCCAACATTGTGGCATTCTATTTATACAAAATAATCTTTATTTTAAGTAAAAAATTATATTAATCTTAAACTCTGTATTCAATTTTCACGGGGACTACAATAAATACAAAAGCTACTTTAAAAATACCCAGTTCAAATCAAAGTGATGTTTCACCTTTTTTAAGGAACGTTTGAGCTCACTGAGGCACAACGAATGTATCTCTACTTACTGCTATAAAAGTTTTTTCTTTCTTTGTTTGTGGGATATGGGAGTCATTGGCAAGGCCAGCATTTATTACCCATCCCTAAATAACTTGAGAAGGTGGTGGTGAGCTCGATTCTTAAAGCGCTTCAGTCCCTGTGATGTAGGCACACCCACTGTGCTGTTAGGTAGGAAGTTCCAAGATTCTGACTCAGCACTGATAAAGGAATGGTGTTTCATTTCAATGTCAGAATGCTGTGTGACTAGGAGGGAACTTGCAGGTGGTGTTGTTCCCATGCATCTGCTGCCCTTGTTCTTCCAGGTGGTCGAGTTCATATGTTTGGAAGGTGCTGTTGGAGACGCCTTGGTGAGTTATGGCAGTGTTTCATATAGATGGTACACATTGCAGCCATGCTGCGCTGGTGGTGGATGGGGTACTAATCAAGATGTTATCAAACTTCATGAGTGTTGCTGGAGCTGCACTCATCCAGGACAGTATTCCATTGCACTCCTGACTTATGCCTTGTAAATGTTGAAAAGGCTTTGAAGAGTCAGGAAGTGAGTTATTCGTTGTAGAATTCCCAGTCTCTGACCTGTTCTTGTATCCACAATATTGATGTTCTGGCCCAGTTAATTTTCTGGTCAATGGTGACACCCCACAACCCCCCTGTACTGTCAGGATGTTGATGATTGGCGATTCAGCAATGGTAATTCTGTTGAACATCAAAGGGAGGTAGTTACATTCTCTCTTGTTGATAAAGTCATTGCCTAGCATTTGTGCGGCGCGAATGTTGCTTGCTACTTAGCAGCCCAAGCCTAAATGCTGTCCAGGTCTTGCTGCATGCGGGCACAGACTGTTTCATTATCTGAGGAGCTGCAAATGGTACCGAACACTGTGTGATCATCAGCAAACATCCCCACTTCTAAGATAACTTATGATGGAGGGAAGGTCACTGATGAAGCAGCTGAAGACGATTGGGCCTAGGACACTACCCTGAGGAACTCCTGCAGCGATGTGCTGGGGCCTCCAACAAACACACCCATCTTCTTTTATACTTGTCATGACTCAAGCCAGTGGAGAGTTTTCCTCCTGATTCCCATTGACTTCATTTGTACTTGAACTCTTTAATGTCACATTTGGTCACCTCACCTCTGGAATTCAGCTCTTTTGTCCATGTTTGAACCAACGCTGTAATGAGGCCTGTAGCTGAGTGGTCCTGGCCCAAACTGAGCATTGATGTGCAGGTTATTGGTGAGTAAGTGCTGCATGATAGCACTGTCAATGACACCTTCCAACACTTTGCTACTAATTGAAACTAGATGGACGAGGGGAATAATTGGCCAGATTTGTGGACAGGACATACAGTGGCAATTTTTCACTTTATTAGGTAAATGTTGTAGCTGTACTCAAATAGCTTGGCTAAAGGCGCAGTTAGTTCTGGAGCACCAAATCTTCAGCAGTACAGCTGGAAGTCATCGAAGCCCATAGTCTTTGCTGTATCTGGCATGCTCGACCTTTTATTGGAATCAAATTGGCTGGAAACTGTCTTCCTTAATAGTGGGGATCTCAGGAGGAGGCCGAGATGGATCATCTACCATGGATGAGTTCCACCATCATTGAGGATGGAGCCTCCTCCTTCGGTTTGTTGTTTAATTGTTCACCACCATTCACAACTGGATGTGGCAGGAATGCAGAGCTTTGACCTTATCTGTTGGTTGTGGGATCACTTAGCTCTGTCTGTAGCATGCTGCTTCCGCTATTCAGAATGCATGTAGTCCTGTGTTGTAGCGTCACCAAGTTATCACCTCATTTTTAGGTATGTCTAATGCTGCTCCTGGCATGCTATCCTTCATTCCTCATTTAACCCATGGCTTGATGGTAATGGTACAGTGAGGGATATGCCAGGCCAGGAGGTTAAAGATTGTGGTAGAATATAATTCTGATGCTGCTGATGGCCCACAGTGCCTTATGGATGCCAAGTTTTGAGCTGCTAGTTCTGTTCTGAATCTATTTCATTTAGCACAGTGACAGTGCCACACAACCTAATGGAGGGTGTCCTCAGTTTGAAAATGGGACTTCATCGCCATAAGGTCTGTGCGGTGGTCACTTATGCCAATACTACCATGGACAGATGCATCTGGGACAGGTAGTTTGGTGTTTGGTGAGGAGGATGTCAAGCAGGTTTTTTTTTCTTGTTGATTCTCTCATCACCTATTGCAGGCCCAGTCTGGCAGCTATGTCCTTCACGACTTGGTCTGCTCAGTCAGTAGTGGTGCTACTGAGCCACACTTGGTGATGGACATTGAAGCTCTCACCCAGAGTACATTCTGTGCCCTTGCTATCCTCAGAGCTTCTTCCAAGTGGTATTCAACATGAAGGGCGGCACAGTGGCGCAGTGGTTAGCACCGCAGCCTCACAGCTCCAGCGACCCGGGTTCAATTCTGGGTACTGCCTGTGTGGAGTTTGCAAGTTCTCCCTGTGTCTGCGTGGGTTTTCGCCGGGTACTCCGGTTTCCTCCCACCACCAAAAGACTTGCAGGTTGATAGGTAAATTGGCCATTATAAAGTGCCCCTAGTATAGGTAGGTGTTAGGAGAATATAGGGACAGGTGGGGATGCGGTAGGAATATGGGATTAGTGTAGGGTTGGTATAAATGGGTGGTTGATGGTCGGTACAGACTCGGTGGGCCGAAGGGCCTGTTTCAGTGCTGTATCTCTAAATAAAAATAAAAATAAAGGGGCACCGAATCATCAACTGAGGGAGGGAGGTAATTGGTAATCAGCAGGAGGTTTCCTTGCCCATGTCAATCTTGAAGACTCTCAGGACCACTCCCTCCCGACTATATACCATTGTACCACCACCTCTGGTGATGGAGAAGCCTGGGACAATGTCTGAAAGGTATGATTCTATGAGGTGCAGCAGCTCTCCCACCTTTGGCACAAGTCCCCAGATGTTCTTGAGGAGTTGCAGTGTCAACTGGGCTGGGTGTCCTTTTGCCATTTCCAGTGCCTAGGTGGATGCCGGATGGTCTGTATGGTTTTATTCTTATTAGACTTTTTCATAGCATTTGATACAGTTGAGTGGCTTTCTATGTCATTTCAATGGATAGTTAAGTGGGTCTGGAGTCGCATATAGGCCAGACCAGGTAGGGACGGCAGGTTTCCTTCCCTAAAAAACATCAGTGAACCAGATGGTTTTTACGACACTTTGGTAGTTTCGTGGTCACTATTATGGATACCAGCTTTTTATTCCAGATTTATTTAATTTACAGAATTTAAATTCCCCAAATGCCGTGGTGGGATTTGAACTCATGAACAGAATTTTATCATAACAAACTTCCACGCAGCAGGGAGGCTGGCAGCAGGTCGGGAAACCTGCTTGTTCTGTCAGTGGACTTTTCCGTGGCTCTTTGACTCAGTGATGGCATTAGGATCCTGCTTTTGGGTTTCCCAGCCAATCAGAGGGGGCAGGCAGGATGACACACCAAATCTGTCAAAGGAAAGATTTCTAGTTGAAAGGACTCTGACATGGGCTAGAATGGCTGATTTGTACATAAATTCCTGTGGTTTAAGTAACCACAAGGATAGAAAGGAGACCTGATTCTCAGACTCTTATCTGGAGGTCCTGCTGCGGTATCTGAGGGATTGAAGTAAGGTGATGTTTCCTAAGGATAGGAGGAAGAAGCCAGCCTTCCAAATCAAGCAGATGGAAGTGGTCGAGAAAGTATGCAGCAGGAGTGTGGTCCCTCCAAGCTGGAGACAGAGCCCCAAGAGGTTCAAGGACCTCAAACTGGTAGGAAAGGTGAGTGGCATAGAAATCTCAGGTGCTGAGGCCCACACTCTGACTTTCTCGCATTCTCCTGTACAACACTCCTCAGACCTGAACACTACCTTCTCGAGGGCAATAAGGGATGGGCAAAAAATGCTGGCCTTTCCAGCAATGCTCACATCCCACGAAAGAAAAAGAAAAACAACACACCTTGCAGCTCCACTCATACTCTCTCTCCAGGAACTTCCTCACATCCCCATCTGAACAGCCAACTCTCACACTCATCCTCATCTTTGTGCCATCTCACGCCCATGTTTCACATTCAACTTGCACAAAAGTTCTCCTTCCCTCCTCTCCTCACAATCCATTTCTCACATGCCTAAATCTCTGCTTTCTCTCTTTGAAGGGAAAGATAGTGCAGAACTCCAGGGAGAGGCAGAGAACCAGGGTGGTGGCCCTCCTATGATAGCCAACTTGATGGCCACTGGCGATGTGTGCCAACCTGGTTCACTGGGAAGGAAGTCTTGTTCCAGGAGGCTGCAGGTGTCAGAAATGACTTGCCTTGAAACCCTGAGCCTCCTGAGGCACTGGTGCTCACACATGTCGAGTGAGCTGATCCTCTGCCTGTAGAAACTGTTTTGGGGGGCTCACCTCCTTTGAGTTGGATTTCTGTGTCCAATCCCTCTGTCCTGTGAAGCAACATGTGACTGAGGAGAAGGCAGCTGGTGCTGTTGCTGGTGCTGTTGGTGTTGCTGGTGCTGCTCCTCTTGTTCTTCGTCAAGGATCGAGCAGGGAAGTGTAGATCAAGGTGAGTGAAGTGCAGGACAAGTGAACTGACTTCCAAGAAGTTGGAAATCACCTGTCAAGTAGTAAGAGCACACTCACAGGAGAAGTGCTGTGAGCAGCAGCCTCTCATCTGGCAATGGCTACAGCTATTCAGTTTCACTGTTTGAAAGCTGCCCAGCCAGTCAGTTTTACTGAAGTAGTGCTTCCCACTGTGCACTTGCCTGCTTGACCCTCACTCAGCTCTGGGAACCCATGCACTGACTGTTAAAGTCAGAATGCTGGGTTAAATCCCAAATTAAGTGCCTCTTTGAATATTTTAATATCTCACCTGACTGCTCCACGGGATTTCCCCCCTCACCTGCAAACCCACCCGAATTAAACCCTGAAGTGGGCGGAATCATGCCAAGTTCCTGACCCGATGCCACTTTTACCTCCCCATCCGCACCCGAGCCTGCCTCCCCTTGGCAGTTAAAATTCTGCCCTATGTCTGTGCATCATTAGTCCAGGCCTCTGGATTACTAGTTATACCTAGCACAAAGGGTTGTGGTTGTTGGAGGCCAATCATCTCAGCCCAGGACATTGCTGCAGGAGTTCTCCAGGGTAGTGTTCTAGGTCAACCATCTTCAGCTGCTTCATCAATGACCTTCCCTTCATCATAAGTTCAGAAGTTCAGAAGTGGGGATGTTCACTGATGATTGTACAATGTTCAGTACCGTTCGCAACTTCTCAGATACTGAAAAAGTCCGTGTCCAGATGCAGCAAGACCAGAACAACATTCAGGCTTGGGCTGATAAGTGGCAAGTAACATTCGTAGCACACAACGACCATCTCCAACAAGAGAGAAACTAACCATCTTCCCTTGATATTCAATGGGATTACCATTGCTGAATCCTCCACTATCAATATCCTGTGGGTTACCATTGACCAGAAACTGAACTGGATCAGCCACATAACTACAGTGACTATGAGAGCAGGTCAGAGGCTGGGAATTCTGCAGCAAGAAACCCACCTCCTGACTCCCCAATGCCTGACCACCATCTGCAAGGCACAAGTCAGGAGTGTGATGGAATACTCTCCACTTGCCTGGATGAGTGAGGCTCCAATAAACTCAGGAAGCTCAACACCATCCAAGACAAAGCAACCTGCTTGATTGGCACCCCATCCATCACCTTACACATTCACCCCCTCCACCACCAACACACAGTGGCAACAATGTGTACCATCTGCAAGATGCATTGCAGCAACTCACCACGCCTCCTTTGACAGGACTTTCCAAACCCATGACCTCTACCACCTAGAAAGACAAGGGCAACAGACGCATGGGAACACCACCATCTGCAAGTTCCCCCCCAAGCCACACACCATCATGACTTGGAACTATATCGCTGTTCCTTCACTGTCGCTGGATCAAATTCCTGGAACTCCCTCCCTAAGAGCACTGTGGGTTCCTACACCAGATGGACTGAAGCAGTTCAAGATGATGGCTCACCACCACCTTCTCAAGGGCAATTAGGGATGGGCAACAAATACTGGCTTTGCCAGCGATGCCCATATTCCTTGAAACAAATATAAAAAAAATAACCACTATGCTACTGTATCCCTAAAGTCTTTTTGAAAATCTTTTTGACCAAGTTTAAACTTGGAGACTTGGGTTTCCTGCAAAGTAATTTCATGGACGATCACCGTACTTTCTATTTCTAACATGTTATGAACTTACTTTAAATCATGTTTGTCCTCTTATGATTAGTCAGTTCCATTGTCAATTATAATTTTCTATTTGATTTTTTAACCATTATTATTATTATTTCCTGTTTCTTTTCCCTGATTTTTTCTGTTTTCTGACTCTGCTGAAAATTAACAAAAACATGAAGGCGAATTTCAACCACTGGTGAGATATCTTAGTCAATATTTATGTACAGGATATTTTTTAAGCTGTAGCATTTTACCAAGTAACAACCATCAAGGAGTTCAGATTGTGTAATAAAGCACAGGAGTAAAACTTCCGTGTTTTATTATTTCCTGTTCGATATGTAGCAAGGTCCTCAATGTTTCAATGGATAAATTCACTGCCTGATGTAATATCAAGTCAATCAGAACAGAAGGCACCAATTTTAATCCCTTGTCTGTTCTGGGTTAGCTCATCTTAGTCAGGGAAAGAAACTAGGGTACTACAACTGGCTTAAGTGCCCAAACCTGGGGGAAGGAACCAAGAAATATCATATGTGTTACATCGTTAATAGATACTGATAACTGTGTTGTTCTTTATAATGCATAGTACATCACAAAATTTACTACTGAAATTATTTAGCCCCAGTTTAAAATGGACATCGGGTTCCCACAAATTGAATCCTGTCATTCTTACTGAAGTGCCATTGTGTTGTGTGATTTGAACTGCAGTGACACTAAGCTTTACTTCACACCAGGTTTCAGAGAAAGGACATACCTTGCATATGGTATAATACTGTATATCATATTCTGTACGATTTCATTCAGCTAAAACTGAAATGCAGATAAACTTCCATTTCATCAATTTATACTATAATATGGGATATAAATGATAACTTTCACTGAAGTGCCCTCAAGGCTGCTAACTGACCTTGAGTCTTAGCTATTGCCTCCACAACTCAAGACAATTGGAGGCTTTTTTTAAATAAAAATGTGATCAGAAGTATCTACTATATGCTAGTAATTTTTTAAAAAATCTATAATTTTTCAAACAAAGATGACCAACATAATTGATTTATTAAAACCTGAGCTCATAATAAACAGTTTTCACATGTTCTGTAAATCAGCACAGCAACCGGAAAGCCTATGGTTTCTATAAATTATCCGCAATATTCTGACATCCAACAATTTCTTAATACAGGTACCAGAAACAAGGACATTTTAAAACTGCAGTAAATAATCCAGAAATTCTATTGCAGAGTCATAACCAATCTTACAAAGCCCAGGAAAAGATTTATCATTTAGTGCTTAATTCAAAAGGAGCTTTATAACTTGTTTCTCTGAAAATGATCAATAGCTTGAGTTTTTTTTCTCTGAACTGAAAATTCTTCCTTTTTTTAAGCAGTGACTTAAATACTTATGACTACAGTCATCTAATTTTCATTTTCATTCCCTAAAAATGTTGCAAGACTATGACTGTGGATTCTTCAGGAAATTCCTTTGTCCTGGCCTCTATCCTGCTGCACCTGCAATCCACACACACAAAGCTTACGTCACACTCAGTGTTCCGCTATTTGTACTGTTCTGTTTTGTGAGATGGCAAAATCACACTTTGTATTATAAGCAGCAGGATTCAGCATGTTGTGACATGCTATGCCACACAAGGATGAGAATTCTACCCAGCCGGTGTGCATGGGAGAGCAGTACTACAACGAGGTAGTCATTTGTCTCACTAACAAAATTATTCAACAGTTTGTTTATTTTAATTTTATTCTAGTAATTAAATTAGGGTTTGATAAATTTACATTAAATGAAATCTTTTAAAATGAATGAAAGTTTTCACGGTTACCTAAATATAAATTGTGAAATGTTCTCAACCAACAGATACTGTGAGCCACTAACTTGAGTATTCTGCACTACATTTTTTTTATTAAACACATATTTTGATTATTTTTCTGCACAGGCAATTGACATTTCATGTGTAAGAAATTGCAAAATGATAATTTGTTCATGAAAAATAAGTAAAAGTTGTTACCAGCAATTGTGGGGCTCAATTCAGAGTAAATTTCAAGGCATATTTAAGATTCCACTAGATGCTAGACACCAATGGAATAAATTTCACCACTGATGAGTTCTAGTTGTTCTGTGACTGTTGTGAAATACATTTTTTTGACTTGCATATGTCAAATCTGAGAGAAATATTGGTCTTTAACATCTGCAGTGAACTATCTGCTTTGTATTAATAGACGAGTATGGTCTACATTTGGTACCCTATATATGGGTGCCTTTTAGTGTGTCATAACTGGCTGCCCTTATGCCTCAGTTGGTAAAGGGACCACCTAGTGTGGGACTGATCCATACCAGTCAGGATATCACAAATTTAATCCTTGATTTGTGTTGAGTCAGTTGATCTCAGCTGGGATGGCAGTAGGGCTCTTACAATTTCTCTCAGTGCGCCTGAGCTAGGAAAGAGAGACAAAAATGTGGCTATGATTCTTGCTTTTGATCATCCTTGCTGGAAATTATATGGTGTATATATGTTTGTGTGTTTGTGCTTGTGTGTATGTGGATGTGTGTGCATACACAGAATCAGCTGTGATTGCCCTCAGTCAAAAAGTGTGCTAACACTCACGGGGATTGGTTGTAACTTCCACTGGCATTTGGTAAGCTATAATAATAATAAGAAGAAGAAGCTATAATGGCTGCCCATTATACACCTTACCAGATCTTCCTTGCAACTGACTGCAACAGAAAGGAAAATGAAGGAGTCTATGAAAGTTAAAATCTACCCCCACTGTCTAGTCCCACATGGAGAATGGCCATTTCAGCAAGGTACTGCAGGCTAATCGGTCATGCCGTTCAGGACAGAAAAGCAGATTTTCTTTTTCAAAATTAAATGCTTAACTTGTTATTGTAGTCATTTTGCACTAATCTGCATTAATGGGAAGCTTCCTGCACCAGAACCAGCCACACATATTTTTTTTGGAACAATCTACCTAGTACAGAATTTAAATACACCTTGGTTAACACAATCAAATCACACCCAAGAGTGTAGTCAGGATGAGAGTATGTATTTTCCCATCATGAACAAGAGGATTACTCCAAGAATGTTCACTTCAATGTTGATGATTAATTGTTGATTAAAGCAATCATATGTTCAGATTGGTGCACATCATATTCTTTACCAGAAGTGATAAAATTATCAATGGATATCCCACCCAACAATGTTTAGTGACAGATTGCAGGACCAATGACATTTCTCAGTTTTGTTGCATGTTTTCACTGAGAAAAATTGGGAGTTAGAGAGCAAATGCAACAATGACTGAGATGGGAGGGGCAGGTGAGGAGAGAGACAGAGAAATAATCCTAAAAAGCAAGATATAAATAAAGAGAGAATCAGAAATGTTGCAAACATAAATTTAAGAAAGAAAATGTAAGAAGTAATTGGCAGATATAAAGGGAGATATATGGTAGCACAAAACTTTCTACATGCACTAAAGCACATTACTTAACTACTAACTCACCTGAAGTGGAGCTCAGCTGTCGTATTAAATAGCCACCTGTTTCAAACATTCATGACTATCTGTCCAGCTGACTGCTTAATATTGTATAGGATTTCCTCTGTAATTACATTAAAAAGCTTTATCTTTACATTATGTAAAGTTCATCTGTGCTCAACACTTGTAGATAGGCTAATAAACTGACAAGGAAATATGTAAGTCACAGATGTATACTTAGTACCGGAAAATTATTGGTGGACGACGGGATAAAATTACATGTACGAAGATGTTAGGTACAGATATTTTGTTACCCTCCTTTTACATGGGTTAAAATGAAGGATTATTGAAGTATATGTGCTGTCTGAACTTTTACATTTAACTTCATACTGTAGTTGGGATTCATTATGAATATATGTCATACACATCAAGCCTAATGTAAATCCTTTTCATTTGGAAGTGACAACCATCATAAAATGAATAAACATCCCCGTCAGGAAAACTGATCTACTCTATTCTTAGTTGTTAGTCTCTCATGGGAACCAGCTGTGATACAATGAATAGAGCCAACCTATTGTTGTGGCTCTGCATACACTGGACAAACCCAGATTTATGCCTGTCAGGCTTCTGCTCCTTTACACTTCTTACAACTTGGTGTTGGTTGAAGAACTTGAAAACAGGAGATAGAAAAATAGTTTTTTTTTTAAACAAACAGCCTTCTCTTCGACAGCACTTTAAAGTTTACCACTTTAAGGGTTTTAAAGAAATGTTTAGTATGGGAAAAAATGTTTTAAAAAAAAGAAAGAAATGTCACTCAGCTTCTGAAGCACAAAAGTGAAAAGAAGTGAAAGGGAAAAAAAGGGCACATGAATCAATCAGAAAAGGAGATCTACTCTGAATTAAGGAAAGCTGATTGGAATTAAGATAGACTTTGTTCATAACTGCAAGGTACAAGGAGAGGACTTTTGATTGGAACAGAAAAGGGGATTTGGGAGAGTTTGGTATGCTTTAGTGCCACAGTGCCTCGAGCCCATGTGAAAATTTGCTGCTGGCTATTAATCATTATTGTGCCCCTGCAAAGAAGCTGTTACAATGATGACTATGAATGTCATTATATTCCCACTGTAAGCAACGAATCAGGGAGCTGGGAAAGGTAAGCAAGAGTGACTGGCAAACTTTGGAGCAGCAGAATCTATTTAAATAAATTTACATCACATTTTCTGTTTCTCTTGCATGGGAATCATACTTTAAAATGAAACAATATGTTGTGTTCTTGGGGCCTGGTCTTTTATTCTCCTGTCTCAGAATCTTCTTTCCAGGTCAGCCTTTGCCAATGCTGACAGCACGCTTTTCTCATAGCCTCTCCTTCTCATAGCCTTTGGGTGCTTTCAAGTTCAATTTAGCACAATAAAGTTGTTATGCATGACAGTTTGGAGAGCAGAATAGGTGGTGTTTGAGCCCGCTGTGTCGGTACAAAGTGGGTTCATTCTCTGCAGGCCGGCTCAGTTACTGAAGCTGTGCTGGTGGGACACTGCAATGGACTTCCAGACGTTCCCATCCTGACGAAAACAATTAGCTTCAAACTGCAAGAAGCCGCGGGGTCACCGTCTCTTACAATGAGGCTGCGCCACTTAATATGCTGCAGTGGATTTCAAATTCAAGTTGATTTATCTTGTTGTATTCCTCTCTTTTTTGTGCCTTTATTTTCAGATGTTTAGTGGAATATTAAAAAGTTTTAGTTTAGACATGAGTGAAGAGTTGGACAAGAAATCAGAACTGCTGGTTTACTATTTTCTGAGGGGGGGGGGGGGGAATGGGAGGGGAACAAAGTTGTGACATGTCAGACTTGATTGCATGAGATTCTGCTCCCTCCAACCCTGCCCAAAGGTTTTTCTTACAGATTTCAGAGAAAATGTCTCTTTTGCTAAATGTCAGACGACAAACTAAACAGCAGATATTCAAAGAACCTACATATACTCCAAGTTTTATTTAAAGAGTATTAGCTTGAATAAATGTAAAATGTGATGTTGGTTAAATGTAACTGTTCAACTTCAACAGTATATATATTTTATATATATATTATATATATATTTATATACACACATATTTCAACTTTAATACTTTAAGGCATTATATTAATTTATTTTGTTGATAATGAATTAAATACTGAAGTTATGCAAATTTGCTGTGAATTTTTCTACAGCTTTTAACAAAAAGAAAGCTGTATCACGGAAAGATGTCCTTTTGTTTGAACAAAGCTGAACATTACAAAGAGTGCAATGCTGTGATAGAAACTGTTTCTATAAATAAAGCTCACAATATTGATACCCATGATTCAAATAATTTTGACATTCAGCCACATAATTATTAACAATATTGAACGCATATTTTCCTCCTTGGCTGTTGCAAAATTGTTTAAGAACTTAAAAGTGACCTGAAAAGATAACCTTTATGTCCTCTGATATGTAACTTACGATACTAAGTATGAACATTTGTCAGGACCCCTAGATATGTGCTAACTGTAATATTCTGACCACCAAAATTATTGATGATAAAGTAGAGCTAAGAAAGTAGTAACTTGCAGATAAGAAGAAAAATCTCTGATACTGGAAATATGAAATAAAAACAAAGCAATGTTGGAAATATACAGCAGATCTGTGAGCATCTGAAAGAAAAATAGGTTAACATTTCAGAAGGAAATTCTTCGTTAGAACTGCTGGTGAAGAGTCCCAGCTGAAATGTTACCTACTGTGCATTTTGATAACTTTTTAAATTTAAGCTGTTACTTTGCTGTGCTGTTTATATTGTAATCTGTTTAACAATAACTTTTTAGATTTTTTCCCCATTACAGTATCAATGGTATTGATATGTTTCCTTTAAATAACTGTAATTTAAAAACAACAAAAGGAATTATTTGAAAAAATGAGTAAAAGAAAGTTTGGATGTCACTGTACTGGTGGATGTTGAATGGGACTGTACACAAATTTTCTGTATATATATGGTATGCCACAGCACTATGAAGAACCACTATAACTTGCCTTCAATACAAAGTTCTGCCAAGCTCAGATAGGTTCATTAATGGTATTTTCTTTGGGACCAATGAAGCTCAAAGGGCCTCCAACAATGGAGCTAATCACAGTTGGTACCCTGACCTAGGCTTACATTTTACCTCTTTTCACTGCACAGTCTTACATCATTTCTGAGCAATTTGACTTCCCTAAGGCCCTTAGAAACCTGCAAGCAGATAAATATTCTTTTACTTTGCTTTTTCTCAGCATAGCTTTCTTTGTTCCGTGTTCTAACTATAAGGTTATCTCAGTTTAATGTTATGATAGGTTAATACTGGTACTTTTCAGACTCATTCCCAAATGCCACAAATATTGTAGTTTATTGTAGTTTACCTATAGTGTTATCTCAGTTAAAGTACAATTTTTGTTGCTCCAAAATTCCTAAATGGATTAAGTAAATCAAGGTGGGTATAATTTCCGTACAACTCGAATGAATAAATGTTAGACAGTTCCAAGAGTACCATGTTCCATTTGAGACAGTTTCCATGCACATGAAATGCAATGGTATCAATCTGTTGCTACTTTGTGGTTGGCATAAAGTACCCTTAAATGTGTCGGTGAAGTGAAAACTCACAGACAATACAGCTCCTAATAGCTGAATGTCAGCAATGACCTTGAACTTTAACAGTTTTTGCCATTCCCATGACTCTGTTAAGTGTAAAGACATGTTGGACTCTCAGCAACGCTTGCAACTTCCTTCCTGTGTCTCGGCACCTTTCTCCCATCCCTGAAGAGCCCAACTGGAAATCTTCTTATGCTATCTGGAATGCTTCTAATGACCATAAACTAGCGTTTTGCTTTTTTTTAAGGCAAGGTTATTATTTTTTTTTAAATCGCCATTGGAAACTGCCCAAGCAGTGAGTAAAATAAAGAAAAAGAAAATCAAAGACACCATTAAAGAACACAGTCAGCCATTGTGTTTTGTATGAAGCTTCCCACAAGCATTTTTAGTGAACGGTAACCATGGCATTGTGCAGTATGATGGCATGTTCAACTCAAGGATTTTTTTTTTGCCTGCTTTCAAATGATGTATGTTTATATAGCTGCCAGCAGTACAATCAATCTGAAATCTTTCAAGCCAAGAATTATTAAGCATACAGAACAGCAATTATCACTTTTATAATACCATGCTGCATTCCTTAATTTACATGCACAAATTCCTTTTAAATAGGCTCATTAAAGGGGCGGACTGCTTCTTTGAAAATAAAAAATAATGCAGTCTATATGCGTTGCATTCTGCCTTCACTCGTAGGTCTTGTAACTAAATAACAATTTAACAGTAACATATGTAGCTCATATATGTCATTACATTTGCCATATTTGGGAGGCATAATAGCCGATTAAAATGTTGCAGCAGAAGGTAGATTAAACATCTATACATCCTGCAGAGGAGAGTCGATCGAAGCAGCATCGATGGCTGGCTTGCTCTTAACTCGCAGCAGAGGGCAGAGCTACATTCTCAACTTTACTTAATTCCATACATTTTCTTATGGTGAAACATTTTATATATATACATATATATATATATATATATATATTTGCTTAACTCTGCCTTCAGGTAAATTCTTTAGATAAAAGGGAGGTACAGAAACTTCACCTTGATGAGTAAAACTGACATCAAATTTATCTTTTTTTAATTTGTGGTAAGCAGATGCCTTTATACTTATTGAAGTGATAAGGGTCAATATGCTGGGCTTTGTGTCTTAAAATCATATTATCCTACCAGATTCATATTAATCAGTCAATTTGTATTAATATTTTAACAAACTAGCTTTATATTCTAGTTTTTTATACTCGTACCTTGGATGTGAGTGTTGCTGGCAAGGCCAGCATTTGTTGCCCATCCCTAATTGCCCTTGAGAAGGTGGTGGTGAGTTAAATTAGTGGAATTTAACTTTTCCATGATATTGTATTAATAAATTTTCAAGGCAGCAGATAAGTTATTCAAACTTTAGAGGGTTATAACAATAATGCTTGAAGCAAGTAACAAAATATCAGAGTACAAATTTGCAAGCATTGTAACATAGGGTAGTATTGTGCCACAGGCACTGGTTTGTCTTTCCTAGGTCTCTTGGAAAACTGTGAGTAGATGAATTTTGCTTCTCTTTTTCTCACCATAGTTTATTTTTGTGTCGATTCTTCACTGACACAGAAGAACAATAGCTGCTTAGAAAGCTCTGCAACAATCGATCCTCATTTCTACATTACTCTCTGGCCAGGGGAAATGGGTGTCATGCATGTGTACATACCTACACACAGGTGCAGAGGTCTGGTCGCCAGCACCTGAGTACCAGTTTCATTTTAATGTCAATTAAGAGTGAACAGAATAATTGACACTTTGATTCTATTAAAATGGTGAAAGGTTAAGTTTAGAAAGTTGCCAGGTGGCCAGTTTTCTAAATTTGCTCTGTACTGTTTGCAATTAAACTGCAAGCATGGCTTTACTTTAACCTGCTCACAATGCTGACCTAAATTTAAATTGGTTGATTTCATATCAGAGTTAGACTATGCATTTTGCATTGATGCAAAGCTGAAACTGCTTTGCATCTGGAGTATAGCTCAACTGTTGCTGCAATAACAAAAGCATTAGCATCAAATGAACAAAATTGTGAAGATGATGATCAACGATCTCGCTTTTCCAATAATGAGTGTTTTCAGTTGCTTAGCTCTTACACTCCAGAAATCCCTATTTAAATCTCTCTTGCTCTATCTCCCTCTCCTTCCTTAAAACCATCCTGAAAACCTACCCATTTGAGCAAGCATTTGGGCACCCCATCGAATCTTTCCTTGGGATCCATTTTTCATTATACCTCTGTAAAGTACATTGTAGACACTGGGATAGAGTTTCCTTTGGGTGCCATCAGAAAATGGCACCCAAATGTGCTTGAGATTGTGTTGGTTAGGTTACATTTCATGTTTATGCTAAAATTCATTTGCATATTCACAAACATAAAAGCTTCCATGAACCAGCAAATTTGGGAAGTGAAATAAAAAATAATCATTTCTTCTTTCCATTAAAAACTTTTCTTGAGCTATTTAAGAGTGGTAACCTGGTGCGGTTTCATTGGGCTGGATTTTATTAGCTCGCCGCCATTCTCGTCGTCGTTCATTAGGGGTTGGGCGCTTCAGCCTCAGCAATGGTGTCCGGTGCCATTTTTATTTTTTATTTTATTTATTTAGAGATACAGCACTGAAACAGGCCCTTCGGCCCACCAAGTCTGTGCCGACCAACAACCACCCATTTATACTAACCCTGCAGTAATCCTATATTCCCTACCACCTACCTACACTAGGGGCAATTTACAATGGCCAATTTACCTCTCAACCTGCAAATCTTTGGCTGTGGGAGGAAACCGGAGCACCCGGCGAAAACCCACGCGGTCACAGGGAGAACTTGCAAACTCCGCACAGGCAGTACCCAGAATCGAACCCGGGTCTCTGGAGCTGTGATGCTGCAGTGCTAACCACTGCGCCACTGTGCCGCCACAGGGCTTCAAGCCCTGACAGGTCATTGTAATTTTTAAAGGGACAGGTGTGGTAGAATATTAAAATAAAATTATACTCACACTTCAAATCCCCTCTCCCACCCCTCAATGAATAAAACGTTTATTATTTGTCCTATCACCCCTAAAAAAAGTTTTCACTCACGACCTTCCCCCCGAACTTTATTCCCTTTGAATCTCAACCCCTTCCCACCATTCCCACAACCAATTGCATTGTTTTCTGCATCTCCTCCCCCCCCACCTCCCTGAAAAATTCACTCCTCCCCCCACTCCCCACCAGTGTCACACCTCAGATCTCTGAAAGGAGATCCAAAGGCGCTGGAGTTCCAGCCACTGACTGAAATATCGGTGTGGGACGGCCGTCAGGACAAGGTAAGTGCTTTTACATGTACTGAAATTTATTGAAATATTTAGATGAAGACTCCGCCGCCGAGCAGCAGGGGGGCTGCCCCAAAGTCTTGCCGCCACTGGCAAAATGTGGCGGGGCCTTCGCAGTGTCGAGGCTCATGGGGGGCCTCTCCCAGAAGGATTTTCAGGGACCCTCGTCACGACCCCCGACATTGGAGGTTTATAAAATTCAGCCCATTATTTCAGCTGAAATAGGTTTCTCACCAAAAGTGAACATTTTTAATAGGGGTGTCCAGTCCTCCACCTGTAAGTGACCTGATTTAAAATTGCTGACAATGACTTAAAGACAAACAATACTGAACCATTTAATGGTTTCATTGGCATACACTAGCCATTTTCTAAGTAAATTAAATATTTTTTGAAATGAAAACATTTTTAAAACAAGCCTATTAGTGCCTGCGCATCTAAGAAAATCAGTGCAATTCTAAGAGCTTTTCCCAAGCAGCACAATCGACGGAACCTCACAATTTCGACATGTGGGCATTGGCCAGATTTGTCAGCGGGGTCTGATTTAGACAAATTGAATCTTGAACCAGTGTAAAATGTCACAAAAACTGCAAAATCAAGCAGTTTTGGGCACAACTCACTGATGTCTAAAATTCCCTGATCATTTGCACCGGTTTGGCCGATTGCACTGGAATCTGGCTGCAAAACTAGTGGAAGCTCGTCCCCTAAGTGCAAGTTGTTGTTGAATGAGAATGGGCATGAATTTCTTGTTGGTTTTAGTACTTTGAGATTTTTCTTGTTTAAATTCTTTCATGAGATGTGGGCGTCGTTGGCAAAGCCAACATTTGTTGCCCATTCCAAACTGCTCTTGACTACTAAGTGACTTGCTAGGCCACTTCAGAGGGCAGTTAAGAGTCAACCACATTGCTGTGGGTCTCGAGTCACATGTAGGCCAGACCAGGTAAGGATAGCAGATTTCCTTCCCTAAAGGGCATTTCTTCCACAAGGCAAAATCGGATGCTAAAATGGACCTTGGTGTTATTACAAATAGGTAACTGTTACATGTGTTTATTACTTACAAACATTTTAAATTGCCTAAACATGCTTGCTGCAGCTTTTGTAGCTTTTCACAAAAAAAATCTCTAAGATATCACAGGCCTATGAGGGTAGAAATTTCAATTGATGAAGTTGATGAATAAACGCTTTACCTGCTTTGTGCTTACTATTTCTTATCAGGCCTTAGCCTGTTTATTTTGAGTGATCTTACAGCTGTGTAAAAATAGTACACAGAGAAATGTAATACAATTACATGAAAGGCTGAATTTTTCCACGGCAAGCTTCAAAAATGGTACAGCGCACAAACGAGATGTGTGCTGTGGAGCCACCGAGATATTTAGCGCAGTGGCACATTTACATGGCTATCCGACTGCCCCCAATGATGTAGAGGGGGAGGGCACTCCGTCCCTGGCAAGTGCCAGTTTTAAAGGGCTTCTAGCCCTTCATTTAAATTGAAATATTTAAAGCTACCTGACCTGAGAAATTAAAAGTAAAAGTTTATTAGGAGGTTCAATCCCCTCTCCCACCACCACCAACCCCCACTCCAACCGAATGCTACACACTTTATTAATTGCCCTCTCCCCCCAACAAAAGTAAACCCACGATCCCGACCTTCCCCTCCAAACTTTCTTCATTTTAACCTTCAACCCCTTCCCACCATCCCCTCCATCAATTGCAATGCTTTTCCCCACTCCCCCCCGCCACCAGCACCCCCCGCCCGCCCTGAAAACTTACCTGCTCCCCACTCCGAACCAGTTTTCTGCCTCGGATCACCGAACGGAGATCCGAAGGCGCGGGAATTCCAGCAGCGGGACGGCCGTCGCGACAAGGTAAGTATTAATTTATTAATTTGAATAGATTAAAATATTTTAATGAAGGTCCCGTCGCCGAGCAGTGGGTGGGACTGTCTCGAGGCCTCGCTGCTGCTGGTAAAATGGGGCGAGGCCTTTCCAGCATTGAGGCCCATGGCGGGCCTCTACCAGACGTATTTTCTGGGGTCCCCGCCACGACCCCCAGCATCGGAGGCTGGTAAAATTCGTTTGTAAACTTTGCCAATCAGATTTGCTACCGTGTGGTCAGTATTACAATGATCTTTAACCAGTTTTAGAGCCCTAACCATGGCCTACTTAAATAAGACATCATACACATATTGTTAACAGTTTAACATTCTAGACATGAACAAAATAATGAAGCTATTGGACTAGGAGTTCCAATATTTCAAATTGCATATTTGAAATGATGGTATTGAAAACTTATTTACTTCTGAAACAAAAATATATTCAAATACCCAAATTCTGAATTCTTGAAGACAAGAACACAAGATATTGTACAGCAACTGCTATTTGTATTGGATTACCTAAATTCCAAACTAAAACCTTTGCCCATTTGTGCTGAATTAGCTGATCAGAGCATGGCAAAAGTTCAGATGCCAGAACTGGATTCAACATCCTGAGGCTGAGGAGGAATAAATTAGGCAATATCCTATTGATAACCAAAATTCATGCTGAAAGTCCAGGGGCTGGATTTTACTTTCCCACCATCGGGAGCGGCAGCAGGCAAAATGGGCTGCACGCTGTCATGATCTTGAGCACGGCGGCTCATTTAAATATGCAGGGCAGCTGCCCCCGCACCCCACCGCCCCCTCCCCCATCACGTGGCGGAGGCGACCTCGGCGACTCCGTGAACGGTGTCAGCTGCCTCTGCGCAGACACTGACGCCATTTTTAAAGGGCTGTCAGCCCTACCAAGAAATTTAAATGTTTAAAGGGAAATGGAATTAAAATAAATAAATACATCTCTTTTGCCCCTCTCCCAGCCCCCATAACAATTAAATTAATTATTTGCCCTTTGCCCCCCACCCAAAACACTTACCTTTACCATCTGACCTTCCCCCCTCCCAAACTGCACAAACTTTCAACTTCATCCCTTCCCACCATACCCTACACCCATGACACTAATTTGACCCCACTGCTGCACTGATAAACTTACCTCCCCACCCTGGACGGGGATCCGAAGGCATGAGAGTGCCGACCGCCGGACCGAAGATCGCGGCAGGACATCTTCGGACACCCCCCACCACAGATCCCAATGTCAAGGGCTCCTTAAAATCCAGCTCCATATTCCAGCAAGAAACAATAGAGGTGGAAATAAGTGAGGAGAAGATTAGAAATAAAACTCCATGCTGTATTTACAGAGACTTCCTTTTATTATCACAATAACCTCTCACTCTAATATTTTCTGACATTGCGGGCAATATTTATAGTTCCCTTTCTCATTCATTGGTGTCATTTTTTCCCAGAAGACTGACTGCCATGGATCTCCACCTCTGCCTGTCCTGTGCTGCCCTTAAAAATTCCACATAGGTCAACTGCATCCAGTTCCCTTTCAACCAGCTACTTTATGCATTATTTGTAAAAATGACGTTTTAGAAAGGACCTAATATATTTAGAAATTGGCCAGTAAGTGAGTGAAATATATTCCCTCACATTAAGGACTGGATTTTATTAAAGATGGCGGTTCACATGCCTGGTCTACACACCACCATGCCGACGCAATCCTGCACATGGCAGCTTATTATAATATGCAGGGTGGCTGCCCTTCACCCACCCCCCCACTCCCATCACGTGGCCATGGCAGCCTCGGCGACACCATCAATGGCGTCGCCTGTTTCTGCACAGGTGCTGGTGCCATTTTTAAAGGCCTGCTTTGACAGATGAATGTTGACCCCGTTAGCCCGCCCACAACTGCAACAAAAAATAAAGTTTGACTCACCCCCCCACCCCCAACTACACCAGAAAAGACCTGATTATCCCTTTTCCATCCCAAATGCACTAAGTGTAGAGTTGACCCCTTTCACCCCAACTGACCCAAGTGTAGAGTCCAACCCGTCCCCCACTCACTACACTGACAATGCAGAGTTGACCCCTTCCTCCTCCCCCACCCCCCCCCACCCCCCCACTTCACTACAAATGCAGAGTTCCCCCTTTTCCCACCTCGGTGGTGCCAGCTTTCCCTGGACAGGAATGTATGGGCATGGGAGTGCTGCACATCACTCGGTAGATCTGGAACTCCTGGTAAGATTGCTTCCATTTAAATAGGTGACTTTAAGATTTAAATCCGGTCCTGCCGCAGATTGGCAGATGCTGCCACGGAGCTTTCCCGCCATCGGGAAGATCAGGCCCGGCATTCCCGGTGTTGGGCTGTGTGGTGGGCCGCTGCTGCTCCGATCTTCCAGCCATCCCACCCCCAGTACGGAGCTCGTGCCAGGAGCTCAACAAAATCCAGCACTAAATGCGGTACAAGTTCCTTCATTACACAGCGACCTCCTTCCTCTGATTGGCAAAACTACCCTTCTTATGCCTGCCTCTGCCCAGGCTATTGTTGTTTTCCTATCTGACACTCAGCAATTCTTTTCATTAGCTGGGATACCACCTTAGCAACCTACAAAAGGTGATTACTCTTCACATGAGGACCCCTGTGCCACATACAACAAAGCAAAATAGAAAAGCAAATTTAAAAACCATTTCCTGATGCTCCTCTATGAATGTTAATGAATTTTGAGTTACTTGATAACCATAATAGCAAAACAATAAAGGTAACACAATTGTCATGGATTTTATACGCTGCGATATAGCTCAGCCTGAATTTAAAGAGATGGCTTAATTATGTAAATTTGCCCAATTTTACAGGTGGTAGTGCTAGTGCAATATGTAACTTTGCCTGGTTCTCTGTGGATACTATTTTACAGGAAATAGAATGAGGATTTTATAGTACTTTTACCTTATGTTAATTTGCAATACTTAGTTTTTCTCCTAAATTTGGGAAATGAAGGTACATTTCTAAATGAAAAGAACTGATTTTTTTATGATGGTGTAAAATACTGTTTACGATAAACAAATGCAGATGACCTCATTAGAGATGTTTCTCGTAGCAACACCTCTAGCTTTAAGCTGATAGGATGGAAGACAAGATTTAAAATACCTTTGTCCAAAATATGACAGGAGACTCAACATATTCCTATTTTTTTATTTGTTCTTAGGAAGTAGGTGATGCTGACAAGGCCAACATTTATTACCTATCTCAAGATGCCCTGAAAAGGTAGTAATGGGTCTTCTCTTTGAACAGCTACAGATCTTGTGCTGATAGTGTTCCCACAATGGTGTTAGTTAGGGAATTCCAGACTATTGCCCAGTGATGAAAAATGGAAGACAATGTAGGTTTAGGTTATGATCGTGGTCCTTTTTGTTTTTGATCATGCTATAAAAACAGCTCCATGAATAGTATACACCAAAATCATATTATAATATTATGTCTATGTCAAAACAGAAAAAGATATATTAACTTCCATTTCCATGGCAGGTGAAGTCTTCAGGTGTGATCTCAATGCTGAGGTCACACTAGTGACCCTAAAATTATTATATCTGATCCAAAGTGTCACACCATTATCAAGGTAAAGGTCAGTTTATTATTCAGGTTCAGAAAATATTGCGAAAAGAAAGGTAATTAAAAAAGTAGTGATTTTATTTATTAAACAAAATGCAGGCAGCAACATCTTGGGCTGATATTTATGGTCCCGCTGCCGAAATCGGTGGTGGGCAAAAACAATGGTGGCCCGCCTGTGCAGGTCACACATCGTGGAGCCGCCGCGGTATTAAATGTGGCGGCTCATTTAAATTTCCGGGGTGGACCTCCCACCCGATGACATGGAGGGGGCGGGCTATCCGTCCCTGGCAATGGCGCAGCTTCCTTTGCACAGGCGCTAACACCATTTTTAAAGGGCTGCAAACCCTAGATTTGAATTTAAACATTTAAAGAGAAATTGAAGGAAAAAAATTGAAAACATTTATTTCGCCCCTCTCCCACCCCCCCCCCAATAACCATACAATTAATTACTTGCCATCTTCCCCCCAAAACACTTACCTTGTCCACGACCTTCACCTCACCCCCCAACCCCCGCAAAGTACATAAGCTTTAAATTATAACCCTTCCCACCATCCCTTACACCACTGATACTACTTTGACCCCTCCTGCACTGAAAAACTTACCTGCTGCCCCCTCCTCACCCGTGTTCTGCCTTGGTTCCCCGGACGGGGATCCAAAGGCACAGGAGTGCCGGCCACTGACACGATAATCGCCCCGGGACCGACAACAGGAGCATAATGGTAATTAATTCATTTAATTACATATATTTAAATTGGGCTCCCGTCGCCAAGCGGCGGGGGTGCCACCACGTGGCCTCGCCGCCGCCGGCAATATCGGGCCGGGCCTTCCTGCCATCGAGGTCCGTGGCGGGTCACTCCTGGAGGCATTTTCTGGCACCCGGCCCATCCCACCCCCGCCACAACCCCCAATGTCAGGGGGGTCTGTAAAATTGAGCCCCGTATGTTCTCCATGCTGGGTTAATTTTGCTGTTTTAAATAAAACCAGAATCCCAATTATATTTAGTATCATGATTAAGTACACAAAATTCACCATGGTGTATTTTGATACATTGGCATCAAAGTGCTTTTTTCATTAATTGTAACAATACTTTTGTAAAGCGTAATTTAATAGTTCAGTGAATATATTTACTCTCAGTTAGCTATTACATGCTTCAGCAGTTCTTATTTTTATTTTATAGATTATAGAGTTATACTTTTAAAATAAACTTATGAAATAATTGCATTTCTGCATTGTCTGCTCTTGTTTTTGCATACTTTTATCAGACTGAATAGTTTTGCTAATAAATATTTCACATGAAATATAAATAAGGTATCATTATGGTATCATAGACATTTAAAAAAAACTTTGCAATGTAATTATTATCTTCCTAAATCACACTAAGTCTAACTCAGCTACCAACGTGTTAACTTATTTTTTTTTAAAGATGTGCTTTTTGAGTATTGATTCCAAATACTGTATTATATATAGTGCTGAAATACAAGGTAAACAGATATGTTTTTAAATGTAGTAATCACTCATATAACTAATAAGGTACTAAAAGGGAAAAAAAATTATTTCGCCTGCCTGCAGCATATTGATGAATTTCTAAAGCTATGTATTCTAGCAGTGACAAAGCAGTCGTAGACATCATCTTATGCAGATCACATAAAGGAAATGAACGCTTCTTTACTTAAACTCCTGCTGGTACGGAAACTGTTCTGTGATAAACCTGATGCACTTAGATAAGCAGAACCTAATTTAAATCCCATTTTAAAAAAATAGCAACTGTCTCCAGATTTTTAACTGCAAAGCCATTTTCAATTAATCTGGCATTTTGTTGGAACATTTGGGAACATCTGAATGCATCAGCTTCATTCTTCAACACTTTTTTTTCGTCTATGCTTAAGACATTAATTCTTGAATATTCCTTTTTTGTGGTCCTGACTAAAGCCTCGTATTCAAAATGAAATTATAAAGTAATCAAATAAATCAATTAAATCATTGTGCCGGTTGCCTTTTCGTCCTAAATCTTAAGCAATTTAAAGATACCACAGCAATAAATATGCATCAACTTCAACATAATCCTTTGAACTAGTATGTGCATTGTGTTTATGTTGTAATTTTCAAAAATTCTCATTTGTGTAACTGCCCCACTGTAATGCTGTCTGATTGTCATGTGTTCTGTAGCTAATTTGGGCAATAGAGGCTACTTGAATTATATAGCTGCATTGTACCATAAACCAAAAATTGGCCATGTTGCATGTAATCCACTGCTTAAACAATGAAACAATTTAATTGCACATTACTGTCATATTTCATTGGTTGTTCATTTTCATCACTGAATCTGCATCTTCTTTCGTAGTCAGAAGGAGTTTTATGAGAAGTGGGTTGGGACAAATTTGCATTAACATTAACAGACCCATTTTCTTCTGAGATTTATAGACTGAAAGTGCTTAACAGGGCCTTGTTAATTTATCAATAAATCAAGTAAAAATAATTGATGCATAACATGATTGGATGATACCTACAGATGATATTGAGCAATAGGTAGAACAATGTGTACTATCAAACAGCATTTTTGCATGCATTGCTATAGCACAAATGGATTCAGGAACAGAAACCACATTTATCACAAAATCCACAGTAGAAATGACAAAAATCACAAAAACTTTCAAAATGTATTCCATTTTTGCAAAACCAGCATTAATTTTCCTGTAAAACAAGGAGATTTATTTTTATGATGCCTAATATACCAATAAACAGCCCTGTTCACAACAAATCCTAATGGATGCTATTGTATTTTTGCCTTCGTTAAACTCCATCCTTTTGCCTCCATTCTACAAGATTTGATGTGAAGATGCGATGACAGGCTTGGCTTCTCCCAACGCAGCTGGCACTGCTGATGCCAAAAGCCAGAGCTTGTTGTAATGGGATCATGGGAGACTCGTTCAGCACACAGTTTGCCTGCTAGGTTCCCACCCGCCTCTGAGCACTCAGCTCTTGTGCTTGAGTCCTCTTAATGAGAGGTAAGGACAATGCCAGCATTGTTGCTTCTGTTTGGAATCTTGTGCTAAGAACAATTGCTGTTTACCCAAGCATTTGCCCTACCCAAACTCGGTCATTAATTACTTCTTGAGCTCCTGATTAACTCTGTTCTGCACTCCAATACAAAGAGCTATTGAGCCAGCCATTGGACATCCTCTACATTTACTGTATTGCTCAGTCTTCATCACGCATGCAAAACTGTTACCAACACAATTTGCATATGATTCATCTACAGTATGCAGAATATTTATGCATGGCAAATCCCTACATTGCCATAGTGTGATAAAACAATATCAAATACTCGTACCATTACAGCTATGACAGAAGTCTGTGGGAAAACAATGTATACTCAAGAATTCTAACATTCTAATTGACCTTGATAATTTCAGACAATGACAATTCATCTACTTCAGTTAAAAGAATTGACACACCAAAGCCTATTTACAAAATTGTCAAACAACTAATACTTCTGCTTTAATGTTAACCAAAGAAAAATAGAACATACACTGTGTTTATTTGCATTTTTCTGTTTAGTAGTTTTGCAAGGCCAAATATATGTGTTTTACGTCCCCATCAAATGCACTACTAGCACTATATAAAACATCATCATGAATATGCATAATTATGGAGGTTTGCAATAATTTTTCTGGGTTATTTGATGTGACATTTGTAGGACAGTAACATACATCAATTTAAGCAACAGTGACAAATAATTCTTCTTTGTATTTTTGCATTAAATATTTATAAAACTTACAAAAATATACTTAAGCAGTTTTTTCAATATTTTGTGAACAATTATTTAAAAACTCTTGACATTAATTTAAGGAGCAGTTGAAACTTCTTAGTTAAAGGATGCCCACCAACCTTGTCACCAACATAGCCTTATGTATAACACAGGCTTTGAATCCAGGTAGGTTTGTAATTTCTATTACTTAAAGTAATGGGCTTTCAGGTTTGTTCTAAAACAATGAATAGTGTATTATTATCAATCTATTAATAATCCACTAGAAAATGGCTAATATTTTTGTATGAGACTACTAAGCAAATAAAAATTTCAAAATGAAAATGCAATGTCTCCATCTGATTTTAAATAGTTTTAGAGACAAGACATTTATTTTTCCAAGCAATGCCATTGTTAACTAGCTTGAATACTGATTTTACAAAATTTGAAACACTCAACGATCTAAAAGAATATGTTACAACTTTTTCAAAGTTTTACGGTAAAGATACTTTTAGAAATGGTGTGAATATCCTGCAGCACATACTTTGATTGCCACCACATGCTACAAATTTTATGCCATTTCATGGCACATTTGCTTTCTACAAGCAGACCACTTTATTTGGGTTTTTACATCGTCATATAATATAGCATAAATATGCACCAAATATTGCCATGCTACTAGTTATAAAATATAGCTACTTGGCTAAATGGAATAAAGTAAAAGTATAGCTACTTATATTTCAACATTTTAATTAACATATTTTATCAAAAACTTAAATAGCGATCACGCAGTGCTCGATTATTACTTTTAGTGAAAGCACAATATATGCTGCCTCCTTGCCTTTTAATGCATACAGTTATTCTGCAAGAAGCTTGCACTTGAGTGAACAAAATTTATATCAACCACCGAGAGTGCTTAAATCTCCACTGACTTTTATTTCAGCATGTTATTTAACGCAGCAGTATGGATTAAATAAAATTTATATTTCCCACAAAATATGATATCACCTTTGAAAACAGATGCTGCATTTCAACTTTCAAGTCCTGGGTCACACCTACATAATTGGCCAAGCCTCAATATCACAGAACTGCCATGCTGGCATGAATATTTTGATTATAATTAGTGAGGCCTGCTGAGAAGACATGATGATAATGGAATAATAATAAACGAGGAAATGCATCAGTATGATGGAAACCAAAGATGCTCAACTTCACATGCAACACAAAGGCCATGACTGCAAATTGGACATTGTAACAGTAATATTCTACTATGCAGATCTGGCCTTTTCCAATGAATGAATGTATATGATTAGCACTCTATTACATTAATACTGTAACATGTAAAATGTCTATAAGGTATACAAAAACTGATTGAAATAAAGCCCAGTCAGAAAAATATAATATGCAGTTTTGACATCAGAATTCAGTAATAGCTCCAATAACATGTACTTAGTAGCAGTATATATATAATGCAACAACAGCCATCTTGGATCAAACTAAAAAATACACTTATTTTCTATTAAAATGTTTAAGGTAATGACTGCAAACAGCTATAATTATACATGATGAAGAAAGCGTGGGACAGAATTTATTTTACAAATAGCACATAGATTAGATGCTCTTTTAATGCTTGCTAATATACATATTCTAAAGAAGATGTATTTGTTTAAAAAGCTGGTAGATCAAGTTCAGTGCTCACAGGGTTAAACTCCCATAAAGTTCAGTCTTAAATGAAGTATAATGGATACATTTATTTCAATTTCTTCTGAGGAACATGGTGGACCCAACGTGTAAAAAGTAAATTCTCTCTAAAGAGATGCATTTTATTCTTGACTAGGCTGTTCCAATATTTACTTGGTAAGCTCCAGTTTTATAACCTATATATAATCTCTTTAGTCTTTCTTATAAAGAGAGACTATAGATTATAAAACTTGATCTATGACTGATTAAATACCCATGTGTGCAATATAGCATTAAAATTAAGTACAAGTGCAGTATAATTTTGGTATCAAGTTTTATTAATAAAACAAAGCAGAGGTCTGTACAGTATTTCAATATAAATTCCACTTCGATAGAGTTGTTGATTACTTCTACTAATATAAAAAGTTGTACTTCTTTACCCTATCACTCTATCTATTTACCCTGTCACTCTAGAATTGGCCTTTATAGCCACTCCAGGCGCTGCTCCACACACCACTGACTACCTCCAGGCGCTTACCCATTGTCTCTCAAGATAAGGAGGCCAAAGAAGACTTCTTTACCTTATAAATTCCTGATTACCATATGCTGTTTCCATATCTTTCTTTGGTATGTACAATAATAAAAAATAATGGAATCACAACAAGGAATCAGCAAAGCTGTGCTTCTTGTCTATATATATATTATATATATATATATATATTATATGTGTGTGTGTGTTAAGTTTTTATACATGAAACCTGACTTGACCAGAACAGGACTAAACACTTGATTGAATCCATTAGGGTCTACTTCAAAGAATAAATCATATTTTTATGCATATATTTCACCTCAGGTTCAGAATTGATATAAAATTATGAAAGTCAGGAAGCTTTGCATGATAATTTAAAATGTCACATTCCCCTGAAAGAAACCATATTTGTTATAAATTCAACTGAAGATATATTGGCGCAATTAAATTTATGCTGGCTGAGCATGGTGTGAAAACAACATAACAATAAAATGTAGATAGGGAACATTTGACATTAAATTGGGTGGTGAGCAGGAAAAGTTCAGACTTATATTACTATGCCCCATAATCCTTGTATTTAAATAGAAATACAATAAACAACGTGTTTTTGCACTTCTGCTTATCTCCAAATAAACTCACATGTAATGATAATAAAAACTTCTCCCCATTTTATCATACAGATCAGCACAAGTGATTGGTCTTAATATTCAGGTCAGCATTCACTAAATCAGGACCAAATCCTGATTACTACATTTGCATTAATAGTTTCAAGAAAAAAATTGTTCCGTTCCATTATATGAAACAAAATGTTACATGCTCACTCTTTCTAAATAGCTACAAAATAAGCTAAAATCTACATCTTTGCAACTTCATGTATCCTAACACGTGTGCAACATTAATGGAAACATTAGTTCAAATAAACTTTAAATTCTGTTCTAAGAAATGCAAATATTTATCATGAAAAGCTTTTTTGACTTGAGCTATAATCTACTATCACATTAATGGTTCAGATAATGGATCAATCTGTTTTAAAGGACGTATATAGAAATGTTAAAAAGTGATTATGTTTGGTTCTTTACCTTAACAATTGACTTCACATTCCCAAAATACATCAGTCCAATCAAAAGGCATTGGTCAAAATACAGATGTACTTAGCATATTTCAGATCTTGTTCCATTGTTGGTATAAAATCACTTTCTTTATTACAAAAAAGTACAAAATAAAAAAATGGCATTGTGAAAAAATAAGAAGAATTCTGAAAATAATTAAGAATTGGTCGCTGAACAGTGACAAAGTCCGTTTTATAGGCTGTTGGTTAAATGGCAGGTTGAAAGTAAATCAGTGCTAAGATAAAACCAGAAAGGAATTTTGAAATTCATCCATTTTTAAGCATTACATATTATAAAAATACCTAAGGAACATGTTATAGATATTTATTTACTGAAACTCCTAAATCAGACATACTCTATCCTAGCATATTTTATCTACAACAAAAAACAAACTTTCCTTTGGGAGGTCTGTGAACCGAATAATAAATGTCAGGCCTAAATCCTCTATGAAAATTATTTCAGCTTAATTCTCTATATTCTGCAGCATGCAAATAAGTGCCAAGGCCCTCAGCCTGCCGTCATCGATGCAGCCAATTTACAGATACTGAATTATGTGCTATGAGCTCCCTTTCAACACCTCCCCCATCTCTGAACTTGATCCCAGCTGCATATGTTACAGACAATACCACGATCCAAGGTAACATATCATAGATTGCATGCTGTAAATTAACTCGACATTTGATGCAGAAAAACTATGAACATGCTAAGGGAACAAAAAAACAAAACCATTCATTTTCAGTACTGCATATACTGTGGATTAAATATATCAAGCAAACACACATGAAACCAACATATATTTGTCCTTGCACAACTCTTAAAAAAATATCAGTCGCTGAATAGCATTTGATGCTGCTCCTTGTGAATGGGCATCATGCAGTAGTGCAGAATATTTAAGTGTTAATAAGATGCACAATTCATAAATTATTGAGTTCATTTTGAATGCTCTTTCCGAATGTGTTCTTGCACAATGTGTGGATATTGTCTTGTCGTCACCCCAAACCACCAAGAACCACTGTAAGTAAACAATTTTCTTTTTGTCCAAAAATGCTTCCAGTGCTCATAGTACCACATTTTATAACTTTTTTCTAAAATAAATGCATTACGCTGGTAAAATATACATTCTTGGTAACTGTACTGCTTAATATTCATGGGTTTATTTACAGTTCCCCATATTGCAAATCTCACATGCAAGTGCATTTCTGTGTTTTGCATTACTGTCATGTCTATATTCCTGTGGGATTCTTCAATAAGATTTTTGATAAATCAAGATTTAACAGGCAAATATTGCTATAATGTATTCCATATTTCCATATTTCAGTTTCCTTTTCGAAATAAAACACAACCATGTCTGACTATTGTTTAGATCGTTCACTACATATAAATAATAAAGACCCGCATGTTAAATTTTGGTTTTAACCTGAACTTATTTTTAATTGCTTTGGGGATGCCATTTTGAGTGAATATTTTAGAGATGATTAATGGCTAAGTTTTGACAGGCTGAAGGCTGTGTCTTTTTACGTTAACAGTATTCCATTGTACCCCCATTTCCTTTCCTTTTTTATGTGCAAAGATTTCTTATTATTAGAAAACTGGAACACTTTGGAGCTAATATTTAATCAATCATTTGAAATGAGGTATTTTGTTGATTTCAGAATGTATATTATATGTTAAATTCAACCGTATAAGTTGGCAAAATTCTTAAAAACACTCAGGTAACCTAGATACTAACTTCACTCAACTTAACAAAGGTATTGAAACTGCCAAGCTGACAAATTGAATGAAAGCAGTCATCATTTTATATTTTTAATTCAAGTTTTTTTTTGTTTGACAAATATATTGTTAATGTAATGGGGGTGGGAGCATAGGAAGGACACACCTTCTATAATCTTCTAATTCTCCATTATTGTGCATTAAAATCCCAATGTATTAATAGCAGGGCTGCTTTCATGAGTAAATATAACACATGCTCAAACCTCTTCTTGTTGATTTTTATTTTTATGTGAAGTTAATAAAGGAAGGTTTTACAGTCAAACATATTTGCAATTTATATCAATGCCGTTCAGTGTATTGTATTCATAGGTTCCACTATAGCCAGATTGAGATTTGTTTAAAATAATAAGTGGTCAATACAAAGGGTAACTCTAGAGAAAATTATATTTTTAGAGTCAGATTATGTGCTGTTTGCAGCATTGTTTTCCTGGTTATTTGATGAGGTTTTATAGAAGTAAAATCAAAATGTGCTATTTGCAATGTATGTGTCTATGTATAAGCAGTAGCATGCATGCATTATGGTGATAACCTTTGTTCTGGGGGTGTGGCTTAAATTCATGTTACTGTAACATTATTGGTAGAAACTATATGCAGTTGAGAATTGAACTGTACACTCTGATAATCACATTCTGTTCATTTTCCACCACCAGTGTATTAGAATCTATGAGACTATCACTTTCATTGAGTCTGAAATTATTGTCACTCAGATGAGCAATTGAGTACAGGAATGCCAAATACTTAAAATTACATGTGTGTATGACTAGGAGAAAAAGGTTCATCCACAATTAACTAAACTATGAAGACAATAAGAATGTACAATTTTGTATAATGTTTCATCTTGTTAGAGTTCACTGGAAACAAAAAAAAAACAAGCTCTAGACTTCATTTTAACTCTTAATAAAATATGATTGTATGTCATACATTTACAATCTGAAAATGTAATTAATTACTACAATAAATTACAAATGAATTTTGTAATACATTATTTTACTATACAGCTTTGGTAGCAAAAAAACAACAGATTTTTATTGTGATAAACAAATTAACTATAAGGTTGTCAGATATAGGTACAACATGTCACTATATTGCAGATGTTGTATTATATTGATACAAAATAAAATGCATGACAAAAGAAAACAAGGTTATGCATAAATCATTATCAATAGGGTTGGCAAGTCAGTTTAAACTGGCCTTATTGCTGCCCAGTTTTATTCTTAAATTCTGTGTTATGGCTTGAGTTTTTTTTATTGTAAATCTAAATTATTTACTATGCGGTATTGCAGAATTGATAAAAGATTATTATATTGACCTTAAGATTGCTACACAGCACAAGATTATGGTTACCTGGGTGTCTGTTACAAGTCACATTTATAGGTTTTATAAGTTACTGCAGTCAGAAATACACTGTTTAAACACAAACCAGATTGACTGGTGGGCCTGATCTATCCAAGCTACAGTAATGTGTATGCAGTGACAATCCTATATATTGTTACTACTATGTCAATTGAAATTGATTCATAATCAATAAACTGGTTTAATACAAAGTGTCCCAATGCAAACATTACCCAGGCAAAAAAAGAGGTCAGAGGACATTTTGGATTTATGTTGCCTCACTTTACTTCAAAACTCTATAAAAATACAATTTTTGTTTACCATGCCTCATACTGTGTTTGCACATCCAGATTTGCCTATTCTGCAGACTCCTTTGGCTGCAGGCATGTGGAACTATGCTGGGACTGACACTGTCAACATACACTCAGTTGGACATACATCACTTCATATTTCTTGCGTTCAGCGCTGTTACCTCAGATTGGAAGAGCAGGCCTCATGCTGTTCTAATTCCAGGAATAATTCTGAACAGCCAGTTCTGTCACTCTTGTAGTAAAGAGATCTTACTAGTCATCTTCCATGCTGAAATGAACAATTAAAAAAATTAAAGATAGTGCACTGTTTAGAATTCTTTCAATGTACATATTTTAATCTCATACAGTTTAATAATCTGCAATTTAGACAAATTATTCTTATTCCTTAAAATACATTTGCCCTAACTTAATGGTGCTAATATGATGAATCTTGACCCTGACTTAACAAATCATATTGCAGAGATACAAAATTCTTAGACAACTTTACATCTTCAAAAACAATTCTGTAAAAGAAATTAAATACTAATTGTTGATTATGCCTATACCCCACAACAACCAGGAGAATTGCATTTATATAGTGCCTTTAATTTCGCAAAACATCCCAAGGCACTCCACAGGAGCATTATCAAACAAAATTTGACATGAAGCTAGATATATTCTTTCTCAAAATATTCTTTCATGGGATGTGGGTATCGCTGGCAAGGCCAGCATTTGTTTCCCACCCCTAATTGTCCCTGAGAAGGTTGTGGTGAGATGCCTTCTTGAACCGCGAGAGATATTTGGACAGGTGACGAAAAACCTGGCCAAAAAGATTTGGTTTTATGGAATAACTTAAAGGAGGAAAGAGAGGTAGAGCAGCAGAGAGGTTTGGGGAGAGTATTCCAGAGCATCGGGCCTCTTCAGACTACTAGCAAAGATCGGATGTCCACCAAAGCTACAAAGTATTATCACCTCATTCCATGACAATATGAAAGGCACAATTCAGCATAACGGCACTTCATCAGACCCCTTTCCTATCCTGAGTGGCGTGAAACAGGGCTGTGTTCTCGCATCTACACTGTTTGGGATCTCCTTCTCACTGCTGCTCTCACATGCGTTCAAGTCTTCAGAAGGAGGAATTTTCCTCCACACAAGATCAGGTTGCAGTTTGTTCAACCTTGCCCGTCTTAGAGCGAAAACCAAAGTACGGAAAGTCCTCATCAGGGAACTCCTCTTTGCTGACGATGCTGCATTAACATCCCACACAGAAGAGTGTCTGCAGAGACTCATCGACAGGATTGCAGCTGCCTGCAACGAATTTGGCCTAACCATCAGCCTCAAGAAAATGAACATCATGGGACAGGACGTCAAAAATGCTCCATCCATAAATATCAGTGACCACGTTCTGGAAGTGGTTCAAGAGTTCACCTACCTAGGCTCAACTATCACCAGTAACCTGTCTCTCAATGCAGAAATCAACAAGCGCATGGGAAAGGTATCCACTGCTATGTCCAGACTGGCCAAGAGGGTGTGGGGAAATGGCAAACTGACACAGAACACAAAAGTCCGAGTGTTTCAAGCCTGTGTCCTCAGTACCTTGCTCTATGGCAGCGAGGCCTGGACAACGTATGTCAGCCAAGGGCAACGTCTCAACTCATTCCATCCTTGCTGCCTCCAGTGAATCCTTGGCATCAGGTGGCAGGACCATATCTCCAACATAGAAGTCCTTGAGGTGGCCAACATCCCCAGCATATACACCCTACTGAGCCAGCGGCGCTTGAGATGGCTTGGCCATGTGAGCCGCATGGAAGATGGCAGGATCCCCAAGGACACATTGTACAGCGAGCTCGTCACTGGTATCAGACCTACCGGCCGTCCATGTCTCCGCTTTAAAGACGTCTGCAAACGCGACATGAAGTCCTGTGACATTGACCACAAGTCGTGGGAGTCAGTTGCCAATGATCGCCAGAGCTGGCGGGCAGCCATAAAGGCGGGGCTAAAGAGTGGTGAGTTGAAGAGACTTAGCAGTTGGCAGGAAAAAAGACAGAAGTGCAAGGAGAGAGCCAACTGTGTATCATCCCTGACAACCAATTTTATCTGCAGTGCCTGTGGAAGAGTGTGTCACTCATGAATTGGCCTTTAGAGCCACTCCAGGTGATGCTCCACAAACCACTGACCACCTCTAGGTGCTTACCCATTGTCGCTCGAGACAAGGAGGCCAAAGAAAAAGGACCTAGGCTCAGATTCACCCTTTGACAGGTTTTGTTTTTTAATCCTGTGGGGTGTCTAGCTACTCTCCACACCAAGGACTGGATTTTAAGGAGCCCTCAATGTCAGGATGCATGGCAGAGTTGGCCTGAAGGTGGCCCGGGATGAGGCTCATCATGGACCTCGACGCCGGCAGGGCCAGGCCCAATCCTCCTGGCGGCGGTGAGGCACCGTGACGGCCTCCCCGCTGCTAGGCAATGGGACCACAATTTGAATATTTAAATAATTAATTTAAGTAAACTTACGTCGTCTCCTGATGTCCCGCTGCAATCTTCGACTCGGCAGCCGGCATTCCCGAGCCTTTGGAGTCCCATCCGGGGAAACGAGGCATAACACTGGTGGGGAGGGGGAAGGAGGTAAGTTTATCAGTGCGGGGGGAGGGGGAATGGAGTCAAATTAACGTCATGGGTGTAGGGCATGGTGGGAAGGGTTATAGTTTAAAGTTTATGCAGTTTGAGGGGAAGGTCAGATGGTAAAGGTAACTGTTTTTGTGGGGAAAAGGACAGATAATTAATGTAATTGTTATTGTGGGGGTAGGAGAGGGGCAAAAGAAACGTTTTTACTTAATTTAATTAATTCTATCTTTAAATATTTAAACTAGCCAGCAGGGCTAATAGCCCTTTAAAAATGGCCTCAGCGCCTGCGCACAGGCAGCCGATGCCATTGCTGGGGACGGACAGCATCCCCCCTCCATGTGACCGTGGTGGGGGCTGCCCGCCCGGCTATTTAACGACAGCCCGCCCTCTCCATGAGATCAGCAGTGAGCTTATAAAATACAGCCCCAAGATTCACCTGGTGGGAGAGCCGGTTTAATCACCGACCATCTGACCATGCAGCAGGTAGTACTGGATTACATGGTAACAGTAGCAGTTTCCTTGACCTGGCCTGACTGTAGCAAATTTCTAATGGTCCTAACACTGGGCAGCACCAGCATTTAGTACCCGGAGCTGACGGAAGAGTCAAACCATAAGGCCAATGGTAGCTCCCGGATAATAGGAGCCAGTTCTACACTGTGATGCAGAAGGCAATGGGTAACCACTGCATTAGTCATCCCAAGAAAGCCCATGAGAAATGTCCAAAAGAAATAGAGCGACTGGCAAAAACAGAACTTTGTCTCATGGTGTCATGACTGGCAGGCGAGGGTGTAAGGCCTCCCAGGTCTTCGACATGCAAAATCCTTATGGTGGAGAGTTCAGAATCGGAACATGGAACGTGAGACCAATGCAAAGGAGAGGAAAGCTGGAGAAAATTAAGAGAGAAATGGAAAGATAAAAGTTGAACATTCTGGGGTTAACTGAAGTAAGGTGGAAAGACACAGGAGATATTGACAGTGAGAATGCCAGGATAATATATTCTGGTGGACAGGAAAGTTAAAGAGGGATAGCACTGTTACGCGATATAAATACACCTAAAAGTGTCATCAAGATCATATAAATCATACGAATTAGGAACAGAAGTAGGCCATTTGGCCCCTCGAGCCTGCTCCGCCATTCAATAAGATCATACCTGATCTGTTCGCGTCTCGAATTTCACACTCCCATCTACCCCGATAACCTTTTGACTCCCTTGCCTAACAAGAATCTACCTCCATTTAAAAAATATTCAGTGACCCCACCTCCACCACCTCCTGAGGCAGAGTTCCAAAGTGGCACAACCCTCTGAGAGAAAAAAATTTTCCTCATCTCTGTCCTAAAAGGGCGACCCCTAATTTTAAAACAGTGCCCCTTAGTTCTGGACTCACCTACTAGAGGAAACATCCTTTCCACAGCCACCTTGTCAAGACCGTTCAGGATCTTATATACTTCAATCAAGTCTCCCCTCATCTTCTAAACTCCAGTGAAAATAAGCCGAGTCTATCCAATCTTTCCTCATAAGACAACCCGCTCATTTCAGATATCAATCTAGTAAACCTCCTCTGGACCACCTCCAATGCATTTACATCCTTCTTTAAATAAGGAGACCAAAACTGCACATAGTGGGCTGAATTTTACCAGCCCTTTGACGTTGTGGGTCGCTGCAGGTTGGCCCGTAAAATACTTGCAGGAGAGGCTCGCCACAACCCACAATGCCGAGAAGGCCCCGCCGCATATTACCAGCGGTAGCAAGGCCTCGGTGCGGTCACCCCGCTGCCTTCACTTAAATATTACAGTTAGTTAAATAAGCACGCAGATGAACCTATCTGGTCCTGGTGGCCGTCCCACACGGATATAATGGGCACCAGCCGCAACTCACGCGCTTTCTGAGTTCGGAGCTCCAAGGTGAGGCACTGCTGGGGATGGGGAAGGACTGAAATTATCAGGGCAGGGGGTGGGGGAGCGGGAACAACACATCTTATTGGCTGTGGAGATAGTGGGAAGGGGTTGAAGGGAAAATGTTAAGAGGTTAGGGGGAAAAGTTTGGGTTGGGAATAACGTTCCTTTTCATTATACTGCCCCGTAAACAAACATTGAGGGGGGAGCGGTGGTGTGGTGGGAAAGGGCCTACAGTATTTATTTAATTTTTTGGACACAATGCTGCACAATATCACTTTAATTATTAAAACTTTTCCTAAGGGTGGCCGTTCCGCCCCCTCCATTTAAAGGAACCCCCGTGCGTAATATAGCGGGGGCTCAGGGATGGCGCATCCACGCAGGATGCACACTGCCATCAGAGTGTGCCACCACGAACTGCAGCACACTTGTAAAATTCAGCCCCGCATTTGAGATGTAGGCCGGGATTTTACCCTAGGCAGACGGGAGCCAGCCTCCGACTGAAAGGTTTGTGGCGAGCCTGCTTCTACCTCAACTGGGGATCTGACCTGTATTTTGCGGGTCGCCAGGCTTCAGTTGTTCCAAGGTGGGACTTCCACCCGCTTGAGGTAAGAAGTCCCACCTAATGGAGCTGCAGGCCTATCAGCTCCTAGACCCAACAGCGCTACCAGGAGCGATAGCCACTGCTGGGACTACAGCCCAGCTAGAAGTCAAGATGCTGTGGAGCCTGGACGGCAGGTAAGTTTTGGTTGCATCGCCGGGAGTAATCGGTTGGCCCCTGGCGAGGCAAGGGTGGTCGGTTAGGGGACGGGGAGCGTGTTGGGGGTACCAGGGAAATCTGGTAGCTGCCAGATTTCCCAAGGCTTGGGAAACCCAGTCGACCACAGTTAGGGCTGAAAAGCTGAATTACAATGAGGCTGCAAAAGCGCCAAGCTGCCTTCTTGAGCGGGTGTGCCACCCATCCACATTCGCGCCTCAGTTAAAGGCAGAAATTGGTGGGTTGGAGGCAGGTCTGGGTTGGGATTCTGATTTTTAATACTTTAACCCTCCCAACTGACCCAAACCCAACAGCTTCTGTTGTTTAAAACTCCCCGAAAAAGGTTGGAGAACAGATATTTCTAATGAAAAAGCACGTTGCAATTCTATGGTAACTTTGATCACATTTGGACATGTTCAAAAAAAATTAAAACAATGTCGTTTATTCCCTTAAAACTGTACTTTCAAAGGGAGCTTTCAGTACTTCCACTAAAAGATAGAATGATAAACCACCATCTTGGAATATGATTGGATAATGAAATATCTAACTATTACATTATAAACCTATTGTTGAAATATGGAAGATAGGAAGAAGGTTCAGGAGAGTTAGCCTAGCAGCAGTAGATTAAATCAATTACAGTACAAAGACAGGAAGTCACTCATGATGATAGGCAAGTCCAGTATGAAGGTAAATTACTGAAGAAGAAGCATGTGCTCATGTGGAAAAAGGGAGCCAATAGGGGAGAACAAGGGACCTCGGCGAGACTTATTCATGTATAAAGAGGCTGTGACATTTAGTTTTTAACAGTAAAATACTTGATGGAGTGCCTAGTGTAATATCTGTAGGATATCTGACTCTGAGGAGTGTGTGACTACATTTGATTGGACTCTGCATGTGCTACTTCTCTTCATACCGAGCTTAGTATAAGTGAAAGAAGAAAACTCTGGCGTCTAAGACTCACACTTAATTCAACTTCATAATTAACCAATAATTCAACATCGGTAAGCTAGCCTTGACCTGAACTTGTGGCTTTTTAAAAACCAGGACCTTTGATGCTGAACTGAAGTGAAACCTAAACTTACGAGGACTTAATCCGGACAAGCCCCTGGGACAGGAGGTAGACTACTTCCGCCATTGACAATCCACAGCAATAACTACATAGGATAAAGAACACATACACATCTGGGTAGCAATTAAATTGGATAGAGAAGTGAGACAAGTGCAAAGTTGCATATCTTTATGACATACTAGTGGTAAAGAAAATTATTAGACTGATTGCACAGTCCTCAACTCTAATAGTCACCTGGGTAAAGGGAGTTGTTGTAATGAGTAAAATTGTAGAACGGGAAAGTGATCACCTCCACGTGGGAGTGGGATCCAAAAGGGAAAAGGCACTCAGTAGGTCTATGTGATCAATATGATCTGTGTGATCAAGAGGGTCCATGTGACTGAGAAATGGAGAAAGTCTTTGTGACCACCTCGAACAAGGTTGAGAAATTCCTAAGAAATTGGAGAAGATCTGAGTGACCGATCTGATCTCTGTCCTTACCAGTAACAAGGGAAAAACTTACAGAGAGGCTGTGAGTTTCATTCATAAACAGGTGGATAAAGAGATAGTTTGGAATGGTGTAAAATTCTGTTGGAACAAAGTCGGTCAGATGCAGTTGGAGGATTTCAAAAAAGATTGTGCAGGAGGGAGCAGAGTTAATACCAGAAAAGTTAATTAATATCAGGCCTTTCACAGGGTACAAATGATGTAAAAGAGTTTGTAAAAAAAAAACCTAGTTTGGACACTTGAAGTGTAACAAAAGACTTAGGAAAAAGAGAAATAAGTTAAAAGCCCACAGCAAAAGTTAAAATTGGTGTGAGAAAGAAATCAGGGGCCAAATTTGATAGCCCTCGAAACTAGACACGGGATCGTGATGCCAACACTAACTGCACTGTTGATTGGCTGGATGTTTAACAGGGCGCTAGCACCAGTTAAAGCAAGTCTGTACTGTTTAAAGGGGAGGTGCATTGTGGGAGTCCTGTAGGAGCTGAATCTGACCTGGGAAAGACAGAAGAATAGCTGAACGTGGGATAGAGCATGAACCAAGATCTTTCGACATTGCACTGAAGGTCTTGGTGGGGGAGGTGAAAAGGAGAAGAGACATCCTTTTCTCGCAGGGGGCCAGGAGACCCTTCAGCCACACTGTGAAAAGGCAGTGCGAGCAGATAGCCATAGAGGTCAATGCCAGAAGTAAAGCCCCAAGGGCCTGGATGCAGTGCTGCAAGACCTTTAGTGACCTCACATGAGTGGTCAAGGTCAGTGAATGCATCTTCAAATGCAATATCCTACCAACAGTGCCAACAATCTCAGTCACTTATCAATTCACCACACCCAGCAATTCAACTACCAGCAATCTTCATCTATTCAGAATCACACCTGAGATGCATATGCTGCACCTCACCCTCACACACTTAGCCTCGTTGCAAGCCTCATACCCATTTCTCACAGCTTGCACACACTGCCAACTATTCAATCATGACAGCTAAATCAGCCAAACAGATTGCCCAACACTGACTGACACTCCTCCCTCTCTCTTGCAGGACAAGTTGGCACAAAACGGGAGACAACAGGAGCTGGCTGGAGGGGGCAGGTGAGCCTGCATGTCCTGACCACCATGCAAGAGATAGTACTGGCCATTATTGGGATGCCCATTCCCAAGATCATGGTCTAATATTCCTTCTCATATACCATCTCCCCCTCATTTCAGTCTCTTCTGATTTCTTAGCTGCAGATGTTGTTAGCATACATGTCCACCATCTATAAGGCACAAGTAAGAAGTGCAATGGAATACTCTCCACTTTCCTGGATGGGTGCAGCTCCAACAACACTCAAGATGCTCGACACCATCCAGGATAAAGCAGCCCGCTTGATTCGCACCCCATCCACCACTTTCAACATTCACTCCCTCCACCACCGACACACAATGGCAGCGGTGTGTACCATCTACAAGATGCACTGTAACAACTCACCAAGGCTCCTTCAACGGCACCTTCCAAACCCGCGACCTCTACCACCTAGAAAGACAAGGGCAGCAGATACATGGGAACACCACTACCTGCAAGTCCCCCTCCAAGCCACACACCATCTTGATGTGGAACTATATCGCAGCTCCTTCACTGTCGCTGGGTCAAAATCCTGGAATTCCCTTCCTAACAGCATTGTGGATGTACCTACACCCCAAGGACTGTAGTGGTTCAAGAAGGCAGCTCATCACCACCTTCTGAAGGGCAATTAGGGATGGGCAATAAATGCTGGCCTAGCCAGTGACACCCACATCCCATGAATGAATAAAAAAAAGCATGCACCTCTTATTTTCTATCTCTCTCCACACCACAACCTTATACTTGTGCATTCCTCCGTTCACATACCCAAGAAGTACAACCTGGCAAAGCAGTGAAGGAAAAGCAAGTGATGATGAAGACATAGCACTGGCACTTGATTTCGCACTCACAGTCACCTGTTCAGATACTGACACTGTATGTAATTTAAAGGATATCATAGAGGCAAGTTCTTCAGGGAGGGCAGGGAGCAAGAATAGCACAGGTGCCAGCTTGTCAGATGGCAAGGTCGCGCACGGGTTCTGCTGCGGATGACTCAGATGAGCATTTTGATGGGGCTGATGAATACATACAACAAAATTCTTGATGCATTGGGATCCCTGTTAGAAAGCCTGCAATCAATATCAGGGAGTGTGGAGGAGTCTAGCACCAACTTGGCACTGAGGTTTGCAGAGCTTGCAGCACATCCTTTCTAGCATGGAAGAGTGGCCAAATCCATCAACACACTTGTGGACCCAACCAGGTTGCAGTGTCTGATAGCCAATATCTCAGTTTCCTTTGCAGCACAAGCCACATCCACCAGAAGTCTGAGTGCTGCAGTAAAAGCTCAAACTGCCTTTCATTGTATGCTTGCCGCACAATTGTGCCAAGCTTGTGCACTGTAGTCATTAGCCGTATGGTCATCAGATAGCCCTTGATACCCAGTATCCACCTTTTGGTTTGCCGTGGTGGCTCAAATACAGTTGGCGCAGCAGACTGTTGCGGAATGATGGCATCATGACTGCAGCCAGGGTACTTGGCATTGGCCTGCATGATTCTCTGCTATGGATATCACAGCTGTGCTGAAGGACGGCACTATGGAGGACTCGAGCAGTGAGGCAATATGGGCAGAACTCAGAAATAGGAAGGGTGCGGTAACAATATTGGGGCTGTACTACAGGCCTCCCAACAGCGAGCGTGAGATAGAGGTACAAATATGTAAACAGATTATGGAAAGATGTAGGAGCAACAGGGTGGTGGTGATTGGAGATTTTAATTTTCTCAACATTGACTGGGATTCACTTAGTGTTAGAGGTCTAGATGGAGCAGAATTTGTAAGGAGCATCCAGGAGGGTTTTCTACAGCAGTATGTAAATAGTCCAACTCGGGAAGGGGCCATACTGGACCTGGTGTTGGGGAATGAGCCCGGCCAGGTGGTTGAAGTTTCAGTAGGGGACTACTTTGGGAATAGTGATCACAATTCCGTAAGTTTTAGAATACTCATGGACAAAGACGAGAGTGGTCCCAAAGGAAGAGTGCTAAATTGGGGGAAGGCCAACTATACCAAAATTCGGTAGGAGCTGGGGAATGTAGATTGGGAGCGGCTGTTTGAAGGTAAATCCACATTTGATATGTGGGAGGCTTTTAAAGAGAGGTTGATTAGCGTGCAGGAGAGACATGTTCCTGTGAAAATGAGGGATAGAAATGACAAGACTTGGGAACCATGGATGACAGGTGAAATTGTGAGACTAGCTAAGAGGAAAAAGGAAACATACATAAGGTCTAGGAGGCTGAAGAAAGACAAAGCTTTGAAAGAATATCGGGAATGCAGGACCAAACTGAAACGAGGAATTAAGAGGGCTAAAAGGGGTCATGAAATATCTTTAGCAAACAGGGTTAAGGAAAATCCCAAAGCCTTTTATTCATATACAAGGAGCAAGAGGGTAACTAGAGAAAGGATTGGCCCACTCAAGGACAAAGGAGGAAAGTTATGCGTGGAGTCAGAGAAAATGGGTGAGATTCTAAATGAGTACTTTGCATCGGTATTCACCGAGGAGAGGGACATGACGGATCTTGAGGTTAGGGACAGATGTTTGATTACTCTAGGTCAAGTCGGCATAAGGAGGGAGGAAGTGTTGGGTATTCTAGAAGGCATTAAGGTGGACAAGTCCCCAGGTCCGGATGGGATCTATCCCAGTTTACTGAGGGAAGCGAGAGAGGAAATAGCTGGGGCCTTAACAGATATCTTTGCAGCATCCTTAAACACGGGTGAGGTCCCGGAGGACTGGAGAATTGCTAATGTTGTCCCCTTGTTTAAGAAGGGTAGCAGGGAAAATCCAGGTAATTATAGACCGGTGAGCCTGACGTCAGTGGTAGGGAAGCTGCTGGAGAAGATACTGAGGGATAGGATCTATTCCCATCTGGAAGAAAATGGGCTTATCAGTGACAGGCAACATGGTTTTGTGCAGGGAAGGTCATGTCTTACCAACTTAATAGAATTCTTTGAGGAAGTGACAAAGTTGATTGATGAGGGAAGGGCTGTAGATGTCATATACATGGACTTCAGTAAGGCGTTTGATAAGGTTCCCCATGGTAGGCTGATGGAGAAAGTGAAGGCGCATGGGGTTCAAGGTGTACTAGCTAGATGGATAAAGAACTGGCTGGGCAACAGGAGACAGAGAGTAGCAGTGGAAGGGAGTTTCTCAAAATGGAGACGTGTGACCAGTGGTGTTCCACAGGGATCCGTGCTGGGACCACTGTTGTTTGTGATATACATAAATGATTTGGAGGAAAGTATAGGTGGTCTGATTAGCAAGTTTGCAGACGACACTAAGATTGGTGGAGTAGCAGATAGTGAAGGGGACTGTCAGAGAATACAGCAGAATATAAATAGATTGGAGAGTTGGGCAGAGAAATGGCAGATGGAGTTCAATCAGGGCAAATGCGAGGTGATGCATTTTGGAAGATCCAATTCAAGAGTGAATTATACAGTAAATGGAAAAGTCCTGGGGAAAATTGATGTGCAGAGAGATTTGGGTGTTCAGGTCCATTGTTCCCTGAAGGTGGCAACACAGGTCAATAGAGTGGTCAAGAAGGCATACGGCATGCTTTCCTTCATCGGACGGGGTATTGAGTACAAGGGTTGGCAGGTCATGTTACAGTTGTATAAGACTTTGGTTCGGCCACATTTGGAATACTGCGTGCAGTTCTGGTCACCACATTACCAAAAGGATGTAGATGCTTTGGAGAGGGTGCAGAAGAGGTTCACCAGGATGTTGCCTGGTATGAAGGGCGCTAGCTATGAAGAGAGGTTGAGCAGATTAGGATTATTTTCATTAGAAAGACGGAGGTTGAGGGGGGACCTGATTGAGGTGTACAAAATCATGAGAGGTATAGACAGGGTGGATAGCAAGAAGCTTTTTTCCAGAGTGGGGGATTCAATTACTCGGGGTCACGAGTTCAAAGTGAGAGGGGAAAAGTTTAGGGGGGATATGCGTGGAAGGTTCTTCATGCAGAGGGTGGTGGGTGCCTGGAACGCGTTGCCAGCGGAGGTGGTAGACGCGGGCACGATAGCGTCTTTTAAGATGTATCTAGACAGATACATGAATGGGCAGGAAGCAAAGAGATACAGACCCTTAGAAAATAGGCGACATGTTTAGATAGAGGATCTGGATCGGCGCAGGCTTGGAGGGCCGAAGGGCCTGTTCCCATGCTGTAATTTTCTTTGTTCTTTGTTTGTTCTTTGTCACACACCAGCTGGACACTGAGTGAGTAGAATCTCTTTCAGGTGTGGTATAGAGCAGAGTTGACATGTGGCACCCAGAAAACGATGGCCGGGATTTTGTTGAACTCCCGCGTCGGGCTGCGTGGTGGGGAGCTGAAAGATCGCATTGGCAGCAGCCTGCCACGGAGTCCGACACCGGGATTGCTGGGCCCGATCTTCCTGGTGGCGGCGGGGCTCCATGATGGCCCCCCCACCCCCGCCGCTCGGCGACAGGACCCAACTTTAAATATTTAAATAAAGGACAGGAATAAATTAACATCCCTTTCACTGCGAACTTGTTGGCTGTCCGCGATCTTGCATGCGGCAGCTGGCACTCACCCGCTTTCACTTACCTGTCTAGGGAAAGCTGATGTCACCGAGGTGGCGAAGGGGGGGAACTTAGGATTTTTAGTGTTGTGGGGGCGTGGGGTGTTGGGGGGCTGGTGGAGGTCAGCATTTATTTTCGGTGTAGTGGGTACAATGTGATGTCTCACGTTGAATCATCTTTCAAGGCTTTATTAAACTTTCTAGTAGGAGAGGATGTTGTATGATGTGATGCATTAAAGAAGTGTTGGAAAGCTTTGCGAGAGGGATTGGTTGAGGGAAAATGGACAAATGGGCAAATGTTTGAAGCTCAAGATGCAGGGAAATGGGATTGGATTAGTGCATCAACAGCCTCTTCCCATGCTGTGAATCTCTATGGTTCCCTGTTGTAACACATACCCCTTCTAATTTGACAACGAGACACTTGTATTTCAAGTCAACCTGGTGGTTTATATTTTTATTGTAAAAATATTTTCTATTCCTCTTCTTCAGGTCCTACAACGCTGCTGCGATCTTGAGCGCGATGGCTCATTTAACCCCCATCACGTGGCAGGGGTGGCTTCAGTGACGCTGTGCATACATCCATACATAATTTGATGACTCAGACAGTGGACAGGTGTAATTCTTCTAAATTTCTGCTACCTCTTGCACAAGACTATATCCACTTCTGATATTTCTGTCATTCTTAAGGGAATTGTCTCATCCTAAAATCAGGAACATACTCTGCAGTCTTTGAGCAGGGCTGGCAGCCCTTTAAAAATGGTGCCAGTGCCAGCGCAGAGACAGCTGACGCCATTCACGGCGTCACTAAAGCCATCCCCGCCACGTGATTGGGGGTTAAATGAGCCATCGCGCTCAAGATTGCGGCGGCATGACAGCATGCAGCCCGTGCATGCGGGCCACCATTTTTTTCACCTGCTGACCGGTGCGGCAGTGGGCAAACAAGATTCAGCCCGACGTTTAGGCAGTCAATGGCTCCCTGCACCATGGGGATGCCTGTAACCCTAGTGAAGCCACATTCTCAGTCTGCCTGGTAATAGAGAACTAAATGTAACTAGTTCTCAATGAATAGAGAACTTCAGTGACCTCCTTCACGCAAGAGTAGACCGCAACCTGTGAAGTGCTACAAATGCCACCAACGCCAAACGGGAAGGAACAAGGCACATATAAGTTTATTGTCACTATTCCTTCACAGCCAATGGTAATGAGGTCCTTGCCCTGCTCTGAGGTAGCAGTTGTGGCTGTAGTAGGCAGCAGATTTCAGTGAGGTTGACCTTAGTGAAGCACAGACATCATACACAGTGGGCTGGATTTTACGCCGGGCGGCCGGGAGCTGGCCATCGACATAAAAGTCGGTGGCGAACCCACTTCCGTATGACCCGGGGATCCATCCCGCATTTTAAGGGTCTCCGGGCTTTATTTGGTCCAAGGCGGGACTTCCACCCGCTTGAGGGAGGAAGTCCCACCTCATTGAGCTGCCAGCTAATCATCGGGCCGGCAGCTCAGTCCCAGCAGTGCCACCGGGAGTGATGGCCACTGCTGGTACTGCAGCCCAGCTGAGAACATGGAGCCAGGAGTGCAGGTAAGTTTGGTTTGCCTCACCAGGGGGATCGGTCGCACCCCGGCGAGGCAAGAGGTGGTCGTTTGGGGAGAAGGGGGGTGGGGTGTCTTGGATCCTGGGAGTGGTTGGGGAAGAGGGGGCAGCCCTCAATCAGGCACCTCGTGTCCATTTGTCAGGGCCCACCCCCGGGGCACTGAGAGGCCACCAGCTTTCACTGGGCAGCCTTTTACGTCTCCCGGTCGCCCGCTTGCCATGGGTAAAATTCCTGTGGAGGCGGGCAAAGGTCCCGAAGTGGCTGTTAAGTGGCCACTTAAGGGCCTTGGTTGGCCTAGGGCGGCCTGCGTCTCGCACCCCCCCCCCCCGGCCCACGTAAAGTGGGGCGGAGGCGGGAGCGGGTCAGGAAGGCCTCCCGGAGCCTTCCGCTCTATTTTACGCCATACCCCACCCCCCCCCACCGCCACCATCCGGTTCACTGGGGTGGCGTAAAATTCCAGCCAGTGTTCCTCACTCGGGTTAGGTAGGAAAATTGCTCACTGAGCAAACATCCTTGGTGAATATAAGAACATAAGAAATAGGAGCAGGAGTAGGCCATTCAGCCCATCGAGGCCAGTCCACCAATCAATAAGATCATGGCTTCTACTTCAACACCATTTTCCTGCATTATCCCCGTAACCCTTAATTTTTTTAATATATAAAAATCTATCGATCTCAGTCTTGAACGTATTCAGCAATTGAGCCTTCCCAGCCCTCTGGGGTAAAGAATTTCAAAGATTCACTACCCTGTGAGTGAAGAAATTCCTCCTCATCTCAGTCCTAAATGGCCTTCCCTTTATTCTGAGACTGTCTCTCCTGGTTCTGGACTCCCCAGTCAAGGAAACATCCTTCCTGCATCAACCCTGTCGAGCCCTGGAAGAATTTTGTATGTTTGAATGAGATCACCTCTCATTCTTCTAACCCCTCCAGAGAATAAAGGCCCAGTCTATTTAATCTTTCCTTATAGGACAATCCCTCCATCCTAGGAATTAGTTTGGTGAACCTTGCACTCCCTGTATGGCAAATATATCTTTTCTTAGGTAAGGAGACCGGAACGGCACATAATACTCCAGGTGCAGCCCCACTAAGGCTCTATTTATTGCAGTAAGACATCTTTACTCCTATACTCAAATCCTCATGTAATGAAGGCCAGCTACCATTTGCCTTCTTACTTGCTTGGTGTACCTGCTGGTTAGCTTTCAGTGACTCATGAACAAGCTCACCCAAGTCCCTTTGAAATTCAACACTTCCCAGCCTGTCACCATTTATGAAATACTCTGTATTTCTGTTTTTCCTGCCGATGTGGATAAGCTCATATTTTCCACATTTTGTTCCATCTGCCAACTTTTTGCCCACTCGCTGAGCCTCTCCAAATTCCCTCGAAGCGTCTTTGCATCCTACTCACAACACAGACTTTCACCTAGTTTTGTGTCATATGCAAACTTGGAAATATGACATTTAATCTCCACATCCAAATCATTGATATAGATTGTGAACAGCTGGGGCCCAAGCACTGATCCTTATGGTACCCCACTAGTCACAGCCTGCCAATCCGAAAATGACCCATTTATTCCTACTCTCTGTTTCAGTTCGCAATCCATACCAATATATTCTCCCCATTCCCATGTGCTCTAATTTTGTTTACCAACCTCTTGGGCTGAATTTTGTTCAGCTCCCAACATCTGGCTCCATGGCAGGGGGTGGGGGGGAGGGCTGGAAGGTTGCACCGGCAGCGGCCCGCCACAGAGCTCGACGCCGGGATTAGACAGCCCGACCTTACTGGCGGAGGCAAGGCTCCGTGGTGCCCCCCACCCCCGGCCACTCGGTGACAAGACCCAAATTTAAATATTTAAATAAAGGACATGAATAAATTAACAGACATTTCACTGCAATCTTGCCGGCTCTCCGCGATCTTGCATGCGGCGGCCGGCACTCACAAGCCTTCACTTTCCCATCCAGGGATAGCTGGCACCACCAAGGTGGACAAGGGGGAATCTTAGGATTTTTCATTTAGTGGGGGGGGGGGGGTGGAATGGGGGTCAAATTTGCATGTGTAGTATAGGAGAGGGAGGAAGGGGAAAGGTATGACCTCTGCATTTTGTGCTGTTGGCGGGGGGAAAGATCACATATTAAAAGCAAGTGTTTTGTGGAGGGGAATGGAGCAGCCATTTATTACTGTTGTATTGGGGGTTGTGGGGGGTACGGGCTCAAATGTGCAGGTCTGGCAGCCCTTAAAAACTGGTGCCAGTGCCTGTGCAGAGGCAGCTGATGCCACATGATTGGGGGGGGAGACCACAAAATGTATGCAGATGATCCGCTGTGCGCTAGATTGCAGCGGCAGCATGCAGGCCACCAATTTTTCGCCCACCACCAAATAAAATTCAGCCCCTTTTGTGCAACATTATCAAAAGCTTTCTGAAAATCTAAATATACCACATCCACCGGTTCCCCCTTATCTATTCTGCTAGTTATGGCCTCCCACTGACAGTCGTCCTCCACTCCTCCTCTTCCAGCAGCTTGTCCTCCTCTGCATGGCCTGTGTTCATTCTCCAAGTCATGCTGTATTCCAATAAGAATGGCTACTCATGCATCCATGTCTGGGAGAAACTGGCTTGTGCAGAAGCCTGAAATCAGCAAAATATTTCTTAATTACCTGCCATGCCACTCCTTGTAGTTTTTGGCAACTTTAAATAACTGTAGAAAACACCAAACATTTGTAGAATTGAAGCAACAGCCAGAAGAAATCAACTGGCAACTAACCTGAAAGTAGTTGTGGAGTATCTATGACTCTCATAAAACAGCTATTGACCGCTAATTACAGTAATTGTGGTTCTCTTTTGAGTTCTCAATCACAGTGAGTCGTAACTTCCTGTGATACAGCTGAGCAACAACTTGTCAAATGTTGGCTAAACGACTGGTCAGAGAACTCAAAGAATGACCTGCGTAGATCATTCCTCCCACAGGAAAGTGGAAACCTACCCCTTCAAGAAAATTATTTATTTTGATTACTATCGAGCATTCAAACTGGGGAAAGCCCAAACAAAACCTTCATTTGACCCGATCCTGCCATGACAAGACTCCGCATATGAAGACCAGGATGGAGCGAACGACAAAATAAGATCATACAAGAGCCCAGCAGTCTACCAAATCAGGTAACCCTGCATAGGAGGAGATGACTGCAACTCCAATCAGGGTTGCAAAGAGGTTTACCAGCTGGTGAAGTCAAAATGGACATTGAGGAGAAGCACCACTTGACAGCGAATCATAAAGACTATGCTATCCAATAATATTCTGCCGATGCAACATCAGAGTCCCAATCTTTGGGAATGGAAATTATGACAGATACACCAGAGCTCCTGTTGCCAGGTATCATTAGCATAGATTATTATGAGAATTTAATTGTTTGTTGTTATTCTGAATCATTACGAATGTATGTTTACAATAATAAAGCAAAGCGTCAGATGATGTTTCTGGGTTTGTCCCACTGGCCACTAACCATTCACAATAACTCAAAGATGTCGCCAATCATCACAGAGTCAGTGGGTCAAATTCTAGAACTAGCCCTACACATCTTCCCAACACTTGATACTTCTGCTTGGCCTCTGCTATAAACAGTCAGTGGTGTCATTGCTGTTGTTTGATAATTAAAAATCAGTGCGTGCCTGAGTGACAGAGGCCCTCCCACTTCTTCCTGTAAATATTAATTATTATAACTATTATATAAATATAAACTATTACAATGAGATTTCTTATGAGCTCAAACCAATGATTGATCTTCTCCAGCTGTGAGGGGAACTGCTGAATACAAACAGTACGTGCCTCTCGCTCCTCAATCTCTTCTCCTTTGACTCATATATGTGACTGTTTATTCATACATATTTGTTTCCTGCAGGGGGAAAGAGTGGGGTAGGGTGGGGTGAGATTTTCTCGTACTTAATTTTCATGAAAACAATCTTGCCTTTTCCGTTCCATGTGTCAGACCACTGGGGGAGGGTGCCTGGTCTGGAGCAGACTGCAGGGATGGCCAGGTAATGGGAGCAGGGTCGCCGGCAGCTTCTTTATAAATCGCAAGTAAGCAGCAGGGCTGTCCATCACTTTCACTGCTAATTCAGTGCTGCAGTGCAGGGAGTTGGACTTGCAATGGGAATGGGCCATAGACTCCTCACCAGCAGCATTTGAGTTTTGCCCTGAGTGTTCAGGAGTCTAAGAATGCTTTTACATATGATGTCACCACGCAACCGCCTGTACATGATGACATCACTGCATGCATGCGCAGATGGGTTTTTGAACTGGGACTGCAAAGAGGGACATTGATTCTTTTTGCAGCGGCGACAGGGAGAGCGAGGTGGCAGCTGGGTAAGTAAGTGCTATATATCTGGGCAGCGGCTGAACCCGAGACACTACACCTGTAGTGTCTCCCACCCGCCCTCCTCCTCGAACCAAAAAAAAAGGACTCGGTGGTGTGCAGATAAGGTAAGGCTTTTTCTATTTATTTTTTTTTCGTGTGATTGGTGAAAACTTTTCGTTCCTTTTTCGTTTATCTAAGTTAAGACTAACTTAAGCTTAAGATTGAAAATGGCAGGAGATCTCAGACCCGTGTTATGCTCCTCTTGCTCAATATGGGAGCTCAGGGACACGGCTGATGTCCCTGACTCCTTCACGTGCTGGAAGTGTGTCCAGCTGCAGCTCTTGTTAGACCGCATGACGGCTCTGGAGCTGCGGATGGACTCACTTTGGAGCATCCGCGATGCTGAGGAGGTCGTGGATAGCACGTTTAGCGAATTGGTCACACCGCAGATTAGGATTGCTGAGGGTGAAAGGGAATGGGTGACCAAAAGGCAGGGAAAGAGCAGGAAGGCAGCGCAGGTGTCCCCTGCGGTCATCTCCCTCCAAAACAGGTATACCGTTTTGGATACTGTTGAGGGAGATGGCTCACCAGGGGAAGGCAGCAGTAGCCAGGTTCATGGCACCGTGGCTGGCTCTGCTGTTCGGAAGGGCGGGAAAAAGAGTGGAAGGGCTATAGTCATAGGGGATTCGATTGTAAGGGGAGTAGATAGGCGGTTCTGTGGTCGAAAACGAGACTTCCCGAATGGTATGTTGCCTCCCAGGTGCACGGGTCAGGGATGTCTCAGATCGGCTGCAGAACATTCTGAAAGGGGAGGGTGAACAGCCAGTTGTCGTTGTGCACATAGGCACCAATGATATAGGTAAAAAACGGGATGAGGTCCTACAAGCAGAATTTAGGGAGTTAGGAGCCAAGTTAAAAAGTAGGACCTCAGAGGTAGTAATCTCAGGATTGCTACCAGTGCCACGTGATAGTCAGAGTAGAAATGAAAGAATAGTCAGGATGAATGCGTGGCTTGAGAGATGGTGCAGAAGGGAGGGGTTCAGATTTTTGGGACATTGGGACCGGTTCTGGGGGAGGTGGGACTATTACAAATTGGACGGTCTACACCTGGGCCGGACTGGAACCAATGTCCTTGGGGGTGCTTTTGTTAACGCTGTTGGGGAGGGTTTAAACTAATGTGGCAGGGGGATGGGAATCAAATGAGGTCAGTGGACAGTAAGCAGGTAGTAACTAAAGCCTGTAAGGAACTAGATAATGAAGTCAGCGTGACTAAGGGAAAGAGTAGACAGGGAGCAGATGATGAACGCAAAGGGACTGGTGGTCTGAGGTGCATTTGTTTTAATGCAAGAAGTGTAGTAGGTAAGGCAGATGAACTTAGGGCCTGGATTAGTACCTGGGAGTATGATGTTATTGCTATTACTGAGACTTGGTTGAGGGAAGGGCATGATTGGCAACTAAATATCCCAGGATAGCGATGCTTCAGGCGGGATAGAGAGGGAGGTAAAAGGGGTGGAGGAGTTGCATTACTGGTCAAAGAGGATATCACAGCTGTGCTGAAGGATGGCACTATGGAGGACTCGAGCAGTGAGGCAATATGGGCAGAACTCAGAAATAGGAAGGGTGCGGTAACAATGTTGGGGCTGTACTACAGGCCTCCCAACAGCGAGCGTGAGATAGAGGTACAAATATGTAAACAGATTATGGAAAGATGTAGGAGCAACAGAGTGGTGGTGATAGGAGATTTTAATTTTCCCAACATTGACTGGATTCACTTAGTGTTAGAGGTCTAGATGGAGCAGAATTTGTAAGGTGCATCCAGGAGGGTTTTCTAGAACAGTATGTAAATAGTCCAACTCGGGAAGGGGCCATACTGGACCTGGTGTTGGGGAATGAGCCCGGCCAGGTTGTTGAAGTTTCAGTAGGGGACTACTTTGGGAATAGTGATCACAATTCCGTAAGTTTTAGAATACTCATGGACAAAGACGAGAGTGGTCCCAAAGGAAGAGTGCTAAATTGGGGGAAGGCCAACTATACCAAAATTCGGCAGGAGCTGGGGAATGTAAATTGGGAGCAGCTGTTTGAAGGTAAATCCACATTTGATATGTGGGAGGCTTTTGAAGAGAGGTTGATTAGCGTGCAGGAGAGACATGTTCCTGTGAAAATGAGGGATAGAAATGGCAAGATTAGGGAACCATGGATGACAGGTGAAATTGTGAGACTAGCTAAGAGGAAAAAGGAAGGATACATAAGGTCTAGGAGGCTGAAGAAAGACGAAGCTTTGAAAGAATATCGGGAATGTAGGACCAATCTGAAACGAGGAATTAAGAGGGCTAAAAGGGGTCATGAAATATCTTTAGCAAACAGGGATAAGGAAAATCCCAAAGCCTTTTATTCATATATAAGGAGCAAGAGGGTAACTAGAGAAAGGATTGGCCCACTGAAGGACAAAGGAGGAAAGTTATGCATGGAGTCAGAGAAAATGGGTGAGATTCTAAACGAGTACTTTGCATCGGTATTCACCGAGGAGAGGGACATGACGGATGTTGAGGTTAGGGACAGATGTTTGATTACTCTAGGTCAAGTCGGCATAAGGAGGGAGGAAGTGTTGGGTATTCTAAAAGGCATTAAGGTGGACAAGTCCCCAGGTCCGGATGGGATCTATCCCAAGTTACTGAGGGAAGCGAGAGAGGAAATAGCTGGGGCCTTAACAGATATCTTTGCAGCATCCTTAAACACGGGTGAGGTCCCGGAGGACTGGAGAATTGCTAATGTTGTCCCCTTGTTTAAGAAGGGTAGCAGGGAAAATCCAGGTAATTATAGACCGGTGAGCCTGACGTCAGTGGTAGGGAAGCTGCTGGAGAAGATACTGAGGGATAGGATCTATTCTCATATGGAAGAAAATGGGCTTATCAGTGATAGGCAACATGGTTTTGTGCAGGGAAGGTCATGTCTTACCAACTTAATAGAATTCTTTGAGGAAGTGACAAAGTTGATTGATGAGGGAAGGGCTGTAGATGTCATATACATGGACTTCAGTGAGGCGTTTGATAAGGTTCCCCATGGTAGGCTGATGGAGAAAGTGAAGTCGCATGGGGTCCAGGGTGTACTAGCTAGATGGATAAAGAACTGGCTGGGCAACAGGAGACAGAGAGTAGCAGTGGAAGGGAGTTTCTCAAAATGGAGACGTGTGACCAGTGGTGTTCCACAGGGATCCGTGCTGGGACCACTGTTGTTTGTGATCTCCATAAATGATTTGGAGGAAAGTATAGGTGGTCTGATTAGCAAGTTTGCAGACGACACTAAGATTGGTGGAGTAGCAGATAGTGAAGGGGACTGTCAGAGAATACAGCAGAATATAAATAGATTGGAGAGCTGGGCAGAGAAATGGCAGATGGAGTTCAATCAGGGCAAATGCGAGGTGATGCATTTTGGAAGATCCAATTCAAGAGTGAATTATACAGTAAATGGAAAAGTCCTGGGGAAAATTGATGTGCAGAGAGATTTGGGTTTTCAGGTCCATTGTTCAAGTCCAAAAAGACTTTGGTTCGGCCACATTTGGAACACTGCGTGCAGTTCTGGTCGCCACATTACCAAAAGGATGTAGATGCTTTGGAGAGGGTGCAGAGGAGGTTCACCAGGATGTTGCCTGGTATGGAGGGCGCTAGCTATGAAGAGAGGTTGAGCAGATTAGGATTATTTTCATTAGAAAGACGGAGGTTGAGGGGGGGCCTGATTGAGGTGTACAAAATCATGAGAGGTATAGACAGGGTGGATAGCAAGAAGCTTTTTTCCAGAGTGGGGGATTCAATTACTAGGGGTCACGAGTTCAAAGTGAGAGGGGAAAAGTTTAGGGGGGATATGCGTGGAAAGTTCTTCACGCAGAGGGTGGTGGGTGCCTGGAACGCGTTGCCAGCGGAGGTGGTAGACGCGGGCACGATAGCGTCTTTTAAGATGTATCTAGACAGATACATGAATGGGCAGGAAGCAAAGAGATACAGACCCTTAGAATTTAGGTGACATGTTTCGATAGAGGATCTGGATCGGCGCAGGCTTGGAGGGCCGAAGGGCCTGTTCCTGTGCTGTAATTTTCTTTGTTCTTTGTATGTGGCTTTAGGGCGCAATGAAGACTTTCAATCAGCATCAGGAGTTACAGTGTTTAGGTTTTTGGTTTTGTACTAATTTGGAATAATTCACAAGTGGTTGATTAAATTATGCAAATTATGTGAATATTCCCTAGGTACACAATTTAGGATTATCAGGAAAAATTTCTCATTTTCAGAATTCATAACCCATTGAAGAAATCAACATTTTAAGGTCCATGTGAGTGAATGATTGTTGAATGTTAAATGTTTAAATACATCTTGTTATCGTTGTTGTTTTCAATTTAAGATTGTACCCCCAGGAATTGGAGAATGAGGGAAAAAAGGGAAAATTGCTTTCAACATTTTAAATCAAAGAAGTGCGGTGTGGATTTACTTTGACGAAGTGTAAAATATACAAAAGAGTTTTCAAGAAAAAACAGCTTCTGCAAACTATTATTGTGTGATTAACTTCAGCCCACCCTCTATGGTTTTACAAGCAAAAAGTAATTAACTTCTGGTTGCCAAATTGCATTGCTGGAGTTAATTACTTGAGGTACTATATTTTTAAAGAAGTTGCCCTCACACCTTTAGAGATTCCAGCACCTCAATCTGCTTTTAAGTGCGACTATCAAGGACTTTTCTAAACCAGAACACCTGCTGCATTACATAGATGATTTGTTGCTGGCTCCTAAAACAAAGGAGGAACATCTCCTGTTAGATGAGCTGCTACTTGTTTAAGGGGGGCAGTGGGGGGGAGGAGTGGGAAGTGGTTCTGGGAGGCTATCTGGGAAGGTCCGTATGAAATCATGGATAAATTGAGAGAAACCAATATGAAATTGGCCATTCAAAAACAGGCAAAGAAAATTCAACACATATGGTATCATGTGGATCATTGTAAAAAGAGGGGTCCAGGTTCTGAATAAAGAATGGATATCACATTTGATCTTGGGTTCACAGGTAAAGGATGGCCATGAATGTGGAGATGACATGTGGAAGGAGAAAAGGAAAGGATTGGGATGTGATGAGGAGGAGGAGCAAATGGTATGATCTTCCTTGCAAATATAAAAATAGTATTGAAACAAAAGAATGATACAACAGAACAAGAAAAGAAGAAAACCACTTGTCCAGTCCAACTAAATAACTCCAGTGGCAATGGACTGGAAGTAATGGACGCAGGAATTGCATAATATAATGGTGTGCACTTTTAAATTGTACCTGTTGTGTTCATATGAGCATGAATATGTCAACAGAATTATGTCAAGGGGGTTATTCACAATTAATAGACAAAATGATAGGAGAATTGGTAAAAAGGTTGCTAGTGAAAAATCAGAAACAGAAGCTGAGGCTGAGAAAGATGAGCCTGAGGGGTCTAAATCACAAAGGAAATGAGGTTTGACAGAACGGCGAGAAATAGGAGCCATGTCAGGGTTGTCAGGAGCAAATAGGATAGTCCTAGATGAAGTCCCGCCTTCACATTGAGGATACACTCCATCGTGTTGTGTGGCACTACCAACGTGCTAACTGGGATAGATTTCGAACAGATCTAGCAACTCAAAACTGGACACCCATGAGGCGCTGCCATCAGCAGCAGCAGAATTGTATTCAACCACAATCTGTAACCTCATAGCCTAGCATATCCCCAACTCTACCATTACCATCAAGATGGGGGACCAACCCTGGTTCAATGAAGAGTGCAGGAGTGCATGCCAGGAGCAGCACTGGGCACACCTAAAAATGAGGTGTCAACCTGGTGAAGCTACAGCACAAGACTACTTGCATGCCAAACAGTAGAAGCAGCATGCAATAGACAGGGCTAGGCGATTGATCCCTCAACCAACTGATCAGATCTAAGCTCTGCAGATCTGCCACATCCAGTCATGAATGGTGGTGGACAATTAAACAACTGACAGGAGGAGGAGGCTCCACAAACATCCCCATCCTCAATGATGGAGGACCCCAGCACATCAGTGCAAAAGTCAAGGCTGAAGCATTTGCACCCATCTTCAGCCAGAAGTACCGAGTGAATGATCCATATTGTCCTCCTCCTGAGGTCCCCAGCATCACAGATGCTGGTCTTCAGCCAATCCGATTCACTCCACGTGATATCAAGAAACGGCTGAAGGCACTGGATACTGCAAAGGCTATGGGCCCTGACAATATTCCAGCAATAGTACTTAAGACTTGTGCTCCAGAACTAGCTGCGCCACTGACCAAGCTGTTACAGTACAGCTACAATACTGGCATCTACCCGACAATGTGGAAAATTGCCCAGGTATGTTCTGTGCACAAAAAACAGGACAAATCAGACCCGGCCAATTACCGCTTTATCAGTCTACTCCCGATCATCAGCAAAGTGGTCGTTGACAGTGCTGTCAAGTGGCAGTTGCTCAGCAATAACCTGCTCACTGACGCTCAGTTTGTGTTCTGCCAGGGCCACTCAGCCCCTGACCGCATCACAGCCTTGGTCCAAACATGGACAAAAGAGCTGAACTCAAGAGGTGCGGTGACAGTGGCTGCCCTTGACATCAGGGCAACATTTGACTGAGTATGGCATCAAGGAGCCCGAACAAAACTGGAGTCAATGGGAATCAGGGGGAAAAATTCTCCACTGGTTGGAATCATACCTAGCACAAAGGAAGATGGTTGTGGTTGTTGGAAGTCAATCTCAGGATATTACTGCAGGTGTTCCTCAGGATAGTGTTCTAAACCCAATCATTTTCAGCTGCTTCATCAATGACCTTCCCTTCATCATAAGGTCAGAAGTGGGGATGTTCGCTGATGATTGCACAATGTTTAGCACCATTCGTGAATCCTCAGATACTGAAGCAGCCCATGTCCAGATGCAGCAAGACCTGGACAATATCCAGGCTTGGGATAATAAGTGGCAAGTAACATTCGTGTCACACAAGGGCCAGGCAATAACCATCTCAAACATGAGAGAATCTATCCATCTCCCCTTGATGTTCAGTGGCATTATGATCGCTGAATCCCCAACTCTCAACATCCTGAGGATCACCACTGAAAGAAACTGAACTGGACCACCAACATAAATATTGTGGCTACAAGAGCAGGTCAGAGGATGGGAATTCTGTGGTGAGTAACTCACCTGCTGACTCCCCAAAGCCTGTCCACCATCTACAAGGCACAAGTCAGGAGTGTGATGGAATACTCTCCACTTGCCTGGATGAGTGCAGCTCCAACAACACTCAAGAAGCTCGACACCATCCAGCACAAAGCAGCCCACTTGATTGGCACCCCATCCACCACCTTCAACATTCACTCCCTCCACCACCGACGCACAATGGCAGCAGTGTGTACCATCTTCAAGATGCACTGCAGCAACTCACCAAGGCCCCTTCAACAGCACCTGCCAAACCCACGACCTCTACCACCTAGAAGGACAAGGACAGCAGATGCATGGGAATGCCACCACCTGCAAGTTCCCCTCCAAACCACACACCATCCTGACATGGAACTATATCGCCATTCCTTCTCTGTCTCTGGGTCAAAATCCTGGAACTCCCTTCCTAATAGCACTGTTGGTGTACCAACACCCCAAGGACTGCAGCGGTTCAAGAAGGCAGCTCGCCACCGTCTTTTCAAGGGCAATAAATGCTGGCATAGCCAGCGATACCTACCTCCCATGTACAAATAAAAAAAAGAGGATAGATACAGAAAACAAGTGGAAGCTTGATGAGGTAATGAAGCGGCAACTAAAAGGATTGTTGGAAAAAATGAGCCAACAACAGGTTGACAACCTGAGGGAGTATCAGAACATGCTGTTGTCCACTTAGGAGTTCGTAAAGAATCTTGGAAGGATTCAAGATATGACAAATGAAATAATATGGGTGAATAATGAGGTCAGCCAGAACCAAAATCTTACTGGAGGCATCATGTGTAGCTCGTATGCAGCGTTTGCAATTAATATAATCCAAAAAGGTATAGACAATATAGAAAATAACCCTATTCCCTCCTTTGTCCATGAAGAGTAATTAAAGAAACAATTCGTGGGAATGCAGACACTGATTACAATATGACGCGCCAAATGGGAGGAGCAATCTTGGCCCCACAGGATGAAGATGAGGGGAAGAACCTCATCCCAGACGTATTGACATTACCCTTGCTAACAAAAAAGTCAGCCTTGGAAAGTATACCATGTAGAGTGTATCAGAATTATTGAAGACAATGTAAAGAACACTCATGTCATCTGATAAAGAAAAGTGGAACTTGGGTATGATCGGACTTGGAGTGCTGCACCCGAAAAGAGACCATTGGGTGTATAGGTGCAATTTGGTATAGCAACATGTCACTGAAGCCTGTGGGTTCACAATTGATAAGGAATCCAGCAACTGTGAGCTGAGCCTGGACTCTGGGAGGATTGCTTATAAAGGAAAGGGAAAGTCCTATGTGACCACCACAACGCCTTCATGACTGCTGGGTCAACGGGAAGCCCCATATGAAAACACCAATTCATCGTATCCCCAACTGAAAAACACCCAAAATCGGTGATAAAACACAGGTGCTGGTGCACCATCATAATGTAACCCAACCCCAACTCTTGAAGAATGAGATGATCCAAGCAATCCCACATATCGGACATTCTATATCCTCAGTCTGACATCCATAATCCATAGAACAAGAACCTCACAAAAATATATCATGCACATGGTACAAGATAATAAACAGATAGAGCAAACAATTAAGGAATTTGGAAATCATCCCTGAGCTAGACTGGCCCAAATGGGACTAGAAGTTACTCAATTGGCATATTAGCTGTTGCACTGATCATGATGTGCCTGCTGTGCAAGAGCATCAAGAATTAAAAGCCTTGAGAAATGAGGATCAGACTAGCTAAGGCAATTCAAAAGAGTAACAAAGATGGGGTGGGAAACAAAAAGAAAGGATAGATTTAATTGCTGATTAATTCAACATACAAAAAGAACAAAAAAGGACTATTGAAACATGGAAGATAGGAAGAAGGTGCGAAAGAGTTACCTTAGCAATAGCAGATTAAATTAATTGTGGTACAAAGACAGGAATTCATTCATGATGAAAGGCAAGCCTAGGCATGAAGCAAAATTACTGAAGGGGAAGCACCATATGTGGTCATGTGGCAAAAGAGAGCCAATAGGGGAGAACAAGGGACTTGGATGGAACTCATTAATGTGTAAATAGGCTGTGATGCTTAAACTTTAGTCGAATAATATCTGAAGAAGTGTGTGGTGCAATACCTGAAGGGTAGGCAAACTGAAGAGTGCATGAATACGCTTGATTGTACTCTGCTTGTGTAACATCTCTTCACATCAAGCTTAATGAAGAAAACTTTGGCGTCCAACTCACACTTAATTCAACTTCGTAATTATCAAATAATAACTCAACACTCATTTACTTGTGCCTTTGCTAATAATTTTTGGCTATCTACTGCACAACCATATAAAATATGTCTCAATATTATATACATATTCTTTTCCAACTAGTATTGTAATTGAGTTTCTTTCTGCACATTTCTTCAACCTCTCAAATATTATTGAGAACTTCTTATCAACTAATGGATAAAATGATATCACGAATGTCTAAATGCAATAGAATTTAACATCCTACTTTCGAGTCAGATAAAGTTTAAGAATTTTAGTCTAAATATCCCAAATATATTTTGAAAAAGGTATATTGGTTGGGTTTACAACAATCCATCAGTATGGTACATTGATAGATTAAGTGAGTGGGCATAACTGTGGCAGATGAGGTTCAATATGGAGAAGAGTGAAGCCATCCACTTTGAATCTAAGAAAGACCATTTTCTAAATGATGAAAAGCTTGGAACTGTGGAGGAGTGGAGAGGTTTAGAGATCCAAGTACAGAAATCTCGAAAAGCTAGTGGGTAGGTACAAAAATAATTAAAAAGACTAATGGAATTGTAGCCTCTATCTCAAGAAGACTGAAATACAAAGGGTGGAAGTTAAGCTACAATTGGGTAAAGCTCAGGTTGGACTACATCTGGAATACTGTGTTCGGTTCTGGGCACCACACTTCAGGAAGGATATATTAGCCTTGGAGGGGGTGCACTGCATATTCACTAGAATGATACTGAGGCTTAAAGGGTTAAATTATGAGGACAGGTTGCATTGCATTCACTTGAATAGAAAAGTTTGAAGGGTGATCTCATTGAGGTGTTAACTTGATAGAATTTATTTGAAAGAATTTGATAGGATAAGTCGAGCGAAACTATTTTCTCTGATGAGACAGTCCAGAACCATGGGGCATAACTCTAAAATTAGAGCCAAGTCATTCAGAGATGATTTCAGGAAACATTTCTTTACACAAAGGGTTGTGGTAATCTGGAACAGTTGCCCCCAGAAAGGTGTTGAGACTAGGTCAATTGAAAATTTTAAAACTGAGTTTGATAGATTTCTGTTAATTAGGATTATTAAGGAATATGGAATCAAGACAGGTAAATGTCATTAAGATACAAACAGTCATGATCTAATTGAATGATGGAACAGGCTCGAAGGGCCTTCTCCTGTTCCTATGTTCAAGACAACATTTTGCTAGCTTACAAATTTACTGAATTCAATTTCACAATTTGCTCTGGTGGGATATGAACTTACAATTGCCAAATAATTAATGCAGTACCATAAGCTTTACATGACCATACCCATAATCATCTCAACCCAGTTGCTCGTGGGGTTAGAACAAAACTGCTTTAACTAGACAAACAAATTAGCAATCTCAATCAGAAAGATCACAGGATGTTTGGTGTGGGAAATAGAAATGGGTAACTACACTGGTGCAATTAGGACAATACTTCTGAGTTTGAGGCTTAGGCAGAGTTTTAGGAGTTTTACTCTATGACTAACATGCTGCAGCTGAGCTGGGAGTGCTTGATGCTGACACTGCATATATGAAATAGAAGTGTTCCATTCCCCAGCATTAAAGTCCCACGCATTGATAAACATAAAATTCACTAAAATGTTTTAAAAAGAGATTAGCAGATCTCCCATGGCATTGCTTACAGTGAATCACAGAGTATTTTATATTACAGTTATATATCAATAGGGATGTTTATGGTATGTAGGCGATAACATCAAAGCCATTAATTTAGAGTGATTGAATAAATCAGATCTCATTTGTACTAAATGATATTCTGGGAATTTTCTGGTGATTTAGGCATCAAATTCCACAACTCTGCTCATCATTCAGTGAAAATTGTAAGTGGCTACCCGATATATGCCTTTACTTACAGATTTAATTCTATTCCCTTATCAGTGTTAATGCCGAGAATAAACCCCAAAATACTTCGCAAAATGTACGAGTTGAGAATTAGATATAGAGGGCTGAATTTACTTAGCCTTTCCATTGCAATTCTGGTGGAAGGGCATAAAATAGGCTGGGACCAGGATATACAAGGACCTTGTATATCCTGGTCCCAGCCAGGGGAATTTCCAGAAGACATTTTAAGTGGTAGAGCTTCCACCTATTCCTTACAAGTCGAGTGATGTAAAGAGGGTGGTGCCATGGGGGTGGGGGGTGGAACGTAAGGCCAGAATGCCTCAACCAGGTGGGGAAGGGTTCCGAGCAGCTAAGTATTATAGACCTCAGAAGAAAAGTTTTTTTTTTAGGTATGAGGTTTACCTTCCCTGAGGGCAATTCTCGGCTTTGGTATCACTGGCAATGGGTTCTAGTAGTACTGGGGAATTGTCCCGGTCTTTGACAAAACTAGGCTACAGGTCCCAGAATTTGGCAGCACTGCAGTGGGCTGTTGGGGGTTGGCAGCATGGGGAAGGAATCTTTGGTCTTGCATCTTTGTGGAGAGAGAACTTGGGATTTGGCAGAGCTCTGGAGGGGATCCCTCGGGTTTCGCAAAACTGGAGGATAGAATATGTGGTTTGGTTCACTGGTGAATTCCTGGTGATTGTCAACAGTGAGGGGAGATTCAGGGAAGGGATTGGGGTGACCCTGGTGATGCTTTGTGTTTGGTTCCTGGAAGTCTATCTCTGTCTGTCTGTCTGTCTGTCTCTGGGCTGAATTTTACCAGCCGGGTGGATGACCCAACATCGGGGTGATATTCGAGTCAGCAACACACGTGGGCGGGTGGTGAGACTTCCTCACCAATTTTACGAGTAAGAGCCAATTAAGGGCTGACAGGCGGGGAAGCTGGCCAAATAAAGGTGGCAAGCAGGTCAAGGTGCCGACAGATTGCTATTAAGTGCCATTTTTAAAGGCAAATCCAGAGCATTAATTCAGGCAGGAAGCAGATACAGGCTACGAAGGAAAGGGTTTCGATCAATGCATGCTGTGGAGGAATGGCTTCATCATGAGGAAAGGTCACTCCGGCATTTAGTGATGCCTCCCTGAAGGTGCTACTGCAGGCTGTGAGGCAAAGGGGTGATGTCCTGTTTCCTGCAGACAGGAGGAGGATGCCAGGAAGCCTAACAAAGAAGGCAGAGGTGGCAGAAGAAGTCAATAGCCGAGGAGTGGTTGCAAGAACGTAGATCCAGTGTTGGAAGAGATTTAACGGCCTCGTGCGGTCTGGAACAGTGGGTGAGTGGCATTTAGAATGGTAAACTGGAAGCCCAGCATGAATTAAAAGGCACCCATGAAATGTGAGGCCCATGGTAGACCCATGCATGGGGCAACATCAGGCACCAACATCCACATTAAGGTGCCCAGATCACATGCACGTGTACCCCATGGTCAGTGATGCGTGAATGGTGCATTTAGATGGCTGAATGGCCACGTCACAATGCCATCCCAAGGCTGCGATGCTGCACATTTACAGTGCCTCAGAGTGACCAGTACAGATGGGCCATGAGACAGGAGTGACACTGCCTATGTCTGTGCTTGCATTCAGAACACCGTGGAACATCAACACATGAGAGGTGGAGTGCCATTCATCACCATGGTGATGCCAATGGAGGAGGCCATGGATATTGGATGGGGTTTGGCAGAGCAGCCTGTCGCTGATTTGAGGTGTGTGTGGAAGCAATGAAGAGTGAGTAAAGCAATGGTTATGTCCATCATTCCCTAGACCCTATGTAAAATGTGGAACCTGTTTGGGCCTTTAACCCCACTGGAAGCTCCTGACCAAGGGGAGGCACTAGGGGTTGATTGAAGGAGCTGTTTCACTTAAATCAGTCTCTCCAGCAGATACAGCAGCAGATGAGGAAGAGACGAGGGCTACTGGTCCACTGGAATGCTGAGAGGATCCAGCGCCATCTCAGGACACTGCATTGATTCATTCCAGCGCACTCTCCACCAGCGCAGATACACTCATGTCGGTGGGCTTTGGTGCGAGTGTTGAACAAGTGGCACAATCTGGTGAGCACTGCACAGATGTGCAGAAGGAGGTAACAAAGGCAGTGACAGCTGCAGCCACTTCCCCTCGAATGGCCTGTTCCTGTGATGTACTGTTCTTTTTCTTGACAAATACATGAATAGGATGGGAATAGAGGGATACAGACCCCAGAAGTGCAGAAGGTTTTAGTTCAGACAGGCATCAAGATTGGCGCAGGCTTGGAGGACCAAATGGCCATTCCTGTGCTGTACTGCTCTTTGTTCTTTGTTTTTTGAGTAAGGAGAGGCCTGGCGATGCTCAGATTCATGCAGATGGTGAGCCTCAGTTGTCATCATCAAAGCGGCAGCTTCAGTAACAGCATCAAATGTGTGAACATCTGTCAAGTTTCCAGGAGCAGTGCAGTCCTATGTGCAAACAAAGGAGTCAATCCATGCCATGAGTGGTGCCATTTTTCTGGCATTTGAGCGCATGGTGTCCTCCAATGAGAGAGTGACAACCCTCATGGAGTATAGCACCAACCTACATAGCATGGTCTCATCCATGATATGTATGCAGCAAAGGGTGGGTGAGATCAGCCAGCCAGGCATCTCCCCATTTCCAGGAGGTGGCACACTGCAAGCAACCACAGGAGTGCATGTGGGGACTGATAGGGCTGAGAAGGGGCAGGTTGAAGGTAATGGGGAATCCTCTCAATGTGCTTCAATCGCTGAAGGCAGATCCTTGGCCCTTTTGACAGTGACACCAAGCTGCATGCTGGTCTGATGACTGAGGCGGCCCCTGCAAAGATACAGGTGGCCCCAAATGTGCCAGGTCCCAGTAGGGCTCAGGCACCCAGAGGATGGAAGCTGTGGCCGTCTCATGCACTGGAGCGAGAAAGACAGCAGGCTGCCCCCAAATCAACTCCAGGCACAGGGAGAGCATCTTAAAGAAGTAACAATAAGCAAGCATGTACAGCATGGATTCTCACTTGGGGTTTCACTGGGTGACAATTATTTGTTCCATACAGAAGACTATAATGTGTAATACATTGCATCATAAGACCTTTAACTCTCGTAATGACTTCTCTATTTATTTTTGTGCACCAGTTGGCAGTGACCAGATGTGGAATCAAATGTATCGACTGTCTGTAAAGGTAAGCACTTTTTTTTATTTGCTCATGGAATGTGGGCATCGCTGGCTAGGGCAGCATTTATTGTCCATCCCTAATTGCCCTTCAGAAGGTGGGGGTGGTGAGCTGCCTTCTTGAACTGTTGCAGTCTTGGGGTGCAAGTACACCAATAGTGCTGTTCGGAAAGGAGTTCCAGCATTTTGACCCAGCGACCATAAAGGAACAGCAATATAGTTCCAAGTCAGGATGGTGTGTGGCTTGGAGGGGAACTTGCAGGTGGTAGTGTTCCCATGCATCTGCTGCCCTTGTCCTTCTAGGTGGTAGAGGTCATGGGTTTGCTTCTAAGGAGCCTTGGTGAGTTGCTGCAGTGCATCTTGAAGATGGTACACACTGCTGCCATTGTGCATTTGTGGTGAAGGGAGTGAATGTTGAAGGTGGTGGAAAGTGGGCTGTTTTGGCCTGGACCATGTCGAGCTTCTTGAGTGTTGTTGGAGCTACACTCATCCAGGCAAGTGGAGAGTATTCCATCACACTCCGGACTTGTGCCTTGTAGATGGTGGCCAGGCATTGGGGAGTCAGGAGGTGAGTTACCCACCACAGAATTCCCAGCCTCTGACCTGCTGTTGTAGGCACAATATTTATGTGGATGGTCCAGTTCAGTTTCTGGTCAATGGTAACTCCCAGGATGTTGATCATAGGGCATTCAGCAATGGTAATGTCATTGAACATCAAGGAGAGCTGGTTAGATTCTCTCTTGTTGGAGAGGGCCATTGCCTGGCACTTGTGTGATGTAAATGTTACTTGCCATTTATCAGCCCAAGCTTGGATGTTGTCCAGGTCTTGCTGCATCTGAACATGGACTGCTTCAGTATCTGAGGAGTCACAAATGATACTGAACATTGTGCAATCATCAGCAAACATCCCCACTTCTGACATTATGATGGAGGGAAGGTCATTTAAGTAGCTGAAGATGGTTGGGCCTAGGACACTACCCTGAGGAATTCCTGCAGTAATGTCCTGGGTCTGAGATGATTGACCTCCAACAACCACAACCATCTTCCTTTGTGTTAGGTATGACTCCAACCAATGGAGATTCTTCCCCCTGAATGCAATTGACTCCAGTTTTGTTAGAGCTCCTTGATGCCATTCTCGGTCAAATGCTGCCTTGATGTCAAAGGCAGTCACTCTCACCTCACCTCTTGAGTTCAGCTCTTTTATCCATGTTTGGACCAAGACTGTCATGAACTCAAGAGCTAATGGCCCTGGTGGAACCCAAACTAGCGTCAGTGAGCAGGTTATTGCTGAGTAAGTGCTGTTTAATAGCACTGTTGACGACCACTTCCATCACTTTGCTGATGATCGGGAGTAGACTGATGGGGCGGTAATTGATGTGGTGGGATTTGTCCTGCTTTTTGTGTACAGGACATACTTGGGCAATTTTCCACATTTCCGGGTAGATGCCAGTGTTGTAGCTGTACTGGAACAGCTTGGCTAGGGGCGCAGCTAGTTCTGGAACACAAGTCTTCAGTACTATTGCCGGAATATTGTCTGGGCCCATAGCTTTTGCAATATCCAATGCCTTCAGCCATTTCTTGATATCACGTGGAGTGAATCGGATTGGCTGAAGACTGTATACCACTGTGCCGCCAATTCTGGTGGATCTATCTTACTGGTGGGACAGGCCATACCCAGTGATGGTGATGATGGTCTGGGACATTGTCTATCAGGTATGATTTTGTGTGTATGACTATGTCAGGCTGTTGCTTCACTAGTCTGTGGGACAGCGCTCCCAATTTTGACACAAGCCCACAGATGTTAGTTGCAGACTCATCCTCCTCCTCTGTAGATGTAGCTCACTTAGAATCTTCCTCTGACTCTAGCATTCCTCCCTCTGGAGCACCAGGTTCTGCAATACACAGCAGACAGCAATGATGTGGGATACGCTTTAGGGGGCACATTACAGGGATACCCAGGTCCATTGAGGCATCTAAACCTAATCTTGGGAAGGCCAATGGCCTAAAGCCTGGCTACCCGACCATATGTCGGGTTTGGGTCGAGTCTGGTCCGTATTCGGCGTCCAGCATTTGGGCTCGGGTCGGGCTGGACTGTATTGCCTGTTTTGTATCATTTTTGTTTCGTCTATGATCGTTTTCTGTTTCAAAAATATGCTTGTTATTTTCGGGTGGGGTTGGGCATTTTAAAAAAATTAAAGGGCTTGGGCCCGGGGTGGGTTCGGGTTGGCTGTTGCCGGCTCGGGCCCAGGTCAGGTTTTAATTTTATACCCAAGCCAGGCTTTACAATGGCCTGCTGAATGGAGGCCCTTGTAGTCATATGGCAGCAGGTGTATGTGTCCTCTGCCTGGGTTGCTTATGGGGGTCAGAAGCCATGTATTCAGTGGATACCCCTTATCCCCCAGGATCATGAAGGAGTTCAGGTGGCCTGACCAACTGAGGAACTTGGGACTGTCTAAGGATGTAGGGATCGTGACAACTTCCCAGAAACCTTCCGCACACCTGCGTGATCCACTTACAGTGGTTGCAGACGACTTGAACAGTCAAGGAGTGGATACCCTTCCTGTTCACAAAGGTGCATGGCTGCTCTGAAGGAGCCTTGATGGCCACATGAATACAGTCAATGACTCCCTGCACTGGGGGGAATCTAACCATGGCCCCGAAGCTGGCTGCCGTCTCAGCCTGACTGGAGTGATCAGTTGTGAATCTGATATATTAGCCAGCCTGATGGTACATGGCATCCATGACCTCCTTTATGCAGTGATGGGCTGCTGACTGAGAGATGTGGAATCAATTTGGGTGGAAATATGGAATAGCAAGGGGAAGAAGTCACGGCTGGGAGTCGTCTATAGGCCCCCGAAGCGTTGCCACACTGTAGAACAAAGTATAAATCGGGAAATAACGCAGGCGTGTAAGAAGGGTGCTACAATTGTCATGGGTGATTTTAATCTGCATATTGACTGGACAAATCAGATTGGCAGAGGTAACATGGAAGACGAATTTGTAGAGTGCATCAGGGATTGTTACTTAGAGCAATGCGTTGCAGAACCTACCTGGGAACAAGCTATTTTAGATCTAGTAATGTGTAATGAGATAGGATTAATAAGAGAAATCGCAGTTAAGGAGCCTCGCGGGGGTAGCGATCACAACATGGTAGAATTTCGAATTCAGTTTGAAGGCGAGCAACTCAGGTCTCAAACCAGTGTCCTCAACTTAAACAAGGGCAATTACAGTGGTATGAAGAAAGAGTTGTCTAAAGTGGGCTGGGAAAATAGACTAAGAGGAAGGTCAGTGGATGAGCAGTGACAGACATTTAAGCAGATATCTCATATCGCTCAGCAAAAATTTATCCCGGTCAAAAAGAAAGACTCGATGAGAAGGATGAACCACCCGTGGTTAACAAGGGCAGTCAAGGAGAGTATCCAATCAAAAGCTAATGCATACAAAGTGGCGAAAAATAGTGGTAGGCTGGAGAATTGGGAATTTTTAGGAACCAGCAGCGGATGATTAAAAAGCTAATAAAGAGCGAGAAAATTGATTATGAAAGTAAATTGGCAAGAAATATAAAAACAAACAGCAAGAGCTTCTACAGGTATATAAAAAGAAAGAGAGTAGCTAAAATGAGCGTGGGACCCTTGGAGGATGCGACTGGAGAATTGACAACGGGGAACAGGGAAGTGGCAGATAATTTAAACCAATAATTTGCATCGGCCTTCACGGTGGAGGACACTATAAACATCCCATAAATATCAGATAAGCAAAGAGACAATGGGAGGAACAATCTTGTAACAGTCTCTATCACAAGGGACAAAGTATTTGACAAACTAATGGAACTAAAAGCAGACAAGTTGCCAGGATCTGATGGCCTACATCCAAGGGTTTTAAAGGAAGTGGCTGTAGAGATAGTGGAGGCATTGGTCGAAATATTCCAGAACTCACTGGATTCCGGGAGGGTCCCAGCGGATTGGAAAACCGCTAATGTGTCGCCCCTGTTCAAGAAAGGAGGGAGACAAAAAGCAGGAAACTATAGGCCAGTCAGCCTAAGATCGGTCGTTGGGAAAATGCGAGAGTCCATTATCAAGGAAGAAATAGCAGGACATTTAGAAAAGCTTAACGCAATCAAACAGAGTCAACATGGTTTTGTGAAAGGGAAATCATGTTTGACAAATTTGCGAGAGTTCTTTGAGGATATAACAAGCAGAGTTGATAAAGGGGAACTGGTAGATGTAGTGTATTTGGATTTCCAGATGGCATTCGATAAGGTGCCACATAAAAGATTACTGCACAAGATATGAGCTCACGGTATTGGGGATAATGTATTAGGATGGATTGAGGATTGGTTAACTCACAGAAGACAGATAGTTGGGATTAATGGGTTTTTTTCAGGTTGGAAAGGCGTAACTAGTGGAGTGCCACAAGGATCAGTCCTAGGGCCTCAATTATTTACTATCTATATTAATGACTTGAAGGAGGGGGCAGAGTGTAACATTTGCTGACGATACAAAAATAGGTGGGAGGGCACATTCGGATGAGGACATAAGGAATATGCAAGGGGATATAGATAGGTTGAGTGAGTGGGCAAAAACTTGGCAGATGGAGTTTAATGTAGGAAAGTGTGAGGTCATGCACTATGGTAGGAAGAATCAAAAGGCAGACTATTATTTAAATGGAGAGAGACTCCAAAAAAGTGCAGGACAGAGGGATCTGGGTGCTCTTGTGCGTGAAACACAAAAAGTTAGCATGCAAGTGCAGCAAGTAATTAAGAAGGCAAATGGAATTTTGGCCTTTATTGCTAGAGGGTTGGAGTTTAAAAATAAGAAAGTCTTGTTACAACTGAACAGGGTGTTGGTGAGGCCACACCTGGAGTACTGTGTACAGTTTTGGTCCCTGTATTTATGAAAGTTGCTGGCCAGAAGTTGCATATTCTATCCATCCTCAGTTGGGATATTTATGGTCATTTCTCTGGGTTCAGCGAGCGGGCTTCCTGAAAAACTAAACACACGCTCCCCTGCTTTTCGTAAGCGAGTTGTTGTCTTCGGCAGCCGTTAATCAAATTTAGGTGTTATCAGTGGTGTGGGTCCCCATATATCACTGTTATTCGCAGAACTGACATTGGAGGCAGTTCAAAAGAGTTTCACTAGGTTGATTCCTGGGATGAAGGGATTGACTTATCAAGAACGGCTAAACAGGTTAGGCCTTTATTCATTAAAGTTTAGAAGAATGAGGGGTGATCTTATTGAAACGTACAAGATTCTGTGGGGGCTTGACAGGGTAGATGTTGAGAAGATGTTTCCACTAGTGGGGGAATCTCAGACTAGGGGACATAGTTACAGAATAAGGGGACACTCATTTAAAACTGCAATGCGAAGGAATTTCTTCTCTCAGAGGGTAGTGAATGTCTGGAATTCTTTACCGCAGAGGGTTGTGGAGGCTAGATCACTGAAAGTATTTGAAGAGGAGGTAGATAGATTTTTGAAATATCGGGGAGTTAAGGGCTATGAGGAGCTGGCACAAAAGAGGAGTTGAGGTCTGTGACAGATCAGCCATGATCTTATGGTGAGGCAGGCTTGAGGGGCCAAATGGCCTACTCCTGCTCCTATTTTTTATGTTCTTATGCCACATACGTCTCCAGACAATCCCTGGAATGAACCACAGCTGAGAGTTGCATGCCAACGTCACCTTTAAGACTACAGGCATTGGGTGTCCACTACACCCCACTGGCATCTACTCTTGTTCCAGGATACTGCACAGCTCTGCTACCACCTTCCTGGAGAGATGCAGTCTTTACAGACATTGGTGCTCGGACATCTCCATGAAGCTGAGCCTCAGACGGTACACCCTTTGAGATGGGTAGAGCCTTCTGTGACCATGAGGCTGCCCTCTTGCCTCAATGTAGCTTCTTCATCCGCATCCAATGGCTTCCACAGCTAGCTGGAGCTCCCCTGGCCATTGCACAGCCACACCATGTGGCTGCACCCCATCTCTCTGCCACTCTCCTCACTAAAAGAGTCAAACACTGAAAGCATAAACCCCAGAACCAAATGAAGCCCTCACTGCGACGAGCCCTGTCAACAAACTTGTCCTGTTTCCAGTGGCTGCTGTGGACCCGGGAGACATCTTTCCACTCACAGCACTTAATATTGGATTCACCCTCTGCAGTGTCACCAAACTTGATAGCCCTCATGTCCTCAACACAGAGCTTGCCTGGCTCAGAAGAAAACTGAAAGAAATGCCTGCCACTTCCCTCCACCACTGAGCTGCTGCTCAAATCTTGTCTCCTTTGAGGAGGCAAGACAGTGAGGAGGGAATTTCATGCTCGTGGCAGCAATCTTGGGGGAAATCGATGCTGAAATCCCTGCACCCCCTCTCTACAGAAAGCCTGCCAAATGCAGTGCCAATCAGGCACTTAACTGGACAACGGTGGGCCTTCCGTAGGATTTAGGACCCCATTGCCGGAAGTCACGGCCTTGTAGAACTGCCGGCCAATCAGAGCTGCAACAATCAGACACCGAAGTGCGGCACTGGAAACAGGTCTAAGGTTGGTCAAGGCAGGAGGGGTCTCACGGGGTGGGGGTCGCGGGGGTGGGGTGTGTAGGGTGGTTGGCAACAAAGGGCAGGGGAGATGCCGGGTCCTCGTTCGGGCAGTAAGTGCCTTTCAATGAGAGTACAGTGCAGTGGCAAGGCCGCCCGCCGCATGGGTAATTGCGGCTGCAGCAGGAAGGGGCCCTTAATTGTGGGTTAATTACCCAGTAAGGGCCTCAATTGGCGACGGGGCGGGAAGGCCTGTGAATAGACTAAATTTCAGCAGAGGTGCGATGATGGCGAGGTACCACCGTCGCCACCATCCCACCCGGTTTTATGCTCTCCCTGCCTTCAAACCCACCCTGAGTCTCCAAGAAACTCATGTGCCCTTCACAAAATCGCAAAAGGCTCACAACATTCTAGACAATTGGTTGTTTAACAACCTTAGTTATCTGCTCGCTGACGATCTGTCAGCCATTCATCCATTGTGCTGCCTGCATCTCGTACAATTGCTTGGTGGCAGGAAGATGTTGAGGAGATATCCCGACATGATCCAACGCCATTTTACCACCCCCCACCTCCCCCAACCCCCACACCATATGGCTGGTAAAATTCAGCCCATAATATGTCTCTGTCTCTACATATATTCAGACCGCAAAACCTGCCTCTCACAGATATCAGAAATTCAATTTCTTACATTTTTTAATAGCATACTGCAGCTCCCTATTGGAAAAGGCAGAAAATAGGTTGGCTCTTACTCTAAGCTGACTGACAGTACAGACCTGGTGGGAGAAGGTGCACAGTAACTGGCAGTGGCCTAGGGTATTGTAGGCCAAGTAGAAGCAAATGTGAAAGAAAAAAGATCAGCTATTTTTGGAGCGGCCTGCAGCTTTTGGCTTGGATGTTCCACGTAAAGACCATTGACCCACGAAAATCACATTGGAATCAAAAGCCAATTGTTTGGAATTTTGCAAGCTTTTTGCGATTTTGTGAAGGGCACACGAGTTTCTCGGAGGTTCACTGTCTCACCTCCTCAAAGAAGCAGAAGCTCAATGGTGGAAGGAAGTAGCAGGCACTGTTTTCAGGTTTCTGCTGAGACAGGCAGGCTGTATGTTAAGGACATGAGGGCTATCAAGTTTGGGAGCACTACAGATGGTGAATCCAAACTTAAGAATTGACTTAAATATTTAAACAAGGCTCCCATCTATTTCAGACCTGCTCAACACCTATTTCGAGGTCTGCCCAAATATTGCATTGGGTGCACCTCTTGCAAGATCTTGGCAAGATGAGAGTCTTGCTAATTTGCATGTTGCTGCCATCCCGTTCTCACCAGGAAACTGGACAGCCAAGATACCAATATTGGCCCGTCTATCTGTTTCGGCTGGATTTTAAGGATCCCTCGACATCGGGATCCGTGGCGGGAGGGGGGGCCTGAAGATGGCCCCGGATGAGGCCCGCCATGGACCTCGACGCCAGCGGGGCCAGGACCAATCCTCCCGCCGGCAGCAGGATACCAGGGCAGCCCCCCTGCTGCCAGGTGACGGGACTACAATCACCATGTGCAAATGAATAAAATTAATAGATTTGCATGTATTTACCCTTAATCTTGATGTCCCACCGTAATCTTCGGCCCGGCAGCCAGCACTCCCATGCCTTTGGATCCCCGTTCAGGGAAACAACCTGCCACACTGGTGGGGAGGGGGGAAGAGGTAGGTTTATCAGTGCGGGGGGGCAGGGTGGAAACGGGATCAAATAAATGCCATGGGTGTAGGGAACAGTGGGAAGGGTTGTAATTTAAACTTTATGCAGTTGGGGAGGGGGAAGGTCAGATGTAACAGGTATATGATTTGGGGGGGAAAGGGAAGATAGTTAATTTAATTGTTATTGGGGGAGTGGGAGAGGGGTAAAAAAAATGTATTTATTTAACCTTATTCAATCTTCTTTAAGTATTTAAATAAGCCGGTAGGGCTGACAGTCCTTTAAAATGGCATCAGCGCCTGTGCACAGGCAGCTGACGCCATTGCTGGGGATGGAAGCCTGCCCCCTCCACGTGATTGGGCAGGGCAGCCCAACCTGGCTATTTAAATGAGCCACAGCGCTTGAGATTGCGGTGGCTCTTTGGCATGTCACCTGCGCGGGCAGGCTGCCATTTTTGGAGCTCGGCAACGGGACCACAATTAGCATAAGCAAATTAATAAAATTAATAGATTTATATATGCTTCCATCTAAGCTTGATGGGACCTTCGGCCCGGCAGCCGCCACTCCTGCACCTTCAGATCTCCGTCTGGGGAAATGAGGCACTACACTGGTTGGGAGGAGGGAGGAGGTAGGTTTATCAGTGAGGGGGATGGGGGATGGGGTCAAATAACGTCATGGATGTAGGGGATGGTGGGAAGGGTTGTACTTCAAACTTTGTGCAGTTGTGGGGGGAAGGTCAGATGTTACAGGTAAGTGTTTTGTGGGGGGAAAGAGCAAATAGTTAATTTAATTGTTATTGAGGGGGTAGGAGAGGTACAAAAGAAATGTATTTATTTAATTTTATTCAATCTGTCTTTAAATATTTAAATAAGCCAGTGGGGCTGACAGCCCTTGAAAAATGACATCAGCGCCTGCACATAGGCAGCTGACGCCATTGCCGGGAACGGGGAGCCCACCCTTTCCATGTGACTGGGGGTGGGGTGGGGGAAGGGGGCCTCCACCCTGGCTATTTAAATGAGCTGCCGCGCTTGAGATTGCGGCGGCTCTTTGGCGTGTTGCCCGCCCATTTTTGGAGCTCGCCCCCGAGTTCGGCAGCAAGCTTATAAAATCCAGCCATCTGTGTCTGAATTTCACAACTGTAAATGTCAAGAATTTTAGTATTTTCTAATTATCAACAGAAAAAATGGCGATATTCAGAGGCTTTATGTTTCCTTTCAAGATTCAACTCCTATATATAAAAACTCAAATTGGGTGAGGAAAGTCATCCAGCTGGGTCCTGAAATCCATGGAGAAGCAATCCCAGAAATTATGGCACTCTGTTGCAACTCCACTTAAATCTGGGGGGTAAGGAGGGGAGGCTGTCAAAGTGACCTTTTGGGAGAGTGGAGAAGTTCTTGTGACAATTACCCCTCACAGAAGACCCAGTAAACATGGGAGGAAGCTGGCCTGTTTGGAGGGAGATTCTACCCCAGCCAAAGCGCCAGGAAATTATTCACATGGACTAAGACCTGCAGGTCCTGGCCTGTTTCCCAAGCTTTCCACTGAATTCCTGCTAAAGCTATGGTGAAGATGTCCCAAAATGTTTGTGCATTTCCAGGGCCTCTGTGTTTCTCTTTTTCTCTCTCACCATCAAATACATTCTCTGATCTTTATAGTTTATAATTCAAACACCAACTAAAACTGCAACATATGTGTAATTTGTAATGATTGTCACTTCTTTCACTTTCTCCCTCTTTCCCCATTCTTCACACACATACACGCACACACTTGCACAGAGACAACCTCTCTGTTTAAAAGAATGCATACACTTATCGATATTTTAACAGAGTAAAGCTGTTTGAAATGTTCTCTAGTTTTTGTTCAAGTAGATATTGTTAGACACTGAGAGAGTATTTTTTTACTGATGCATACAGGGAATGCATACGCCACATATATTCAGGCTGCAGAACCTGCCTTCAGCTGTTCTGAAAAAAAATCACATTCAATTGCAAGCTTTTGTGACAGATTAATGCCTTCAACTAAAAACTTCAAGGAAGACTGTTGTGTATTCACGGTGTAAATTTCCATGAGATCATTACTGGGAGCAGCCATGTTAAAACTTTATTTACACCTCCCAACAGAGAGAGCAGCAGAGTGGCAGTATAGCAGTATACTAATGCTTAGCTATCACAATACAATCAGCCAGTTCAATACAGTACACTACACTCCCTCCCCACTTAAAAAAACTTATACATTAAATGTAAAATGGTACTTGTACATAATTTCTCAGAATTCAATAACAATACCTTGAAATTTAACAGGTTGAGTTGCATGCTTGTTACTGTAATCACAAGTAAACATAAATGACCAATATTTCCAGAGTAATTTACATGTTGAAAAAATTGTTTTCCTTAACACCAGTATGTCTTTAACAAACATATCATCATTGACACGTAGTAATGAAAAGAACAACTTATTTCTTCTTCCTTCCTACATACTTTCAATTAACCTATCTGGCTTATTTCTCTTTCTGTCTGGGTATCTTCCATTTCCATTAGTTTGACTCTGCTGTACAACATCTCAGACTATGTCGACCTGAAACTTTAATTTTGACTACCACTTAATGGTTGGGACTGTGAAATTGATTGATTAGTCAGTCTGAATCAAAGATCCTGATTCATTTTGCTCTGCCAATGGATTCTGTGATATCAGCAAACTTTGAGTTTCTTCGTGAATTTCACTTTCATTCTGATTTTCTCTTGGGGCTGCAGGAACCAGGACTGTAGGAGGTTTCTCGTGCTCTCCTTTTGTCAGATTCCCTTTTTCAAGCAAATGATTGACATGACACTGATGGAGTCTCTCTCCAGTCTTCACTAGATATGTGAATGCACCAAGTCTTTTTACAACAACTCCAAACACATACTTCTCCTTATCACCTTATCATGTTTTCAACATGACCTTCTGACCAGCACTTAACTCTCTAAGTTTTATGCCTTGAGTATCATGACTCATCTCACTCTGTCTTGCTTTTCTCTTAATTAAAAGCAAAATACTGCGGATGCTGGAAATCTGAAACAAAAACAAGAAATGCTGGATTCACTCAGCAGGTCTGGCAGCATCTGTGGAAAGAGAAGCAGAGTTAACGTTTCGGGTCAGTGACCCTTCTTCGGAACTGACAAATATTAGAAAAGTCACAGATTATAAACAAGTGAGGTGGGGGTTGGGCAAGAGATAACAAAGGAGAAGGTGCAGATTGGACCAGGCCACATAGCTGACCAAAAGGTCACAGAGCAAAGGCAAACAATATGTTAATGGTGTTTTGAAAGACAAAGCATTAGTACAGATTAGGTGTGAATATACTGAATATAGAACATCAGCAAGTGCAAACCTGAAGAAAAACAACCTGAAAAAAACAGTGGGTAAGCAAACTGAACAAACTAAGATGAAATGAAATAAATGCAAAAAATGTAAAAAGGAATGCAAAAAAAAGGAAGAAAAAATAACTAAAAATGACTAAAAATGAAAGTAAAGTGGGGGGCTGTCATGCTCTGAAATTATTGAACTCAATGTTCAGTCCGGCAGGCTGTAGTGTGCCTAATCGGTAGATGAGATGCTGTTCCTCGAGCTTGCGTTGATGTTCACTGGAACACTGCAGCAATCCCAGGACAGAGATGTGAGCATGAGAGCAGGGGGGAGTGTTGAAATGGCAAGCAACCGGAAGCTCAGGGTCCTGCTTGCGGACTGAGCGGAGATGTTCCGCAAAGCGGTCACCCAGTCTGCGCTTGGTCTCCCCAATGTAGAGGAGACCACACTGTGAGCAGCGAATACAGTATACTACATTGAAAGAAGTACAAGTAAATCGCTGCTTCACCTGAAAGGAGTGTTTGGGGCCTGGGATAGTGAGGAGAGAGGAGGTAAATGGGCAGGTATTACACCTCCTGCGATTGCAAGGGAAGGTGCCCTGGGACGGGGACGAGGTGGTGGGGGTAATGGAGGAGTGGACCAGGGTGTCGCGGAGGGAACGATCCCTTCGGAATGCTGACAGGGGAAGGGAGGGGAAGATGCGACTGGTAGTGGCATCACGCTGGAGGTGGCGAAAATGGCGGAGGATGATCCTTTGGATATGGAGGCTGGTGGGATGAAAAGTGAGGACAAGGGGAACCCTGTCACGGTTCTGGGAGGGAGGGGAAGGGGTGAGGGTAGAGGTGCGGGGAATGGGTCGGACACGGTTGAGGGCCCTGTCAACCACAGTGGGGGGAAATCCTCGGTTGAGGAAAAAGGAGGTCATATCAGAAGCACCGTCATGGAAGGTAGCATCATCAGAGCAGATGCGTCGGAGACGGAGAAACTGGGAGAATGGAATGGAGTCCTTACAGGAGGTAGGGTGTGAAGAAGTGTAGTCGAGGTAGCTGTGGGAGTCAGTGGGCTTATAATGGATATTGGTAGACAACCTATCCCCAGAGATGGAGACAGAGAAGTCGAGGAAGGGAAGGGAAGTGTCAGAGATGGACCATGTAAAGGTGAGAGAAGGGTGGAAATTGGAAGCAAAGTTGATAAAGTTTTCGAGTTCGGGGCGGGAGCAGGAAACGGCACCGATACAGTCATCAATGTACCGGAAAAAGAGTTGGGGGAGGGGGCCTGAGTAGGACTGGAACAAAGAATGCTCGACATATCCCACAAAAAGACAGGCATAACTAGGACCCATGCGGGTACCCATAGCGACACCTTTTACTTGAAGGAAGTGCGTGGAGTTGAAGGAGAAGTTGTTCAATGTGAGAACAAGTTCAGCCAGGCGGAGGAGGGTGGTGGTGGATGGGGACTGGTTGGGCCTCTGTTCCAGGAAGAAGCGGAGAGCCCTCAAACCATCCTGGTGGGGGATGGAGGTGTAGAGCGATTGGACGTCCATAGTGAAGAGGAGGCGGTTGGGACCAGGAAATTGGAAATTGTCAAAATGACGTAGGGCGTCAGAAGAGTCACGGATGTAGGTGGGAAGAGACTGCACCAGCGGAGAAAAGATAGAGTCTAGATAGGAAGAAATAAGTTCAGTTGGGCAGGAGCAGGCTGACACAATGGGTCTGCCGGGACAGTCCCGTTTGTGGATTTTGGGAAGGAGATAGAAGCGGGCTGTCCGGGGTTGCGGGACTATGAGGTTGGAAGCTGTAGAGGGAAGATCTCCAGAGGAGATGAGGTCAGTGACAGTCCTTTGGACGGTGGCTTGATGTTCGGTGGTGGGGTCATGGTCCAGAGGGAGGTAGGAAGAGGTGTCTGTGAGTTGGCGTTGAGCTTCTGCAAGGTAGAGGTCGGTACGCCATACAACAACAGCACCACCCTTGTCTGCAGGTTTGATGACCATGTCGGGGTTAGACCTGAGAGAACGGAGTGCCTCAAGTTCAGAGGGGGACAGGTTAGAGTGAGTGAGGGGGGCAGAGAAATTGAGACGACCAATGTCTCGCCGACAGTTTTCAATGAAGAGATCAAGAGCGGGTAAGAGGCCAGGGTGAGGGGTCCAGGTAGAGGGAGAATACTGGAGGCGGGTGAATGGGTCTGCTGGTCGGGGGGAGGACTCCTGGTCAAAGAAGTGAGCCCGGAGGCGGAGGCGACGGAAGAAGAGCTCAACGTCATGCCGAGCGCGAAATTCATTGAGGTGGGGGCGTAAGGGGATAAAACAGAGTCCTTTGCTGAGTACAGAACGCTCAGCATCAGAGAGGGGGAGGTCAGAGGATATAGTGAATACACAGCAAGGGGTCAGATCAGAAGGGGTGGGGTCAGAGGGAAGTGAAGCGGAAGGAGGATCTGGAGGGGCATTAGTCCCCATCAGCTGCTGGAGCTTGCGTTCCTTAACACCTGAAAGGAAGAAAAAATGTTTTTTGTTAATGCGTCGGATGAGACGTAAGATGAGATGAAACTGCGGAGTAGAACAGATTTGAGATAAGGTGAGACGGTGCTGCTGGAGAGAGAGGTCCAGTGTGTGCATATGGCGGCGCATAGCACTGAGTGTAGATCTCAGGATGCGGCGAGAGTAGCAGTCCGAGGAACGTTGTATTTCTCGGAGATACCTGTGATCCTGGGTGGTTTCAAAGCATGATGGGTGAAACTGCAGTTGGAATCCACGTGGAATCAGTCGGAGCCGGAGACAGTCACTGAGGAAGGAGATGTGGCTGTGAAAACGAGTTTTGGTAGATACCTTATCAAACACCAGGAGGGAAATAGAAAGCAATGAAGGTGAACAAGGTAAAAGAGACAAACGAAAATCCCGTCGGAGAGAAGAGCAGAACTTCTTCAAGGTAGGCATTCCTGGAAGAGAAGTGGCAGTGAATTAAACACTAAAATAAAAGCAAAATACTGCGGATGCTGGAAATCTGATACAAAAACAAGAAATGCTGGATTCACTCAGCAGGTCTGGCAGCATCTGTGGAAAGAGAAGCAGAGTTAACGTTTCGGGTCAGTGACCCTTCTTCGGAACTGACAAATATTAGAAAAGTCACAGATTATGAACAAGTGAGGTGGGGGTTGGGCAAGAGATAACAAAGGAGAAGGTGCAGATTGGACCAGGCCACATAGCTGACCAAAAGGTCACAGAGCAAAGGCAAACAATATGTTAATGGTGTTTTGAAAGACAAAGCATTAGTACAGATTAGGTGTGAATATACTGAATATAGAACATCAGCAAGTGCAAACCTGAAGAAAAACAACCTGAAAAAAACAGTGGGTAAGCAAACTGAACAAACTAAGATGAAATGAAATAAATGCAAAAAATATAAAAAGGAATGCAAAAAAAAGGAAGAAAAAATAACTAAAAATGACTAAAAATGAAAGTAAAATGGGGGGCTGTCATGCTGTGAAATTATTGAACTCTATGTTCAGTCCGGCAGGCTGTAGTGTGCCTAATCGGTAGATGAGATGCTGTTCCTCGAGCTTGCGTTGATGTTCACTGGAACATTGCAGCAATCCCAGGACAGAGATGTGAGCATGAGAGCAGGGGGGAGTGTTGAAATGGCAAGCAACCGGAAGCTCAGGGTCCTGCTTGCGGACTGAGCGGAGATGTTCCACAAAGCGGTCACCCAGTCTGCGCTTGGTCTCCCCAATGTAGAGGAGACCACACTGTGAGCAGCGAATACAGTATACTACATTGAAAGAAGTACAAGTAAATCGCTGCTTCACCTGAAAGGAGTGTTTGGGGCCTGGGATAGTGAGGAGAGATGAGGTAAATGGGTAGGTATTACACCTCCTGCGATTGCAAGGGAAGGTGCCCTGGGACGGGGACGAGGTGGTGGGGGTAATGGAGGAGTGGACCAGGGTGTCGCGGAGGGAACGATCCCTTCGGAATGCTGACAGGGGAAGGGAGGGGAAGATGCGACTGGTAGTGGCATCACGCTGGAGGTGGCAAAAATGGCGGAGTCATTTTTAGTTATTTTTTCTTCCTTTTTTTTGCATTCCTTTTTACATTTTTTGCATTTATTTCATTTCATCTTAGTTTGTTCAGTTTGCTTACCCACTGTTTTTTTCAGGTTGTTTTTCTTCAGGTTTGCACTTGCTGATGTTCTATATTCAGTATATTCACACCTAATCTGTACTAATGCTTTGTCTTTCAAAACACCATTAACATATTGTTTGCCTTTGCTCTGTGACCTTTTGGTCAGCTATGTGGCCTGGTCCAATCTGCACCTTCTCCTTTGTTATCTCTTGCCCAACCCCCACCTCACTTGTTTATAATCTGTGACTTTTCTAATATTTGTCAGTTCCGAAGAAGGGTCACTGACCCGAAACGTTAACTCTGCTTCTCTTTCCACAGATGCTGCCAGACCTGCTGAGTGAATCCAGCATTTCTTGTTTTTGTTGCTTTTCTCTTACTTCGTTATTGACATCAGGCTCAAGTAAACTAAATCTTGTCATAGGAGCGTGTTTAAACACTAACTCGTAAGGTGAGCAACGTGTTGTAGACTGTGGGGTTATTCTATAAAAGAACAGAAAATTGTCTAGCCTTTGTCAAAGAGAAACATGGAAGTTACTGCCTAGCTTGTCACCTAGCAAATGCTTCAGAAAAGACCTCTTCACAATTTATGCACTTCTTTCTGCAGCACCATTTGATGCTGGGTGGTATTAGAGTGTGTTTAACTCCATTCCTACTCAGAAATATTTCACACTCTTCTGACATAAACTGTGGACCATTATCTGACTCTAACACTTCTAGCGATCCATAAATTTCAAACCAACTTCTCAAAACCTCAATAGTTTTGGCACTTGTGGTATTAGGCATTGATTCAACATTTATCCACTTTCTATAGCTATCGATCAAAACAAAATTCTCCATACCTTCCAATTCAAAGAAATCGACATGTACTCATTCCCATTGTTTTCTTGTGTTTGACCATGGAATGTAAAGAACTTTGGTTGGATGATTTCTCATTCTGAGACACACTTCACAACTTTTCAATATTTCTATCTAACTTTGGATGCCAAAAATAGCTTCTTGCTATTGCTTCCAATGGATTATCCCTGTGTGCCCTTGCTGAAGTTCCTCTAACAATCTCACCCTAAACTTTGACTCGTAAAACCCATAGGTTTGATCTGCACTCAGTTCATTTCTATGTGTAAATACTGCAATTTCTCATCACATTCTTTAGACCAGCCATTCATGACATAATTAAGTACTTTACTGAGCACTACATCCTTCCAAGTTTCTTCACTAATTTCTCTGGCAGACACTACCATATCATTTGTGTGTAAAGTAACTCATTGGCTAAATATTAATCAATCTTCACTTCCTCAATGTCAGATGTACTCTTACTGATCCCTAATGTAAATAACTCATCCCAGTTTAAACATATTTTCTTAGCCAATTTCTTCCCATCAGGGATACTTTGTTCCCTCCTACTATTACCAATGGCAAGTAATACGATGTATCATCGTATTCCACCCTAACACTAACTTGATTTAATACTGGAATACTGTTATTGGAATAACTAGTTAGTTTTCACACCAGTTTTTCATAAGGAAATGTGATTTAGGGACTTCTTGTACTCTCTTTCCTAGGTAACAGACACTGCTGCAGCTATATCAATGATGAACGTAAGTTGTGAGTCTCCAAATTTCATTTTTACTGTGGGTGCTGGAATAATATCTTCAGCTCTTTTTCTCTCATCTTCTATATGTTGTTTTTCTTGCTCTCTGACTGAGTACAACTCTTGATCTTCCTGCTCGATAACATCAACTTGTGTTTCCATATTTACCATATACGCCTTCGAGGACTTTCAAGAGCCTGAACTAGCTTTAAGTCTACCACAATCTCAACTCGGTGCATTGCTGTGACCTGGAGTTTTTCCACAACCTGGAGCATTACTGTTTTCCCTACTCCTGCAAGCCGTCAACATATGATCGACTTTCCCCCAGGCATAGCACTTCGACTGGAAATGGGGGCATTTGGGCAGCACAGTGGCGCAGTGGTTAGCACTGCAGCCTCACAGCTCCAGTGACCCGGGTTCAGTTCTGGGTACTGCCTGTGCCGAGTTTGCAAGTTCTCCCTGTGACCGTGTGGGTTTCCGCCGGGTGCTCTGGTTTCCTCCCACAGCCAAAGACTTGCACGTTGATAGGTAAATTGGCCATTGTAAATTGCCCCTACTGTAGATAGGTGGTAGGAGAATGGTGGGGATGTGGTAGGGAATATGGGATTAATGTAGGATTAGTATAAATGGGTGGTGGTTGATCAGCACAGACTTGGTGGGCCGAAGGGCCTGTTTCAGTGCTGTATCTCTAAATAAATAGATGGTTTCTGGATACCATGGCAATGGTAGCATCTAAATTTCTGACTCTGAGTGTGTAAACTGGCTGCCATGGCCTGGTTCCAACTGAAATCTGGTGGACCTCTCCTGCTAGCTCAGGAAAAGAACTTCCTTGCAATCTGCAACTATCCTTTGCTACCAGTTCTGTGGCTATGGCCTCATCACAGGCTTCCTTCCAGGTCAGTTTATTGCCTTTACTCAAAAATTTGGTCTGGATTTTATTGTCTTTAAACCTCCAATGAACATATCTCTAAGGTTGACTTCTAAAGTTACGCCATAATCACAGTGACAAGAGAGATTTTTTCATTCAAGAATATAATCTGCAATAGACTCACTTGGCAACTGTGACCTTCCACAAAATTCAACACGGAATGCAATTTCATTCTTAGCTGTGCCATAATGAGTCCAGAATCTCATTAATTCCAGAATAGTCCAAAGTACTGGAGTCTCATAGGCAACATTGGTTAAACACCACCTCAAAAGCATCTGGCACCATCATTGTGAGGAAAACATTTACTTGATCCTCATCTCCTATTTTATTTGCTTGCAGACAAATGTGTAGCATTCGTTCATAATTACACTAGTCCTCTTCATTAGGGTTGAATTCCCCCATTGTCCCAAAATATGTCTTCAGTGCCATATTTTTAAAATAATGTATTGTGCTGACTCACTGACCTGACCCTGAAAATGAATTGCAGGCACACCCAGAGCAATCTTTCAAATTTCCCAAACTTCCTCAAAATCAACTTGGGAGCTCCAAAAAGAGTGTCACAATATTCTTCAGAATTTAATCTCTCGAATGAAATGTAAAAAATTTCAATTCCACTTCAGCGCCATGCTTCCGTTGTGTATTCACAGAGTAAGTCTACATGAGGTCTTTACTGGGAGCAGCCATGTTAACAATTTATTTACACCTCCCAACAGAGACGGCAGCAGAGAGGCAAGATAGCAGTATGCAAATACTTAGCTACCACAATATAAGCAGCCAGTTTAATATTGCACAGTAAACTACAAAAACATTAAAAGGCTTAAATGACAATTCAAAAGGTGAAAAAAGTAAAATTTTACATTGGCTAAAGCTTTATTTTGAACATTATAAGTTTCAGCTACTGCAGAAACTTGCAATTTAAAAAAGAAATTCTTCAGTGACAGGCAAGTATTTATATTGGAAATTCCCTTCATAAATGCTTACAAATGCAGTTACAATTTAAATACTGATGGAAAAGCATGAACAATAATCATGACAACAGAATGTAAGGTTTGTGGACAAGAAGTGCACGCATACACAAGGTTTTGAACAAGATACTAGTCCATTTCCTGTGGAATTACACTTGGGGAGCCAAAATCAAGGATAGTCCTCAGATGAAGACCTCAGACTTGAAAGGATATAGTGACGGAATCACACCTGCCAAATGGAAACATATTAATTTCATCATATGGGACACTACTTGAACTTTTTTTTTACTGGACGTTGCACAGAACTTGTTTAAAAAAAAAACAGAACTGAGCAGCTGAAAACATGGTTGCACATTTGCATTCTGAGACAGTTGAATAGAGAGATAATGGAAGTGCTCACTGATTCAATTAACAAGATTGGTCTGGGCAACAGTGATGATCTGCATCTTGTCTATGTAAGAGCCAGCACTCCACCCCGTGCCCCCCCACCCCCCACCCCACCGAGTGTGTCTAGTAATCTTTGAAGTCCAGCAACCCCCATCTTTTGTCCTCTAAATCTATTATTGTAACCCTCTAATTGTTTTTCACTCATATGCTTGTCTAGCTTCCCCTTAAACCCATCTGTATTATTTACTTCAACCAATCTCTTTGGGAGCATGTTCCACATTCTCGCCACTTTATGAGTAAAGATGTTTCTTATGAATTTCCTATTGGATTTCTTTGTGACTATCTTATATTGATGGCTTCTAGTTATGCGCTTCCCCACAAATGGAAACATTGGGTGAAACTTTGCCACGGTGGTGGAGGTCCTGTTGTTGAGGGGTTTTTTGGGTGTCCAGTATACCCGGATGGAGGCAGGACTTGCCCCGCAATCTTGCCAGGAGGAGGCAATTTAGAGGCGACAGGCAGGAGAGGTGGCCAATTAAGGATGGTGGGCGGTCCTTCCACGCTGCCGGTCCATTCAGATCTGGCAGCTCTGGATCCTGGGCAGAGCCACTGAGAGAAATGGCCACTGCTGAGGCAGCAAGGAAAACATGAGGGCACCTCCATTTTGAGGTGCCTTTGGAAGGGTGAGCATTAAATAAATTTTTACGTGGGCCAAGAAAGCAGAGCCCAGACAATGGAGAGGAATCCCCTCCAGCGGCTGCGTTAGGACTGTGGGTGTTTCATTTGCTGCCAACGACCTCTCCCTGCGCCTCCAGCTCTGATAACCTCACCCGCCCAGGAAGCCGCTGGGAGGCCGCCTCCATGCAGCAGGCGGCCTCCCTTTGCAGCAGGATGGGGTGGGTGGGTGCATTCCATCATAGGCAAAATGCCAGCCGCCCGGGAAAATCGCCTTTAATTGGGCCATTAATCATTCAAATTGGCCACCTGACTGTTCGGCAGGCAGTCAAGGTGCTGCCATTTCCCCATCTGGGTGGGACTGCATCAGGGAGCCATCCCAACAATGCTCCCTGACATTTTACCATCCTCTCCACCCCCGTTCCTGCCACCTGGGGGCTTGTAAAATTACACCCATTCTCTCTGCATCCATTCTATTAAAACCTTTCATAATTTTAATGACTTCTTTTAGGTTTCCCTTCAGCCTTCTTTCTCAAGAGAAAAGAGATCCAGCCTGTTCATCGTTTGCTGATATGTATGCCCACGCATTTCTGGCATCATTCTTGTAAATCTTCTCTGCACCCTCTCCACGGCCTCTATATCCTTTTTATAATATGGCAACCAGAACTGCACGCAGTACTGTAAGTGTTGTCACACCAATGTGTTTTGTTGAATGATAATTTTCTGTAGATCTGAATTTATATTTTTTTGAAGAAATTTAAAAAGAACATTTAAAACAGGATGACTGCTGGCAACTTAAGATGATCACCTAGTTTGCTACATTGTATCCTACATTGTAAAGGACTGTGAGGAGGGAGACAAAATGTCTGTGCATTTCCCGGCAAGAACCAAGACCCAGGAAGGTTAAAGGAAATACCTGTTATTTTCAGTAAGCAGAGAAATACTGCTATGTTTGAATCACTGAGTGACTGTCATGTGACAAGCCCCTCCCTATCTGTGGTTTTTGAGCTGGTGTTTTTCTCTGCAGTAGAGGAGAAGCAACTGGACTCTGACATGAGCAGACCCTAAGTGGGGGACCCTCTCTCTCTCCATTCCAGCTTGAAAGCTTTCAAATCCTACCTGTTGATTGACCAACTTTGCATACTCCATCTACAATTAGAAACCCCGTTAGAGGAAATCATCTGCATCACTATCTCCAAGAGACTCACCGAACCAGTTATCTATCTTTTCAAACTAAAAGCCTCAGGACCACTGAAGTCAGCTAGAAGCCAGCCAAGTCACCAAACTGCACAGACTGTATACCTTTTCTTACGGACTCTAACTCAACCAATCTACCTTTCCCCACTCTGTAACCTATTTGTGTGTGTGTAAAGCTCTAGTGTGTGAGAGAGAGTGAAAGTTGTTGCATTGTTTATTATTTTATTAGTTAGGCCAGTACATCCACTTTAAGAAAGAATTAAACCTGTTGTGGTCAAACAAGGGGAGGGAAAAGAGAGAAGCCCTTCAACCCCTCCTCCCTTGAGCATAACAGTGTGGTCTAACCAAGGGTTGATACAGGATTAGCATAACTTTCATACCTTTCAATTCTATCCCTCCAGCAATAAAGCCTAGTGCTTGGTTTGCTTTTTTAATTAATCGCATTGCTAACCTTTGGTGCAACTTTTAGTGATTGATGTATTTGTACTTTGAGGTGCCTCTTTTTCTCCACTCAACCTGGACAAGCACCTTCCAAGTAATATTCTTCCAGCCAAAATGTACTACCTCACATTTATCTGTATTGAACTTCATTTGCCAATTATTTGTCCATTCTGCAAGTTTATTTATGTCTTCCTGTAATTTGTTGCAATCCTCCTCAGTATTAACTATTACACCCACCACCCCACCACCAAACCCCCCCCCCCCCCCCCCCCCCGCCGCACCAATTTGGTATCACTCACAAATTTAGAAATTGTGTTTTTGTTTTCAAAGTCCAAATCATTAATGTAAATTATGAGACAAGAGACAAGGCTGAAGCAAAAGTCAAGCCATTTGCATCCATCTGCAGCCAGAAGTGCTGAGTAGATGATCCATCTTGACTTCCTCCTGAGGTCCTCAGCATCATAGATGCCAATCTTCGGACAATTCGGTTCACTCCATGTGATATCAAGAAATGGCTGAAGGCACTGGATACAGCAAAGGCTATGGGCCCTGACAACATCCTGGTAGCAGTACTGAAGACTTGTGCTCCGGAACTAGACACACCCTATCCAAGCTGTTCCAGTACAGCTACAACATTGGCATCTACCCGACAATGTACAAAATTGCCCAGGTGTGTCCTGCCCACAAAAAGCAGTGCAAATCCAATCCGGCCAATTACCACCTCATTAGTCTACTCTTGATCATCAGCAAAGTAATGGAAGGTGTCGTCGACAGTGCTATCAAGTGGCACATACACAGCATTAACATGCTTACCGATGCTCAGTTTGGCTTCTTCCAGCACCACTCGGCCCCCAACCTCATTACAGCCTTGGCCCAACATGGACAAAAGAGCTGAATTCAAGAAGTGAGGTGAGGTAAGAGTGACTGACCTTGACATCAAGGCAGCATTTTACTGAGTGTGGCATCAAGGAACCCTAGCAAAATTAAAGCCAATGGGAATCTGGGGGGCAGGCTCTCCACTGGCTGGAATCATACCTAGTACAAAGGAAGATGGTTGTGGTTGTTAGAGGCCAAAAGTCTAAGCCCCAGGACATCACTGCAGGAGTTCCTCAGGGTAGTGTCTTAGCCCCAACCATCTTCAGCTGCTTCATCAATGAACTTCCTTCCATCATTACGTCAGAAGTGGAGATGTTCACTGATGATTGCACAGTGTTCAGTATGATCCATGACTCCTCAGATACTGAAGCAGTCCATGTCCATATGCAACAAAACCTGGACAGCATTCAGACTTGGGCTGATAAGTGACAAGTAACATTCGTGCCACACAAGACCATCTCCAACAAGGGAGAATCTAACCATCTCCTCTTGACATTCAACGGCATTACCATTGCTGAACATAAGAACATAGGAACAGAAGAAATCAGAGCAGAAGTAAGCCATTCAGCCCTCGAGCCTCCTCCACCACTCAATAAGATCATGGCTGCTCTGTTTGTGGCCTTAATTCACTTTCCTGCCTGTTCCTTGGACTCCCTTGTCAATGAAAAATCTGTCTAACTCAGCCTTGAAGATATTCAATGACCCAGCCTCCACTGCTTGCTGGGGAAGAGAATTCCAAACACTAACAACCCTCTGAGAGAAGAAATTCCTCCTCTCAGTTTAATTGACCCCTTAATTTGAAACTGTGCCCCTAGTTCTAGATTCCCCAACGAGGGGAAATATCCTCTCAGCATCTACCCTTCGAGCTGCCTCAAAATCTTATACGTTTCAATAAGATCACCCTTCAATCTTCTAAACTCCAATAACTATAGGCCCAACCTGCTCAAACTTTCCTCTTAAGACAAACTCCTCATCCCAAGAATCAGCCTAGTGAACCTTCTCTGAACTGCTTCTAATGCAAGTATGGCCTTCCTTAAATAAGGTGACCAAAACTGTATACAGTACTCTAGGTGCGGTCTCACCAATGCCCTGTAGCAAGACTTCCCTACTTTTATGCTCCATCCCCCTTGCAGTAAAGGCCAACATTCACTTTGCCTTCCTAATTACTTGACTTTTTGTGATTCATGTACAAGGACATCCAGGTCCCTCTGTACCACAGCATTCTGCAGTCTCTCTACATTTAAGTTATTTAGTTTAGTTTAGTTTAGTTTAGTTTAGAGATACAGCACTGAAACAGGCCCTTCGGCCCACCGAGTCTGTGCCGACCACCAACCACCCATTTATACTAATCCTACGCTAATCCCATATTCCTACCACATCCCCACCTGTCCCGATATTTCCCTACCACCTACCTATACTAGGGGCAATTTATAATGGCCAATTAACCTATCAACCTGCAGGTCTTTGGCATGTGGGAGGAAACCGGAGCACCCGGAGGAAACCCACGCAGACACAGGGAGAACTTGCAAACTCCACACAGGCAGTACCCAGAATTGAACCTGGGTCGCTGGAGCTGTGAGGCTGCGCGCGTTATATTCTGCTTTTCTATTCATCCTGCCAAAGTGGACAACCACATATTTTCCCACATTATACACCATTTGCCAATTTTTTTGCCCACTCACTTAACCTATCTATGTCCCTTTGTATCTGCCTCACAGCTTCCTACCTATCTTTGTATTGTCAGCAAATTTAGCTAGAATACAGTCTGTTCCTTCATCCAAGTCATTAACATAGATCATAAATAGTGAGGTCCCAGCACTGATTCCTGTGGTACTCCAGTAGTTACAGTTTGCCATCCTGAAACTGACCCATTTATACAGACTCTATGGGCTGCATTTTCTAGGCCCTCCACCGATCTTGGCAGTGAGCTTCAAAGATGGCGGTCCGCTCATATTACAGAGCTGTCGCAATATTCAGCGAGGCAGCTCATTTAAATAGCCAGGGTGGACTGCCATTGTGCAGGCGCGACACCAGTCTTAAAGGGCGTCAAGCCCTGCATCTCAATTTACATATTTTAAAAAATATTTAAAGAAATATTTAAAATAGATTGGAAAAAAATTAAATAAATGTTTTTAGCCTATCTAACACCACCCCCAATAACCATATAATTCATTCCTTGCCCTCTACCCCCACACCCAAAATGGTTATCTTGTGCACCTCAACTTCCCCCCCCCCCCCCCTCCAAATTTCATACTCCATGCACTTTAACCCTTCCCGCCATCCCCTACACCAATCGGATGAATTTGACCCTGCTGCCCCCCCCCCAACTCGACACTAAATTACTTACCTGCTACCCCCTCCCACCAGTGTCCCACATCGAATCCCCGGATGGGTATCCGAACGAACGGGAGTGCTGGCCACTGGCAGCAATATCGCTCTGGAACAGATGATGGGAGTGGGTAACTAATTAATTCATTTATTTAAACACATTTAAATATTTAAATTTTGTTCCCGTTGCCGAGCGGTGGGGGTGCCGCCACGAGGCCTCGCCGTCGCCGGCAATATTGGGCTGGGCCTTCCCTTGTCATGGCCCGTGGCAGGTCTCTCCCAGAGGCATTTAGAACCACCACCCCCCTCCCCGCCATGACCCCCGACATCGGAGGGAGCTGTAAAATTCAGCCCTATGTTTCCTGTTAGTTCGGCAGTCCTCTATCCATGCTAATATATCACCCCTAACACCATGAGCTCTTATCTTGTGCAGTAACCTTTTATGTGGCGCCTTATAGAATGCCTTTTGGAAATCCAAATACACTCCATCTACTGGTTCCTCTTTATACACCCTGCTTGTTACATCCTCAAAGAACTGCAATAAATTTGTCAAACACAATTTCCCTTTCACAAAACCATGTTGACACTGCCTGATTGAATTGTGATTTTCTAGATGTTCTGCTACCATCTCTTTAATAATGGATCTAGCATTTTCCTAACGACAGATGTTAGGCTAGCTGTCCTATAGTTTCCTGCTTTCTGTCTCCCTCCTTTCTTGAACAGAGGTGTTACATTTGCGGTTTTCCAGTCCACTGGGCTGGATTTTAAGAGCCCGCCACCAATGTTGGCGGCAAGCTCAGAAAATGGCGGCCCGCCTGTGTGGGCCAAAGAGCCGCCACAATCTCAGGCGCATGGCTCATTTAAATAGCCAGGGCAGCCCACATCCCCCCCCACCCGCCAGTCTTGTGGAGTGGGCAGGCTGTCCGTCCCCAGCAATGGCGTTAGCTGCCAATGTGCAGGTGCAGATGCTGGCGCTACTTTTAATAAAATAAAAGCCAGCCCTGCCGCCCAATTTAAATTTTTAAAGTCTTACCCCCAAAAGTAAATACATTTCTAAAGCCCCTTTCCCACCCCCCCAATAATAATCACAATAACTATTTGCCCTTCCCCCCAAAACACCTTTTACATCTGACTGTCCCCCCTCCCAAACTACACAAAGTTTAAGACTCAACCCTTCCCACCATCCCCTACATCCATTATGTATATTTGACCCCATTCTCCACCACCCCCGTACTGACAAACTTACCTCCTGCCCCCTCCTCATTAGTTTGGTGCCGTGTTTCCCCGGACGGAGATCTGAAGGCATGGGAGTGCTGGCCGCCCGCCAAATATTGCGGCAGGCCATCAAGATCACAGGTAAGTCTATTTAAATTTAATAATTTTATTAATTTGAATATTTTCATTCTTGTCCCATCGCACAGTGGCTGGGGGGCCACCACGGAGCCTCACTGCTGCCGGGAGGATTGGACTGGGCCCTCCCGGCATCGAGGTCCATGGCGGGCTTTATCTGGAGACATCTTCAGGCCCTCACCACCATGGAACCCGACGCCTGGGGGAGAACAAAATCCAGCCCACTGGGACATTTCCAGAATCTAGGGAATTTTGGAACATTACAAACAATGCATTCACTTCCTTTAAAACCCGAGGATGCAGGCCATCAGGTCCAGGGGATTTGTCAGCCTTCAGTCCCATTAGTATTCCCATTACTTTTGCTCTCGTGATAAGTGATTGTTTTAAGTTCCTCCCTCCCTTTTATCTCCTGATTTTCTACTATTCTTGGGATAGTTTTTGTGTCTTCTACTGTGAAGACTGATACAAAATACTTGTTCAAAGCCTCTGCCATTTCCTCGTTTCCCACAATTAATTCCCCAGTCTCATCCTTTAAGGGACCAATTCTCACTTTAGCTACTCTTCGCCTTTTTATATACTTGTAGAAGCTTTTACTGTCCATTTTTATATTTCTTGGTAGTTTTCAATCGTACTCCAATTTCTCGCTCTTTATTTTTTTAAGTAATCCTTTGCTGGTTTCTAAAATGTTTCTAATCTTCGAGCCAACCACTAATCTTCACAGCTTTGTATGCCTTTTCTTTCAATTTGATACCATCCTTGACTTCCTTTTTTAGCCACAGATGGTGCATCCTTCTGGTAGAGTATTTCTTCCACAATGGAATATATCTTTGTGAGAGTTATGAAAGACACGGAGGGTGGAGTTCCAGAGCGGTAAGTATAAAAAAAACTTACCTCAGAGATTCTCGGAGCAGATGCGGAGGGCGGAGTACAGGAGCGTTAAGTTACCTCGGGTGGGGAAAAAAAAATTGAAAAAGTGACGTCACAGGAAAGCTGTGACCTGATTGGCTGGTAGGGAATCTGTACCAAATTTGAAAATAAAACTGATAAAAATTGATTAAAGCACTAATTAACTAATTAATAAGTAGAGTAACTAAACCAGAGGGAGGAGATTACTGTATTTAGTTAGCATTTAGTATTTATTGTAGAAATCTAGCACTAGGGACCATATAGTTAAGTGTATCATAATTTAGTAAGGATTTAATAAGTATTTATTTATTTTATATTAATGAACTAATTAATGCAAGAAATATCAGTTAGAGGGGTGAAGTGCTTCACCTGTGAGATGTGGGAGGTCCGTGATGCTTCCAGCATTCCGGGCGACTACATCTGCAGGAAGTGTACCCAGTTGCAGCTCCTCACAGACCGCATGGATCGGTTGGAGCGGCAACTGGATGCACTTAGGAGCATGCAGGTGGTGGAAAGCGTCATAGACAGGAGTGTTAGAGAAGTGGTTACACCCAAGGTGCAGGCAGATAGAAGGGTGACCACTTGAAGGGGCAGGCAGTCAGTGCAGGAATCCCATGTGGCTATCCCCCTCTCTAACAAGTATACTGTTTTGGATACTGTTGGGGGGGATGGCCTATCAGGGGAAAACAACAGCAGCAGCCAGAGCAGTGGCACCACGGCTGGCACTGTTGTTCAGCAGGGAGGGACAAAGCGCAGAAGAGCAATAGTTATAGGGGACTCTATAGTCAGGGGCACAGATAGGCACTTCTGTGGACGTGAAAGAGACTTCAGGATGGTATGTTGCCTCCCTGGTGCCAGGGTCAAGGATGTCTCTGAACGGGCAGGGGGCATTCTGAAGGGGGAGGGTGAACAGCCAGAGGTTGTGGTACACATCGGTACCAATGACATTGACAGGAAGAGTGATGAGGTCCTGCAGGGGGAGTTTAGGGAGTTAGGTAGCAAGTTAAAAAACAGGACCTCTAGGGTTGTAATCTCTGGATTACTCCCTGTGCCACGTGCCAGTGAGGCTAGAAATAGGAAGATAGTGCAGCTAAACATGTGGCTGAGCAGCTGGTGTAGAAGGGAGGGTTTCAGATATCTGGACCATTGGGCTCTCTTCAGGGACAGATGGGACCTGTACAAGAAGGACAGGTTGCATCTAAACTGGAAGGGCACTAATATCCTGGCTGCAATGTTTGCCAGCGCCACTCGGGAGGGTTTAAACTAGTGTGGCAGGGGGGTGGGAACCAGAGCAGTAGGACAGCTAGTGAACTAAATGAGGAGGACATAGTAAATAAGGCCAGTAGGACTAAGAGGAAGAGCAGGCAGGGAGATGTTGCTGAGCACAGCGGGACTGGTGGTCTGAAGTGCATTTGTTTCAATGCGAGAAGTATAACAGGTAAGGCAGATGAACTTAGAGCTTGGATTAGTACTTGGAAATATGATGTTGTTGCTATTACAGAGACTTGGTTGAGGGAAGGGCAGGATTGGCAGCTAAATGTTCCAGGCTTTAGAAACTTCAGGCAGGAAAGAGGGGGATGTAAAAGGGGTGGGGGAGTTGCATTACTGGTTAAGGAGAATATCACAGCTGTACTGCGGGAGGACACCTCAGAGGGGTAATGCAGCAAGGCAATATGGGTGGAGCTCAGGAATAGGAAGGGTGCAGTCACGATGTTGGGGGTTTACTACAGGCCTCCCAACAGCCAGCGGGAGGTAGAGGAGCAGATATGTAGATAGATTTTGGAAAGATGTAAAGGTAACAGGGTTGTGGTGGTGGGTGATTTTAACTTCCCCTATATTGACTGGGACTCACTTAGTGCTAGGGGCTTGGATGGGGCAGAATTTGTGAGGAGCATCCAGGAGGGCTTCTTGAAACAGTATGTAGATAGTCCAACTAGGGATGGGGCCATTCTGGACCTGGTATTGGGGAATGAGCCCGGCCAGGTGGTCGAAGTTTCAGTGGGGGAGCATTTCGGAAGCAGTGACCATAATTCCATAAGTTTTAAGGTCCTTGTGGATAAGGATAAGAGTAGTCCTCGGGTGAAGGTGCTAAATTGGGGGAAGGCTAATTATAACAATATTAGTCAGGATCTGAAGAATTTAGATTGGGGGCAGCTGTTTGAGGGTAAATCAACATCTGACATGTAGGAATCTTTCAAACGTCAGCTGATTAGAATCCATGACCAGAATGTTCCTGTGAGGAAGAAAGACAAGTTTGGCAAGTTTCAGGAAGCTTGGATAACGAGGAATATTGTGAGCCTAGTCAAAAAGAAAAAGTAAGCATTTGTAAGGGCTGGAAGGCTAGGAACAGATGAAGCACTTGAGGAATATAAAGTCAGTAGGAAAGAACTTAAGCAAGGAGTTAGGAGGGCTAAAAGGGGTCATGAAAAGTCATTGGCAAACAGGATTAAGGAAAATCCCAAGGCTTTTTATACGTATATAAAGAGCAAGAGGGTAACCAGGGAAAGGGTTGGCCCACTCAAGGACAGAGAAGGGAATCTATGTGTGGAGCCAGAGGAAATGGGTGAGGTGCTAAATGAGTACTTTGCATCCGTATTCACCAAAGAGAAGGACTTGGTGGATGATGAGCCGAGGGAAGGGAGTGCAGATAGTCTCAGTCATCTCATTATCAGAAAGGAGGAGGTGTTGGGTGTCTTGCAAAGCATTAAGGTAGATAAGTCCCCAGGGCCTGATGGGATCTACCCGAGAATACTGAGGGAGGCAAGGGAAGAAATTGCTGGGGCCTTGACAGAAATCTTTGCATCCTCATTGGCTACAGGTGAGGTCCCAGAGGACTGGAGAATAGCCAATGTTGTGCCTTTGTTTAAGAAGGGTGGCAAGGATAATCCAGGAAATTATAGGCCGGTGAGCCTTACGTCAGTGGTAGGGAAACTATTAGAGAGGATTATTCGGGACAGGATTTACTCCCATTTGGAAACAAACGAACTTATTAGCGAGAGACAGCATGGTTTTGTGAAGGGGAGGTCATGTCTTACTAATTTGATTGAGTTTTTTGAGGAAGTGACGAAGATGATTGATGAAGGAAGGGCAGTGGATGTTATCTATATGGACTTCAGTAAAGCCTTTGACAAGGTCCCGCATGGCAGACTGGTACAAAAGGTGATGTCACACGAGATCAGAGGTGAGCTGGCAAGATGGATACAGAACTGGCTCGGTCATAGAAGACAGAGGGTATCAGTGGATGGGTGTTTTTTTGAATGGAGGGATGTGACTAGTGGTGTTCCGCAGGGATCAGTGCTGGGATCTTTGCTCTTTGTAGTATATATAAATGATTTGGAGGAAAATGTAGCTGGTCAAATCAGTAAGTTTGCGGACGACACAAAGGTTGGTGGAGTTGCAGATAGTGATGAGGATTGTCAGAGGATACAGCAGGATATAGATCGGTTGGAGACTTGGGCGGAGAAATGGCAGATGGAGTTTAATCCGGACAAATGTGAGGTAATGCATTTTGGAAGGTCTAATGCAGGTGGGAGGTATACAGTAAATGGCAGAACCCTTAGGAGTATTGACAGGCAGAGAGATCTGGGCGTACAGGTCCACAGGTCACTGAAAGTGGCAACGCAGGTGGATAAGTTAGTCAAGAAGGCATACGGCATGCTTGCCTTCATCGGTCGGGGCATAGAGTATAAAAATTGGCAAGTCATGTTCCAGCTGTACAGAACCTTAGTTAGGCCACACTTAGAATATTGCGTGCAATTCTAGTCGCCACACTACCAGAAGGACGTGGAGGCTTTGGAGAGGGTACAGAGGAGGTTTACCAGGATGTTGCCTGGTCTGGAGGACATTAGCTATGAGGAGAGGTTGGAAAAACTCGGATTGTTTTCACTGGAACGACGGAGGTGGAGGGGTGACATGATAGAGGTTTACAAAGTTATGAGCAGCATGGACAGAGTGGATAGTCAGAAGCTTTTTCCCAGGGTGGAAGAGTCAGTTACTAGGGGACATAGGTTTAAGGTGCGAGGGGCAAAGTTTAGAGGGGATGTGCGAGGCAAGTTTTTTACACAGAGGTGGTGAGTGCCTGGAAATTGCTGCCAGGGGAGGTGGTGGAAGCAGAATCGATCGCGACGTTTAAGAGACATCTTGACAAGTACATGAATAGGAAGGGAATAGAGGGATATGGGCCCCGGAAGTGCAGAAGGTGTTAGTTTAGGCAGGCATCAAGATCGGCACAGGCTTGGAGGGCCGAATGGCCTGTTCCTGTGCTGTACTGTTCTTTGTTCTTTGAAATATCTAGAACATATTGTTCTAAGAAACTGTCCCAAATGCACTCTATGAACTCATCCTCCAGACTACGTTTGCCAGTTAATTTGTCCAATCGATGTGAAGATTAAAATCACCCACGATTATTGCCATACCTTTCTTGCAAGCCCCCATTATTTCTTGATGTATACTCATGTCCTACTTTGTAGCAACTGTCGGGGGCCTAACAACTATTGACAACAGTGACTTCTTTTCTGTGCTATTTCTTATCTCCACTTAAACTGATTCTACATCTTGACCTTCTGAACCAAGATCCTTTCACACTGTTGTACTGATCTCATCCTTTATTAACAGAGCTACCCCACCTCATTTTCCCTTCCTCCTATTTTTTTATAAATGTCAAATACCCTTGAATGTTCAGGGTATTCCCCACCATCAACATCCTGGAGGTTGGCATTGACCAGAAGCTTAACTGGATTAGCCATATAAATACTGTGGCTACAAGAGCAGGTCAGAGGCTGGGAATTCTGCAGCAAGTAACTCACCTCCTGACTCCCCAAAGTCTGTCCATCATCTACAAAGCACAAGTGTGATAGATTACTCTCCACTTGCCTGGATGAGTGCAGCTGCAACACTCAAGAAGCTCCATTCAGGACAAAGCAGCCTGCTTGATCAGCACCCCATCCACCACCTTCAACATTCACTCCCTCCACCACCAGTGAACAGTGGCAGCAGTGTGTACCATATACAAGATGCACTGCAGCAACTCACCACACCTCCTTCGACAGCACCTTCCAAACCCACAACCTCTACCACCTGGATGTCCAAGGGCAGTGGATACATGGGAACACCACCACCTGCAAGTTCCTCTCCAGGTCACACACAATCCTGACTTGGATCTATATCACAGTTCCTTCACTGTCACTGGGTCAAAATCCTGGAAATCCCTCCCTCACAGCACTGTGGGTGTAGCTACGCCAGATGGACTGCAGTGGTTCAAGAAGGCGGCTCATGACCACCTTCTCAAGGGCAATTAGGGATAGGCAACAAATTCTGTCCTTGCTAGTGATGCTCACATCCCAGGAATGAATAAAAAAATGCAATGGTCCCAACACTGACCCTTGTGGAACTCCACTTCCCATCTTCTGCCACTCTGAATATACACCCTTAACTCCCACCTTCTGCTTTCTGTCTTGAAGCTAGCTAGCAATCAATTCTGCCAGTTGTCCCCTGATTCCACATTCTCTGACCTTATTCATTTATAAATGTTGTGGCACCTTATTGAAGGCCTTTTTAAAAATACAGATACATTACATCTACTGCATTACCATTGTCTAATCTCTATGTTACCTCCACAAAAAATTCAATAAAGTTGGTCAAGCAATATTTTCCCTTTTGAAATCCATGCAGACCAATCATTATTATATTTTTCTTTCCAAGATGTTGTCCTAGTCTCTCCCTTAGTTGGAACTCCATTATTTTCCTACCACCAATGATAAACTGACTGGCCTATAATTCCCTGGACATGTTCTGCCCCTTTCTTAAATGTCGGAATTACATTAACTATCCACCAGTCCTCTGGCATTACACCTTTTTCTAATAAATTATTAAATATGTATAGTAATGCCTCTGCTATCACTTCTCTAGTGTGACTCCAGTTGATGTGATGCGTCAAGTGTGTTAGCGTGGTGGGTGGTGTGTAGTGGTTAGTCTGCTTGTCACCTCTCACTTTCAGCTCTCACCACTGGCTAACAGTACAAGTTCAAGTATTGCGAAAAAGAGAGTTGCGTGTGCAAGCCTCTCCCTGCCAGTACATAGCCTCTCCATCAGCAAGCCCGAAGTAGTGCCTCCCCATGGCGGCATATGTAAACTAGGTAACCTGTGGCCCCAGGCTAAACTACAGGGGACTCAGAGGAGACCTGGCCCCCAGACATGTGGCATGCAGCTCCACCGGCATGTGGTCTTGCTCTGGTGCCCACGAGCCAGACTCCCAGCTATGGGTAAATAACCTCACTGCCTTGTAGGTGTCTCGGGAGAGAAGAAGGCTAACTGATTAAACCCCGACAGAAAAAATGGAGTGGAGTCCCGTTGGTGGTTATCTGTCATTTATCAGGCAACTTTCCGACAACTCCTGCAGCAAAGCTGGTACCAAACAGTACTGTTTTTTTTCCCTTTCCTTTAGAAAATTCTAGCAATGCTGAGAGGGGTCCTAATGCTTGGGCAACTCAGGGTCTCCATACTATTTTCCCTGGCCCGTACCCCGAAGAGGACACTCCAGCTTTGTGGTTTACATGGCACAACATGGAAAGCACAGTACCGGTTATAAGTTCTCGCTCGATTGGCGCAGAGCATGAGTTCCAGGGGTTACTTTCAACAGTGGGAGAGATCATGGCATCTCATTGGATAGCAACTGCCTGCCCCAAGCTGTGCAGCCCCCAGTACACCCCGGGTGCAGTCCATTGTCTCCCGAAATGGACAGATGCCATCATCTCTTCTTCCCTAGATTCTTTTGAAAAGCGTGGACGTAATTCATCCAGACCAAGGAACTTATCCTCAGGGGATTTATCCTCTTTGAGTCTGATTAGTTTATTCAATACGTCCCATTTTTAAAAAATTTTAAATGCACTCATCTCATTACTCATCTCATCACTCAGTGTCAATCCCTCCAATCAGGTTTGTGCCCCTGCCAAAGTTCCCCGCAACGGCTCTTACCAAAGTCATAAATAACATACTACGCAACTGTGACAAAGGTAAGTGATCCCTCCTTGTCCTTCTTAACCTATCGGCAGCCTTTGACATGATTGACCACAGCATTCTACTCCAAAGCCTTACTCCATCATCCAGCTGAGTGAGGCTGTACTTGCCTGTTTCAATTCTTTTCTATCCAGCTGTAGCCAAAGAATCACCAGCAATGGCTTCTCTTCCCATTCCTGCACCTTCGCCTCTGGTGTCCCCAAAGATCCAAATTTGGCCCCTCCTATTTCTCATCTACATGCTGCCCCTTGGTGACAACATCTGGGGCTGGATTTTACCAGCCCCCTGACATTGGGGGTCACGGTGGAGGGGCCCAGAAAATACCTCCAGGAGATGCCCACCACGGGCCTTGATGCTGGGAAGACCCCGCCCCATATTATCGGCTGCGGCAAGGCCTCATGGTAGCAACCACCCCCCCCACTGCTCAGCAACAGCAAATTAATTTAAATATTTAAATAAATTCTAATTAATGCATAACTACTTCACTCATTCCAACAGCCACCCCACGCTGATATTCCAGCCAGTTGCCGGAAATCTCCATTCAGAGATCCGAGGCAGCACACTGGTGGAGAGGGGGGAGGAGTGCAGTTTTCAGGGTGTGGAGGGGGTGAGTAGGGAAAACACTTGCTATTGGTTGAGGGGATGGTGGGAAGAGGTTGAAGGTCAAAGTTAACAAAGTTCGGGGGGGGGAAAGATTGGGATCGAAAGAAAGGTTTTTTTGGGGGGAGAGGGCAATTAATAAACTGATTACTCATTGGAGGGGTGGGAGAGGAGATTGGAAATGTGAATAAAATTTTAATTTTAGTTTTTTAAAAACTGTCCCTTTAAAAATGTAAATGCCTCAGAAGGACCTGAAGCCCTTTAAAAATGACACTGGCGCTTGCACGGTGGTGCAGGGATGGAGTGTCTGCCCCCTCTACGTAATCGGGATGGGCATTCCACCCCCTCCATATAAATGAACAACCACGCTAAATATCACAGCGGCACATCCCGCGCATGTGCTGCGCCATTTTTGAAGCTTGCCGCTGGCTGGAAAAATTCAGCTGCTGAAAACACCCCATCAGTTTCCACATATATGCTGACAACACCAGTTCTATTTCACCATCTCTCTTGACCCCTCCACTAAATCTAAATTGTCAGACTGCATGCCCTTCATTCAATACTAGATGAGCAGAAATTTCCTCCAACTAAATATTCGGTCACTCCACAAACTCTCCCTAGCCACTAATTCCATCCTTTTCCTTGGTAACTGTTTGAGGCTGAACAAGACTGTCCACAACCTTGATGTCACACTTGACTCTGAGATGAGCTTTTAACCAAATATCCATAGCCGTGTAAATTTTCTCTCTTCAGGTGCTTATCCAATTCCCTTTTGAAAGCCACAATTGAATCTGCCTCCAGCACACTCTCAGGCAGTGCTTTCCCGATTCTAACCACTTGCTGTGCAAAAAAAGCTTTTCCTCATGTTGTCATTGATTCTTTTGCCAAACAACTTAAATTGGTATCGTTTGGTTCTCGACCCTTCCGACAAGTGGAAACAGTTTCTCTCTATCTATTCTGTCTAAACCCTCATGATTTTAAATACTTCTATCAAATCTCTTCTCAACCTTCTCTTCTCTAAGGAAAACAACCCCAGCTTCTTTAAGCTATCCTCTTAATGGAAGTACCTCAACCCTGGAACCATTCTCATGAATCTTTTCTGCACCATCGCTAAAGCCTTCACATCCTTCCTAAAATGTGGTGCCCAGGATTGGACAGAATACTCCAGTTGAGGCCAAACCAACGCTTTATAAAGGTTCATCACGACTTCCTTGCTTTTGTCCTCTGGGCCTCTGTTTCTAAAGCCCAGGATCCCCTCTACTTTTCAGCCACTTTCTCAACTTGCCCTGCCACCTTCAACAATTTGTGCACATATACCCGCAACTGTCACCAACTAATACAACAGGGAAAAGAAAGATAACCAAGTATGGTATTGCTCCAGTCAGGACATCGGTGGGTAAGTCACCTAATTGCTTTTAACTGGCTCCCTGTCCATTTTCTGCCAAGGTGGTAGGGTTAAAATAGAGCATATGCCCTATTTTTGTCTACCAATGAAACTGTAGTGTGGTCAGTATTCCTTTGTTAGATAACTGATAACTACACCCTCTTAGTACAATATATTCAAACTGATTCATATTAATTATCCGTGAAAGGATCGCTTATAATCTCTGGTACACATACAAAATGTTAATTCCCTAAAGCTGGTGTTGTCTTATGTATTTATATTGTTTTCCTCAGGTGTTTACATAAATCTAAATCTAAAAAAATCGATATATATGGCCTTCTAACTGAATTTATAGTGAAATTTAGATACTTCTTATACATACATTGTAGTTGATTGTCATAATAGGCAACGGTAGTTATCTTACAATTAAGCTTAATGTATAAACATGGACATATATTTAGATTTAGATATATATGGCCAAGCTTTTGTACATGTGTGTGTATTCTTGGTAATTATCTAATTATTGTTAGAAAATAGATTACATTGTAAATGGATATAACCTATGCTGAAAATGTTAGATGAACATAGAATGGCAGCCAAAATAAATAGCAGGTTCAGTTACGTCAAATGAGTTCAAGCAATTATAATATATGAACCAATCTATGCTCTGTGGATTTACAAATGTGTATGGACAGTAATGTTAAATAATTTGATAAACTCATCTTGGATAATACTAAATAGAACCATTTACTGTGAAACAACTATTATAAGATAAGTTTATGTCTGCACCAAATGCAATAATTTTTTAATTCTACTTAAATAACATTTTGAAGTAGAAAGCTTTTTTATGATGATTTATATATCCACACCTAACGATAGATATAAAAATGTAAAAGAAATAAAATTTTGAGAATGCAGGTGATCTACTATATTTTTGTTATTTAAAAAACTGCCTTATTTTTGCAATGAAATAACAGAACAAGATGTACATGAGAATTATCACTGAACATTCTGCATTGTAAATGTGCCACTTGCAATGTATGCCCGATAAAGATGTTAATTAAATAATTGATATTCAAGACTATGCTCGCTTATTGTTTATTGACACACGCAAATTCAAGAATGTGAACAAGCGGACATTTTAAGTCGAACGTTTTGCTCACTATAGCCATTGTCATAAAATGGTGGCACCACTAAAAGCCCAGTACTCGGCAATAGATTAAAACACACTTTCCTAACGCTATTAGCATACAACAACTTGAGTATAGCTTTCTAATTAACCTTTAATTTCAGCTAAGAAGGATGTTATGAATTTCCACTGATTCCTGCAACATGCACGTTTTAACCATAAGCTTTATCATTTGCATAAAATGATAAATCATTAGCATGTTTCTCTTGCATGTTAAATATGCCACTGCAGATTTTATTGTAATAGTTCCTATTTCATAATATCTTTGTTCAGGAATGCGAGGTTTACAGGGAGAAAAAAAATCTAGCATTTTATCTTTATTTATGTTTATGTATGTACGTTACTAAGACATTGAATATTCGCATGATTCTCTGGGTCAAAAATAATAGCTTTCAGTGTTAGTACGCTTAATTTTACATAAGAAATAACATTATTCAAAAATACCTGTAAGATAAGTAGTTTTATTTGACGATGGACCATTTTGTTTTTCAATTTCTGTTCCAGCTCCTTTACCTGCTATTTCAATTATTTTTATAACAAGCATTGTCTGGTTATTTTTAAGAATCTCTGGCTACTGTTACATTTTCAAAGTTAAGTCAAGCTCTTGTTACAAGTGTGGTGATTGTGAATATTTGAAAAACTGACCTAAATACAATAATTTTGTGACATCTCTATGCTTTGAAATTCCACTATTAACTCTAATTAGCTCATTGAGCATGTTACCATTTTTCTTTCAAATATAACCAGTTACCTACAAATAAAATTAAGGAAAAGACAGATGAAAAGCAATAATGAAAAATGAAAAATAATCTTATGCACTGCAGGATAAGAAAACCTAAATAGGACCAATATTAATTTCAAGAATTTATATATAGTTGTATATACCATATGTAGTCTCTACATATAAACCTAGATATATATTTGCTGTGATTGGTAAATAAAATTTTGACGTCAATTTATAAATTTGCATACAGTCTACCCTACAGATATGTTGAATTAGCCTTGATAAATAATTTAAAGTTGCGTAATATATTATTCAAATCCTTTAGTCTTAAGAAGTTGAGCGGTATTTCAAATACAATTACTGTAATTTATTTATCAGGCAAAATTTACATAATTCCTCTTTGAAACCCATGTCTAAACTAGTGGTCATTGGGTTGCCATGTTTAGGATAATGAGTTGGGGTTTTGGTCGACTGTCAACAGTTTCACCTTAAACAAGCGTGCATTCTTATTAACATTAGCAATTTACATCTTGACTACATACTTAAAAAAACATATGAAGTAGAGTATGAATTTTTTCCTTCAGGAATATAGATTCTTGTACACAAAAAAACCTTAAATACATTTAACAGTATTTCAATTCAAATGGGTAAAGGTGATTCTACAATCATATAAAAATGCAAAAGATCTACAGTGAATTTTATGCTAGTAACTCTAAAGTATATTATGGTGCAAAATTGATTTTGAGAAAACAATAATTACTCCAGAGGCTTGAGCTCATAATCCAGGCTGACACTTCAGTGCAGTACTAAGGAGGTGCTGCACTATCAGAGGCACCATCTTTCAGATGAGACTTTAAACTGAGGCCCCATTTACCCTCAGAAGTAGACATAAAAGATCCCATGGCACTACTTGAAGACGAGCAGGTGAGTTCTCCTGGTGTCCTGGCCAATATTCATCCCTCAATCAACATCAGTAAAAAATAGACTAACTGGTCAGGTATCTCATTCCTGTCTGTCGGACCTTGCTGTATACAGATTGCTGCTGCATTCTGTACATTTCAATGGTGACTATAATTCAAAAGTACTTTATTGACTGAAAAGAGCTTTTGGAGGTCTTGAGGTCATAAAACGTGCTATATAAATGCAACACATTTCCTTTATTAATTTTCTTATTGTTACATTAAGTATTTTCCAAGGCTTTTTTTTATTGATTGGTTGCATTCTTTGTACTTATTCCCTTTTTCATCATTTATTTCGCTTTCTATTAATTTAGCTCATAACTTGTTTTTGGCATTTTTTTTTGTGAATTAAGTAAACATTATCCACCATTTGAATCTACTGGTGTACAAGATGTCGGCAAAATATTTTCTGCAGCTAGAACATTAGGTTCCAATCTCTAGTCCAGTGAAGCATTTTTAATCCATAAATTATCAGTTTCAGTTCGTCATTTACAATTATAAACTTAGTAACTCATTGAATTATGAAATATAACAAAGTTCTTACAGACAATGTCCCAGACACTGCCATCATCATCCCCGGGTACTTCCTGCCCCAACAGCAGGACAGACCCAGCAGAGGTGACAGCAAAGTGGTATACCGTCGGGAGGGAGTTGGCCTGGGAGTCCTCAACATCAGCTCCAGACTCCATGAGGTTTCATGGCATCAGGACAAACATGGGCAAGGAAACCTCCTGCTGACTACCACCTACTGCCCTCCTTCAGATGATGAATCAGTACTCCTCCATGTTGAACACCATTTGGAGGAAGCACTGAGGGTGGCAAGGGCGAAGAATGTACTCTGGGTGGGGGACGTCAATGTCCATTACCAAGAGTGGCTCGGTAGCATCACTACTGACCGAGCTGGCCAAGTCCTAAAGGACATAGCTACTAGACTGGGTATGCGGCAGGTGGTGACGGAACCAACAAGAGGGAAAAACATACTTGACCTCGTCCTCACCAATCTGCCTGCCGCAGATGCATCTGTCCACGACAGTATTGGTAGTAGTGACAACCGCACAGTCCTTGTGGAGACGAAGTCCCGCCTTCATATTGCGGATACCCTCCATCGTGTTGTGTGGTGCTACCACTGTGCTAAATGGGATAGATTTTGAACAGATCCAGCAATGCAAAACTGGGCATCCATGAGGCGCTGTGGGCCAGCAGCAGAATTGTACTCAACCACAATCTGTAATCTCATGGCCTGGCATATCCCCACTCTACCATTACCATCAAGCCAGGAGACCAAGCCTGGTTCAATGAAGAGTGAAGGAGGGCATGCCAGGAGCAGCACCAGGTATACCTCAAAATGTGGTGTCAACCTGGTGAAGCTACAACAGAGGACTACTTGCGTGCCAAACTGTGTAAGCAGCATGCGATAGACAGCGCTAAGCGATCCCATAAGCAACGGATCAGATCTAAGCTCTGCAGTCCTGCTACGTCCAGCCATGGCAGACAATTAAACAACTGACAAGAGGAGGTGGCTCCACAAATATCCCCATCCTCATTGATGGGGGAGCCCAGCATATCAGTGCAGAAGATAAGGCTGAAGCATTTGCAACAATCTTCAGCCAGAAGTGCCAACAGGATGATCAATCCCAGCCTCCTCCTGAGGTCCCCTGCATCACAGATGCCAGACTTCAGCCAATTCAATTCACTCCACACGATATCAAGAAACAGCTGAAGGCACTGGATACTGCAGAGGGTATGGGCCCTGACAATATTCCGACAATAGTACTGAAGACCAGTGCTCCAGAACTTGCTGCACCCCTAGTCAAGCTGTTCCAGTACAGCTACAACACTGGCATCTACCCGGCAATGTGAAAAATTGCCCAGCTATATCCTGTACGCTAAAAGCAGGACAAGTCCAACACGGCCAATTAGCGCCCCATCAGTCTACTCTCAATCATCAGTAAAGTGATGGAAGGTGTCATCGACAGTGCTATCAAGCGGCACTTGTTTAGCAATAACCTGCTCAGTGATGCTCAGTTTGGGTTCCGCCAGGGCCACTCAGTTCCTGACCTCATTACAGCCTTAGTTCAAACATGGACAAAAGAGTCGAACTCAAGAGGTGAGGTGAGAGTGACTGCCCTTGACATCAGGGCAGCATTTGACTGAATACAGCATCAAGGAGCCCTAGCAAAACTAGAGTCAATGGGAGTCAGGGGGAGAACTCTCTGCTGGTTGGAGTCATACCTAGCAGAAAGGAAGATGATTGTGGTTGTTGGAGCTCAGTCATCTCAGCTCAACATCACTGCAGGAGTTTCTCAGGGTAGTATCCCAGGCCTAACCATCTTCAGCTGCTTCCTTCAATCATAAGGTCAGAAGTGGGGATGTTTGCTGATGATTGCACCATTTGCGAATCCTCAGATACTGAAGCAGTCCATGTAGAAATGCAGCAAGACATAGACAATATCCAGGCTTGGGTTGATAAGTGGCAAGTAACATTCGTGCCACAAAAGTGCCAGGCAATGACCATCTCTAACAAGAGAGAATCTATCCATCTCCCCTTGACATTCAATGACATTACCATTGCAGAGTCCCCCACTATCAACATTCTGGGAGTTACCATTGACCAGAAACTGAACTGGAATAGCCATATAAATACCATGGCTACAAGAGCAGGTCAGAGGCTAGGAATCCTGCGGTGAGTAACTCACCTCCTGACTCCCCAAAGCCTGTCCACCATCTACAAGGCACAAGTCAGGAGTGTGATGAAATACTCTCCACTTGCCTGGATGGGTGCAGCTCCAACAACACTCAAGAAGCTTGACGCCATCCAGGACAAAGCAGCCCGCTTGATTGGCACCCCATCCACAAATATTTACTCCGTCCACCACCACGCACAGTGGCAGCAGTGTGTACCATCTACAAGATGCACTGCAGCAATGCACCAATGCTTCTTAGCACCTTCCAAACCCGCGAGCTCTACCACCTAGAAGGACAAGGGCAGCAAATGCATGGGAACACCACCACCTGCAAGTTCCCCTCCAAGCCACACACCATTCTGACTTGGAACTATATTGCCATTCCTTCCCTGTTGCTGGGTCAAAATCCTGGAACTTCCTTCCTAACAGCCCTGTGGGTGTACCTACCCCACATGGACTGCAGTGGTTCAAGAAGGCAGCTCACCACCTTCTGAAGGGCAATTAGGGATGGGCAATAAATGCTGGCCTAGTCAGCGACGCCCAGATTCCATGCATGAATAAAACATTTTTTTTAAAGATTCTTTTGTTAACATTTACCGAATTCACAATTTAATTGTTTTTCTTTATGTATTTTCCAATATGTTTCAAAAGTTTTGTTTTTGTTGTGCATGGGCCTAAAAATCAATTTTCTTCACAGTAATCCAAATATGTACTGCTAGACATATTTGGATTTGTTCTTTTTGGCACCGAGTTCTGGTTGTTTATAAGCCAAGTTTGATTGTAAGTATCTTGTATACTAAATATAATTATTTTAATTAAAACAACTTTAATAAACTACATGCCTTTCATGCATACCTATGGGATTAAACAGCCCAAGTTTGAAAAGTTAGCACAGGCACGTGTACTGTGCCAAGTGGCTTTCTTCCGAATGTAATTTCTATGAGTCCATCTATCCAATATCTGGTATACCATACATTAGTTTAATTTACCAATTCCATATGTTCAAATATATGTTTTTATTCAGTGTTCAGTGTGATTGCGAGTGTTGATCCAATGGAAAATGTACAGAACCCACAATAAATATGTTTTTTTATCATCACTTACAAGCCTATGTTCACCATGCATTATATATTACCGCTAAGGAAACATTTCCTTCAAATTTTAATATAGAATAGTTTCACAAATTAGTTAATATCACCCATCTCAACAATAAAAGACTATTTAATTTAGCCAGACGTTGGTATAGCTCAAATTATTGCATTTAATCTGTAATTTGATCAAATAAACCCTTCGTAACCTTTGATTAAGCATAGTCCATATTTACTAACAAAACTGTGGCAGCTGAATACTTAGCAAAATCCATATCAACAAAGTTCAAAACAAACACAGAAAAAGATGGATACACACAGCATCTATAGAGAAAACAAATAGTCTTGTTGTGGGTGCATGTCTTTCTTTAGAACTGAAAAGAGAGTACACTCCCAAAATGTAAACTGCCTGTTCTCTCTACATATGCTGGTTGACCTGCTGTGTGCTTGTAGCTTTGTTTCTGTTTTTGTTTCAGGTTTCCAGCATCTGGAGTATTTGCGCTCTTCAATATTTAGGTTTTTTTTCAATAACAAACGTGCATAAATGCTTTGCATGTATAACTATCAGTGTACAAGTTCAATTTTGTAGTCACTGCAATACTTCGGTACAATTCTTGACATTGTCTAATGCTGCCAATTAAACCCAATTTGGAAAGAAACGAAACATTTATCAACTTATTAGCAACCAACATATTTAACTATGGATCATAGTATCTTATTACAGTTAAAAAGATGCAGATGTTCCACACACACAATCAAACCTATGTTTAAAATAGTAGCTAACAGAAGCATATGTATATTGTTTGAAGAAAATGTAATCACTAAAGCACATTTCTGATGTTTCCTACCCAATGCATGATATTTCGCGTTTTGTAAAAAATCTTTGGGTGATAGACATAGGTTACGTACTAGTTTTGTACTTTTAAAATAATTGTTGTACCGTATAAAAGCTAAGAGTGCAAACAATATGACGCGCCATTATACCAAGAAAATAAATGTTAATCTATTATTGACAGTTCCGTACAACTGGCAATTCCATAATCGTCACCCTTAAATCCAACTGAACACCCTTAACATTAGACATCTAAACAGATCTGCTGAAAACAATCGTGAGATATTTTTCTCGTAATTATCAAACCTGCAAAAGTAAAGTGATACTCCAGTAAAGTATGTATCAGTGACTAGTGTTCAAATACTTGAAACATATTATAAGTCTGTACTACGATGTGCGCTTTTAAAAATAAATACGGTATTAGAATTTGGATGTTCGACTTAGTACAGTACCTATCCAACGTCACGTGCTGTATCACATTAAACCCTAAATGTTAACCTTTATTTTAAATGGTATATTACTCAGGAATACTCAGATGCACTGCTGGAGTGTTTAACTCAACTTTTTCCAAGCGTCACTGGATATATTCATTTTTTTTAAATCACTGTCGAGCATCACTACGGTTTCAATTATGGATTAGTGAATTGATACTTGGATGGATCCTTACATTGAAGAACTTAATTCTTTTTTCTATTTAATGACTTTGTTTATGGATATACACACACACACACACCCAGCCTGAGAAAGACAAACACAGTATATAAATAAGCCCCAGCAGGTTAGTGTTTCTGCAGTGTGAAGCATATTTATTTTAGCATAAGTACGACAGCTTAAATTCTCTTGCCTTCCAAGATCCAATGTGTGATGATATGAATATACCTAAATGTCCAACCTCACACTTTTACTCACTGAATATTGGTAGCAAGTTTGATTGCACTAGGCACAAATCATTAGGATTACACAAAATAGATTTCTTTCAAGAATTGCGTAATGATTCAGTGACTGAGGAGTTAATACTCGTATCGCTGGTCGAGCGCAGCAAGTCATCCATTACTTTTGCAAGAAGTTCAAGTATCCACCTAAGATATTTGAATAAAGATTCGACGTTTGTTTTAAAGTAATAATTGGATTTCACAAAGGCACCCAGAAACATGGATTTTAGCAAGCTTTTGACAAGGTCCCACATGGCAGACTGGTTAAAGAACATTAAATTCCATGGGATCCAGGGAAATGCAGCAAGGTGGGTACAAAATTGGCTCAGTGGCAGGAAACAAAGGCAAATTGTTGACGGCTGTTTTAGCCACTGGAGGGCTGTTTCCGGTTGCATTCCGGTAGGGTTCAGTACTGGGTCCCCCACTTTTTGTGGTGTATATTAACGGTTTGGACGTAAATGTGCCTTTCATATTGTCATGGAATGAGGTGATGATACTTAGTAGCTTTGGTGGACATCCGATCTTTTCTAGTAGTCTGAAGAGACCACGTCTGCTGACGAGGTCAAAGGCTTTGGTGAGATCAATGAAAGCAATGTAGAGGGGCATCTGCTGTTCACGGCATTTCTCCTGTATCTGACGAAGGGAGAACAGCATGTCAATAGTCGATCTCTCTGCACGAAAGCCACACTGTGCCTCAGGGTAGACGCGCTCGGCCAGCTTCTGGAGCCTGTTCAGAGCGACTCGAGCAAAGACTTTCCCCACTATGCTGAGCAGGGAGATTCCACGGTAGTTGTTGCAGTCACCGCGGTCACCTTTGTTTTTATAGAGGGTGATGATGTTGGCATCGCGCATGTCCTGGGGTACTGCTCCCTCGTCCCAGCACAGGCATAGCAGTTCATGTAGTGCTGAGAGTATAGCAGGCTTGGCACTCTTGATTATTTCAGGGGTAATGCTGTCCTTCCCAGGGGCTTTTCCGCTGGCTAGGGAATCAATGGCATCACTGAGTTCCGATTTGGTTGGCTGTATGTCCAGCTCATCCATGACTGGTAGAGGCTGGGCTGCATTGAGGGCAGTCTCAGTGACAGCATTCTCCCTGGAGTACAGTTCTAGGTAGTGCTCAACCCAGCGGTCCATCTGTTTGCGTTGGTCAGTGATTATGTCCCCCGATTTAGATTTGAGGGGGGTGATCTTCTTGATGGTTGGCCCAAGAGCTCTCTTCATGCCATCATACATTCCTCTGATGTTTCCGGTGTCTGAGGCCAGCTGAATATGACTGCATAGGTGTTGCCAGTAGTCGTTTGCGCAACGCCTAGCTGTTCTTTGTGCAGTACTTCTGGCTGCTTTAAGTGCTGCGGATGTTAAATCGCTGGGGGCTTTCTTGTAGTTCAAAAGTGCAATGCGCTTAGCGGCTATGACAGGTTCCAGCTCTTCATTATGAGATTGAAACCAGTCTGCATTTCTCTTCGCACTTTTGCCGTAGGTGGTCAAAGCTGACTCATAGATGGCGTCTCTGATGTGGGCCCACTTGGTCTCAGCATCCCCTGTGGGAGTGTTTTGAAGGGCTGTTACAAGTGAATTTAGAAATTTTTGTAACAGCTGTGGGTGAGAAATTCTGCTCAATTCAAGGCACAATTCAACATGGTGGCTCCTCATCAGAGCCCTTTCCTATCCTGAGTGGTGTGAAACAGGGCTGTGTTCTCGCACCCACACTTTTTGGGATTTTCTTCTCCCTGCTGCTTTCACATGCGTTCAAATCCTCTGAAGAAGGAATTTTCCTCCACACAAGATCAGGGGGCAGGTTGTTCAACCTTGCCCGTCTAAGAGTGAAGTCCAAAGTACAGAAAGTCCTCATCAGAGAACTCCTCTTTGCTGACGATGCTGCTTTAACATCTCACACTGAAGAATGCCTGCAGAGTCTCATCGACAGGTTTGCGTCTGCCTGCAATGAATTTGGCCTAACCATCAGCCTCAAGAAAACGAACATCATGGGGCAGGATGTCAGAAATGCTCCATCCATCAATATTGGCGACCACGCTCTGGAAGTGGTTCAAGAGTTCACCTACCTAGGCTCAACTATCACCAGTAACCTGTCTCTAGATGCAGAAATCAACAAGCGCATGGGTAAGGCTTCCACTGCTATGTTCAGACTGGCCAAGAGAGTGTGGGAAAATGGCGCACTGACACGGAACACAAAAGTCCGAGTGTATCAGGCCTGTGTCCTCAGTACCTTGCTCTACGGCAGCGAGGCCTGGACAACGTATGCCAGCCAAGAGCGACGTCTCAATTCATTCCATCTTCGCTGCCTTCGGAGAATACTTGGCATCAGGTGGCAGGACTATATCTCCAACACAGAAGTCCTTGAAGCGGCCAACATCCCCAGCTTATACACACTACTGAGTCAGCGGCGCTTGAGATGGCTTGGCCATGTGAGCCGCATGGAAGATGGCAGGATCCCCAAAGACACATTGTACAGCGAGCTCGCCACTGGTATCAGACCCACCGGCCGTCCATGTCTCCGTTATAAAGACGTCTGCAAACGCGACATGAAATCGTGTGACATTGATCACAAGTCGTGGGAGTCAGTTGCCAGCATTCGCCAGAGCTGGCGGGCAGCCATAAAGACAGGGCTAAATTGTGGCGAGTCGAAGAGACTTAGTAGTTGGCAGGAAAAAAGACAGAGGCGCAAGGGGGGAGCCAACTGTGCAACAGCCCCAACAAACAAATTTCTCTGCAGCACCTGTGGAAGAGCCTGTTACTCCAGAATTGGCCTTTATAGCCACTCCAGGCGCTGCTTCACAAACCACTGACCACCTCCAGGCGCGTATCCATTGTCTCTCGAGATAAGGAGGCCCAAAAGAAAGAAAGAAAGAAAAAAGAAGAAAAGGACGTAAATGTAGATCAAGAAGTTTGCGGACGACACAAAGATTGGCCATGTGGTAGATAGCCAGGAGGATAGCTGTAGGCTGCAGGAAGATATTGATGGTCTGGTCAGATGGGCATAAAAGTGGCAAATGGAATTCAACTTGGAGAAGTGTGAGGTGATGCATTTGGGGAGATCAAATAAGGCCAAGGAATACACGATAAATGGGAAAATACTGAGAAGTGTAGAGGAAGTAAGGGACCTTGGAGTGAATGTCCACAGATTCCTGAAGGTAGCAGGACAGGTCAATAAAGTGATTAAGAAGGCATATGGAATCCTTTCCTTTATTAGCCGAGGTAGAGAATACAAGAGCAGGGAGGTTATACTGGAACTGTATAACTCATTGAGTACTGTGTGCAGTTCTGGTCACCTTATTACAGAAAGGATGTAATTGCACTAGAGAGGGTACAGAGGAGATTTAGAAAGATGTTGCCAGGACTGGAAAAATGTAGCTATGAAGAACGATTGGATAGGCTGGGGTTATTCTCCTTGGAACAGAGAAGGCTGAAGGGAGATCTGATTGAAATGTACAAAATTTTGAAGGGCCTGTATAGAGTGTAAGGTCTATTCACCTTAGCAGAGAGGTCAGTGACAAGGGGACATAGATTTAAAGTGGATTGGTAGAAAAATTAGAGGGGAGATGAGGAAAAACTTTTTCACCCGGAAGGTGGTGATAGTCTGGAACTTACAGACTGAAAGGGCAGTTGAGGCAGAGACCCTCAACTCATTCAAAAGGAGTCTGGTTATGCACCTCACCTGCAGTAAACTGCAGGGCTCCGGACTGGAAGGTGGGATTAGAATAGGTGGATCGTTTTTCGGTCGGCACAGACACGATGGGCCAAGTGGCCTCTTTCTGTGCCTTAAACATTCTATGATTCTATGAAACCATCCATGCACTTTACACACATTGTGAATGAATTTGTAACTTTTTCATTAATTTTTTTGTCTTCTCAGAAAAATCTGTCAAAATGCGCAGGCATTTCCATAGCACATTCTACAATTGACCTAAAAGACAGCTCCAACTTCAGTTATTGAAAGTTTGGTGGTGGCTTGTGGGGGGGCGGTGGGGGGGTTGTACAAGATCAATGCATTACAAAGCACGCTCCATATCAAACTATATGTTTATCTTTCGAAGTACTGTGAAGGAACAGTGACATTCATGCAATTGCAAAGAGTTAAAAGTGTCACTCGATTTTAAGTAACAATTGAAAGACAAATAGTGAAAACAATAAATAAGAACATCGAACGACTAATGGACTGGTTTGCAATAGCCGCCACCCTACCCCTGAGAGAGTTGCACCGAGCTGTGCTCGCGCTGCTCCAGGGGCACGCGCGCGCCCTTGCCCGTCTCACGACCCGTCGCCAGGGAAACAACCAATGAGCGGCTGCGGTCTGCGGTTCCCGCGCCAGTGGCACGAGCGCGGAGGCGCAAGGCTGAATGCAGCGCTAATTAACCGGAGCAATGCAGCTGTGCTCACATCAAGCCCAGGCAACAGCAATTAAAGAGAGAGCAGCAGGCTGTCATTCCCCGCTCACACCACCTCTGCTGAGCCACTGGCATGTTATTAACAGTTAAACAAGTTCAAATTCATCACTAGAGAATTCATGGCGAGAGTTTTACACATTTGCGGGAAAAATAACTCTAATCCCAATTAAAAGATAAACTGAACAACCCTTTGCTGAAAATTCAATGTATTTATCCTTCCTGTGTTATATTTATTTATTTGTTTACGTATTTATTTAAGTGCAATGTTTGCACATTGATGTGATCAGTTTGTAGATGGAAACGGAAAAACACGAAGAACTGCCTGCTTTTATGAATAATAAAACATATGCTTGCCAATACTATCATTAAAGATAGTCATGAAACTGAGCAGAATCATTGGTCTGCGGAGACTGAAATATCGCATCTTCCTGTCTGAGAACACATGAAATTCCATCATTGTTTGAAAATAAATGGTTCATTTTAAACTATAAACCACAGAAATCTCAATAAGACGAATTTCTTATGAAACGCATATTCCCCCACTCTTGACTTCCACTCGCAAAAGACAAAATGCCTTACAATCTCGGTACATTTGTGAGGCTCCGTCTTTCTGGTAGAAAAAAAACTTTCCAAAATAGTGATGCAGCGGGACTTCATACTTAGTCAATGCCACATTTATGCCAATTTAATGTACTAATGCAGAACGTGGAGTCCTTACGTATGGATATACCTACTTGAAAACTGTTATCCTGTTCACCAGCAATATCAATTTAATTGCAGACTTCTTCAATTTTTCACTACACCGCACATTAACGAAGCGAAACTACCTGTCCTACGCTGTGGAAAGTCTAATGTGTCCCCGAAGGTCAAAATCAACTTCCCCTCTATGGGATTTGCATCTCAGTTTAGAATGGTTCATCCTATTGTATTTTTATGGGTAACAAATATTTGCCAGCATATGAATCCTAATCGCCTAACGCAAATCCAATGTTTTAAGACTCAAATCGGGTTATTCAAATTAAAAAAGATTTTCTGGACCTTCAAATTGATATTTTAAGTTGCTTGAAACACTGCATTTTTGTCCTTTTGCAACTTTTGAGAACAGGGCCAGGGGAAAGGGGTGGGCGTCTATCGTTATCAGAAGGTTCATATAATTAAAAGGAAACCCAAAATGTTCAATATGTGAATTTGTTTAAATTATCTTATTTAAAATAAAACAATATAAAACTTTACTCAATTCATATTTGATTTTAACACTAAATATACAAAGCCGTCCTCGCCACAGTGGCTAAAATGGTCTTTCAAGGCAAAGTATCCTACTTATAAATTCAGCAAACAAATCTCGAGCAATGAAGAGTGAAAACACTGACATTACATTCGAGTTTTAATGCAGCATTAAACATATGTTAAAACAAGCCACCCCCTCGCCCCCCCCCCCTCCCCCCACCCCAATTACTGAAACCCCTGAACGTCTTTATTTCTTCTGGTGGGAATTTGTGGAAATATCAAAACTAAATTTGGGGCAGATATTTGTAGACTGCAATTTTTTTTCTTTGCATGCGTTGACATTTAGTACTGACCCAGTAGGGAAACAATGCCACCATTCATAGCACTAGACGTAGATTTCAATCGACTTAAGCGGGCACAATGAGATGTGGTCATTCAATGGTTACCCATATTGTGTTCTCAAATTTTCTCTCAGCAAAAGTATAATGACTCGGTATTGTATGGGTGCTTAGACAAGGGCTCAGAACAAGAGACACTAGTTTTGTCTGACGGTGTGAGAAAGTCGTGAAGGGATCCTTTCTTCCAGATGGTGTTAAATTCAGCTGCCTTTTTAACATTGGCCTTGCACAGCAATCTGCCGCTCCCTTGCCACAAAAGAGGATCCCTGGTTCCCACTAGTTAACATGCACACTCACGCAAGCTTCAAACTTCCTCCAACTTGTTTTCACTGGGTATTGACATACTTATTTATAAATTGTGTTCTAAAATACATATTTAATGCAACATTGCATTGAGTCAAACTCGTTCTGATGATTCGCTTCTTTGGAAAATCTGTATTGCTTTGAGTCTGTTCCAGAAATGATATCCACAAGCCACTGAGTTAGAACAAAATAAGCAATTTTAGGCATAAATCACTCGAAATACCCCTTCCCTATTTCACTTGCGTATTTCAATAGTTGAAGGCCATTGTTTCTCATTGCAGGATGCTCAGTTACGAAACAGCCTGTCCATTATAACACATTCTTCCAAAAACCTTTATGTAAAGCAAAGCAATATTTGAACACTAACAGCGAACATTCTTTAAGTGAGTAGATACATGCAGAAACGATTATCATGTCCTAAAGTCAGAATTCAATAGTTATCCATTGAGCAGAAAATCCTTTGAAATACTCAGTCCGTTTGGAACATTTAAACTGCAATTTCGCATGCCATCTTATTGTTTAGACTGCAATTCCCTTTCTCTCAAAGGAAAGAAATGTGCACTTTGTAATGCTAATTCTTTAAACAAACAAAGGCTTTAGGTAAACAGCAGTTAGTGATTACAGCACCATTGATTCATACAGTAAACAGCACACTCATTTACACTTTTACAATGCAAACGTTGTTTGTCCCAAACAATGAATTTAAGTAAACAAGCAAGGGTCATGGATGGCTATTACAGTAATAAAAGTTAAGCAGGCGTGTGCCAGACAGCTCGCCACTAAACAACATCTATCGGGAATTGAGTAAATAAAAGACGGTAGCAAGGTTCATAGCTTCCAAGTCCTCCAAACCCGGTTGGCCTGTTGGGATATAATAGCCCGCTATTAAGTGAAACTATTGTCCACTCGGGAAGATTACACTCCTTAAGTTCTAGGGGCCAGAACATGCAGTGATCCCAGGAGGGAGGGCGCAGTCTGGCGTGCTGAGGGATGTGGGTGGGAAATGCCATCACATTTGTTTTAGAGATAGAAGGCTGCACTTGACAGTTTCTCGCTCCCCAACCCCCATCCCAGCTGCCTGTCATAGGCTGCGCCGGGCACGACATTGCCACTTGCCCCCCGAGCGTGGGAAACGGAGCGGCCAGCCGTTCACATCTCCTGAACTCCGTTTAACGGAAGCAATTAGGCGCAAGCTTCAGACTCTTCTCTCCCCCAACTCCCACCCTTTCACGTCTGCACACGTCCTAATTATTTCAGTTTGGGATGCCAACGCTGTTTCCTGGGTATATCCGATCATCCTTAAAAAAGAAAAAAAATGTGGCCACGTGGGTAGCGATCAGCACGACGTGCTTTCGTCTCCTTCATTAAATGTCAGTTTCATTTCCAATGCTAGACACAGAGTAAGACACTTTTTTACAGTTTGACAAGGGGGGAGGCGATATCGTCTCCATCGTGTCTTTCTGCTTCATTGCCTTCCTCAAGGAAACCGTGCTGGAAGAGCAAAGCATCTTTGCTTTCTGAATTTAAAAAAAATAACGATCAGTTAGTTCTGCATCTCGCGATTGAAACTCGGTTCTCGTCTACTCAGTCGCCTATAGGCAGATTGGTTTATTTACGCAAACAGTTTTGACGTGCACATTAACACGTATTTTGCTTTCTTTCTTGGAAAGACATGTGACTACAAAGCCAATTCATGAATGTATTTTTAAAAGTTCTGTCACATATTCCACGTGTAATTTTCTCCTGTTGATAATTTCAGAACTGTGATACAAAAGCCTCTCCCGAGACCATTTTTACTGATTTAAAACTTTTTATCCCATTCGTTTTCCCAATTCTAATAACCACCCCCCCCCCCGTTCCGTCCCCGCCCCCCCACCCCACCCTTCGACAATCACCAAGTGAAACAGCCAAATACCTCGAGAGGCAATTGTTGAATCGAACATCAGTATCCATTTTCTCCAGAACAGTTTAATATTTCAGCTACAAAGTGGAGACACGAGTTTCAGTCATATTTTTAATAACTATGCAGATCTAATCAGTGGAAAACATTCAGAGCAGACGTGCCACAAAGCACTTATGCAACTGTTGCGTTATAGTTAACTTGCAACCACTAATGTCACAATCAGCACTAATACCTTTATTAAGCACATTTTCATATTGAACTCTGTAGACATCCAATTTGTTCAACTTTTTAAGAGTTTAGCATCGAACATTTTTTTTGGGTGTACGCTTCCATTATTTGTCTTTCTGTCTCTGAAGCTCCACGAAGACCCTAGAAGCAGTTTTTACTTTCGGTTATCTAGCTTTATGACGGGCAAATACACTCATACAGCTAGATAACCAAAGATAACAACTAACTTCCTCAATCCTTGCGTTTGCTGATGCTTTCCACTCTCCACTGGCAGATCTGTATTCTGAAATAGATTTCGCCATGTTCACATTTTCATCATTTTCCTCAAATTGCTTCTTGGCCCAGAGATACTCATCTGTACACTGGCACTGACAGGGTGCATCGTCCCTCGAAGTTTTTGCCCAACTTCCACATAACTTAATATTCAACCTTAGCACTCCAGGCTCCTGCTATTAATATCATGAGGGGGAAAAAAAAGCAGCCCCATCGGCGGATTAGTCTCGATATGATCTGGACAGAGTTAGAGTGAGGTGCATCCATCCCTCCACAGGCCTCTATTTGCATTGTAAATCGCTTCATTCTCACAAAGGCTGTAAGAAGACGTTGAGCCAACAGCACTATCCAAAGCCGCTACAGCACGTAAATATTTTCTTTTTGCTAATCCCGTAGTGGAAACTGACATAACGATCAAGAAAGCGGAATGCGATCGCCTCAATTGCTGCCGATCGTATCTTTTTTTAATGGCAGCGGTGGCAGGTTGATTATATATTTTTGGAAATCGGTCCCCATTAAAGCTTGGAGAGCTGGAAAGGCAAATGCCGTCGCACCATTGCTGCTGCTACTCGGGGTCTGAAGACGGATCAGGGCCATCATTGGGATTGCGGTGCCGAAATCTGGACCAACCCGGCGAGGTCAAAGGTCCCGGACCGCGGGAGACCAAGGTAATGATGATGTCATGAGAAATTTCAAGTACACGTTTATTGATATGCATGGCTGATCAGCCGTCAGCTCCCGCCGGAAACAAAGGCACTCCAATTTCCCTCCTGTTCCCCCCCCCCCCCCCCCAACAACACCTTTATTTTGTCGCCAGACCTAAAATAGCTGCGGCCCTTTTGCTTTCCTTCCTGCAAATAATGTGTGACCAATCCTAGCTCTGGAGGACTCTTTCTCTCTTTGGATAGATTAAAGCTTCTCTGATCGGGGTAACGTGCCTTTTCCTTGAATTTCTGTTCCCTCGCATTGTTGCGACGAGGCATTTTACGATTGCTTAAAAACAGGGCCTTGCTGTTCGGAGAACTGGAGATCAGAGCTCTCTACTCAGTGAGTCCATGTACAAATACGCAAACAATTTGCTCTGCTGTTTGTTTTTAATCGCTGCCCATCGTAGTCAAATGTTGTCTGGTACCGGGATTCTTCAATTAAAATGTATTTGATAATCGCCAGCGAGCATTGAGATCAGAGATGGAAAGTTCACAGAATGTCTGAATGCTAAGTATCAAGCGACTCTTCGAATGCGTCGCTGTGTTCTCCTGTTCCTTTAGTATGTGTAGTAAAATATTACATAAAATCTTCATTGCAAGTCTTCTGTCTCGTTTTATTTCTCAGATCCAGAGGAATGTATTATGAAACGTATTATGCCTATGACTCTAACCAGCTACTAAAAATATCGCTTTACTTGGGACACCCGAGGATTTATTTTTCAAAGGGAGACAGCCCGTCATTCAGAAACCTGCACCCAGAGTTACAGAACATGGATTGGATGTACATTTAGTTTTCAAGAAGTTAAAAAAAAATCTCAGTTGCGTCATATTCTACTCAGGAGAAAATGTGACTAATAGAAGGTAGAATTCACGCTCCTATTTCGGTCCGGCGTTGGCCTGGTTAGATTGTTAAACCAAAAAGATATTAACATGATATGCACCTGAGTGTGCCTGAATACGAAGAGATAAGATCAAAAAGGTTACTTTAAGTAGCTGATTGGATGCAATGTTCCCTTTCACTATACACTATAACACCCTCTAGATTTGTATATTAATTAGTTAATTGTGCACCAAGTGAGTTTATTCAAATACAGAGGAGATTGTACAAATCTCATGTAGAATCAAATAGCGCCAGTTTATTTTATGTTTCTTAATCAAAAGGACGCTACATCAGCTTTAATGTTTTTATTAATACGACAGCATACTCGTATATTAAAACTTGATTAAATGTTACAAGCAATAAGCCGAATTTCTAATAAACTAGGCTACCTGTTTTGCAATGAGGCATTTATTTCTCGTAATTTGACAAGACTTCCAAATTAATATTTGTGATAATTTTCCCCTATTATGATTGTTCATTCACATATCTGTTGTATACTTATACACGTTTTGCAATTGTGGATATTATGTTTTCATTATTGCTCATTCAATACAAATTCTATATTTCAAATGACAATCCTAGCCTTTGAAACAATGCTCCTTTGATGATCACTAATGATCTATTACTATTTAAATAACTAACTTAGGACAAGAGGTGTTGGCAATTTAGCACAACATATTTCATTGGTCTTGATTTTCCAATGACAAGAATATGCCAACGTTTTATTTTATTAGATGGCTTTTCAGGGTGCCCACTATAATATCAGAAACGTAACAACTTGAGGAATGAATAAGCAGAATAACAAGCAGTCGATAAATGGAGTATATAAAATGGAGGTACAATAATTAGAACTAGTAGAACAGACGGTAGTACTGGTTGTACAATTTCAATCCTGGTCCTGCATAAAATGTAACCATGTATCCAAAGAATGATAATTATGCGTTTTATCAAAACATACGAAAGGCTTTAAATGACACAGATTGTGACGTTAACGTTACTGCACAGCAGATAGGTCCATTTTGAATTAAATGCTGGCTCAGTAACCAGACTACACAGCGGAAAGAATTTTTACATCATAAGGGTCATTTTCATGAAGTGTCGTCGTAAAATGCAACAGCGAAAATTTAAAACAGCTAGTAGATTAAGTAATGAGGATTAACTAAAGTACCCCAAAATTCTAACTTTTTTAAAATAAGGTTTACAACACGATGAAGCGAATTGTGTACATATATCTCAATCCATTTTGACATGTTCCTGGTTTGTTTAACTATGCTCTTAGGCGAATGACAGTGTGTCCAATTATTGCAATATATAAGGCATGGTAGACTGTCATGCAAACAGACAGACGAAAACCTTTCTGTATTTATTTTCAATCTTTGCAGTCGCAAAGGGCCTATTACATAATATAAATCTAACTGTTACAACTTATGGTCTCTTTACTACCCAGAAAGGTGAATACTGTATACCAAAAATGGAGATGGTTTATCTTGGATATCACAAAAGACAGTGCAATAAACTATAGGCAATACCGGCATACCTTAATACACCTTGTGCAGCATCCTTCCAAAATAAATAATTCACGAAGAACACTTGTAACACGATTTTAAATGTTTAGGTGTATATTACTGTTCAAAGTAATAGATTACTGTAGGTACTACTGAAAATTAATTCAGTGTATTCAGTAAAAGACTGTGGAATAATGTTGGTATACAATTATTAATATGGGAGTTCTGTAGTGGGCTGCATTTTGTGTAAATATCAACCTCATTATATCTGTGCCCCAAAATCTGCAGCAAAATGTGTATTAAAATACATAATCTCTCCAATGAATTAGTTCGAACAGACAACAACGGTCAATTTGAAATGGAAATTTTCGGTATTTAAATTAGTCTAGTTATATGCTATGCATTTTATATGTACAGGAAGAAGTAATTTCAGGAAATGTAGTCCTAACCGATTAGCTGCACCATTTTCTGGGGGCGGGGTGGGGGGGGGGGGGGGGGGGGTGGTGGGGGTGGGTGGGGAGTCCTTCAACGCCAACGTCACTATAATATACTAGTTGCCAAAAACGATTGCAGCAATAATGACTACCTGTCACATGGGTTGCTTTTCACTTGCAGCAATGTGTTTTAATAGGAATAATAATTAAAGGCAATGGAAGTGGCAATAGTGAACGTGACGATTATACACTCGTGTTTCATTAGTGATGTTACCAATTTCAAACCTGCCAATCTTCTTTTAGATGCCTTATTACTGTATATATGCCTTTGGCACAATAAAAGGAGGCTTTAGATTATTTTATTAAAGGGTTATTTTAGCCACTTTCCTATTGCGTTTATAATTGAATTAAGGATTTCAAAATGCAAGGAAAGTCTAAAAACAGCAAAATGTTGGTCAGATTTACCTTATTAAGGTTGCCAAATGTACGCCTATTGAGACAATCCTCATACAATCCCTCCATAAAAGTTGTTCACTAAAGCAGACGATGAACATGGACTATTGTACCACAAATTTGATAGCCCACATTCCACCTTAATATGATAAAAGACCAAAGGACCACAGGTATTATAAAGGGTATTATATTATATTATAAAATCACCATTGGGTATACGGTATGGATATCGATTGCCTAAAACATAATTTTAACTACAGTTATACAGCAAAACTCGGTTTAAAGCACATTTTAAAGATGTATCTATAGCACAGCGGTTTGTTGAGTCAAGTTTTAAATGAAAATCTCATTAGTGGTCTGCAGATTGGGACGTGATTGTCATACTACTGTTGTAATTTTTTTTATAGGGTTCCAGATGGATTCAGCGACATTGTATGCCATGGATCTGAAGTACCCTCGTGATGTTAAAATAATGTCGTGACTACACATGTTAATATTCAGATTTCATAATTGCCTGCGAATGTACGTGTGCACGTGAGCTCTATGTGATACATTGCTAGAGATATATAGATTTATAGTCGACATTTTCCCGCCCTAATTCTGGATTAGATAAATGAATGTAATTAAAGCGAACGGTACTGAGTCATTCTAGGAATCACCTATCTCATTTGAGCTGTGTGTCATGCCTATGAATAAGCCGCAGACCACCAACACGAGATCTTGCGAGTCAAAACAGCCATCTTGTATGATAAAAGGCCATTTAATTATAGATATCTGTAGCGTTTTTGCAGACCACTTGACTCGCATTCTTTGCTGACCTGTATTTTTTTTCTATATTCAAAATTTGCCTTTTTATATACAATTATTATGGCTGATCGATGTAATATTCATTTTGAGATGGGGCGCCGTATCCTTTACCATAACTGTATGTGCATGTAAAGTCAATTGTCTGAAGTAGCACAGTCTGTCAATAGTATCCTACATGACACAATAACAAGACCAGTGCGTCATTAACTAAAGGTTTTTATACGGTGAACATGGTACATAATTCACATGCATTTGTATACACGAAGTACAGAATATGCTTTTTTTTACCGTTTTCGTCGGTATTATGTTTCAGAACATGAATGTATCCAGTTTACTTTCAACCTGTAAAATATCCACGAATTCAAGAGATTAGTTTATACTTTTAGAACGTCAATAATTTTGACACATACTTTAAAACGTAATAAAGTGCTAAAAATTAAATTACGTCGACGTTTAGTCTTTTGGTAACGTATTCGTGACATGGGAGATGTTTGAAATATAAATAGTTCCACTCAATTCCTCCTTGGCCACTTAACCCTGTTGTGTAATAAAATCATGAATATTCATTTGTACATTACATGACGCGAATTTGTAACCAAGAAGACAGTTTTAAGATGTTTGTTGTTATTGCAGAGCAGCGATTATATAAAATAACAATGCTTTGCTAAGGTGTGACAGAATCACTTATGAAATGAACTAAATTCTAAGCTGCTCACATTTGCTGTCTGGAAGTAGTTTCTGTATTCATCTTCAAGCAAGATTAAGGCAGGTCACTTGAAGTGAACAGTAAGCGAGCCAAGAACAAGATATGAATGTAATCTACCGTTTTATGTGCTTATAACAAGGTTTGCATTCTGCATTTCTTAAAATCATCACTTCCATTCAAATAATTCAAAGCAATACAAATCTACATCTGCTCCGATATTTAAATACGATTCCAATGTTTCCAAGTTTTGTTTTCCAAGTGGTGAAAACACAATTGAAATACACTAAAAGCGATATTTGCGATGACCTGCAGACAAAAGAAATATAATGCACGCTCAGTTCACCGCATTTATTAAAATATAAATGTGTGCCCTAGTTCTGGATTTCCGCTGAAAGACTGGATTGTTCGCTGCAAAATGCTCCCTGATCTCTGCCCTATTGTCGAGCTCTGAAGCTTCTCTGAGTGCCACTGACCGTGGCCATGAGACACAATTCAACACGGCCATCGGAGATTGTGCATCTCTCACTGAAACAGAACATAGCAACTCTGATAAAAAATAAACAACTCAACAGCAATGTCAATAATGCAAACACACAACTGATAGCAGCATTAGATTATTTTCAGCCTGGTACTTGGAATCATTATCTCGATAAAATACTCTTTGCATAAACATATTGGGATTCCGTGCTGCAAACACAGTACTATATAGAGCAAGCTGCTTTGGGTTTCTAGTGTAAAAAATAGGTAATGAAATACAATTGCTGCACTTTGAGTGGAGAACTGCAAGCAGAGCCTTGCCTCTGTGCTTGCCTTTCAGTAAACTAGACTAGTAACAACTCCATCAACTTCATAAATTAGCAGAGTTCCAGCCACAGATTATTACGAAATATTTTGGAATCATAATTAAAATACTCGAATCGTCGACTAAATATTGTGGCCCTATCCAAATAAGAGTCAGATTCACTGATAGAATAGCGTGAGACATAAATGATCGAGATAGAAGCATAGATACAGATCGAGATTGTGGAGCCGAGTGAATGGAGGGCATATATCTGAGCAAAATACACATCTGATGAAGTTTTGTACGGTCAAATGTCAGCATGTTGTACAACTGTAGAATGCAATGAAGATCTTTTTTTGTTCAGAAGCATTTTGACGTGATTAAACTGAAAGCTGTTTTTTTCCCCTCTTGCAGTCGAGTAATGTAAACAGTCAACATCAAGTTCAACACCATACAAATAATTACCATAACAATCTCAATGAGCATCCTTTCATTCCCAGGCAACACACCAAGTTCTTAATGTTTAATTTTAAATAGGTATCGTCTATATTTTACAGAAAACCGCAACTATTTTACATTACTGCTGTGGATTTGCTATTTGGCAAAACGAAACTCACCTTTTACTTCCAATCAACAAAAAACGCCAACGTTATTGCAGCAAATTCACGATTTATTACGCAGAAGTAATTTATAATAGAATCAGCTAAATCATTAATAGAATTAAAACATAGACGTTGATTTAAGATCAAAATTATAATTTAACTAAACGTTAGAATTGCCGCTGGCACGGAATGTCATATTGTGCAGCCAGATGTAAGAAGATGTGTATACTCACAGGCTGGTCGAACGTAAACTTCAAGGTGGTTTCATTTCTGAAATCTTGATGCACAAAACCCCGCAGCTGAAAGGTCCTCTTGGCAAGTTTTGACTTCTTCATCGGCCCGCAAGCAACCAATGCCATTCCTCGTCAATTTCATTCAAAATAGCAGCTTATTTCCACATTATTCTGGTTGAAATGGCACTGAAATAGAGGAGAGGAAAACTTCCACTCTTTAAGGAAAATAACTTTTTTTCCCATAACATTTCGCTCTCCCAAGCCCAAGAAGTAAAAAGTGAAGGCACTGTCTGCAAGTTTTTTTGGGGGGCCGGGATGAAGATTGTCCAGCCCCTCTGGCGGGGACGTGGTCTGAAAATCAAATAACTTCCCCATTTCTTTTGTTGCTGATGAACTGAAGCCCTATTGTTCATTCCTTGCATGATCTGATTTTTTTTGTGTGTGTGTGTGTGGAAGGGCCATTCCCAGAATACGCCGTGCCTTCTCTCATTTGGCGAATAATGTATTTCTTCAAACGCCACCCCCCCCCCCCCGCCCCCCCGCAACACACACAGACCCTGTCTGACAGACACAACAAATGAGAATTTACTTGAATAGAGCCAAGCGCTGACAAGAAACTCCCTTGTTTTTTTTAAAAAGAAAAACATATTTTCTTGTGTGTATGTGTGTGTGGGGGGAGTTAACAGGACCGTTGGGAAGTTCACGTGTTTACGCCCCATTATTAGGCTTTTAATTGCTGAACTTTTTCCCTTTCAAAGAGCGCTCTTTTTTTACACACACAAGAACTCCAGACATTGACCGCTGTCCATCTGATGTGACGAGTCGAGATGCTGCGAGTTCGCACTTGGCGCTCTTCAGCCGCTTTGTTTTGTCTTTTTTGGTTCTTTATATGTATTTATTTGTCTGTTCACTGTTAGCTCGTCCGATTCGCTCCCTCCCCGACTCTTTTCTTTTCGTGACCGACAGCAAAAAAATCAAACTGTAAACAAAAACCTATTTAAAAAAATATCTGCAAACTCCTGACTGTGATAGTTTTGTTTCTCCCCCCTCCTCCTCGGGAAAATACATCAGTAGATGGGAGGAAAGAGCGAGATTCCTGCGACGGGAAGCGTTCTGCGGTGCTTGCCTCGCCATCCTGAGTCGGCGAATAAAAGGCAGGCCGGATTTTCCCGCCACCGCCAGCCATTCATTCCTGTGGCGGGAACAATTTCTCACTCTCTGCCTTGACCAAGCGGACATTTTTATTCCCCTTAAAAAATCAGACTAGGCTTTTCTTCAGCCTTTGCTTTCTTTCTTTCCCCAGTTGTATACATATAGTGTACATATAACAGGAACCGAAGCCAGTGAAATAACTTGGAGATGCTTCACTGAAGGATTTTCCAGGCGTCTGTTTTTTTTTACTGCACGCTCAGTGTATCGGCGAGGTCACGTCTGCTTACGTCACGTTAAGTGTACGTCTGGCAACATTTCAAATGAAATTATTAGCAACAAGAAAAATATGCAAATAGCCAGCTTATTGTCTGACTGCTGCAGAATTGAAAGCGTCTTCCTAATTTATTTTTCAAGCCTTTATTTTTGTGTTTTCTAATAAGAAGACTGGGAAAATAGAGCATGCAGGATTTTATATATATATATATACAAAAAGGGCCACTGGAGAAATATCCCTGCGTAATAACGCTGGTGGTGCGCCATCACCTCTGCTGTTGGCTGTAACGTGTGCGTTATTTTTAATATGTATATCTCTGTAAGTGTTTACTCCCTTTTTTTACTGAAGCTATTGACCGAAAACGTCTGTTTCTACATAAATATTCCAATGTATCATTGCTTCTTTTTCAAAACCTTTATGCATAAGCTACTTTTGTACTTAAGCAGGTTATTTGTTATGGCTTACGTTATAATTAAAGCGTTGGAATCCTGTATAAATATGTATGATTTCAACAGCTACCGCATTCAAAGCGATTTAAATATGCATGCATACACTTTCATGCCAGATTTACTGCTTTTACCTAGAAAAGAGTAGATCATTTACCGAAACATTTATAATAAACCGGAAGGATTCTAGGTCTTGTTATATAACAATTATTGTTTGTTACGTACTTCAAAATACCATGCCTTAATTTCAATGCCCATATTTGCAACTACCTTTAAGGTTTCTTTGGATGTGCAAGGATATTTTACTTTCCCTTTAGCGTATATTTCCATGCATTTAAATACTTTAAAAAAACTAATAGCATCTTGTACAATCAATGAGCCTCAACTCATAATCAACAATATTCCTGGCAGTCTTGCCCTTCTGATTATACACAGAGGATACAGATTAAGATTTGATATATCGAGGGCAAGTATTCCATATTTTTAGCCGTACATTTAATTAAGTGGCATTTCCTCGCGCTTATAAAATCCACAAGACATATGATAGCAGTATTTATTTTTCTATAAAGTATTATTCGTGCATCGTAGCAATTATGCCTCGTAAATATTAACTCGTTACTCACCGGTGTGTTTCTAGCAGCTGTCACACAATTCTTATGTATTCTTCATCCTTTTTCTTTATGAAACTGAATTTGCCGAATCTGTGGCAATATGTGGATTTAAAAAGTTAATACACATAATATGCTTATACACTTAATCTATTTCATTCTAAGCATGAGAGTAATCAGATATGTACCGTTTCTAGGTCTATTATTGTTTGGAATGTATGATTTTAAACTTTACATTAGTAGAATTACCAGGCTCTTGTAGATGCAGTAAATGCAGTACGTGTGCTGGCAATTAGTTGCAGTGTTTCTTACACATGATCTTACAGACTGCAGCTGCAGTTTTACCATCGCACATACAGCAACAATTTTCAATCGAACACGGAAAAAAATGGTTTTTAGAATTTTTCTTAGTATATGTTAAAACGATTTGAATAATTGCCCAATTCTTGTGCTTGCTTCATACCCACTACACGGTTTAATTTGCATTAATGTATATTTACTATGATCTCTTTTGCCTTGTTTTGATGAATCAGTTGATGTAATATTCGTAGGGGGCGCGATGAAATTAAACTTCTGACAATACGCATCTTAAGTAGTATATGTTTTATTGTAACGCATAAACATTACCAAACCCACTTCCTTGTATTTCGCATTAGCTTTATTTACATAGTAAACGTCTCGGTACTAATATTTCATTTCCGCACGTAATCCTTTGTACAATTAACACGGAGTTGAGTGCATTTAAACACATCCTTATATTTGATACCTGATTTCAAACATTCTTGTCATGGCTAATTGTATAACCCGCCTTACCTGTACATTTCAGAGCCAACATGTAATTCTACACCACACAACAGTTTGGAAACTAATAAACAAGTTAATGTTTTGATGCATAATAAGTTTACATTTACTTCTGCAATATTAATCAGATGAATAAATTTGTCAAATTATATGTCCTACTAGAATACTACAGTTCATTCAGCTGTTATATACACTGATAGATATAAGAGGAGATAGTTGAGCTGAGCCATAATGTGGACTCTTCGTACAAAGACCAACGCACTTCAATGCATACATGATACAGTACAACGGGTTTATTTATTAACAAAGTATCTTATCATGAAAATAGAACACAATTTGTTTTATATATACCTGTATACAATCTGTGCTTTTTTATAGAGCTTATTCAAACAGTCAGTACTAATTTCCAGTTTAATAATAACGATTGATGATTTAGTATTTTAATGGTATTTTAAAACACTGTAATATTATCAATAACATTTTAATGTGTTCGCATTCACATTGACAATTTTATTTTTTGTTTGAAAATACTTTGTATTGCTTTTTCTCCGGTGAGTTTTGTTTTAGCTTTCATTATTTTGGGTACTCTGGTCCACATTCGCCACTAGCAGATTGCACGCTGAGACGTTAGGAGCATCGTTTGTTTTTGGGTTCACAAAATGGCATTGGCACAGTATTAGCCTGCATTGCAAACAATGTTCGTAATGTAAATCAGAATTTACACTTATGTACACTTTTGGCAAGGTTTTGAGTAATGCCTGCCACAGTAGACAACTGGTTACACTTAAATCCGATTTAGTAGATGTTGATGTTATTTTAGCAAATTGATGCACTGGAGTCTTGATAGTAATACTGCAACTTGGAAATTAAACCGATATTAATATGTAAATCGTCTGTTTAGCTTCTCTTTCAATATGTTGAAATAATAATTAAATGTTACGGAAACAAACAATGCGAAAAGTAAAGTGCATATAAATGTTTTTAGATGTACGTTATTAATCAGGATCTTATGTACAAATAAATTATATATTTACAAAATAACACCAAAACGGCTATCTAACCGTTTGTTCTTTTTAGCAAGTTTTCACGCGAATAATTAAACAAACCTGATGCTAAGTATGTAATTTCATAGAATGTTGGAATTATACTATAATAAACATATGAATATTATTCGGTTTTCACTGTGTGAAACCTTCCTGGTTTAACGAGAAGCTTATGGAATTTGTAGGTATAAACCGCAATGTTCGGGAATTTCACTACAGTGAATTGGATTGAACCAAAATCTTACCTATTATACGGTGACAGTAATATATTTGGGTTATCTTTTTATCTTTGTTACTTCATAAAATGACTATAATACTCAAAATATGGATCCTACAAAATATAATTTAGAATACAATAAAATGCTTTTGAATCACTTTTTATATTTTGAAAATTTAAAGATGAAGGCAGTATCATAGAAACATCAAATATATATTATGTATTCTATTTTATAAAGTAGATTTGTTATGAAATAAAACATTGTAAAATGAAGCAAATACTTGAAAATTTGTATTAACTTTGTTCGAGAGATATCGTTATTGAAACATATACACGGCAGATCTAATTTTCCATTCAAAATAATAGATTGTGTATATATATATATAATGATGCAAGAATGATTATATACATTTATGTACATCAAAATGTGTTAATTGTAACATGCATAAATGAAAACGTCAGTTGTATTTCCATGACTTGTATTTGGAATAAATATGGCGGATTAAAAAAAAAATCAATAAAAGAGTAAATGCTGCAGTGGAGTATAATTTAAGTGAGTAAATAAAAAAAAAAACACCTTGCACAGAAACATGAAATACTGGCACCACCTTCATATGATTTGTAGAGGGAATGGGCGGCGCCAGTAGTTGAAGGGCGACATCTTCTGGCAGCATCTCTACTTTTGCACACACATATGCAGTGGTTTTGCTCTTCACTCCGAAAAGACAGTGATAGCACAAAGGTGTTTTCCAGTTTGTGAAACCAAGAAATGAGAACAACGCAAAAAAGTCCATTGTGAACTATCGACAACTCTTTGTGTATAACTATGAGTTACTTTTCGGAAGCGATGGAATTGTCATTGAATAATGCATATAAGCTCTAGCTAACCATAATCAGAACATATGTAATGTTTCTGAATCTCGCCGCCTGATACTTTCGTTTAAAATCTACATGTATTGCGCATATATTTGGAACGTGTCAACATAAATGACTTCGACATTATTAATTCAGAATGTGAGCAATAAAGCGTACAGCCCATTAAGAAGCTGAAGCATACAGTAGGAGAAAAAACGTTAGAATTAGACTTGACGTTGCAGTCCGTTGTCGTGCAATAAAATCTGTTTCATTTGTAGATTATATTTGTGTAATAATGCATTAAAATGCATAACATAAACTCTATTTCCCCGTTATGAACTACATTTTATTGACCTACGTGAATATTCAACAGTTATAATTTCCAAAACAATGTCAAAAGCTATATTTTAGAAATATCCCCTTTTGTCCGTGTATTTATTAAGGAAGTAATGGAATTATTTATAAGCAATGAAAACGACACTCCAAAACAAACCAGAAAAATATGACATATTAAACTGCAGTAAATATTGACCGTACCATTTATTTGCCAAACCACAAAATAGACAGTAGGTTTTTGTTTAATGCCTTCGGTATGTTGCAGGATAACAATCTATAATATTTCTATTGCAATGTAGTCCATTATAGATCATGATTGGAAACAAATAGATATCAAAACGCAATAGACGTAGTCGAATTTAGATGCGCAGCACAGTAACATATTAAAATTGCTGTTATTAGACCTGACTTCTAAAGTGCCCTGTTTAAAAACATATGTCCTTAAAATGTATTAACATTATCTGCAAAGTAATAAACGATTTATTGAGCTACTACTGTAATTTTCCCACTGCAACTTAATTGTAAAGACTGAAACTATCGGCATGAAATTGTAATACTATATATTAAAAACAGCAAAAAGATATTGGTTGTCAATAAGTTTTCAAAAAGGGAAGTCGGTTCTGTCGTCTGCAAGTTTAAGAAATACCAACAGCTATTTCTATCTTCACGTTATGAAATAAGTAGGATCTTTAACACAGAAGTAACAAATAAGCTAACCATCTTAAAGATTTTTTCAGTGCAGAAATACGCGTTCTTAAAATGACCAATATGTTATGTAATTGGAATTGAAGTAAATGTCCCTACTAAAGATCAGTCCAATACTATATGCATCAGTAACGTAACTTATAAATACGCTGTTTCTTTCATTTACATAAAAGCAATGTTTCAAGTTTTACAATAAACACACGTCAGTATGCAAAATCCAGGCAACATGGCAGGCCTTCTTCTATCGTAGCCTGCAAAGTTTTTGGGTTCAAAATACCCACTGATTAGCACAATTTACACCTTTCGGTTTTGGTTCGAAAATTTCCCAATTCCTTTGTGTGGTGCGGAAAGTCTCACACAGTGAAACTCAGAAAGGAACTCGAGAATAAATAACATTAAAACGCAAGTGTATATTTGAACAAATATAAGTAGGTACCCAAATTAAAACCCTAGGATTTGCAGTACTTCAAGCTCAGGTTTAACTTACTTGCTTTGTATTTTCCTTTATACAAATAATTAAATATTATTAGGAATTGTGCTCTATTTTCTAAATATGTCTTCATTGTTTTCTAAGTATAGAATAAAAAAGTAACTTCAAGGTTTACTAAACAGTAATTCAGGCCATATACTGTAATGCTGGAATCAGTTAGCCACTGTTACTGCATATTAAATATTCATGTTGCAGTGGGAAAAAAGTGTCGAGCTCCAGCCCCTTTACTTACTGTGCAATGCAAAGCGGCCCCTGGGCTATAACCTCAGTCTCAGAACACTGCAAGTAACTGAAATTCTGCCCGATCCCCTGTCTGGGATCATATATTCGTGATCTGCAGAGGCAACGACAAATAGTTTGAACGTTAGCCAAAAGACATTTTCACCGGCAACACGCTAAAACGTGACGTTCGCTACTTTTGGCTATTTAATTCTGCACAGATCTGAAAGTTGACCAACGGATCCCAAAGTACAAAAGGCTATCTGTTTGAAATCGTCCCCTTACTGTTAGACTTATTAGCAATGCAGACGTTCTAAACGGTGGGAAAATTGATGGAATTTTGTACAATTTACTTTCCTGTTTAACATTCGGAAACCACAAAGACGAAAGCCTTTTCCCCTTCATTGAAGGCCTTTCTTAATATCACTCAAATATAATTTACAATAGACGTTTCACTTTTGAAATGTCACACTTGAAAATATGCACTTTTAAACATCATTTTAGTGATCAGGGCGCTATAAATTTTGGACATTTCGACTATTTTGTATGTTGTTTTAAAGAGTACTATAGAGACACACAACACTGAACTTTAAGAATCTACAAGACAATGAGTGTTAGGATCTGCACAAAGAGGGTCAGGCAGAGTTTTGATACAGAGTTTTGAATTTATATGTCGCTCCTCAAAATTTTTTTATGTTAATGTTTAAACATTAAAATGGAAAATTTGACAGATTTAAAACATGTTTTACATTTTAGAATGCAATGCATTGCTTTTGATAAGACTTACTGTTACCTGTACCAGACTTCTAGTTGCCTCTTGGGACAAAATGTATAAAACTCCACGTGTGCTCTAACTAAATGCAGGAGAACACACCTTTTAAAATGATTACAATCAGTCGGCTCTTAAAAGATAAGGCTCCTGAAATACACTTGCATATCTATAGTTATGGTTAGTTATTACATCGCATCTTTCACTTAAATTACTTTATTGCTTGACTGCATAATAAATAGGTTTGGGCAATTTACGGTCAAACAGATCCCTGTTAAATTACTCTGGCCAAAGTGATTGGTTTTCAGTATCACGAGTAATCATAAAAATGGCACGATTTGTATCAATAGAAAAGGCATCGAGGTCATGAAACATGGCAAGTAATACAATTATTAAACGTTTTACAAAGTTTCTCCCCCCCCCCCCCCCGCGCCCCACCCCACGGTTAATTCATCAGCTGCGATGCCACTTTATTGCAATAAATAGCTTCCGGTGTCAAATAATTCCTTTATTTGAGAAGAAAATGCAATGTTTATTGCTTCTATAAGAGATGTATGACCTACTTCGAATATATCATAGTGCTATTTACGAAATGTATCAATATTTTGAAGGCAGTGCGTTGAATCAGTAGAATAACAATATTGCAGACTTTCTATCTTTGAAATATCGAACATTTGCTTGGCCGTAAGTGCCATAAGGAAAACTTTGGAACTTAGACCGAAATCAAAATAAATTCGCCTCCATCTCAAGCAATGTGAAACTCCACTGATTGCTGTGTATATCACACTTACAAGTTACATCAAAACATACGTATGTGAACTTTTTGTGTTTTATTTAACAGGGATGTTCAAAAATGCGTAGATCAGAGGAAAATAACCTATAGCGGGAAATAAGCAAAATAGTTCCTATTTTATACGAACATTCCGACTTGTCGGAACTCGTTATCAATGCTTTGGTTCCTCAGTAAAAGTTCATTTGATAACAATATTTTAAGCTATTTCTTGCCGACTATTGACGATTTTAGTAGCTTTTTAAAGAGGCTATTCAAACAGCCAAGTAGCTTTTTAAACTGGGACAAAAAAGCATCTTTAGGTTAGTTAACAAACGCACGTTTTGATAGACACCATTTCACAAATGTATATGTCATTGTGTTACCTTTAATGGAAAACGGAATGGCACTGCATGTCTTGTTTTGAAAAGTTTGAAATAATCGAACAGGGTGGAGAATCATGCAATATTTTCCTTTCAAAATATACTATTGCCCCAATAATATGTTGATTGTGGTTTCAGAGAAACATTTAACAGTATTACTGATTCTTAGAATGCTAATTTTGAAACCTTCAAGTATTTATTAACCAAAGTATATTGTCACCGCACTCGCACGAAAGAGCACCAATTCCATGGTCTCCTAATTTAGCTAGTTTTGACGAGTAAATTAAAATATTCGTTCTGTCTGAGACTTAACACTAAAGCAATCTTTATTGGTTTACTAGTGTGAATAATTTTAGATTAACTAATTTTATTTTTAGGTTAGGACAGGTCATTTCAAATTTTATATTTGAAAAAAAGCTTCCTAATTATTTCCCTAAAATGCCAACATTTTACAAGATTAATACTTTCAGTGTTCATTTACAAATTAATATACCTATTATTGAACTAATATTGGGTAAATATTGGCTATTTTGATGTCCTGTTTTTTTAATCTTTCTACTTCCAAGTAAGTTTCAATAGGCGGGCTATTCCATACATTGTCCAATGTACATTATTTTTACACAAAAATATAAATGAAATAATGTTAAAACAAGTTACAGCCCACGCTCAACCCTCGTACATCTATCAAAAATAAAGTAACAACAACACAGGTGCATCGGGAATTCAACAAGGTACGGATTATTTTGCTTAAAGAAATCTCCTTTGTCGATTAAACAGATTGAATAATGCACCAGCGATCCTTTAAAATATCATATTCAAACGTTATAACATTGCCCAGAGACAGTGAGCTTAGATACAGCTCTATTCTCTGGAGTTTTGAGTATGTGGGGCATTGAACAGCAATTTAAGTATGCGAAAGAACTACGTATAAAATGCAAAACAGCATCAACTACGTGGATATTTTCCTTCAGAACTATTTAGACTTTTAAAAAATGTAATAAACGGGGGCAATTCCCACTGCAGAACGACTTATCGAAATACAAAAGCACATTGAGATAGCGTTATCATTTCCAAATCTAAAAATATGAGATGGCGTATAGCAACGGCTAGCAATATGTCTTGACATGAACAGAGAAGTTCAATATGATGCGGATGCTTACAAATATTGCACGATATCCATATGCATAGACAGCGTTACAATTTTTTGTATACATGATTACATTTCCTGTACACTTAAAGGTAAAATAATAGAACAAATGACAATTAACAATCAGATTATATGGGTGGGATTTAAATCATCCATGAGCTGGACGAGATTTTTTAAATGAAGGAACCTGGATGAACGATTGTGGAAGGCATTATCAGAGTTGAAAAACGCAGGAGGAACGATGGGATCTGAGAAATCGCGGGTTAATGATACCAAATTTGGGCTTTAAGATTGTCGCAGGAAGTGAAAACCAAGAGCTTTGAAGTTTTGAGAAAGAATGAGTTAGAAGAGGAAACGCTCTCGATTTCAGTAATAATACAATTATACAAGTATGCACTTGGTACAATAGATCGGGTCAAACTATTAGTAGACATGACAGGAAAGCAATTGTTCTCCATGATAAAAAGACATCTGTAAACAAAGTAATTTATATCTTACTGTATTGTAGAGGTGAGAAGTTAAAAAACTATATAGGTGACAGCATTATAGGACATAATGCAATGTGTACAATGTGAACGGTAAATGTGTCACGTGAGCAGTTAGCAGAAATTTACTGCTTCAGCATTCAGTTTACAGAAATTGCCACAGCAGACATAGATACAATTTAATATATTTATTGGTTTAACATGAATATTAATGCCATCAGCGATATATAAAATCAAATAAAATCACCGTATTAAAAGCATATAGTTTCCCGTGTTACAAACGTTTTATATCATTAATAATAATTTATAGTATGACGTCTTATTGAGAAATGAAATGCGCAACCTATCTACGGACACACACACACAGTAATGTCTTAAAAATAGTTGGCGTAGTCACTATTGGGCGTTTTCTATCACACTAAACCATATAAAGTTGAGGACGCTTTAAAGGACAGGCTGTTGTATTTCCAACGGCAATGATGAATTTTTATGTCATGGATGGTAAGCTAATGTTAGTATTTGGATTCACATCTCGCTTTTGTGAAAAATCATTAAAGAGGGCCAGAAAATACTAACTTGAGTGAAATAAAGAGACGGAATCTATAGAACAGAATCAGAATACTCCCCTCCAAATCGCTCAACATGTTTTGAACTTTCTTTTCACAAGTAAACTGAGCAATGTTTTAAAAAAATTATTACACGAAACAGATAGTTATTGCTTCATAGATCATTTTAAAAAATAATTTTGTTTACAAATATAAAGCTAAAACTGGCACATCAAGAAGCTGTACGCGATTTAAAAATGTCTTTATGGAGTGGGTTAATGACACATTTAACATTATTCCAGCGATTATACGCGGAGCATTGATATTATAGTAAGTCTGTGCAATAAGTTGTGAAAATTCCTTATCCATCGTTTGGTTAACTTTTATGCCAGAAATGAGAAGACGCAGCTGATAAGCTAAAACAAAAGCCATATTTGTTCCAAACGTATTACATTTACATTTTGTATGCCGGTTTTGGCGGGAGAACGAAGTTTCCAGTTTGAACAAAAACACTGCGAACGAAGGGCAGAGTTTTCGTCACTGGAATAAAGTTTTCTTCAAGCATTCGAATGGTTTATGCATTTTCTTCAGTGGCATTGAAATTTTTTATTAATGAAAGAGATAATGCAACGTCACTACTTTACAGGAGTTTTCAGTTTTTTTGATACATTGGCGGGAAGGAATAGAAATTCTAATGCGTAAAAAATACAGGCCGATTATTTAGCGATCTCTAGCGGTAGGATAGAGAAAAGACTGAAAGATATGGACAGTAAATAAACTAGAGACAGACCGAACAGCTTGATTGATTTAGCAGTCTACACAGTTTCAGTTTATTTTAAACACATTCTCATATTTTCTCTGTTTACATTGCTGTATTATGTAATTAGGTTGCCAAACCGGTTAAATTATGAATGTATACTATTGGATGCAAAGTTATAACTTATTTACAGAAGTATGCTCATCAATTCCAGTTACACAATTGAAAATCTTAATAAAGAATTTGTCAAAACATTGGCGTGATTGTGGAATATGTTTGAAATATTTTACTAATCAATGTCATTATGGAACTGCATTAGCCTCAATATGCCTCAATGCAGAGGATAGTGATACACACCAAACCTTGACAGAGGATTATTACCATTAACCACAAAAGGAGGAATGGAAATTCCAAATTATCCATAATGAGAATCAAATATCATAAATAAGTGGATAATACGAAACCTCTGTCTTGAGTTTGCTGGTCACGGAATTCATCTCGAAAATATAGTCCGCCATGTCGGAAAGTTTTCTTTAAACAGTTGGAAATGCTTAGGAGGTGTTGGAAATTTCTAGATTAATGCGTGTTTATAATAAATCATAGGTTCCGGGAACTACAATTTGACAGAGGTTATTCCTCTGCAGAGCAACAACCACAGAGAACAAAAAAGTTGAGTTTCAGCATACCTTACCGTGGCTTTTTGAAAAGTGGAACAAAAGCCAATGATGATGAGCTTCTGTAAAACCTTAGTAATGCCTCCGTTAGAGTACGGTATCGTGTGCAATATTGGGCTCCACACATCAGGAAGGTTATTGAGGCTTTGGAAGATGCAATAGATATTCACCAGGCTGCTACCCTGTCAGCGAACCTCAACCATGATCTTACTGAATGGAGAAGCAGGCTCGAGGGGCCGAGTGGCCTACTCCTGCTCCTAATTCGTATGTTCTTATGTTTACGAAAAAACAATAGAAAGAAAGGCTTGAAAAATTGGGTCAAAACAATGCAGATTAAGGCGTCATGCTAGAAGTGTTAAAATGATGAGAGGATGGCCCAGGGTAGATAGAAGCAGACTATTTTCTGAAGTGTCAGCTACAGTTAAGTAGTAGAAGGTTGCTGGTTCAAACCCCAATCCAGATACTTGAGGATATAAAAGCAAAATACTGCGGATGCTGGAAATCTGAAATAAAAACAAGAAATGCTGAAACCGCTCAGCAGGTTTAGATTTAGAGATACAGCACTGAAACAGGCCCTTCGGCCCACCGAGTCTGTGCCGACCATTAACCACCCATTTATACTAATCCTACACTAACCCCATATTCCTACCACATCCTCACCTGTCCCTATATTCCCCTACCACCTACCTATACTAGGGGTAATTTATAATGGCCAATTTACCTATCAACCTGCAAGTCTTTTGGCTGTGGGAGCACCCGGAGAAAACCCACGCAGACACAGGGAGAACTTGCAAACTCCACACAGGCAGTACCCAGAATTGAACCCGGGTCGCTGGAGCTGTGAGGCTGCGGTGCTAACCACTGCGCCACTGTGCCGCCCACAGGTCTGGCAGCATCTGTGAAAAGAGAAGCAGAGTTAACTTTTCGGGTCAGTGACCCTTCTTCGGAACTGACAAATATTAGAAAAGTCACAGGTTATAAGCAAGTGAGGTGGGGGTGGGGCAAGAGATAACAAAGGAGGTCTAGATTTGACCAGGCCACATAGCTGACCAAAAGGTCACGGAGCAAAGGCAAACAATATAATGGTGTGTTGAAAGACAAAGCATTAGTACAGATTAAGTGTTAATACACTGAATATTGAACAGCAGCAAGTGCAAACCTGAAAAAAAACAGTGGATAAGCAAACTGAACAAACTAAGATGAAATGAAATAAATGCAAAAAAAAAAGGATGGTAAAAAATGTAAAAAAGAATGTAAAAAAAAAGGAAGAAAAAATAACTAAAAATGAAAGTAAAATGGGGGGCTGTCATGCTCTGAAATTATTGAACTCAATGTTCAGTCTGGCAGGCTGTAGTGTGCCTAATCGGTAGATGAGATGCTGTTCCTTGAGCTTGCGTTGATGTTCACTGGAACACTGCAGCAATCCCAGGACAGAGATGTGAGCATGAGAGCAGGGGGGAGTATTGAAATGGCAAGCAACCGGAAGCTCAGGGTCCTGCTTGCGGACTGAGCGGAGATGTTCCGCAAAGCGGTCACCCAGTCTGCGCTTGGTCTCCCCAATGTAGAGGAGACCACACTGTGAGCAGCGAATACAGTATACTACATTGAAAGAAGTACAAGTAAATCGCTGCTTCACCTGAAAGGAGTGTTTGGGGCCTGGGATAGTGAGGAGTGAGGAGGTAAATGGGCAGGTATTACACCTCCTGCGATTGCAGGGGAAGGTGCCCTGGGACGGGGACGAGGTGGTGGGTGTAATGGAGGAGTGGACCAGGGTGTCGCGGAGGGAACGATCCCTTTGGAATGCTGACAGGGGAAGGGAGGGGAAGATGCGACTGGTAGTGGCATCACGCTGGAGGTGGCGGAAATGGCGGAGGATGATCCTTTGGATATGGAGGCTGATGGGGTGAAAAGTGAGGACAAGGGGAACCCTGTCACGGTTCTGGGAGGGAGGGGAAGGGGTGAGGGTAGAGGTGCGGGGAATGGGCCGGACACAGTTGAGGGCCCTGTCAACCACAGTGGGGGGAAATCCTCGGTTGAGGAAAAAGGAGGTCATATCAGAAGCACCGTCATGGAAGGTAGCATCATCAGAGCAGATGCATCGGAGATGGAGAAACTGGGAGAATGGAATGGAGTCCTTACAGGAGGTAGGGTGTGAAGAAGTGTAGTCGAGGTAGCTGTGGGAGTCGGTGGGCTTATAATGGATATTGGTAGACAACCTATCCCCAGAGATGGAGACAGAGAAGTTGAGGAAGGGAAGGGAAGTGTCAGAGATGGACCATGTAAAGGTGAGAGAAGGGTGGAAATTGGAAGCAAAGTTGATAAAGTTTTCCAGTTCGGGGTGGGAGCAGGAAACGGCACCGATACAGGCATCAATGTACCGGAAAAAGAGTTGGGGGAGGGGGCCTGAGTAGGACTGGAACAAAGAATGCTCGACATATCCCACAAAAAGACAGGCATAACTAGGACTCACTCACTCTAACCTGTCCCCCTCTGAACTTGAGGCACTCCGTTCTCTCAGGTCTAACCCCTCCGAAGGTCACTGACCCGAAATGTTAACTCTGCTTCTCTTTTCACAGATGCTGCCAGACCTGCTGAGTGGTTCCAGCATTTCTTGTTTTTATTACTTGAGGATATAACCTAGGCTGAAACTTCAGTGCAACACTGAGAACCAGCTGCACTGTTGGAGGTGCCATTGTTTCTATGAGATGTTAATCCAAGACCCCATCTACTGCTTCAGGTGGATGCATAAGATCCCATGGCACTATTTCAAAGAAGAATGATGGACGTCTCTCCAGTATTCTGGCTAATATCTATGGCTCAACCAAAATTATGAAACAGAGTATCTGGCCATTACCACATTGCTGTTTGTGGGACCAGTGATTATACTTCAAAAATACTTCCTTGGGATTGCCTGAGGTTGTGAAAGTTGTTATATTTATGCAAGCCTTTTTTTTCCCCACACAATGGCCCTCTGCTCACTTATATATTTGGAAACAGTAGTTTGGGCTGGATTGGGCGGCAAACAAACCTTCTATGGGATTTTGCATTGGGCCTATTGTAAATTCCAGCCAAAACAGTGGGAGACCTTCAAAGGGGATCTGGGACCAATGTGAACAGAGCAAGCAACCATATATCTCCTTAATCAATCATATTGAAGAATTGTTAATGAGCAGTACACAGACTGAAGCAGGAAGTGTCAGAACATTCAATGTCAAATCATGGACAAAAACCAAAATAAAAGAGATGGAGATAAATTTGAGATCAAGAGACTGAAAAGAGCCATAGAAAAAAAGTTTAAAAGATATTTATTTTTTAAAATCTCCAAAAATAATTGCAATGGGAAAGATTGGAAATCCACACTTGTAAAAGCTAATTTTCAGTGCCAGAGAGATTGTTTGTCAATCATGAAGACTTATCACACTATTAAACATTTATTTACACTGGAATGAAAAAGCCTTAACTTTTTCTGGCAAGTTTAATGGGCACCTATCATCTAAGTGCACAACTTCATACTGATCCATGTATTTCAATGCGGAATTCCTTGGTGAGATGCCAGTATGGTACCGATTCTGCAGGAGCGGGACAACTCAAACAGCAATTTCCTGATTGCCACTGTTACAGTCATGTGGTGAGGGGTTCGGTGGTCCACACAGTTCAACTCCCATCTGACCGCAGCAAGTGTGCTTTGTTATTAGGGTTTAACCTCTTTGTACTTTTTATGTCAAATAAGCAGACAACAGCAAGTTTTTTCTTTGTAGGTTTAAAACAGAAAACCAATTATTTATCGATCAATATGCCTTAACCTGAAATTGTCGCAACTGCATCCAATCATGCATTCGCTCGAGCGTGTGCACACACACACACATGCAAGATTGGACAGAAAGAGAGGAAAAGGGGGTAAGTGATGGTAAGTGGAAGTAGGTTTCGGTGGGGGGGGGGTGGGGGGATCACGATAAACCTATTGAGTTCTCTCAGAAGTCAAATTCTCATTGGTTGCAGGCCTGAGGTGTTTGTAGGTTTCTCTCTTGGTTAAAAGTTCAGTTGAAAACAGTGGATCACTTCTAATTCACTGCTGTGTAAGTATGGATGTAGAATTCTACAGCAGGGCACTTCCTTTCTGGCTGGCTCGATTTTCTCAGTCCCCCTTAGCTGGAAACAAGCTTCCTGGATGCTTCTTTCTGGATGTCTCTCTCTCTTTGAGAGCTGCCCTTTTAAGGTAAAAGGTTTGTCACATCATCTTCTGGTAGGATAAAAGCAAAATACTGCGGATGCTGGAAATCTGAAATAAAAACAAGAAATGCTGGAACCACTCAGCAGGTCTGGCAGCATCTGTGAAAAGAGAAGCAGAGTTAACGTTTCGGGTCACTGACCCGAAACGTTAACACTGCTTCTCTTTTCACAGATGCTGCCAGACCTGCTGAGTGGTTCCAGCATTTCTTGTTTTTATCTTCTGGTAGGAGATGCTTTTGTCTCTCCCCCATAGTGATCACACAATGGCCTGGATGAGAATAATCCAGTTATGATGTTTTCACTTCACACCTTCTTTGTTTCAGAAGAACCCATTCAATTCAAAAGTGTCTCTTGATGGATTCAGGATGAGAATAATCCAGTTATGATGTTTCCACTTCACACCTTCTTTGTTTCAGAAGTACCCATTCAATTTGGGAATATTTCAGGATGGGTGTTAGGTCTGAAGGTATTCCCTTGTCCCTGTCAGACAATTTGAATATAAAAAGGCCAAGCTTTTTAACCTTCAGTGGCCATTTTGGAGCACATTGTTCACTTTTTAAAAGAAAAGTCCAAATTTTTAAAAGACAAAGTCAATTTTTATAACTTCAGTTTTAGTGCATAATTTTTCAACATTGCACTTCTTGTACGTGTGACACCATGTTTAACTGCACATGTGCAGTCACTGGAAGTTGCTGTCAATTTACACTTTAATAATGGCAAGCCCGGTTAGCCTCACCACTAATTCTACAGCAAAATCTGGCCTATTCTCTTCAAGATAAAAAGAAAAGCAAAACTGCAAATGTTGGGAGTCTGAAACAAAAAGAGAAAATTATGCAAATATGCAGCATATCCATCAGTGGAACATATAAACAGCCTGTCTTGTCATTCAAAAGATCAGGAAATAAAAATAGGGGCCATAAAAACCCAACTGATTCATTGGCCGGAATTTTACATTGGGTGGGAGGTCCCACCCACTGGCCAAACAGTCAGTGGTGAGCCCACCTCCACCGGGCCTGGGAGCCACGCCAGTATTTTAATCCTCCCAGGCCCTTAATTGGCCTTGGGCAAGATTTCCACCTATCTGAGACAGGAAGTCCCACCTCCAAGAGCTGCTGGCCAATCAGCAGGCTGGCAGCTCTGAGTCCCAGTAGCAGCCGCTGCTACTGGGACTGCACCCAGCCACAGCAGCAAGAGGGACGCCGGTCCAGGGATGAGGGAAAGTTTGTGGGGCCTCACCAGGGACAATCAACCAGGGCCTGTTGAGGTAAGGGGTGTCGATTGGGGGGGTGGGGTGGGGTGGGGGAGTGTTGTGTAGTGGGGGCTGTTGGACCACGGGGGGGGGGGGGGGGGCCTCCGTGTGGCACAGGTTGCCCAATCAGGAGGCCCCCTCTCCAGCCTGCAAGGACACCGCCATGTTCAGCCTCCTGGGGGACCTCAGCTGGTCACTGACTGCTGATAAAATACCAGTGGCAGCAGGAGGAGGCCCTTAAGTGGCAGTTAATTGGCCACTTGAGGGCCTTGATTGGCCTGGGATGGGCAGGCTGTTTTCGCCGTCACAGCCCCTCGTAAATTTGTAGCAGGGGCAGGAAGGTGCCAGGAACAGCACCCCCACCTCCCACTCAATTTTACAATCCCCCCACCACCAGCCCGCTCCTGCGGGTGGGCGTAAAATTTGAGCCATGAAGGTCCTTTAGGGAAGGAAATCTGCTGTCCTTACTCTATCTGGTTTTCATGTGATTCCAGTTCAACTTCAACCCGGTTGACTTTCCTCTGAAGTGGCTTAGCAAATTGCAAGAATGAAAATCATGTATACTTATATTTTACTGGGATGGGCAGGATACTCACATAAATGGCAATCTAGTCATTTTAGTTACTCTGCTGCTGCAATACATTTAACCAATGCCAACAAAGAGTTTATTTGGTGCACATTGGGAAATTTCTTCCACCTATAATGGTTAAGATAATGAACATTTATCCATTATGTCAAACATTAAGCGTTGTGTGCTCGTTTATTTTTAACATAATAATAGAACAACCATCAAAACTCAACAGACTAGTTGTTGGTATTTCAAAGGTGCCCAAACATTCCATCCTTAATTAGCATAATTCATGAACATTTTCTGAAAGGTAACAACCTTCCTCCCGAGTATGAAATTTTCTATCTTACCACAACTGCAATTTGTCTATGGAAAATTTGTTCAGGTTTGTTATCCGACATGAACTTTGCTTGCAACTTTTGTGTTTTAGGAAGCTGTCTTTCCAAAAAGATTGCCTGTTGTTTGACATCCTGGGATCTTATGGCCACATCGAAGTTGTAAAATGCAATCTTCCAAGAGGCTCTTTCTGAACCAAAGAAGATAAGAGAGATAAAGTTCTCAAGTTGGCTATTCATTTTCAGTTTTTGCATTGGAATGGGTAGGACAAGGAGAGTGGAGTGTGGAGGTGTCAGCTGTGGCTCACTTGACTCATGAGGTTGTGGGTTTAAGTCACAGTACAGGACTTGAGCACAAAATTCAAGGCTGATACTCCAGTGCTATACTGTTAGCAGGGCCATCTTTTGGATGAGTCATTAAACTGAGGTGCCATCTGTTTCCTCAGGTGCATGTAAAAGATCCCATGGCACTATTCCACAGAAGAGCAGGGGAGTTATCCCTGATATCCTGGCCAATATTTATTCCTCAATCAACATCACAAAAACAGATAATCTGGTCATTGTCACATTGTTGTTTGTGGGAGCTTGCTGTGCACAAATTGGCTGCTGCATTTCCTACTTTACAACAGTGACTTCAAAAAGTACTTCTTTGGCTTTAAAGTGCTTTGGGATGCCCTGAAGTCATGAATGGCACTATATAAATGCAAGTCTTTCTTTTTAAATGTATTTGTTTAGCATAGGCTGGTTTGAGCAGCTAATTGACACTTAGTTTTAAGTCAACAGCTCCTGTGGCCAATCTCCACCCTATACCAGGTGACGTGATTAGCTGTCCTCTGATTAGACTTTTTTTCCTTGTGGCAATTAGACTATTGTGTAAGTTAGAAGTACAAGTTAAAGCTTACTAACAAGATTAGTTTTGAGCAGTGAGAGACCAGTAGAGTGTGAAATACTGGTATAGGGTGGAGATTGGCCATGAGAAGCTGTTGACTTAAAACTAAGTGTTAAATCATTAATTTCTTGCATCCTGATTTTATAAACAATTCAGTTTTGTATAGGGAGACAGATGAAACCCCTGTGATGTGAAGTACCTGCATAATGTAGGAGATCCTGGGTGCTTCTTACGGCTGGGAATTTGTTGAGCTCCCAGCATTGGGCTCCATGGCGGAGGGGGTGGGGGGGGGGGGAGAGGGCCAGAAGATCGCAGCAGCAGTGGCCCACCACAGAGCCCGACACCAGGATTGACAAGCCCGATCTTCACGGTGGCAGTGAGGCACCATGGCAGCACCCCCGCCGCTTGGCAACGGGACCCACCTTTAAATATTTAAATAAAGGAAATGAATACATTTAAATACCATTCACATGATCTTGCCAGCTGTCCGGATTCTTCCATGCAACAGCCGGCACTCGCATGCCTTCACTTTCTCATCCAGGGAAAGCTGGTGCCATCGAGATGGGGAAGGAATCTCCCATATTAGGATTTTTAGTGAAGTAAAAAGGGGGAAATGGGCCAACTCTGCATTTCTAGTGTGTGGTGGGGGGGGGTAAGGGGTGACCTCTGCACTTTGTGCAGTTGAAGTGGGGGGGTGGTGGGAAAGAGGTCAAACCTTCACTAAGTGTTTTGGGGTTGGGGAGAACGGGGCGGCCATTTATTTTCATTGTATTGCGGGGGTGGGGAGTATAGGTCAGAAACTTACTTACAGTGTAGTGAGGGGGTGCGGGGTTCAACTGTGCAGGTCTAACAGCCCTTTAAAAATGGCACCAGCGCCTGTGCAGAAGCAGTTGATGCCATTCACGGCATCGCAGAGCTTCCCCCCACTATGTGATGGGGGGCAGATGCGGACCACCCTGCGTATTTGAATGATCCACTGCGCACTAGATCATGGTGGTGTGGCAAGGCATGGCCTGTGTGTGCGGGTTGCCTTTTTTTCCACCCTGGCAGCTGGGAAATAAAATGCAGCCCTATATGTGGGATGACTCCACAAAAGGGAAGTTTATCCACTGAAATAAAAACACTAAATGTTGGAAATACTCAGCAAGTCTGGCAGCATCTGTGGAGTGAGAAACAGAGTTCACATTTCAGGTCGATGACCTTGCATCAAAACTGCTTCTATTGCTTGCACTCCGGCTCAAAGTTTCTGAACTTGAGGAGCAGCTGGGGACAGATCATCATATATGGGAGGTTGAAGGGCAAGACCAGTGCTTGTGGTATGAAGAGAGGACAGGAAATATTTTTTGGTGACAATTGAAGCAATTTGGAGAGTGGCAACCATGAATAATGTCAGTACACCATGGAGCAGCGGTTGCTCAAGGCATGGGATGGGGTGGGGAATGAAATGCACAGATGTATTTGTAATAGTGAATTCCATAGTTAAGGAATAGACAGTTACTTCTGACACAACTGCAGAATGAAGTTGCTTCTTAAGTGTCAAGATAAAGGATATAATGGATTAAGTGATAAAGGTTTTGGAGAAGTACAGAGAATGGCCGGAAGTTGCGGGTAATATTCAAATCAATTACTTAGGAAAACTACATACTCCAGGTTAAGGTCTGCAAAGAAAGTTTTAAGAATAAGGGGATAGATTTAACAGCAAGTCCTCAAGGATGGCAATCAGGATTACTTTTGATGCCATGCACTAGTCAGTGTAAGACCAGTAAGACAAGGGAAGAAACTGTGTGGCTGGAGAGATGGTTCAGGAGAGGAGAGTTCAGATCCCTGGAACAAAAGGGATCAGTTCTGAAACAATAGTGATCTGTACAGGATAGATGGACGTCACCTAAACAGGACTGGGACTAATCTCCTCATTAGGAGTGTATCTAGTACTATGGAGAGTGTTTAATTTATTTAGTTAGGCAGAAGAGCAAAAACAAGATGAGGAAAGGGGCCTATGGAAAGAGAAGACAGAAAAAAAGGAAGGAAACTAAAAACAGATCATAAGAAGAAGGGATTAAAATGAATAGGGTTGCCAGCCAGAGACAAGTTTGAGATATATGTATGTAAATGCAACAACAACAACTTGACCTTTATTCTATGTCATTATTACCAATTTTCCCTTGGCTGTGTCTGATAAATTTTTGATCTGGTAATTAGCCTGATCATGCCCCCAAATTCATGTCCAACCCACCTAGAAAATGATGAAAACAATGTTTCAACACCAGAAGAACAGAGGAAATTTGGGGCCACTACATTTAGTGCTTCTCTGGTTATTTTTCAACAGCAACAACTTGTCTTTATATAGCGCCTTTATCATAGCAAAACAACCCATGGCACTTCACAGGAGAATTATCAAACAAAATTTGACAGACAGTGCACAGAGCATTCTGAATATAATTGGTAAGCTGTGGGCAGAAATCACTATGGAGGAGGCATAATATAAGATCATTGACAGCGATGTGGCTTGAGATAGGGAAGGAAACTAAACTGAACCTTCCTGGTTTGAAAATATTCAGTCGAGATAGAGTAATTAATAAAAAGAGGAAGGATGGCAGCATTAATCAAAGATCCCACTAAAACAGTAAAATGCCATGATGATATAGAGGATGGTGAGGAAGCTGAATCTATTTGGTTTTAGTTAAGGAATAAGAAGGGACCTGTTACTCTATTGGGAGTATATTAAAGACCACCAAGCATTGGAAAGGAAATAAAGGAAGAGGTGTGTAAGAAAATTAAAGAAAAATACAGCAAGGCCATTATAATAGACTTTATTTGGCCAAAAATATATTGGAGTGAAATAATGTCAGTGCCAAAGCAAGGAAGAGTGTTTAGAATGTATCTTGGGTGTTTTTTTTAGGTCAATATGATTTTAATCCAACAAGGAAGGAGGCAGTGCTGGAGTTAGCTCAAGGAAATCAAATGAGGCAAGTAGGAAATGTAATGTTGGGTAGATTCAGGAAATAAGAACTGTAAAATAATCACGTTTAAGATAACAATTAAAAGGAGTGGGAACCGTCAAAGGCAAAGAAATTTGATTGGAAAAGAGAATATTTCAATGAGGTAAAAAAGGAAATGCCCAAATAAAGTGGATAGATAAGACCGTGAGAAAACAATGGAACATTGTCAAACAGGATAAAGAAGAAACATATTCCTACGAAAAGTAGAATCTTCTCCAGGCAAAGCTAAAGCTCTTTGGACAAGTAGAGAAGTTAAATTAAAATTATACTTTTAAAAACTCATTTACAATACTTGGGTAATCAGCAAGAGAAAATCAAGCAGGATAGAGAAAAGATAGAAAGGAAGCAAAGAATAATATGATTAGAAAGGCGTACGGAGAAAGATTGGCAAGAAACAGAGACGGGAGTTCATAAACATATAGAAAATAAAAGAATAGTTAAACCAAGGCTGGTTAGTGAGGACTGATGAGACGAAAAATAAACTTGTCATGGTGGATGGAAGAATGGTGGAAATACTACATGAATATTTGATTTGGTTTTCAAAGAAGTGAGGGATACAGGGAATGAAAGCATAGGGGTAGGAATTAATCTGGGTGTGTTTTCCAGCTTAGTCTCAGCTTTCAGAGGCAGTGCATGCTTGAATCAAGAATTCTGATAGAAAGTGGTCGTCAGGCCTCACCTGCATACTTAAGACAAACTGCTGGCATTGCTTGCACCTCCACAGGCAGCTCTCCCCATGGGAGAAAACAATTGCAGGCCACCTGCCTTGCTAACAGCAGCCTTCAGTTAACACTCAGGAGCAGGGGCTGAAGCTGGCTATGGGGAGTGTGTGATTACCACTCCTGTGGATTGTGGGCTACTGAAAAATTCTGAGCTGGACACCTAAAAAAATGGGTCCCACAAATTTTGCTGTGAGACCCAACATTGTTAGTGGATAAGGTTCTCAGACCACAATATCAATTAAAACTAATACCCTTTTAGAAAGACATGGACTAGTTAAGGACAGCCAGTCTGGATTTGTGAAAGCTAAGTTATGTCTGGTCTAGTGACCATAGATTACTGATATTATGTAGATGAGACCAGTTATCAAAATAGTTTGGGTCTCTCACCAAGGACAGTTGGGCAGTGTAGTCACGCCACCTGATGCCCACCTGATTCTGTCCAAAATGAAAATTGTCCCACCATTTACACTAATGTTTGAGTTGGTAGCTAAAGGACATGAATTTAAGTTCACCATCAAAATGATGGAAGGTGTGATTAGGAGATTTTATTTTAATGTTGGGTCATGGAATGCCTTAGCGGAAGTATAATCCATAATGGCTTTTAAAGAAAGAAAGACTTCATTTGTATAGCACCTTTCCTAACCACAGGACATCCCAAAGCGCATTACAGACAATGAAGCACTTTTGAATTGTAGTCACTGTTGTAATGCAGGGAATGTTAGTCAATTTGCACACAACAAGCTCCTACAAACAAGCAATGTGATAATGATCAGATATTCTGTTTTTTTTGTGATGTTGATTGAGGGTTAAATATTGCCCCCGACATTGGGGATAACTCCCCTGCTCTTTATAAAAATGTGCCGTGGGATCTTTTACATCCACCTGAGAGAGCAGAAGGGTCACGGTTTCACATCTCATCTGAAAGACAGTACCTCCCCTCTAACAGTGCAGCACTCCCTCAGTACTGTATTGAGTGTAGCCTTGATTTTTGTGCTCAAGTCCTGGAGTGGGACTTGTACCCACAATTTACAGACTCATAGGCAAGAGTGCTACCAACTGAGTCACAGCTGACATCAAAAGGAAGTCAACAAACATTTTAAAAACAAAATGTTAAAGGGAAGGAGCAAAAGCTTCTGATTGGATAGTTGGTGCAGAGTGACACAGGTGCAAAAAATCAAGGCTGATACACCAGTCCAGTACCGAGGGAGTCTTCTTCTTCTTCTTTGGCCTCCTTATCTCGAGAGACAATGGATAAGCACCTGGAGGTGGTCAGTGGTTTGTGAAGCAGCGCCTGGAGTGGCTATAAAGGCCAATTCTAGAGTGACAGGCTCTTCCACAGGTGCTGCAGAAAAATTTGTTTGTCGGGGCTGTTACACAGTTGGCTCTCCCCTTGCGCCTGTCTTTTTTCCTGCCAACTACTAAGTCTCTTCGACTCGCCACACTTTAGCCTCGTCTTTATGGCTGCCCGCCAGCTCTGGCGAATGCTGAGGGAGTGCTGCATTGTAAAGGGTATTATCCTTCAGATGAAATGTTAAACTGAGGCCCTGTCTGATCTCTCAGGTGGATGTAAAATATCCCATGGCACTATTTCAAAGAGGAAGCGAGTTATCCCCAGTGCCGATGTTTATCCCTCAATCAATATCACTAAAGAAACAGATTACTTGGTCATTATCATATTGCTGTTTGTGGGAGTTTCTCGTGTGCATACTGCCTGTCGCATTTCCTGCTTTACGACAGTGACTACACTTTAAAAGTACTTCATTGGCTGTAAAGTGCTTTGGGAGGTCCTGAGGTCACGAAACGTGCTATATAAATTATTTATTTCATTTATTTGATAATTTCCACCTTCCTTATTGATAAGAGATGTTTTAGGAATCCTACATGTATTTCAGTAAGCAATACATCATTAATTCTTTGATCCAGGCTATGCTAACTCATTATCCTAACTCAGAGTGAAATGGTGCATTTGCACTAAAGTTACTGGTCTCGATTTGGTAGTTTCAATTGGGATTTCACCCAGGTCGAATGATGTTCCCATTTTTACTGGCTAACTGAATATTTAACTGTTCTGCATGTCTGTCTGGGTGCATTGACAAGCTTACCTCTAAAGGTTGAAGTGTAAATAATTAGCAAATGGGTACATGATTAACGTAGCTGTCTGAACATTTAAATTAAAGTCAGGTAAATTCACAAAGTATCTGGGGACTCAACTAGATTTAACATTTTGGGGTAAAATTGGTCTTTGGCGAAAGTGCAAAATGAGCAATAGCAAATCAGCAGCCTGTTTCACACTGTGCCAAAAAACAAAACTAGGTAACATATAAGATGGGCATCTGATTTGCTATTGCCCATTTTATGGTTTCACCAAAGATCAAATTCACCGCCCCCCCAAACTCACACTGCTACCTCCCCATGCACCCGCGCCACCCAACCTCCCCCTTACAAAAAAGCAAGAGAGTAAAACCAAAATCAGTAAAGATAAAAGAAACAAAATGGAGCAGAGATTGCGATCTGAAATTGCTGAACGCAATGTTGAGTCCAGAAGGCTGTAAAATGCGGAATCGAAAGATGAAGTGCTATTCCTTGAGCTTACGTTGAACTTCATTGGAATACTGCAGGAGGTTGAGGACAGACAAGTCAGAGGTGGAGCAAGGTGGAGAATTAAAATGACAGGTGACCGGAAGCTCGGAGTTACGTTTGCGGATTGAACGGAGGTGTTCCGCAGAGCAGTCACCCAATCTGCGTTTGGTCTCCCTGTAAGATATGTGGATTCTGTAATTTTTACTGGCCTTTTTTTGTATTATGAATTTTAATTACTTCCATATATATAAATTTTGTATAAGCTTTTGGTAAATGAAGAGTTAACTTTAGCTGCGCATCTTACTAGAAAAAAAATGCTGCCTATACAGTTTGAGTCAACCAGAATTACTTTGTGATACAGACTAATAACAAACAGATAAAGGGAAAGAAAAGAACAGATATTAAAAACTATGTAACTTTTCCCTGTTCTAATGATTAAAATATAACAGAAAAGCAGGATGAGTCTCACCGGAAATTCATGATCTAATGGACTTCAAGATTATAATGGACTACTTGTACTCATTGTTTTGCCCATGTGATCATGATTAATGTACAAACCGAAGTACTGGCAAACAAAATGGTAGGTCAAATCGAAACAGTGATATGTATGAACCAACCAACCAGTGCACTGGAGCAGCCACCGGCTATGAAGAATAAAAGAACAGATCTGGAGAGGCTTGGTGCACAGATCTGAAGATGACAAAGGGAGAGACAAGAGAAAAGGAATCACGAGCAGTGTGTACCACTAGAGCCAGTGGAGAGTAAAGGCAATTTGGACTAGGATATCGACTGCCTTGGATTTGTTAAGTATTGCTGTTATCCTTAATAAATCATCCTGAAATCACTGCATTAGGTGTCTCCTTGTCCGAATTCTTATTGTCTGGTCTAACAACAAATTATAAGTAAGGTTCTAAATCTTATATCCCCAATGTACAAGAGATGGCATCATGAGGAGTGAGTACAGAATACTAAATTGAAATAAGTACATGTAAATCGTTGTTTCACCTGGAAGGAGTGTTTGGGGCCTTGGTTGGTGAGGAGGTAAGAGGTAAAAGTGCAGATGTTGCATCTTCTGTGCTTGCACGGAAAGGTGCCATGGGAAATTGAGGGGTATAGATGGTAATTGAAGAGTGCAGCAGGGTGTCAGGATGTCATGGAGGGAACAGGCTTATAGTGCTCCCTTTGGCCTTGCACCACCAAACCTTTTGTCATTTAATCTCTCCTGCCTTCTACTCTATCACAGACCTTCCCTTTTGTTCTTTTTCCCACCCTCCCCCTTTTCACTTGCTTAAAACCTATTACATTTCTAACTTTTCCCAGTTCTAATGAAAGGTCATTGACTGGAAACATTACCTCTGCTTCTCTCTCCATGGATGCTGTGCCAGATCTGCTGAGCATTTCCAGCATTTTCTGTTTTTAAAACAAATACTACCTTCGGTTTTAGAATCATTTTAGCCATCTAAGAGATTGTCAGATTGCACAGTTAAAAGAAGGGCATCAAAACTGTCAAGACTTAACAATCAGTCACACTCCTGATATTTATAACCTGGAGCTGCATTCAAACCCGTATATTTTCCTACTCAGCCAGATATTATATAACATTCAAATGTATCAATCCACAATTCCATTTTTCAAAATGTATTGGGCAAGCAGTTCCTTGATGCTAAAAGTGCATTTATACTGAATTTATACTGTTCCAAGGAAACTGTTAGACAATCACTCCCATGTTCACTTCATGCTTGGAGAGATGATTTATACAGGTGTTTGCAAAACTCAACCTTACTTCCCTTGCTTAAATGCTATGAAGCCTCTTTAAATTCATACATCTTGATGAGTGTGTGATGATGTCACAATATTTGGAACGCATACACACATGACAGCATGCAAACTTTAGCAGCACTGAAAGACATTTTCTAGCTTAGCCCTTGGAAGTACATGCAATTTTTTAATGACTTTTTGCAAAATTTCCTATCTTATCTGTCTGCTGGCAAAGTTCCAGCTCTGTCTTTGCTCCACTAGTAAATTTTGTACCTGAAATACAATTGACTGTTTACACTGAGATCTGCAATTCAGGGGGGTGGGTGAAATCTTCAGTTTGAACAGTGTTTCATTTCTGCAATTGCAGTGCCCTCTACTCTGAGATCACTGACCTCAAACTCTGTTTAAACCAGTTTTAATGCTGGAGCACACCATTGAGTAAATGTACCCTGAATTAAAAAAATATATGCACAGTTGACCTAATGTTTATATAAAAATGAACTGGCAATAAGATCACATGCAAATATATCTCCAATAACCCAAAACTAACCAACAAATGCAATATTGGGTGAACTTTAATGTAATTAAAATAAACATTTTAAGAAAAGTAACTAAACATGGAAACAATGAACAGATGAACAGACAAGTTTGAGCATTTTGGGTCAGATCTTGCTGTAACAGGGCATCTCACAGCATGCCCATTTGTTAGATATTTTTCTGTACCCCTCAACTCAAAGATTTATTGTGCCATAACGTGCAGGAAGTGTGCATTGTGACAGGGGCAATGGGACATCTGGTATCTCAGTGAATAGTGGAACTAACACCAATAGCTCCTTAACCAATGAGATTTAAGGACTGAGAAAGAAACAGAGGAATGACTGAGAAAAGTGAGTTAGAGTCAAATCAGGTACAGAAAGAGAAATAGAGATGAAAAGAAAGTTTCAATTAAGAGAGGCAGAAAAAAGTAAGAAAAAATGTACAAAGTAAAACTTGACATCTTTAAAAATCTCTATGAACAATTTACCTTAAGAAATAAGACTCCACTAAACTAATGCAGTTTAAATTGTTTAATTTAAGTCGAGAGGTTGTTTGGCACTGCATTAAGAATGATCACATTATTAGAAAGGTACTTGTGCTGTTGGTTGCCAGACTTAATTTTAATGTGCAAATCCTGCAAGATCTAAAAAATAACTGGGAGGCCAGGGGTGAGATGCTGTTTGTGCCAAGCAAACAGTATAAATCGACCAGCAACTTCTGGAAAATCCCAACTCATGGCTAATCTTTGAATCACCTGAACTTGCATGCAGATTTATACATTAATAATGGGGATGCATCATTAACATGCTATTATTTTTCTAGCAAGTTCCAGCCCAATGTGCCATCCTGAACTGGAGCAGCACAGACATTTCATCATAGCAATAATCAAGAACAGAGTGCACAGAAAATGAATGAATAAAAAGAGAAGTTAATTTCTCATTGAAATGCATCACTATTATGGTTAGGTTGTTGAGGCATAAAATCAGACACCACTACAGATCCTCTGATTGGAGTTTTTTTTTCTATTACCTTTCAAGAATTTCCACAATACCCCAAGAACAAAAATGGAAGGATAAATAACAAAATAAAAACTCCAACATTCTTCTGAACTGTTGTTTATTTTTGATACCTGTATTCTGCTCATTAATAATGTTGACCATGTTTCTGTAGCTTCCTGTATAATTTTTCTAGTTAATTTTCTTAACGGAAATATAAATCATTTACTATGTGTTAAAGTGGAAATATGCAAGATGTCAGTGAGACAGTGGACAACATTTTGAACCTCAGGAATTGAGATACATCCTCCTTGGCAAACCATGGGACAAACACTATCCCAACCAAACAAATGTAACGTGTTAGGTTGGCAGTTATCAAATGTATGAAGATCTTGATGACCTGATGCAAAATGACTGATAGGCTAAATTTGGGGCAATGCTATGTGTAATTTATTACTGAAATGCAAACTGTATTGAGTGCTACAAATACTGATCTTTTTACAAATGTGACAAAAAGATGTAAACTCCATGATATTAATTCAATGTTTAGATGTCGATTGTGCTGTGGACTCGCATGATTTTCCTTAAGAAACCGTTGAGCATTTAATTCCTTTTAACATCATGTCTTCTTTACACTTCAGTGGTGTTGAATGCAAATTACTATTTTTGTGCATAATCTGTAAAAAACCTGTGGCTCTGCCTTATGATGTGAAAAATCTATTGGAAACCATTATTTATGCTAATAACCTTCAGCAAACATTACTCATAGTTCTGAACATTGGATGTTATACCAACCTCTGGCTTAAATAATTTTATGTAAAGTTATTCATTCGAACATTACAGTGCAGTACAGGCCCTTCGGCCCTCGATGTTGCGCCGACCTGTGAAACCATCTGACCTAAACTATTCCATTTTCATCCATATGTCTATCCAATGACCACTTAAATGCCCTTAAAGTTGGCGAGTCTACTATTGTTGCAGGCAGGGCGTTCCACGCCCCTACTACTCTCTGAGTAAAGAAACTACCTCTGACATCTGTCCTATATCTATCACCCCTCAACTTAAAGCTATGTCCCCTCGTGTTTGCCATCACCATCCGAGGAAAAAGACTCTCACTATCCACCCTATCTAACCCTCTGATTATCTTATATGTCTCTATTAAGTCACCTCTCCTCCTCCTTCTCTCCAACGAAAACAACCTCAAGTCCCTCAGCCTTTCCTTGTAAGACCTTCCCTCCATACCAGGCAACATCCTAGTAAATCTCCTCTGCACCCTTTCCAAAGCTTCCACATTCCTTACTAAACACTTTGAAATGGAAAGTCTTATAAATCAATTAAAATCTTTTTTGGCAAAGGAACATAGAGTGACTCTTTCCAGATAGTTGTACAGAGCATATTGCCACAGTTTGGAATTTTTCCCAATGTTTACTCATGTTATGGACAGGCTACAGTTTCCATAAGCATGAACCCCCTGTGAACTGGGAGCTTCATTTTAATTCACTGTTGTTTATGAGATATTATGCCCAGATTTCAAAATTAACCCCTAATCATTGTATAACACACACTGGTGAATATATGAGATGCCAATCATCACATGGAGTGAAATAACAAGCTTTTCAGGCCAGCATTCTGGTGCAAACTTTATTATGCAGAAGAAAAATGATGCACTAAGATACTAAAATTATTCAGTAACCAAATGTACACAATGCTCTTGATTTTCCAAATTGCAGTGATGGTAGGCAGTGTTCTTTGGTCATGGCACAACTTGGAGAATTTAGACAATACATGAATTTTAAAAGCAAGTAACAGGTGACAGGATATTCATGTTTGAAGCTTGCATCCTTTTGAATGGATCACAATCTAAAATTACTCTCAGCAAAATTTTTAGAAAGGTTAATGGCAACAGTTCCCTTCTGACTCCAGGCCTATCCATAATAGGCTGCATTGGGAGGTTGGAGGGCTGGAGCAGTCAAAGCTAGACAAGCAGAATGAATTTGAGGAATTACACTTTATTTTTAAATTTCTTGCTTGTCCTTACACAACGGGGTTGGTGTGAGGGCCTTTGAAACCTATCCCCAATTGTGGGCATATGCTGTACTGTCCTGCTACATGGCAGGTGCTAGAAATGGCCCCACAATGGTACAAGTGCCCAAATGCCCCATCCAAATAAGGTGGCCTCCCACTGACCCCACAAACTCTGGAGCTATCAATGCTGGAGTGCACCAGTGGAAGAAAGTTCTGTGAATCCTGAAACTCACTTAATTCTGCTCCTCTATCAATTCTGAGTAGGTCATTTTGGCCCTTTGGTTTTTCTGAGACTCCTATACCTGTGCCCTCTCACCTGCTGTCGATGCCCCTCTTCATCTGGCAGGATGATGGCAGTCACAACATGAGAAAAATCTGTTACTCCACTCTTGCTAGGCTTCATTCATTTTCCTCCTTCAATTGCATTTTGAGCTGGATTAATAGCTACAGGTCCAAAACCCCTTTAAGCGTATGGAAATTGCAACATGGGCCCACTTAATTGGATCAACCCTCTCCAATTAATGAGCTCAATGGCTATTTTGTCAACAGCTTCACCAATCTTTATCTGACATTAGAGACAGGTGTCAGAATATTGCTGATGAGCTAAAATGTTGGCATGCAGCTTTGCTATATTTGGGTATCTCTCTATTGTTGGCAACACTTCCGATAGTTGTGCGCTCACTTGCTTTATGACTCACAAGCATTAACCTCTGAATTTCAGATAATGATTCCTTCAAAAGATACTGAAGTTGCTGTAAACAGGTTTTAGTAGATAATCTTTAAAGATTTATCATAATTTGTCACAGTCCTAGCACACTCTTGCATTTTTACAGCTGTAGTACTCTAGAGGTGTCTGTCACAAAACCAACATCTGTACTGACACTATCAACATCTGCCAACTTGTGTTTTAGATGGTATCTAGCAGCAACACTTCTGAGGAATAATTTGTTGTCCCTTGGTTCGTCACATTTCACCAGAGGCAAGAGATTATTTTGTTTCATTTTGGCAACTTCCACAAGGTCTCTTTTTCGCCTGAAAAAGGTTGGTGGCTTTCCATTCGCAGGCCTGCTGATTTAACTTCTTGCTGATTTTAGTTGAAACATGAATTCTGTTTCTGTATTTGTCTCTCAAAGGAAACACAATTTAATGTATTTATATCTGCTTGATATCTCTTTTACTCAATTTGGTCATAACATTTCATTCACAGGAATGGAGTGAGTTAGCCAGATCATTTTCACTTTGCTGCGATAATAGATACATACTTTGGTTTCACACACTGCAGCAAATGAGCGTTACAAATATGCTGTGCATTCTTGTGCAATTTTGTTCTTATCCAATGGTTACATAAGCCACTGCAGCCATGAGGAGGATTGTGGCTTTAATTCTGTCCTCCTGCTTAATTTTCCTTCTTCTATTAGCAATAAAGTAGAAATGGTACTATGCAGTCTCTTGTTGAAATGTAAAGTATGTTAACTTGCTTTAAAAAAATGTTACATTTGTATCCCCTGTCTAACTGTTGTTCCCGGCAAAATGCAATCCATATGGACTTCCCAAATCAACCGAAACAAAATGAAAAATAAATATCAACACTAGTGAGGGTTGCAAAATCGGATCCACCATTTCATAGAATGATGTTATCTTACCAGCCATGCAGAGGCGGCTTTGGAGGTGGGCGGGGGTTGGTGGAATTGCAGAACAGCACTTTAGGTCAGCCAACCGATGCGTTCCCACCTCCGGGGGATCTTGCTGGAGGTGGGCAAGCAATGGAAGTGGCTACCCATCTGACAGTGGTGGGTAGCCAGTTAGTCACAATTAACTGGCCCCTTGGGGCTAATTTGGGGATGTTGCCAGGATTTTACCAGTGGCGGACAGACCCCAGACTGTGGGCGAAGCCTTTCAGGTCCCTGGAGGTGGCCTCCCATTGCAGGCTAGGGGGCCAGTGAGGAATCCTTTATTTAACTCCCCCCCCACCCTCACCATCCCAGGAACTGCTTTTGCTACAGGGCCACAGCTGCGGCCACAGACCATCCTGTGGCGGGCATCCCTCTCCACAATGATGGCCTGGCAGCTGTGGCTACAAATAATTTGAAAAATGTCACACATCTGCAAAGCGTGCCTCAATCTTGAGGCCACCTTGTGTTCTTCTCCCTGCAGCAGCAGCACCGACCTCTCCCAGTGGGGCACCCAGCAGGACAATGCTGCAGGCCCTCCCATAGCTGGGTACCTAGTCTGACCGCCATACTTAATTGTATACTCCTCCTGGAGGCAGCTTCTTACTTAGCCGCCTCCGGTAAGATTGCGCAGATGGGTGGCCAACCATCACCAGCAGGGCTGGGATCTACTTTTGATCCTGACCTTAGAAATTATTCAAAGGTAGTAAGATTCCGCCCATAGAATCATACAATAGTACAGCACAGAAGCAGGCCATTTGATCCATCAAATCTGTGCTATCTCTTTCAAAGAGCAATCCAGTTGGTCTCATTCCCCTGGCCTTTCCCCATATCGCTGCAATTTTTTTCTCCTTCAAGTATTTATCCAACTCCCTTTTGAAGGTCATGACTGAATCTGTATCCATCACCCTATCAGGCAGCACATTCCAAATCCCAGCCACTCATTATATAAAAAAAGTTTTCCTCATGACACCTCTGGTTCTTTTGCCAATCGTCTTAAATTTGTGCCCGCTGGCTAGTGACACTTTAGCCACTGGAAACAGTTTCTCTTTATTTACTCTATTCAAACCATTCATGATTTCAAACACCTCTATCAAATATCCTCTTAGCTTTCTCTACTCTAAGAACAACGCCTGCGTCTCCAGTCTATCAATGTGACTGTAATCCTTCATCCCTGGAACCATTCCAGCAAACCTCTTCTGTACCCTCTCCAGCCAGCAGCCCCACTGAGAGAGGTGGGCATTGCTGATGCAGAGGGAGAGTGCAAGGGTACCTCAAATGGAGGTACTGTCAAAAGGCTTGTAAGGGCTTATTATAATGAAGACCCAGAGCTTTGAAGGCCATCGGTATGGAGTGGGAGCCCCTCCACATGAATGATTTGGCCACTGCTGTGTCTGTTTCAGCCACGTGGCTCCATGATAGCAACATGGACAGCAGCTTCCAAGGTCCCTCTGACCTCCTGCCATGAAACTGTCTCCAATGCCCTGCTAGACTCTGGACACTGCGTGTGCCCTATGCGCCTCCTCTAAAATCACATTACTGTGCACAATTAAGGGCTAATTGCCTTTTCAAGGGAGATGGTGGCATAGTGGTAATATCACTGAATTAGTAATCCAGAGCCCCAGTATAATCCAGGCACAGCAGCTGGTGGAATTTAAATTCAATTAATTAATAAATTTAATTAGTTGACAAAAAATCTGGAATTGAAAGCTAGTCTCAGTAATGGTGCCATGAAACTATCAGCAACTGTCTGAAAAACCTATCTGGTTCACTAATGTCCTTTTGGGAAGGAAATCTGCCTTCCTTACCTGGTCTGACCTACATGTGTCTCCCGACCCACAGCAATGTTGTTGACTCTTAACTGCCCTCTGAAATGGCCTAGCAAGCCACTCAGTTCAAGGGCAATTAGGGATGGGCAGCAAATGCTGGCCTGCCAGTGATGCTCACATCCCATAAAAGAATTTAAAAAAACCTTGATTGGCTGCCTGCTGCGGATGGGTGTGCAGCCGCTGCTGCAGGGAGTCCACCTTTAGGAAGATCTGCTGGAGGCGGGAACATGTCAGGGAGCCATGGCATTCCAAATTTCCATTCCCCCCCCCCCCACCCCACTCTTCCATAGCTGCCTCCTTGGAGCTGGTAAGATTCCGCCCTACGTCTTTATTTATAAAACTGAGGATCCAATATGCTTTATTAGCTGCTTTGTTAACCTGTCTTGCCACCTTGAAAGATTTGGTCTTAGGATCCCCCAGGTCTCTCTCTTCTTACACCCCCTTTAAAATTGTACCACTTAGCATGAAGCATGATTTGTATCCGATCATCCCCAAGCATGAAAGCAAAATGTTAATAGAAGCAAAACAAAATGCTATACTGTCTTTATAACAGCTGATGTGCCATTTTACAGGAACAGTGTGCCTAATGTTTCCCTATCATGATGACTTAGCAACTATGACAGATGTTGGAAAGCATTAAGATTCCGTTTTTTAATAAACGATTCAGCAGACAGTTCATCATGAGTGTTAGCTGTCCATTATCAGTTCTTATAGTGAATTCTGCCAGCATAATTCAGACTTCACTTGCAAATGTCTATTTCAGTGGTCTAAAAATGCACAATAGTCAGTTTTTGCCACTTGCCAGTGTCAACCCATTTTGTAGAGCTTTACCATCCTATTAAATGACATTGCAGGGAAGTGAAGCTGTAATCCATCATATACCCAGTACACCTCACATCCATTTTAAAATGTGTTGCCTATTTTGTTTTCAAGTCCGTCGGATCATTTCTACCCACACAGAGATTATTTCAAACTGCAATCCTATCAATACATGTTTCTATTCCAAAAAAACAGTGGATTAATTTTTGTAAGGCCCACCAATGACACAGGGCCTCATAACATTTACCCCAGTGTCAAGTAATTTTGTAAACACCAAAATTGCATGGTCCACTCACTATGACAATAAATCTTTCTTTAAAAAGAAGTGCCACCCAAATGGAATAAATAAATGAGTTGCGTGAACTGTTATCATCTATAAACAGGGCTCATTTTGGGGTATCATAACAAATCCTTCTAATAACATTATGCATGGATTTGGAAATGCAAACATATATTCCTGAAATTTCATTTTTGCGATTACTGTTTTAATACTTATTGGATAAATGATATATAGGTGACATCAATGAACACAGGAAGTACTACAAAAAAAAGAAACTATGTTGGGATGACTTGAGTTACTCTGGAGTTACTAGTGACAGAGAGAGAGAGAGAGAGAGAAAGAAAAGAACAGACTTGCATTTATATAGTGCCTTTCATAATGTTTCAAAGCACTTTCCAGCCAATTAAGTACTTTTGAAGTGTAGTAACTGTTGTAATGTTGGAAATGCAGCAGCAATTTGTACACAGCAAGCTCCCACAAACAGAAATGTGATAATGTGATGTGGATTGAAGGATGAATATTGTCCAGGACACTGGGGATAACTCCCCATGCTTCTTTGAAATAGTGCCATGGAATCTTTAACGTCCATCTGAGAGAGCAGATGGGGCCTCAGTTTAATGTCTCATCCGAAAGATGGAGAGATAATAGGATAATGCTAGGAAGACCCTGCTCACAGGCTGTTGTTCAGTTTGAAGAAAAAGAAGTAAATTGGCCTACTGTGAATTTTGATGCCAACCATTGTCTGAGGAGGATAGCACATTGCTCTAACTTGCAACTTGGGGGAGATGATGGCTTAGTGGTAATCTAGAGGCCAAGGCTAATGCCCTGGGGACACGGATTCACATCCCAGCACGGCAGATAGTGGAATTTAAATTCAATTAATTAATAAAGTCTGGAATTGAAAGCTGGTCTCAGTAATGGTGCCATGAAACTATCAACTGTCGTAAAAACCCATCTGGTTCACTAATGTCCTTTAGGGAAGAAAATCTGCTGTCCTTACCCGGTCTGGAGTACCTGTGACTCCAGACCCACAGAAATATGGTTAATGACTTTTAACTGCCCTCTGAAATGGCCTAGCAAGCCACTCAGTTCAAGGGTAATTAAGGTTGGCCAACAAATGCTGGTTTTGCCAGTGATGCCCACACCCATGAAATAATAAAAAAAAAGTCAATGCTGATATTTTAAACTATTGTTAACAAATTACTCTGATTTGTTACAAATACTATATGGTATACCACAACAAAGCTGAACCACCTAGCTTTAGGCAGCAACACAAGGTTTAACAGATGGAAAGAACATGACTGGAAATTGCCTCATTCATGTATTAGGTCAGTTCCAAAGTTCAAAAATACACTATTTGTTCACATACTGGCACTTCAAGCAGCACTAAGCATACTATGATGATTCCCTGGGAGTAGGCAGTGCTGCAGGCTGCCACCTGCACAGCCCACACAGAATTCGTCAATGACATCAATGGGGAAAACTGCATAGGCCACGCTGCCTGTCCCCGAAAAATCAATCCAGCAAGGGTCTCACATATCATGGCTGTGGTCTGTGCTCTGCACTACCTGGCACTACAGAGTGGAGAAGCATGGCACAATGAGGATATCGTGGAGCGCGATGTCTCCTCCAACGATGAGAATATGGAAGAAGATGCTCACCAGGTGCTGCATTATGAAGAACCCCAGGGGCCAATGGCAAGGTGCAATGAGAAATGTGCAAGGGAGATTTGGGACGTGTTAATGCAGGCAGGTTTCACACGATCCTTGATAACAGATCTATAACATTCAATAAAGCTATAGACTTTTGTAGCCCTCTTGCTATTTCCTTCATTGCCCTTACCATTTACCTGTACCCAGTAGGACATTAGACTGTGGCATGGGAATGCATTGACCTCACGCAGTGTGGTCCTTCCCACCACACACTTTGAGGGAGCCAAGTTACTGCTGAAGGCTGAGCAGGCCACCATAAATGATAGGATTCCTCTTGACTTGCAAAATTACATATTTATTGGAGAACAGAAAGATTGCGAGGCAGCATGCATCAACAGTGTTTAAACTAGTGAACCCCTGGTGCAGCCAGAGGGGCTGAGGAGCTGCTACCCACGCCAGGAGTGCCCTGAGAGGAGCCCCCAGATGCATCGGGCAGCTCCTCCTCTACACTTTCAGGGTACACTTGTACCTCCATGCTTATCTGAGGAGATCAAAGACCTGGCAGTGAGTCCAGGCGCCTGCGCCCCTCTCACCCAGCCATTGCTCCACAGGGTTTATGGAAGAGGCAATAACATGCAGGTCCGTGCATATCTCTGGCATCTATTGCATTTGGCTCTCCATGAGGGTCACCAATGTCTCGATGGAGGAAGCCAAATGTGCATACGCCAGAGACATGGCAGCAGTCATGGCCTAGATGGACTCCTCCATCGTCTGTGCCAGGATGCGCATAGCCTCCGGAAGCTCCGCCAGTTGTTCCCGCATCGCACGCTGCAGCTCCAGCAACTGCTGCCTTGCTCACAACTCCAGACGCATGACATCAACCTGAGACTCAGCATCACCCTGGCCTCTCACAGTCCTCTGAATGTCAGTGGCCTCGGCTGTTGCAGCCTCGGTCAGCTGCTTGGCCATGTCTGTGTTGTGCTCACCAAGTTGTGACCCAAAACTACTGCACGGATATCCAACGATGTGAGAGTATCTGCACTGGTGGAGGGTGTGGGGGAATAATGTGATGGTGCACCCTCTGAGGCCCCCTCCTCCTCCGAGGTGGATGGCTGTACCCCAGTCACGGCAGCTGTCTGCTCTTGTCCTTATCCTGTGTGAGACAAAAGATTAATTCGAGAGTTATGAGCATTCCATCACATCCTTCAGAATCCTCCTACTGTGGAGTTCCATGTGGCCAATGGTGGACACATGAGCACTATGCCTCATGCTCACCACAGATGTCTTTTTTTTTTATTCGTTCGTGGAGTGTAGACGTCACTGGCTAGGCCAGCATTTATTGCCCATCCCTAATTGCCTTTGAGAAGTTGGCGGTGAGCTGCCTTCTTGAACCACTGCAGTCCTTGGGGTGTAGGTACACCAACAGTGCTATTAGGAAGGGAGTTCCAATATTTTGACCTAGCAACATTGAAAGAACGGCGACATAGTTCCAAGTCAGGATGGTGTGTGGCTTGGAGGGTAAGTTCCAGGTGGTGGTGTTCCCATGCATTTGCTCCCCATGTCCTAGGTGGTAGAGGTCACGTGTTTGGAAGGTGCTGTCAAAGGAGTCTTGGTGAGTTGCTGTAGTGCATCTTGTAGATGGTACACACTGCTGCCACTGTGCATGGTGGTGGAGGGCGTGAATGTTTGTGGATGGGGTGCCAATCAAGCGAGCTGCTTTGTCCTGGATGGTGTCGAGCTTCTTGAGTGTTGTTGATGCTGCACCCATCCAGGCAAGTGGAGAGTATTCCATCACACTCCTGACTTGTCACATTGTTTATGTGGCTGGTCCAGTTCAGTTTCTGATCAAGGGTAACCATTGTGCTCATCCATTAGGCCACTTACTCTCTCAGGGCTCTATTCATGTCTCATCATCTTTTTTTAAAAAATTTTTCCATGGGATGTGGACTTCGCTGGTTAAGACAGCATTTATTGCCCATCCCTAATTGCCCTTGAGAAGGTTGTGGTGAGCTGCCTTCTTGAACCACTGCAGTCCAACCACAGAGCTATGGACCAGGCTGCACCCAGGCCTCCGAGCTTCAGTGCCTCCTCCACTAGCATCAGGATAACCAGATAAGGAACGCTGTCCCCTGTCTTGGCCCTTTCTTTCACATTGTGAGCACTCTTCTCCTGCAAGCACAGAAATGACCATTGTTAGTCGCCTACCAGAGATAGGCAGTGATTGCAGCGTCAGATGACTCCAACACAGGGGCGAGCACCATATTTACAGCACTGCCAGCCCTGCTGTATTGCTGCCTTTCAGTGAGACAGTGAAGCTGGATTACTGTTGGACCCTGGTAAAGTGCTGTTGGAACACCTAGATCGCCCCTGCACGAGGACTAACAACCACTGGGACAGTGCAATAACGACCTGGCACGATGTCAGAGGCAAGACACCAGATGGCCCCACGGTTTAGTGATGCCTCCCTGGAGATTCTCCTCCAGGCTGCAAGGGAAAGACAGGAGGTCCTCTTTCCAAGGGATGGCAAGAGGAGATCCTCCCACCTGACCAAGCAATCCTAGATGGAGATCACAGAGCTTGTCAGCAGCCATGGAGTCACCCGATGGACCTGGGTCCAGTGTCACAAGAGAGTCAACGACCTCCTTCATTCCGCCCAGGTGAGTCCTCCATACCTTTCTCCTCTTTGGGCTTGCATGTGGCTACACGGGAGGGAGCGTGACATGAGGAGAGAGAGTAACCACAAAGGCATTGGCAAGGGGCTTACGCATCACTGCAGCAACGCACCAAGGCTCTTTAGACACCTGCCAAACCCACACCTCTATCAATTAGGACGAGGGCAGCAAATGCATGGGAACACCAGCACCTGCAAGTTCCCCTCCAAGTCACACACCATCCTGACTTGGAAATATATTGCCATTCCTTCACTGTTGCTGGGTCAAAATCCTGGAACACCCTTCCTAACAGCACTGTGGGTGTACCTACCTCACATGGACTGCAGCAGTTCAAGAAGGCAGCTCACCATCACCTTCTCAAGGGCAATTAGGAATGGTCAATAAATGCTGGCCTAGCCAGCGATGCCTACATCCCATGAATGAATAAAAAAAATCCTGGCAAATGCGTGACTGCATCTCGGCAACAAGCCACCTTCTTTCACAGCTCACTCTCCCCATTATGTCCCTGAGAGTGGACATGGGGAGGAGCCATGTAGAAAACCCCGTCAGAGGACGAGAGACTGCCAATAGTGTAACTGTCCTGTTGCCCTTCCTATGAAGACTTACTATATCTTTCTTTCTACTTGCAGGACAGATGAGCCTATAACAGGAAGGAGACCTTGAAGTCTGGCAGAGACATCCCAGATCTTTGGCCTCTGTCATGAGGAGCAGGCACTGGAGCTGGTGGGGACCCGGGGTTCAATAGCAGATGCTGAGACAAGAGTCTCTGCACAAGAGAATGAGGATTGTGTTCATGTGTTCTCCACCACACCTCTGGAGAGCTACATCACACATGGTTGTGATGAGGAGATCTGCATAACCTAACCCACAAATGTTTGTGTTCTTTCATACATGTTGTCGTCCGCAGGAGGCTAGCGCTGACGCTGGGACAGGGGGACAGCTGTCAACCTCTGAAGAGGAGGAACAGTCAGTGGATGCACCGTCACATCATTCTCCTGCACTTTTCACCAGTACAGATACTTTCACCTCAGTGGATATGTGCTCGGGCTTAGATTCAGGGTCACAAGCTGGTGAGAACACCACACAGGTGCTCAAGCAGCTGACATAGGCTGTGACAGCTGAGGCCATTGACAGTTGGTGGACTGTAGGTGGCCAGGCACCTGCCGAGTCCCAGACTGATAACAAGCCTCTGGTGTTGACAGCACACAACATACTGGAGTTACAGAGAGAGGTGAAGCAACATCTGGCGGAGCTGCCAGAGGCAATGCATGGCCATGAGCAGATGATGGAGGAGTCTATCCGTGCCATAAGTGTTGCCATGTCCCAGGCATGCGAGTGTGTGGCTACTTCCATCGAGAGGTTGGCGACCGTCATGAATAGTCAGATCCCACAGATGCATGCAGACCTGCACACCATCGCCTTGGCCATAAGCTCAACTCAGCAGTAGCAAGATGAAAGAAAGATGGGGCACCTGGAGTCTTTTCCAGCTCCTTGACCTTCTCTGGTGAGCAGGGAGATTCAAGTAAGCCTTGAAAGGGAGGAAGAGAGGTTAACCTCCACATCTGGGGGCTCCCCTTAGCGCAGCCTTCATGTGGACAACGGCTCCTCAGCCCTCCGCCAGTGATCTCCGGTAGTCGCGATGACTGAGGAGAGTCTTACAGTGGTGCAGCAACCCCTCAGCCAGTCGGGGCCCTTCAGGCCTCAGACAGTCAGATGACGGCAGCTGAAGTCATCCCAGGCCAAGGGGAAGCCTGACCAGCAGCCTGCCTCCATCCCAGCTGCTAGTTCAGGGATCACACCTCATAGAAGCACTCAAACTCATAAAGAAAAGCACCTGGATGCTGTATTATATTTGCCTTTACATTTACGTATTACATTTACCTTTAGGAAGCAGAGAGGAACCAGACCTGTGAGGGAGCAGCTAACATCAGGAGAAGATAAACAGAAAGTGAGGCTCCAGGCTTTCATTTCACTTACCTTCAGGTAGCAAGGAGGAACCAGACCTGAGAGGGAGCTTCAGGAGTTGTGAGCACTGACTGTGTTTGAAATAGAAATGAAACAGTGACATCACAGGAAAGCTGTAAGGTGATTGGTTGATGAGTAACTGCTGTTAGGGATTGTCTGTAAATGGCTAGGTTAGTGTATTGTTATTTGGGTGCATGTGTGAATAGCTGGAAATTAGAAAAACGTAAAATTAAAATTAAAACTTAAGTAGCTACCTCATAATTAATTAAGATACGCAAGCAGAAAGGAAGAAAGAAGCTGGTGAGTCTACTGTTTTGTTTTATTTTTAAGTGGTAAGATTTATTGTATTATCAAGGTTTAAATTAGTACAGTGAGGCGAGGAGAGGCGTTAATTTAAAAAAATTAAGAAAATAATTAATTAGTTATTTAAGACATAATCAGGATGGCAGGGCAGGTGATGTGTTGCAGCTGCAGTATGTGGGAGCTCATGGACACCAAGGTGATCCATGGCAACCACATCTGCAGTAAGTGTCTATGGCTTGAGGAGTTTCGGCCCAGAGTTGATGAGCTGGAGTCAGAGCTACAGACACTGTGATACATCAGGGAGAGGGAAGGTTACGTGGACACTTTATTCCAGAAGGCAGGCACACCCCATAGGATAGGTTCTTCTGATTCGGTCAGTGGTCAGGGACAGGAGGATGTGACTGCAAGTCTGGTAGATAAGGGGATTGAGAAGGCAGTAGTGGAGGAGCTTCAGCCCTTGCAACTGTCCAACAGGTTTGAGGTTCTTTCAGCTTATATGGATGAGAGTGTGGGCTGCAGAGTTGATGAGTGAACTGACCATGGCACTGTGGTACAGGAAGCCATTAAAGCAGGGGAGTAATTAGGAATGTAACGGTATAGTCAGGGGGATAGACACAGTTCTCTGCAGCCAAGAACGAGAGTGCCAGGGTTTGGGACATCTGCTTGGGGCTGGAGAGGAACTTGCAGTGGGAGGGGAAGGATCCAGTTGTCATGATCCAATTGGGTACCAATGACACAGATAGGATTAGGAAAGAGGTTCTGCATAGTGAGCATGAGCAGCTGGGGGCTAAATTAAAAAGCAGAACCTCAAAGATAATAATCTCTGGATTATTACCTGAGCCATGAGCAAATTGGTGTAGGGTAAATAAGAAAAAAAGAGTTAAATGCGTGGCTAAAAGATTGGTGTGGGAGAAATGGGTTTCGATTCACAGAGCAATGGCACCAGTACTGGGGAATGTAGGAGCTGTACTGTTCGTCTGGTCTTCACCCGAATTGTGCTGGAACCAGTCATAGAGTGAAACAGCACTGAAACAGGCCCTTCGGCCCACTGAGTCTGTGCCAACCAACAACCACCCATATTATACTAATCCCACATTAATCCCATATTCTCTACCACATCCCCACCATCCTCCTACCACCTACATACACTAGGGGCAATTTACAATGGCCAATTTACCTATCAACCTGCAAGTCTTTGGCTGTGGGAGGAAACCGGAGCACCTGACGGAAACCCACACAGTCACAGGGAGAACTTGCAAACTCCGCACAGGCAGTACCCAGAATTGAACCCGGGTCACTGGAGCTGTGAGGCTGCGGTGCAAACCACTGCTTGGTGAGTCATATAACTAGGGTCGTAGAGAGGGCATTAAACTAAATAGTGGGAGTGAGGGATCAAGTGAGAGAAGATGTGTTAATTTAGAGAGAGAGGCGAAGACAAGAAAGCAAGATAGCAATAAGGGTAATGATAATCAAACTGTGGCAGGAAGGGACTGAGCGTACAAACTTAAGAGTGCACCATCTGATAAGGTTAGAGGTTGTGAACTAATTGTTTTGGGAGGGTTCAGGTGAAGAGAAATTTAGAAATCCAAAGAGAAAGGCATCGGAACAGTATAGTATGGGTAAAGACAAGCAGAATGGGACAGCAACGGACAGAGAATTTAACAAAAAATGTACATCAGCGAATAAGGTCATTGCAGTGAATAGAAGTAAAAAAATTAATTTGAATATTTTTTTATCTGAATGCATGAAGTGTCTGCAATAAGATAGAAGAACTAATGGCACAAATTGAGGTAAATGATCGAGATCTAGTCGCCATTACAGAGACATGGTTACAAGGTGATCAAGGTTGGGAAATAAATATTCCAGGGTACACAATGGGCTGAATTTTACATCCTCCCAAAGAATGGGATGGTGGTGGGGGGGTAGGGGGGGGTGGCGTAAAATTGAATGGGAGGCTCGGGGGACCCTTCCCGACCTGCTCCCACCTCCGCTGCCACTTTACGCAGGGCGGTGACAGGGGCGAAAACAGCCTGCCCGCCCCAGGCTAATCAAGGCCCTTAAGGGGCCCCTCAACGGCCACTCAAGGGCCTTCGCTCGCCTCCACGGGGATTTTGCGCGTGGCAAGCGGGTGTCCTAGACCCGGGAAAAGCCATCTGACAAAAGCAGGTGGCTTTCTGATGGCCTGGCTGGGGGGGACCTCCTGATCAGGCACCCTCCCGTCCCCCCAATCGACCACCCTTGCCTCGCTGGGGCCCGACCAATCACCCCAGCGAGGCAACAAAAACTTACCTTAGGTCCGGGGCTCCCCGCCATCTTTTTCTGCAGGCTGGGCTGCAGTCCCAGCAATGGCCACCACTCCCCGTGGCGCTGCTGGGACAGACAGCTGCCAGCCCACTGATTAGCTGGCAGCTCTATTAGGCGGGACTTCCTGCCTCAAGTGTGTGGAAGTCCCACCTCAGAACAATTAAAGGCCAGGGACCTGTAAAATAAGGGTCACATCTCCAGACCAGGCAGAAGTGGGTTCGCCACCAACTAAAAAGTTGGTGGCCGGTTCCCATCTGCCAAGGGTTAAATCTCGACCAATATGTCGGAAAGACAGATGGAATGGCAAAGGAGGAGGGGTAGCCTTGATAATAAAGTATGATATAAGGACATTAGTGAGAAAGGATCTGGCCTCAGAAGATTATGAAGTAGAATCAGTATGGGTGGAAATGAGAAATAGCAAGAATCAGAAAACACTGGTGCGAGTAGTTTATAGGGCCCCTAACAGTAGTTATACCATTGGACAGAGCATTCAACAAAAATTATTGGAGCTTGTAATGAAGGCAATGCAATAATTGTGGGGACTTTAAACTTCATATAGACTGGGACAATAAAATTAGCAAGAGTGGTCTAGAAGATGAATTTGTAGAATGTATTCGGGACAGTTTCTTGGAGCAATACATTGTGGAATCGACTGGTGATAAAGCTATCGTAGATCTAGTTTTGTGTAATGAAGCAGGGTTAACTAGTAATGTCATCGTAAAAGATCCACTGGGAAATAGTAATCATAATACCATTGAATTCCATGTTAAGTTTGAAAGTGACATACTCCAATCACAAACAAGAATCTTAAACTGAAATAAAGCCAATTACATAGGTATGAGGGGAGAACTGGCTAAGGTAAATTGAGTAAATAGACTAAAAGATATGGTGGTAAATGAACAGTGGGAAACCTTTAAAGAAGCAATTCAAAATGTTCAACAAAATTACATTCCATTGAAAAACAAAAACTCAGCAAGTCAGACCCATCACGGCTCACTCAGGAAGTTAAGGATAGTATTAGATTAAAAGAAGAGGCTGACAACGTTGCCAGAACGACAATGTATGATCGTGGATATGGTAATTGTTTGTCTACTTCTCCATACTGATTTTGGTCTCAAACCCAAACTGATTCCCCTGGTTAGATGTCTGATAGGTTTCATGTTCCATGACATCTGTCACAATCTTCTGATTGATTTGACCGATCGCTATACTCTCCTTCACTTTTTCCAAGTCCTCTGCACATAATAGTGGCTTGAGTGTACTTGTGAGTGTAGGAAATTGGGTCTTCAACTTTCTTCCCATTAACAATTCACATGGGGCTAAACCGTTCTGCAGTGGTGTCGATCTATACTGAGAAGTGCTAGTTGAAGATCTTCATTCTTTTTCAACAATGCCTTCACAGTCTGTACACCTCTCCCTGCTTCACCATTAGCCTGAGGGAACCTTGGCAAACTAATGATATGGACAAAGCCATTATCTTCTGTAAACTCTCTGAAACATTCGTTTGCAAATTGCAGCCCATTGTCAGATATAATAATATCTGGAATTCTGTGCGTAGCAATAATTTCTCTCAAGGATGTGATTACAGCTTCTGAACTTTGACCTTGTAGTTGTTTAACTTCAATCCTGCTTGAATAATAATCGATTAATAATAGGAACATTTTCCTTCTATGTTCAAGAAGATCCATTCCTAGATGCTCCCATGGTGTCGACAGAAAAGAAGATGACATGAGTAGTTCTTCCGTCTCCTGACGATTAGTAGCACACGTGATGCATTTCAATATAATCTTTTCAATTTTTTTTCGATATACCAGGCCATCATCTGAATGTCTTGCCCTTTCTCCACACTTTGTAATACAAACCTACGAACATATGAATTAGGAGCAGAAGTAGGCCACTCGGCCCCTCGATTATTATCTTTGAGGTTCTACTTCTTAATTTGGTGCCTAGCTCCTCACACTGACTATGCAGAACCTCTTTCCTTGTACTGCCTATGTCATTCCTTGTACTGCCTATGTCATTTGTACCTACATGGACCACGACAACTGGATTTTCCCCCTCCCACTGTAAGTTCCTCTCCAGCCCTGAGCAGATGTCCCATGGAACTGGGCAGGCAACACAGCCTTCTGGACTCTTTAGTTCAGTTTAGTTTAGAGATACAGCACTGAAACAGGCCCTTCGGCCCACCGAGTCTGTGCCAACCATTAACCACCCATTTATACTAATCCTACACTAATCCCATATTCCTACCACATCCCCACCTGTCCCTATATTCCCCTACCACCTACCTATACTAAGGGCAATTTATAATGGCCAATTAACCTATCAACCTGCAAGTCTTTGGCATGTGGGAGGAAACTGGAGCACCCGGGGGAAACACACGCAGACACAGGGAGAACTTGCAAACTCCACACAGGCAGTACCCAGAATTGAACCCGGGTCGCTGGAGCTGTGAGGCTGCGATGCTAACCACTGCGCCACTGTGCCGCCCTGACTCTCTCTCTTTGCTTCAGAGAACAATGTCAATCCCCCTCACTATACTGTCCCCAACTACCACTACTTTCCTTTTTGCTCCCCCTGCTTGAATGGCTCCCTGTATCATGATCCCATGGCCAGTCTGCTCATCCACCTTGCAGACCTCGCTTTCATCCACACAGGTTGCAAGCACCTCAAACCTGTTTGACAATTGCAAAGGCTGAGGCAACTCCACTACTGTCTGCTCGGTTCCTTTAACTGCCTCAGTCATGGTCCCACCCTCCTGACCGTCACTGCTGGGCAAAACAGACGACCCTATTGTAAGTGGTGTGACCATCCTCTGGTACAACCAGGTATCTGTCCCCCTTACTGATGTTGCACAATGTCTGCAGATTGACTTCCAGATCAATAATCCCTGATCCGGCATTCCTCCAGCTGCTTATGCTTTCTGTTTGTTCTGGATTGCATTGGTATCCAGGAGATCCTACATTCCACAGCTGCAACACAACATCTGTCCTGCCATTATTACTTATGTTATTTATTTAATTTACTGTAATTACTTTTTTAATTAACTTAGAATAATTCCTATGTATATTAAAATTTACTGTGCTTATTAAATGCTAGTCCCACCTTAAACTAAGAGTTATACATTTCTTAATTGAACAGGTATGTGCTTTAGGTATTTATTTTAAAGTTTTAGTTCTTTTTATTTATAAATCTTCTCTTACTCTGGTGTCCTAAGCTGACTATTAACACATTGTCCCTTACACTAAGCACTTACCGGCCAATCAACTTAGGAATTACTAAACTTTCTAATACTAATAAAAGCTTACAATTACTGATAAATTACCTGAGTTTTGAAAGATAAATGAGCAAAATAGCAAAATACTAATGTTACACCTTGAGTTCCTGCGCTGTTCTTAAGCTCTCTCTCTCTCTCTCCCACTCTCCGCCACCAGCCCCCCCCACCACCCCCCACCCCAATGTGTCCTGCTGGTCCCGGAGTTATTGCGCTGTTTTTAAACTCTCTCTCTCTCCCGATGTGCTCTGCTGGTCCAGGAGTTCCCATGCTGTTATAAACTGTCTCTCTCTCTCTCTCTCTCGATGTGCTCTGCTGGTCCTGGAGTTCCCGTGCTGTTTTGAACTGTCTCTCTCTCTCTCTCTCTCTCTCGATGTGCTCTGCTGGTCCAGGAATTCCCGTGCTGTTTTAAACTGTCTCTCTCATTCCCCCGGTGTGCTCTGCTGGTCCCAGACTTCCTCCAATTTTTTAAACTGTCTCACTCTCTCTCCTGATGTGCTCTGCTGGTCCTGGATGTCTCGTGCTGTTTTTAAACAGATGACCTTGGTGCAATTTCTCCAATATGTATAATCTCAAAACTCTAGGGATAACTAATCTCTCATCGTAGATCAGAAAATTATCAACTATGCTTAGATGACCCCTCTGTTTGTAATATTGTCGTAAAACAGTTATGTGACATGTACGCTGGCCATCGATTCAAGCAATATTCTCTGATTTTCGCATATACTTTGTCTGTTTTCTGTGCATTCCTGATCTCACTCAGTTTCTGAGCTACAGCAGGTGAGGTTGTTGTCGTTGTCAAAGCAAAACTTCTACTTATTTAAGAAGCAAAATATCTCCTTTTTCTGGTCCTGCAGTTGAAATATGTGATAAAGTGTCTGCTGTGATTTGTTGTTTTCCTGAAATGTATTCGGTTTTCGCATCAAATCTCATCAATCTTAACCTAAACCTCTGTACCCATGGAGGCAATTTTGCAAGCTCTTTTGAGTTTAATAGAGTAACTAACGGTTTATGATCTGTTTTGATTTTGAATTGAAGTCCTTGGATGTAATCTGAAAATTATTCACATGCCCAAGTTGCTGCCAGAGCATCCTTTTCTATTACTGCATATCACTGCTCAGTTTCTGTTAACAAGCGGGAAGCAGAATATACAGGTCTGCATTTCCCATCTCTCTGCACTTGAAATAGGACTGCTCCTAATCCCGTAGATGATGCATCCACAGCTATGATTGTGAATAGCTCCACTCGTAATGGACTAACACTCCTTTATTATAGGAATATTAACATTCCTTTGATTTTCTCAAATGATTCTTGCTGGGCTTCTTTCCAACACCAAACATTGTCATTTTTCAACAACAATTATAATGGCTCAAAAACAAGAAATGCTGGATTCACTCAGCAGGTCTGGCAGCATCTGTGGAAAGAGAAGCAGAGTTAACGTTTCGGGTCAGTGACCCTTCTTCGGAACTGACAAATATTAGAAAAGTCACAGATTATAAACAAGTGAGGTGGGGGTTGGGCAAGAGATAACAAAGGAGAAGGTGCAGATTGGACCAGGCCACATAGCTGACCAAAAGGTCACAGAGCAAAGGCAAACAATATGTTAATGGTGTTTTGAAAGACAAAGCATTAGTACAGATTAGGTGTGAATATACTGAATATAGAACATCAGCAAGTGCAAACCTGAAGAAAAACAACCTGAAAAAAACAGTGGGTAAGCAAACTGAACAAACTAAGATGAAATGAAATAAATGCAAAAAATGTAAAAAGGAATGCAAAAAAAAAGGAAGAAAAAATAACTAAAAATGAAAGTAAAGTGGGGGGCTGTCATGCTCTGAAATTATTGAACTCAATGTTCAGTCCGGCAGGCTGTAGTGTGCCTAATCGGTAGATGAGATGCTGTTCCTCGAGCTTGCGTTGATGTTCACTGGAACACTGCAGCAATCCCAGGACAGAGATGTGAGCATGAGAGCAGGGGGGAGTGTTGAAATGGCAAGCAACCGGAAGCTCAGGGTCCTGCTTGCGGACTGAGCGGAGATGTTCCGCAAAGCGGTCACCCAGTCTGCGCTTGGTCTCCCCAATGTAGAGGAGACCACACTGTGAGCAGCGAATACAGTATACTACATTGAAAGAAGTACAAGTAAATCGCTGCTTCACCTGAAAGGAGTGTTTGGGGCCTGGGATAGTGAGGAGAGAGGAGGTAAATGGGCAGGTATTACACCTCCTGCGATTGCAAGGGAAGGTGCCCTGGGACGGGGACGAGGTGGTGGGGGTAATGGAGGAGTGGACCAGGGTGTCGCGGAGGGAACGATCCCTTCGGAATGCTGACAGGGGAAGGGAGGGGAAGATGCGACTGGTAGTGGCATCACGCTGGAGGAGGCCCCAAACACTCCTTTCAGGTGAAGCAGCGATTTACTTGTACTTCTTTCAATGTAGTATACTGTATTCGCTGCTCACAGTGTGGTCTCCTCTACATTGGGGAGACCAAGCGCAGACTGGGTGACCGCTTTGCGGAACATCTCCGCTCAGTCCGCAAGCAGGACCCTGAGCTTCCGGTTGCTTGCCATTTCAACACTCCCCCCTGCTCTCATGCTCACATCTCTGTCCTGGGATTGCTGCAGTGTTCCAGTGAACATCAACGCAAGCTCGAGGAACAGCATCTCATCTACCGATTAGGCACACTACAGCCTGCCGGACTGAACATTGAGTTCAATAATTTCAGAGCATGACAGCCCCCCACTTTACTTTCATTTTTAGTTATTTTTTCTTCCTTTTTTTTTTTGCATTCCTTTTTACATTTTTTGCATTTATTTCATTTCATCTTAGTTTGTTCAGTTTGCTTACCCACTGTTTTTTTCAGGTTGTTTTTCTTCAGGTTTGCACTTGCTGATGTTCTATATTCAGTATATTCACACCTAATCTGTACTAATGCTTTGTCTTTCAAAACACCATTAACATATTGTTTGCCTTTGCTCTGTGACCTTTTGGTCAGCTATGTGGCCTGGTCCAATCTGCACCTTCTCCTTTGTTATCTCTTGCCCAACCCCCACCTCACTTGTTTATAATCTGTGACTTTTCTAATATTTGTCAGTTCCGAAGAAGGGTCACTGACCCGAAACGTTAACTCTGCTTCTCTTTCCACAGATGCTGCCAGACCTGCTGAGTGAATCCAGCATTTCTTGTTTTTGTTTCAGATTTCCAGCATCCGCAGTATTTTGCTTTTATTTTAGTGTTTAATTCACTGCCACTTCTCTTCCAGGAATGCCTACCTTGAAGAAGTTCTGCTCTTCTCTCCGACGGGATTTTCGTTTGTCTCTTTTACCTTGTTCACCTTCATTGCTTTCTATTTCCCTCCTGGTGTTTGATAAGGTATCTACCAAAACTCGTTTTCACAGCCACATCTCCTTCCTCAGTGACTGTCTCCGGCTCCGACTGATTCCACGTGGATTCCAACTGCAGTTTCACCCATCATGCTTTGAAACCACCCAGGATCACAGGTATCTCCGAGAAATACAACGTTCCTCGGACTGCTACTCTCGCCGCATCCTGAGATCCACACTCAGTGCTATGCGCCGCCATATGCACACACTGGACCTCTCTCTCCAGCAGCACCGTCTCACCTTATCTCAAATCTGTTCTACTCCGCAGTTTCATCTCATCTTACGTCTCATCCGACGCATTAACAAAAAACTTTTTTTCTTCCTTTCAGGTGTTAAGGAACGCAAGCTCCAGCAGCTGATGGGGACTAATGCCCCTCCAGATCCTCCTTCCGCTTCACTTCCCTCTGACCCCACCCCTTCTGATCTGACCCCTTGCCGTGTATTCACTATACCCTCTGACCTCCCCCTCTCTGATGCTGAGCGTTCTGTACTCAGCAAAGGACTCAGTTTTATCCCCTTACGCCCCCACCTCAATGAATTTCGCGCTCGGCATGACGTTGAGCTCTTCTTCCGTCGCCTCCGCCTCCGGGCTCACTTCTTTGACCAGGAGTCCTCCCCCCGACCAGCAGACCCATTCACCCGCCTCCAGTATTCTCCCTCTACCTGGACCCCTCACCCTGGCCTCTTACCCGCTCTTGATCTCTTCATTGAAAACTGTCGGCGAGACATTGGTCGTCTCAATTTCTCTGCCCCCCTCACTCACTCTAACCTGTCCCCCTCTGAACTTGAGGCACTCCGTTCTCTCAGGTCTAACCCCGACATGGTCATCAAACCTGCAGACAAGGGTGGTGCTGTTGTTGTATGGCGTACCGACCTCTACCTTGCAGAAGCTCAACGCCAACTCACAGACACCTCTTCCTACCTCCCTCTGGACCATGACCCCACCACCGAACATCAAGCCACCGTCCAAAGGACTGTCACTGACCTCATCTCCTCTGGAGATCTTCCCTCTACAGCTTCCAACCTCATAGTCCCGCAACCCCGGACAGCCCGCTTCTATCTCCTTCCCAAAATCCACAAACGGGACTGTCCCGGCAGACCCATTGTGTCAGCCTGCTCCTGCCCAACTGAACTTATTTCTTCCTATCTCGACTCTATCTTTTCTCCGCTGGTGCAGTCTCTTCCCACCTACATCCGTGACTCTTCTGACGCCCTACGTCATTTTGACAATTTCCAGTTTCCTGGTCCCAACCGCCTCCTCTTCACTATGGACGTCCAATCGCTCTACACCTCCATCCCCCACCAGGATGGTTTGAGGGCTCTCCGCTTCTTCCTGGAACAGAGGCCCAACCAGTCCCCATCCACCACCACCCTCCTCCGCCTGGCTGAACTTGTTCTCACATTGAACAACTTCTCCTTCAACTCCACGCACTTCCTTCAAGTAAAAGGTGTCGCTATGGGTACCCGCATGGGTCCTAGTTATGCCTGTCTTTTTGTGGGATATGTCGAGCATTCTTTGTTCCAGTCCTACTCAGGCCCCCTCCCCCAACTCTTTTTCCGGTACATTGATGACTGTATCGGTGCCGTTTCCTGCTCCCGCCCCGAACTCGAAAACTTTATCAACTTTGCTTCCAATTTCCACCCTTCTCTCACCTTTACATGGTCCATCTCTGACACTTCCCTTCCCTTCCTCGACTTCTCTGTCTCCATCTCTGGGGATAGGTTGTCTACCAATATCCATTATAAGCCCACTGACTCCCACAGCTACCTCGACTACACTTCTTCACACCCTACCTCCTGTAAGGACTCCATTCCATTCTCCCAGTTTCTCCGTCTCCGACGCATCTGCTCTGATGATGCTACCTTCCATGACGGTGCTTCTGATATGACCTCCTTTTTCCTCAACCGAGGATTTCCCCCCACTGTGGTTGACAGGGCCCTCAACCGTGTCCGACCCATTCCCCGCACCTCTACCCTCACCCCTTCCCCTCCCTCCCAGAACCGTGACAGGGTTCCCCTTGTCCTCACTTTTCATCCCACCAGCCTCCATATCCAAAGGATCATCCTCCGCCATTTTCGCCACCTCCAGCGTGATGCCACTACCAGTCGCATCTTCCCCTCCCTTCCCCTGTCAGCATTCCGAAGGGATCGTTCCCTCCGCGACACCCTGGTCCACTCCTCCATTACCCCCACCACCTCGTCCCCGTCCCAGGGCACCTTCCCTTGCAATCGCAGGAGGTGTAATACCTGCCCATTTACCTCCTCTCTCCTCACTATCCCAGGCCCCAAACACTCCTTTCAGGTGAAGCAGCGATTTACTTGTACTTCTTTCAATGTAGTATACTGTATTCGCTGCTCACAGTGTGGTCTCCTCTACATTGGGGAGACCAAGCGCAGACTGGGTGACCGCTTTGCGGAACATCTCCGCTCAGTCCGCAAGCAGGACCCTGAGCTTCCGGTTGCTTGCCATTTCAACACTCCCCCCTGCTCTCATGCTCACATCTCTGTCCTGGGATTGCTGCAGTGTTCCAGTGAACATCAACGCAAGCTCGAGGAACAGCATCTCATCTACCGATTAGGCACACTACAGCCTGCCGGACTGAACATTGAGTTCAATAATTTCAGAGCATGACAGCCCCCCACTTTACTTTCATTTTTAGTTATTTTTTCTTCCTTTTTTTTTGCATTCCTTTTTACATTTTTTGCATTTATTTCATTTCATCTTAGTTTGTTCAGTTTGCTTACCCACTGTTTTTTTCAGGTTGTTTTTCTTCAGGTTTGCACTTGCTGATGTTCTATATTCAGTATATTCACACCTAATCTGTACTAATGCTTTGTCTTTCAAAACACCATTAACATATTGTTTGCCTTTGCTCTGTGACCTTTTGGTCAGCTATGTGGCCTGGTCCAATCTGCACCTTCTCCTTTGTTATCTCTTGCCCAACCCCCACCTCACTTGTTTATAATCTGTGACTTTTCTAATATTTGTCAGTTCCGAAGAAGGGTCACTGACCCGAAACGTTAACTCTGCTTCTCTTTCCACAGATGCTGCCAGACCTGCTGAGTGAATCCAGCATTTCTTGTTTTTGTTTCAGATTTCCAGCATCCGCAGTATTTTGCTTTTAATTATAATGGCTCATTGGTCATGCCTAAATTGGGTAGAAATTTTCCTACTTGATTCACCATTTCCATAAGCCTCTGAAGCTCTGTCACAGTTTTAGGCTCTGGGAATTCCCTTGCCACTTTTGTCTTTTGTGAGTCTGCTCTAATACTGGACCAAACTATTATATGCCCAAGAAACTTTACCAATGACTGGGAAAAAACACATTTTTCATTCAGTGTGAGACCTGCTTCTTCCAGTTTTTGTGGTACTGCTCTTACTGTAGTATTGTGTTCTTCTGATTGGCTCCATGGATTAGGACATCATTGATATGGCAAATAATTCCGTCCAATCCTTCCAGAATCCTCAACATCGTCCTTTCAAAGATCTCAGGCGCCGATGTTATTCCAAATGGTAATCTGTTGAAACAGAATCTTCCAAATGGTGTTATGAATGTTGTTAGCTTAGATTCCTCGTCTAAGGGTAATTGTCAAAATCCACTGTTTGTGTCCAGTTTGTAAAGATTGAGCTCCTCCCTAGTTTTGCCAAAGTCTCATCTAGTGATGACATTGGATGTATTTCTCTTTCCACTGCCTTATTCAGTTGTGTGAGGTCAACACAAATTCTAATTGAACCTTTAGATTTCTTCACTGGAACCATACCTGAGCACCATCCTGTAGGTTTTGTTACAGGTAAAATGACTCCTTGTTTTGTCAATAATTCTATTTACTTTTTTACTTTCTCTAGAAGTGGATGTGGGACTTTCCTAGATGTAAACAAACACACTGGTTCTGCTTCCTTCCTTAGAATAATATGGTATGCCATTTTTAACTTCCCCAATCCTTGAAATAATTTTGGAAATTTGGCTGTAAAATTTCTCGGCTGGTCTTCCTTACATTCGAGCTCTTCCATTCTATATATGCATTATAAGTTTATGCAAGCTTTCCTACTTAGGAGTGAACAACTTTGATTTTTAATTACATATAAGGTCTCAGAAAGTTTCTATCGCTGGTAACTCATTGTTGTTTTTAACTTTCTTATTACCAAAAACTCCAGGCCCATTTAATTGTTTACCTGTTGGTTTGAGGGTTTTCTTTTTCAGCCATGATTCTGTGTCTAATAGTACTGAAACTGCTGCTCCTGTGTCCAGTTTAAAATTAGTCTTGTTTCATTCCACAAGAATTTCTGCCGTCCAGTAACTCTCAATTTTTCCCTGGATTTCCCCTAAAAAGATATTTCAACACTTTGTACATCATGTACTTTTATTTAGAGATACAGCACTGAAACAGGCCCTTTGGCCCACCGAGTCTGAGCCAAACAACAACCACCCATTTATACTAACCCTACAGTAATCCCATATTCCCTACCACCTACCTACCTACACTAGGGGCAATTTATAACAGCCAATTTACCTATCACCTGCAAGTCTTTGGATGCGGGAGGAAACCGGAGCACCCGGCGAAAACCCACGTGGTCACAGGGAGAACTTGTAAACTCCACACAGGCAGTACCCAGAATCGAACCCGGGTCCCTGGAGCTGTGAGGCTGCGGTGCTAGCTACTGCGCCACTGTGCCGCCCTCATTAACGTTTTTGTTCTCTCGGGATTTTCCTTTAGTTCTCTGCAATGTTGTTTTTTCACTTGAGATGCACTGACTGAAAGTGTCCCTTCTTTTTGCATGAAAAACATTCTGCTTCTCTGGCTGAGCAGTTTTCCCGCTTGTGCCTGTCTCGGCCACGCCTACTGCAATTGGTTGCTGCTAGCTCTAGCTGCTCTTCTCGCCTTTTTTGTCTTTTACTGCCATTTTTTCCTTTCATTCTCTTAATGAATACAATGGAGTCTGCTACTCTCGAGAGCAGACTCTCCCTGTCCCCTTGAACAACGAATTGGTTAAATGCTCTAACCTCTGCTTGTCTGCTCAGTTGATTTCCCTTTGTTAATGTGAGATCATCCCTCGACTGTACATGATCTGAAAGGGCATTGTCTAATGACACTGACGACAATCCTGTCTCTAATCAGCTCTTCCCTTAAGCTGCTGTATTTGCAATCCTCCACAAGTTTATAATAAATCATTGATAAATGCATCAATGCTCTCCCCTTTCAACTGAGTACACTTACTAAATTTGGCGTGCTCCACGATTACATTTTTTCTTACATTAAAGTAAGTCTTGAGTGTCTTAATAACTTCTTTTTATGTAGCCTTCTCTTCATCTATGCCTAGAGTAATGAGGATGCTGTTTGGACACTACCCATAGAATACAATAGCGTACTGCGCTGCTTCTTGTCTGGCTTCTGCACAAGACCCAGCTCATACCTCCAGAGTCATTTCAGCCATGCCTTGGCTTGGTTCAGTCCAGCTTCTTTTTCAAAGGCAAAGATTTCTCCATCTTCTCTTTAGTTTACCATTGCCACCATATAATATTCTGATGACTATTAAGGCTTAGTACAGAATATGTAAGAGTCTGATGGTAGAAATAACAGGAGTTTATTGAACATGTCTTGTTTATATGGTTTCCTTGACATCTCTCCACGAGGTTTTGTACAGATTGCATTACATCACTTGCTGAGATGATGCAGACAGTCTATTTATATAATCTGCCCAGTAACAACCCATTACCCACTATATCACATTATTCTACAAGGTCCAGTAAGTGGCAATACAACATACAGCTAGAGTGTGTGCCAATCAATTGACATGTGAAACCTTTAGAAGATTTGAGAATGACAAGGTAGTCATTTGTACATTGTCATCGTAAAGGTGTGCTCTGCTGAAGTGCAGGTATACATAAGCTTTAATCAAAGATCTGTAAGGTTGTATGAGGTTTTAGCATGGTTATGCAGTAAATGTATTTATAACCATTTATGGGGTGATCATGTGCATTTGGCTGTTGAGCAGTCTTACCTTGCCATATTCCAGAAAGTGTGCTGTTTTTCCTAAATTTGTTGCCAGATCCTGCAGGAACACATGGTTTTCTATATTATGAAAACAGAAAATACTTGAAATACTCAGCAAGTCCAAGCAACATGTGTGCAGAGAGAAACAGAATTAATGTTTCAGGTCAGTGACCTTTCATTAGACCAGAAATCCCATCAGAGAAGAGCAGAACTTTTTCAAGGTAGGCATTCCTGGAAGAGATGTAGCAGTGAATCAAACACTATTACAAAAGCAAAATACTGCAGATGCCGGAACTCTGAAATCAAAACAGAAAATGCTGGAAATACTTAGCAGGTCTGGCAGCATCTGTGGAGAGAGAAACAGAGTTAACGTTTCAGATCTGTGACCTTTCACCAGGGTTTTACAAATTTGTTGGGCCTGGCCACTATCTCTAACATACATGATGCATTACTGACTTCTGGAGATATTGCCGTGGAATATTAAGCAGGTTATGTCCAAAGTCATGCTGTTTGGTGCAGTGTTGCAGTCCACTTTTCGGGCAATGACCCTGAGCTCCAAGCACCCATTGAAGCAGGTGGACTGTGGCGGGACAGAACCTTACTGACCGGGGGGCTGCCCGGTTGGAGGTGGGCGGTAACTGTCCAGTGAGATGCGATGACCTCTCCCACTGACAAATGCAACCCGTGATGCCCAATCTCTACGCCAATTGAGCTGGACTTATAACCCGTAACTGCTGCCTTTCGTGTTGTTTTGGTCGCTGTGAGGCAACTTCACCTCCCGAAGGACGTGGATGAGCTTTCCGGACGTCGATGGTGGGCACTGAGGAAATGGCTTATTACCTGCACCAGATTCCACCCCCCCCCCTCCCCCCCCTTTACCCCCCTTCCACCCCCCCCCCACCCCCGTCCCCTTCCCTGCTCCACCCTCTCAGCTCACCCCCTCACAACCCCGTCCCAGCCCACCCCCCCCTCGCACCATCTTCACCCCGCACCCCCTTCCCCTGCACCCCCCCCCACCCCCTCCCTCTACCCCTCCCCCTTGCATCCCCTCCTCCCACCGGCACCATCCTACACCTGTGTAGGGGCCCCAACAACCCCACTGCCTTGTGGGCGTCTCGGGAGAGTCCAAGGCTAAGGGAGTAAACCCTAACAGAAAATCCGGAGCGGAACCCCGTAGGCGGTCATGTGTCACCTTTGGCATGTTTCCGGCAGTTCCTGCAGCCATACTGGTGCCAAACGTCGTGTCCTGCACTCCTTTGGACCCCACCAGAAAGGCCGAGAGGGGGGTTTTGACGACTGGGCAACTCTCAACCTCCATAAATTTGCCCAGGCATGCGCCATGGAGAGGTCACTCCATAGTTGCCTCACAGCGACTGAAACAACACGGAAGGCAGCAGTTACGGGTTATAAGTCCAGATAAATTGGCGTAGAAACTGGGCGCCACGGGTTGCCTTTGTCGGTGGGAGAGGTCATTGCACCTCACTGGACAGCTACCGCCCGCCTCAAACCGGGCAGCCCCCGGTCAATAAGGTTCTGTCCCGCCACAGTCTGCCTGCTTCAATGGGTGCTTGGAGCTCAGGGTCATTGCCCGAAAGGTGGACTGATACACCGCACCAAACAACATGAAAAAAGGAAAGAAGGTACCAGCCCTTCGCTTTGCAAGCTGGAACGTCAGAACTATGTGTCCTGGCCTGTCGGAAGACCTTACACAAATCAACGATTCTCGGAAGACCGCCATCATTAACAACGAGCTCAGTAGACTCAATGTAGACATTGCAGCACTTCAGGAGACACGCCTCCCCGCGAGTGGATCTCTAGCAGAGCAAGACTACACCTTCTTCTGGCAGGGCAGGGATCCTGAAGAACCAAGACAGCATGGAGTGGGCTTCGCCATCAGAAACTCCTTGCTCAGCATGATAGAGCCTCCCTCAAATGGCTCGGAACGCATACTGTCCATCCGACTGCTCACCACCTCTGGTCCAGTACACCTACTCAGCATCTATGCTCCAACACTCTGTTCCGCACCTGAAGCTAAAGACCAGTTCTATGAACAACTCCATAACATCATTAGCAGCATCCCCAACACCGAACACCTATTCCTCCTGGGGGACTTTAATGCCAGGGTTGGGGCCGACCATGACTCATGGCCCTCCTGCCTTGGGCGCTATGGCGTTGGAAGGATGAATGAGAACGGGCAGAGACTGCTTGAGTTGTGTACCTATCATAACCTCTGCATCACCAACTCGTTCTTTCACACTAAACCCTGTCACCAGGTTTCATGGAGGCACCCAAGATCACGTCGTTGGCACCAGCTAGACCTCATTGTCACAAGGCGAGCCGCCTTAAACAGTGTTCAAATCACACGCAGCTTCCACAGTGCGGACTGCGACACCGACCACTCCCTGGTGTGCAGCAAGGTTAGACTCAGACCAAAGAAGTTGCATCATTCCAAGCAGAAGGGCCACCCGCGCATCAACACGAGCAGAATTTCTCACCCACAGCTGTTACAAAAATTTCTAAATTCACTTGTAACAGCCCTTCAAAACACTCCCACAGGGGATGCTGAGACCAAGTGGGCCCACATCAGAGACGCCATCTATGAGTCAGCTTTGACCACCTACGGCAAAAGTGCGAAGAGAAATGCAGACTGGTTTCAATCTCATAATGAAGAGCTGGAACCTGTCATAGCCGCTAAGCGCATTGCACTTTTGAACTACAAGAAAGCCCCCAGCGATTTAACATCCGCAGCACTTAAAGCAGCCAGAAGTACTGCACAAAGAACAGCTAGGCGTTGCGCAAACGACTACTGGCAACACCTATGCAGTCATATTCAGCTGGCCTCAGACACCGGAAACATCAGAGGAATGTATGATGGCATGAAGAGAGCTCTTGGGCCAACCATCAAGAAGATCACCCCCCTCAAATCTAAATCGGGGGACATAATCACTGACAAACGCAAACAGATGGACCGCTGGGTTGAGCACTACCTAGAACTGTACTCCAGGGAGAATGCTGTCACTGAGACTGCCCTCAATGCAGCCCAGCCTCTACCAGTCATGGATGAGCTGGACATACAGCCAACCAAATCGGAACTCAGTGATGCCATTGATTCCCTAGCCAGCGGAAAAGCCCCTGGGAAGGACAGCATTACCCCTGAAATAATCAAGAGTGCCAAGCCTGCTATACTCTCAGCACTACATGAACTGCTATGCCTGTGCTGGGACGAGGGAGCAGTACCCCAGGACATGCGCGATGCCAACATCATCACCCTCTATAAAAACAAAGGTGACCGCGGTGACTGCAACAACTACCGTGGAATCTCCCTGCTCAGCATAGTGGGGAAAGTCTTTGCTCGAGTCGCTCTGAACAGGCTCCAGAAGCTGGCCGAGCGCGTCTACCCTGAGGCACAGTGTGGCTTTCGTGCAGAGAGATCGACTATTGACATGCTGTTCTCCCTTCGTCAGATACAGGAGAAATGCCGTGAACAACAGATGCCCCTCTACATTGCTTTCATTGATCTCACCAAAGCCTTTGACCTCGTCAGCAGACGTGGTCTCTTCAGACTACTAGAAAAGATCGGATGTCCACCAAAGCTACTAAGTATCATCACCTCATTCCATGACAATATGAAAGGCACAATTCAACATGGTGGCTCCTCATCAGAGCCCTTTCCTATCCTGAGTGGTGTGAAACAGGGCTGTGTTCTCGCACCCACACTTTTTGGGATTTTCTTCTCCCTGCTGCTTTCACATGCGTTCAAATCCTCTGAAGAAGGAATTTTCCTCCACACAAGATCAGGGGGCAGGTTGTTCAACCTTGCCCGTCTAAGAGCGAAGTCCAAAGTACGGAAAGTCCTCATCAGAGAACTCCTCTTTGCTGACGATGCTGCTTTAACATCTCACACTGAAGAATGCCTGCAGAGTCTCATCGACAGGTTTGCGTCTGCCTGCAATGAATTTGGCCTAACCATCAGCCTCAAGAAAACGAACATCATGGGGCAGGATGTCAGAAATGCTCCATCCATCAATATTGGCGACCACGCTCTGGAAGTGGTTCAAGAGTTCACCTACCTAGGCTCAACTATCACCAGTAACCTGTCTCTAGATGCAGAAATCAACAAGCGCATGGGTAAGGCTTCCACTGCTATGTTCAGACTGGCCAAGAGAGTGTGGGAAAATGGCGCACTGACACGGAACACAAAAGTCCGAGTGTATCAGGCCTGTGTCCTCAGTACCTTGCTCTACGGCAGCGAGGCCTGGACAACGTATGCCAGCCAAGAGCGACGTCTCAATTCATTCCATCTTCGCTGCCTTCGGAGAATACTTGGCATCAGGTGGCAGGACTATATCTCCAACACAGAAGTCCTTGAAGCGGCCAACATCCCCAGCTTATACACACTACTGAGTCAGCGGCGCTTGAGATGGCTTGGCCATGTGAGCCGCATGGAAGATGGCAGGATCCCCAAAGACACATTGTACAGCGAGCTCGCCACTGGTATCAGACCCACCGGCCGTCCATGTCTCCGTTATAAAGACGTCTGCAAACGCGACATGAAATCGTGTGACATTGATCACAAGTCGTGGGTGTCAGTTGCCAGCATTCGCCAGAGCTGGCGGGCAGCCATAAAGACAGGGCTAAATTGTGGCGAGTCGAAGAGACTTAGTAGTTGGCAGGAAAAAAGACAGAGGCGCAAGGGGAGAGCCAACTGTGCAACAGCCCCAACAAACAAATTTCTCTGCAGCACCTGTGGAAGAGCCTGTCACTCCAGAATTGGCCTTTATAGCCACTCCAGGCGCTGCTTCACAAACCACTGACCACCTCCAGGCGCGTATCCATTGTCTCTCGAGATAAGGAGGCCCAAAAGAAAAGAAGAGGCAACTATGGAGTGACCTCTCCATGGCGCATGCCTGGGCGGATGTATGGAGGTTGTGAGTTGCCCAAGCGTCAAAACCTCCCTCTTGGCCTTCCTGGTGGGGTCCAAAGAAGTGCAGAGCATGACTGCAGGAACTGCCGGAAACATGCCAAAGGTGACACATGACTGCCTTCGGGCTTCCGCTCCGGATTTTCTGTTAGGGTTTACTCCCTTAGCCTTGGTCTCTCCTGAGATGCCCACAAGGCTGTGGGGTTGTTAGGGCCCCTGCTCAGGGATAGGTGAATGCCGGTGGCAGGAGGTGGGGGGAAAGGGGTGGGGGAGGGGAAGGGGGTGCGAGGGGGAGGGGGGAAGGGGGTGCAAGGGGGATGAGCTAGCAGGGGGGCGCGAGGGGGGTGCTGGGAAGGGGAAGCAGGGGGGGAAGGGGTGGAGGAAGGAGGTGCAGATAATAAAACATTTCATCAGCTCCCACCATTGTCCTCTAGTGATCTGAATGCAGGTGGGGTACCTTCATTAATTGGTCAGTAGCAATGCACTTAAGAAAGGACCTCATCAGGGTAATCGGGCTCCAGGTGAACCTGTTCGCTTCCATCTGCATCGTCTTCGTCAACAAGTAGATCGCGACCCTGGTGAGCAGGCCAGCCCACAGCCTGCAGGCCTCCTCGATATCAGCGTCCCCCAGTGTACAGCATGGAAGGAGACCTTGCCTTTGTTGTACCTGACTTCGTTCAGGTACTCTGATGCAGTTCAAAGCGCATCTGCAGCGCAATGTCGGTGCAATGTTGGTGAGCACCGCGATCGGCTCCTCTCTACAGCACTGCAATCGGCTCCTCTCTACAGCACCGTGGTCTCCATGATAGCGGCAAAAACTGGGAGCCATAAATGAGATGTCAAAGGGTCGCATATGGCTCCGGAACACCAAACAGCACGACAAAAAAAGGAAAGAAGGTACCAGCCCTTCGTTTTGCAAGCTGGAACGTCAGGACTATGTGTCCTGGCCTGTTGGATGACCTTACACAAATCAACGATTCTCGGAAGACCGCCATCATTCACAACGAGCTCAGTAGACTCAGTAGACTCAGTGGACATGGCAGAACTTCAGGAGACACGCCTCCCTGTGAGCGGATCTCTAAGAGAGCAAGACTACACCTTCTTCTGGCAGGGTAGGGATCCTGAAGAACCAAGACAGCATGGAGTGGGCTTCGCTCAGCAAATGGCTCGGAACGCATACTGTCCATCCGACTGTTCACCGCCTCTGGTCCAGTACACCTACTCAGCATCTATGCTCCAACACTCTGCTCCCCACCTGAAGCTAAAGACCAATTCTACGAGGCACTCCATAATATCATTAGTAGCATCCCCAATACCGAACATCTGTTCCTGCTGGGGGACTTTAATGCCAGGGTTGGGGCCAACCATGACTCATGGCCCTCCTGCCTTGGGCGCTATGGCATTGGAAGGATGAATGAGAATGGACAGAGACTGCTTGAGTTGTGTACCTATCATAACTTCTGCATCACCAACTCATTCTTGTCACCAGGTTTCTTGGAGGCACCAAGATCACGTTGTTGGCACCAGCTGGACCTCATCGTCACAAGGTGAGCCTCTTTAAACAGCGTTCAAATCACACGCAGCTTCCGCAGTGCAGACTGCGACACTGACCACTCCCTGGTGTGCAGCAAGGTTAGACTCAAACCAAAGAAGATGCATCAGTCCAAGCAGAAGGGCCACCCGCGCATCAACACGAGCAGAATTTCGTATCCACAGCTGTTACATAAGTCTCTAAATTCACTTGAAAAAGCCCTTCAAAACACTCCTACAGGGGATGCCGAGACCAAGTGGGCCCACATCAGAGATGTCATCTATGACTCAGCAATGACCACCTCTGGCAAACATGTGAAGCAGAATGTAGACTGGTTTCAATCTCACTCTGAAGAGCTGGAACCTGTCATAGCCGCTAAGCGCATTGCACCGCTGAACTACAAGAAAACCCCCAGCGAGTTAACATCCGTAGCACTTAAAGCAGCCAGAAGCACTGCACAAAGAACAGCCAGGCGCTGCGCAAATGACTACTGGCGACACCTATGCAGTGATATTCAGCTGGCCTTTGACACCGGAAACATCAGAGGAATGTATGATGGCATTAAGAGAGCTTTTGGGCCAACCATCAAGAAGATCGCCCCCCCCTCAAATCTAAATCAGGGACACAATCACTGACCAACACAAGCAAATGGACCACTGGGTGGAGCACTACCTAGAACTGTACTCCAGGGAAAATGTTGTCACTGAGACCGCCCTCAATGCAGCCCAGTCTCTGCCAGTCATGGATGAGCTGGACGTACAGCCAACAAAATCGGAACTCAGTGATGCCATTGATTCTCTAGCCAGTGGAAAAACCCCTGGGAAGGACGGCATTACCCCTGAAATAATCAAGAGTGCCAAGCCTGCTATACTTTCAGCACTATACGAACTGCTTTGCCTGTGCTGGGACCAGGGAGCAGTACCCCAGGACATGCGCGATGCCAATATCATCACCCTCTATAAGAACAAGGGCAACCGCAGTGACTGCAACAACTACTGTGGAATCTCTCTGCTCAGCATAGTGGGGAAAGTCTTTGCTCGAGTCGCTTTAAACAGGCTCCAGAAGCTGGCTGAGCGTGTCTACCCTGAGGCATAGTGTGGCTTTCGAGCCAAGTGATCCACCATTGACATGCTGTTCTCCCTTCGCCAGCTACAGGAGAAATGCCACAAACAACAGATGCCCCTCTTCGTTGCTTTCATTGATCTCACCAAAGCCTTTGACCTTGTCAGCTGACGTGGTCTCTTCAGACTACTAGAAAAGATCAGACGTCCACCAAAGCTACTAAGTATCATCACCTCATTCCATGACAATATGAAAGGCCCAATTCAGCATAGCGGCGCCTCATCAGACCCCTTTCCGATCCTGAGTGGCGTGAAACAGGGCTGTGTTCTCGCACCTACACTGCTGAGTTCTTGTTCTCCCTGCTGCTCTCACATGCGTTCAAGGAATTTTCCTCCACACAAGATCAGGTTGCAGGTTGTTCAACCTTGCCCGTCTAAGAGCGAAGACCAAAGTACGGAAAGTCCTCATCAGGGAACTCCTCTTTGCTGACGATGCTGCATTAACATCTCACACTGAGAAGTGTCTGCAGAGACTCATTGACAGGATTGCGGCTGCCTGCAATGAATTTGGCCTAACCATCAACCTCAAGAAAACGAACATCTTGGGACAGGACGCCTTAAATGTTCCATCCGTCAATATCGGCGACCACGCTCTGGAAGTGGTTCAAGAGTTCACCTACCTAGGCTCAACTATCACCAGTAACCTGTCTCTCGATGCAGAAATCAACAAGCGCATGGGAAAGGCATCCACTGCTATGTCCAGACTGGCCAAGAGAGTGTGGGAAAATGGCGCACTGACACGGAACACAAAAGTCCGAGTGTATCAAGCCTGTGTCCTCAGTACCATGCTCTACGGCAGCGAGGCCTGGACAATGTATGTCAGCCAAGAGCGACATCTCAATTCATTCCATCTTCGCTGCCTCCGGAGAATCCTAGGCATCAGGTGGCAGGACCGTATCTCCAATGCAGAAATCCTCGAGGCAGCCAACATCCCCAGCATGTATGTCCTACTGAGCCAGCGGCGCTTGAGATGGCTTGGCCATGTGAGCCGCATGGAAGATGGCAGGATCCCCAAGGACACATTGTACAGCGAGTTCGTCACTGGTATCAGACCCACCGGCCGTCCATGTCTCCGCTTTAAAGACGTCTGCAAACGCGACATGAAGTCCTGTGACATTGATCACAAGTCGTGGGAGTCAGTTGCCAGTGATCGCTAGAGCTGGTGGGCAGCCATAAAGGCGGGGCTAAAGTGTGGCGAGTCGAAGAGACTTAGCAGTTGGCAGGAAAAAAGACAGAAGTGCAAGGGGAGAGCCAACTGTGTAATAGCCCCGACAACCAATTTTATCTGCAGCACCTGTGGAAGAGTCTGTCACTCTAGAATTGGCCTTTATAGCCACTCCAGGCGCTGCTTCACAAACCACTGACCACCTCCAGATGCTTACCCCTTGTCTCTCGAGACAAAGAAGAATGTCCAAAGTAACACATTAGTTACTGTAGTGTTGGACTGGAGGCTCATATAGGCCAGACCAGAAAAGGATGGCAGGTTCCTTCCTTAAAAGGACATTGGCTGTGTTTATTTGCACCACAAATGGGTTGGACTAGATTTCTGATAGATCCCCTTGGAAGACAAGACAAACACAACAGTTAGTCTGGAATGTGGAATTTGATCCAACCATTGTCAGACAGCTCTATCCAATCATATTACACTCATTACTGATTTCAGAGACTGTGCAAATGTGCAACTCTCACATTACTGATTTCAGAGAACCCCTCATATCTCTGTCTTCAGTCTCATCACAAGTATCTATTGTTTCTGGGTTAATGACCCAACCTGTAGACCTTGAAATTAATGGCCTTACTGACTTAATCATGTCTCAAAACATTGACCACTTTACTAATTTAATTAGAGTAATGAATGTAGCCATGGCTTATCAAAGCTAGAAGGTTATATATAGTCTACCAAGGCCCAATATTAGGTTGTAGGTTGGCATCCTTACATTTACGAAAGATGATGGACCTGCAGCAAACAATCTTTTTAGGTGGGGTGTCTTCTCTTGGTGCAGCTTTGCTGATGGCTGTGAAGGCCAATCCTTGAGGCAGGTTCTGCTGCAAGTGCCGCATGTGAAGCTGCCAAGTGACACTGTAAGTGGATGTTATTGACGTTGCCGGCTGTTGCCAAGCTGCTGTAGCAACTTGTTGTCGTGGTAGTGCACATGAGTCCACAGGATGTGTCGCCATTTCCCTCTTTCACCAGCTAGTGACTGCCAGGTGCAACAGTCGACATTTAGGGCCTTCATATCACACTTGCAAGCATCCTTGAAGTGGAGCTTTGGGAGCCTCACTGGTCATCTGGCCCCAGTCACCTCTCCATACAGAAGCTCCTTGGGTATGCAACCGTCTTCCATCCTGCGGCGTGTCCAATCTACCAAAGCCACCTCTGTTTGATTAGCGCTAACACATTTGGAGCTCTGTCTTAGAGGGGACTGCCACATTTATGATTTTGCCCTGCCAGGATATACCCAAAGTCCCCATCCACTACCACCCTCCTCCGCCTGGCTGAACTTGTTCTCACATTGAACAACTTCCCCTTCAACTCCACTCACTTCCTTCGAATAAAAGGTGTTGCTATGGGTACCCACATGGGACCTAGTTATGCCTGTCTTTTTATAGGAAATGTTGAACATTCCTTGTTCCAATCCTACTCAGGCCCCCTTTCCCAACTCTTTTTCCGGTATATTGATGACTGTATCAGTGCCGTTTCCTGCTCCCGCTCCAAACAGGAAAACTTTATCAACTTTGCTTCTAATTTCCATCCTTCTCTCACCTTTACATGGTCCATCTCTGCCGCTCCCCTTCCATTCCTCGGCTTCTCTGTCTCCATCTCTGGGGATAGGCTGTCCACTAATATTCATTATAAGCCCACTGACTCCCACAGCTACCTCAAATACACTTCCTCACGCCCTGCTTCCTGTAAGGATTCCATTCCATTCTCCCAGTTTCTCCGTCTCCGATGTATCTGCTCTGATGATGCAGCATTCCACAACAGTGCTTCTGATATATCTTCCTTTTTCATCCGCTGAGGATTCCTCCTCACTATGGTTGACAGGGCCCTCGACTGTGTCCGGCCCATTTCCTGCACTTCTGCCCTCACCCCTTCCCCTCCCTCCCAGAACCCCGACAGGGTTCCCCTCGTCCTTACTTTCCACCCCACCAGCCTCCACATCCAAAGGATCACCTCCACCATTTCCAGCACCTCCAACGTGATGCCACTACCAAACGCATCTTCCCCTCCCCTCCCCTGTCAGCATTCCAAAGGGATTGTTCCCTCTGCGATACCCTGGTCCACTCCTCCATCACTCCCGACACTTCGTCCCCTGCCCACAGTACCTTCCCGTGCAATCACAGGAGGTGTAATAGCTGCCCTTTCACCTCCTCTCTCCCCACTATCCAAGGCCCCAAACACTCCTTTCAGATGAAGCAGCGATTTACTTGTACTTCTTGCAGTTTAGTATACTGTATTCACTGCTCACAATGCAGTCTCCTCTACATTGGGAAAACCAAACGCAGATTGGGTGACCGCTTTGTGGAACACCTCTGCTCAGTCCGAAAACATGATCCCAAGCTTCCTGTCACTTGCCATTTCAATACACCCCTCTGCTCTCATGCTCGCATCTCTGTCCTGAGCCTGCTGCAGTGTTCCAGTGAACATCAACGCTAGCTTGAGGAACAGCACCTCATTTTCTGATTAGGCACACTCCAGTTTACCAAAATGAACATTGAATTCAATAATTTCAGACCATGACTAACCCTTTTTTATTTTTATTTTATTGTATTTTGTTTCATTATTTTTTACCATGTGCCTGCCTACTGTTTCTTTCATGTTTGTGCTTTCAGCTAGGGCTGTTCATTATTCTGTCATTAACACTCACTCTGCACTAATGCTTTGTCTTTCACCACACCATTAACACACTCTCTATGCCTTTGCTCCGTGACCTCCTTGAGATTGGCAGCTAGCATTAAAGGAAATCTCAAAGTTTTCTATAGGCGTATAAATCTTAAAAGGGTGGTAAAAGGAGGAATGGGGCCGATTAGGGACCAGAAAGGGGATTTAGACATAGAGGTAGAGGGCATATCTGAGGTATTAAATGAATATTTTGCATCTGTCTTTACCAAGGAAGAAGATGGAACCCAGGCAATGTTGAAAGAGGAGACACTAGAGGGGTTTAAAATTGATAAAGAGGAAGTATTCGATAGGCTGTCTGTACTTAATGTGGATAAAACACCAGGACCAGATGAGATGCATCCAACGATACTGAGGGAAGTGAAGGTGGAAATCGCAGAGGCATTGGCCATAATTTTTCAGTCTTCCTTAGACTTGGGGGTGGTGACAGAGGACTGGAGAATTGCAAACGTTACACTCTTGTTCAAAAAGGAGTGTAAAGATAAGCCCAGCAACTACAGGCCAGTCAGTTTAACTTCAGTTGTGGGAAAATTTCTAGAAAAAATAATTTGGGACCAGAGCACCAGGGGTGGCTCAGCTGTGCAGGGAGCGAGGAGAAAGGGCAAGAGAGCAATAGTGATAGGGGATTCTATAGTTAGGGGAAAAGACAGGCATTTCTATAGTCGCCGACGAATTCCAGGACAGCATGTTGCTTCTCTGGTGCGAGGGTCATGGATATCACCGAGCGGCTACAGGGCATTCTGGAGGGCGAAGATGCACAGCCAGAGGTTGTGGTCCACATTGGTACCAACGATATAGGAAGAAAGAGGGATTAGGTCCTGCAGGCTGAGTTTAGGGAGTTAGGAATGAGATTATCAAACAAGACCTCAAAGGTAGTAATCACCGGATTGCTCCCCATGCTAGTGAGTATCGAAATAGGAAAATACACCTGATGAATGAGTGGCTGGAGAGATGGTGCAGGAGGGAGGGCTTCAGATTTCTGGGGCATTGGGAGCGCTTCCAGGGAAGTGGGACCTGTAGAAGCCGGACGGTCTGCACCTGAACAGGACTAGGACAAATATCCTTGCAGGAAGGTTTGCTTGTGCTGTTGGGAATGGTTTAAACTAGCTTGGCAGGGGGATAGGAACCTGAGTGCAGTCTTAGATAGGACAATTTCAGGGCAGGGAACAGGGGGCAGAAAATTAGCGAGTGACTCTGAAAGATAGAAGAAGCAAAGGTTAAAATGGGTGCAGCATAGGAAGTTGGCAGTGTTAAAGGGTATTTATTTAAATTCAAGGAGTATAGCAGATAAAGCCAATGAGCTGAGGGCACAGGTAGACACAAGGCAACATGATATCATTGCTATAATGGAAACATGGCTTAAGGAGGGAAAGAATGGCAACTCAACATCCCTGGATATAGAGATTTCAGGCAGGATAGAGAGGGAGATAAAAAAGGAGGGGGTGTAGCATTATTAATTAAGGAATTAATAACAGCTTTGAAGAGGGATGATATGCTAAATGAATCATGATTAGATTAGATTAGAGATACAGCACTGAAACAGGCCCTTCGGCCCACCGAGTCTGTGCCGAACATCAACCACCCATTTATACTAATCCTACACTAATCCCATATATTCCCCTACCACCTACCTATATTAGTGACAATTTATAATAGCCAATTTACCTATCAACCTGCAAGTCTTTTGGCTTGTGGGAGGAAACCGGAGCACCCGGAGAAAACCCACGCAGACACAGGGAGAACTTGCAAACTCCACACAGGCAGTACCAGGAATCGAACCCGGGTCCCTGGAGCTGTGAGGCTGCGGTGCTAACCACTACGCCACTGTGCCGAGCTCAAACGAGGTCATATGGATGGAGCTCAGAAATAAAAAAGTGCAGCCACATGACTGTGAGTGTACCCCCAAATAGTGAGAGGGAGGTAGAAGAACAAATATGTAGACAAATTTATGAGTGCAAAAACTAAAGGGCAATAATAGTTGGGGATTTCAACTACCCCAATATCAAGTGGGAAACAAACCGTGTGAAGGGCACAGAGGGAACAAAATTCTTGAACTGCACTCAAGAGAACCTTTTTAGTCAGCATCTAACAAGCCCAACGAGAGAGGCGCAATTCTAGATTTAGTCTTCAGTAATGAAGCTGGGCAAGTGGAGCAAGTAACAGTGGATGACCATTTTGGAGATAGTGACCATAATACAGTAGGTTTTAGCATAATCATGGAAAAGGATAAAGATAAAACAGGAGTAAAAGTTCTAAATTGGGGGAAGACAAATTTTAAGAAACTGAGAGGTGACCTGGATACAGATACTTGAAGGAAAATCAGTGGCAAACCAGTGGGAGGCATTCAAAAGCGAGATACTACAGGCACAGTGTAGGCATATCCCCACAAAGATAAAGGGTGGTACTGCCAAATCTAGAGTCCCCTGGTTATCTAGAAGCTTACAGAGTAAGTTAAAGCAGAAAAAGAAAGCTTATGACGATCACAAAAATCTTAATACTTTAGAAAGCCTAGAGGAGTATAAAAAGTGCAGGGGTGAAGTAAAAAAGGAAATAAGATAAACAAAGCGAGAACATGAAAAATTATTGGCAGGTAACATCAAGGAAAACCCAAAGATGTTTGATCAGTACATTAAGAGCAAGAGGATAACTAAGAAAAGGATAGGGCCTATCAGAGATGTACAAGGGAACTTACGCATGGATGCAGAAGATGTGGGCAGGGTTCTTAATGAGTTTTTTGTCTCTGTCTTTACAAAGGAGAGGGTTGATGTAGACATTATAGTTAAAGAGGAGGAGTGTGAAATATTAGATACAATAAGCACAATGAAAAAGGAAGTACTAGAGGGACTGACATCCTTGAAAGTGGATAAATCGCCGGGCCGGATGGATTGCATCCCAGGTTATTAAAGGAAGTCAGGGAGGAAATAATGGATGCACTGAGGATCATCTTCAAATCATAAGTAAATAAATAATCACTAGATACAGGAGAGGTACCAGACAATTGGAGGTCTGCGAATGTTGTACCATTGTTTAAAAAGGTGTGAGGGATAGGCCAAATAATTATAGGGTGATCAGTCTGACCTCAGTGGTGTGTAAATTGCTAGAATCTATTCTGAGGGGCAGGATAAACTGCCATTTAGAAAGGCACAGATTAATCAGGGATAGTCAGCAGGAATTTGTTAAGTGAAGGTCATGTCTTAGTAACTTAATTGACTTTTTTGAGGAAGTAACAAGAAGAATTGATGAGGGTAGTGCAATGGATATGGTCTACATGGATTTTAGTAAGGCATTTGACAAGTCCCACATGGCAGACTGGTCAGTAAAATGAAAGCCCATGGGATACAGGGGAATGTGGCAGGTTGGATCCAGAATTGGCTCAGTGACAGGAAACAAAGGGTAGTAGTCGACTGATGTTTTTGTGAATGGAAAGCTGTTCCCAGTGGCGTTCCACAGGACTCAGTGTTGGGTTCCTTGTTGTTTGTGGTATATATTAATGATTTGGACTTAAATGTGGGAGGCATGATTGGGAAATTTGCAGATGACACAAAAATTGGCCATGTAATTGATAGTGAAGAGGATAGCTGTAGGCTCCAGAAAGATATCAATGATTTGGTTGAGTGGGCGGAAAAGTGGAAAATGGAATTCAATCCAGATAAGTGTGAGGTAATGCATTTGGGGAGGGCAAATAAAGCGAGGGAATACTCAATAAATGGGAGGATATTGAGAGGGGTAGAAGAAGTGAGAGACTTTGGAGTGCATGTCCACAGGTCTCTGAAGGCAGCAGGACAGGTAGATAGAGTGGTGAAGAAGGCATATGGAATGCTTTCCTTCAATGGCCGATGTATCGAATACAAAAGCAGGGATGTAATGCTGGAACTGTATAAAATGCTGGTAAGGTCATAGTTGGATTATTGCGTACAGTTCTGGTCACCACATTACAGGAAGGACATAATTGCTCTGGAGAGAGTACAGAGGAGATTTACAAGAATGTTGCCAGGGCTAGAAAGTTGCAGCTATGAGGAAAGATTGGATAGGCTAGGGCTGTTTTCCTCAGAACAGAGGAGGCTGAGGGGTGACTTAATAGAGGTCATAGAGTCATAGGGTTATACAGCACAGAAACAGGCCCTTCAGCCTACTGTATCCGCGCCGGCCATCAAGCCTGTCTATTCTAATCCCATTTGCCAGCACTTGGCCCGTAGCGTTGTATGCTATGGCGTTTCAAGTGCTCATCTAAATACTTCTTAAATGTTGTGAGGGTTCTTGCCTCTACCACCCCTTCAGGCAGCGTGTTCCAGATTCCAACCACCCTCTGGGTGAAAAAATATTTCCTAAAATCTCCTCTAAACCTCCTGCCCCTTACCTTAAATCTATGCCCCCTAGTTATTGACCCCTCTGCTAAAGGGAAAAGTTTCTTCCTATCTACCCTATCTATGCCCCTCATAATTTCGTATACCTCAATCAGGTCCTCCCTCAGCCTTCTCTGCTCTAAGGAAAACAACCCTAACCAGTCTCTCTTCATAGCTGAAGTGCTCCAGCCCAGGCAACATCCTGGTGAATCTCCTCTGCACCTTCTCCAGTGCAATCACATCCTTCCTATAGTGTGGTGACCAGACCTGTAAACAGTTCTCTAGCTGTGGCCTAACTAACGTTTTATACAGCTCCATCATAACCTCCTTGCTCTTATATTCTATGCCTTGGCTAATAAAGGCAAGTATACCATACACCTTCCTAACCACCTTACCTACCTGTGCTGCTGCATTCAGTGATCTATGGACAGTACACCAAGGTCCCTCTGACCCTCTGTACTTCCTAGGATCCTACAATTCATTGTATATTCCCTTACCTTGTTAATCCTCCCAAAATGCATCACCTCACACTTCTCAAGATTAAAATCCATTTGCCACTGCTCTGCCCATCTTACCAGCCCATCTATATCGTCCTGTAACCTAAGGCTTTCCTCCTCACTATTTACGACATCACCAATTTTTGTGTCATCTGCGAACTTACTGATCATACCTCCTATATTCAGTCTAAATCATTAATGTACACTACAAACAGCAAGGGTTCCAGCACCGATCCCTGCAGTACACCACTAGTCGCAGGCTTCCACTCGCAAAAATAACCCTTGACCATCACCCTCTGCCTCCTGCCACTAAGCCAATTTCAGATCCAATTTGCCAAATTGCCCTGGATCCCATGGGCTCTTATCTTCTTGACCAATCTCCCATGCAGGACCCTTCCAAAGCTTTACTGAAGTCCATGTAAACTACATCAACTGCTTTACCCTCATCTACACACCTAGTCACCTCTTGAAAAATTCAAACAAATTTGTTAGACATGATCTCCCCCTGACAAAGCCATGCTGACTATCCTTGATTAATCTCCAAGTGGAGATTAATCCTGTCTCTCAGAATTTTTTCCAGTAGTTTCCCTGCCACTGATGTTAGACTCATCGGCCTGTAGCTACCTGGTTTATCCCTACTACGTTTCTTGAATAATGGTACCACATTCACTGTCCTCCAGTCCTCTGGTACCGCTCCTGTGGCCAGAGTGATTTGAAAATTTGTGTCAGAGCCCCTGCCTCACATAGCAGCCTGGGATACATCTCATCTAGGCCTGGGGATTTATCCACTTTTAAGCCTGCCAGAAACACTCGTACCTCCTCCCTTTCAATGCTAATTTGTTCAAGTATATCACAATCCCTCTCCCTGATCTCTACACCTACAATGTCCTTCTCCATGGTGAACACAGATGAAAAGTAATCATTTAAAACCTGACCTATGTCCTCCGGGTCCACACACAGATTGCTACTTTGGTCCTTAATGGGCCCTATTCTTTCCCTGGTTATCCTCTTGCCCTTAATATACTTACAATATGCCTTGGGATTTTCCTTTATCTTGCCCGCCAGTGTTTTTTCATGCCCCCTGTTTGCTCTCCTAATTATTTTTTTAAGTACCCCCCTACACGTTCTAGACTCCTCTAGGGCCTCCACTGTTTTCAGCCCTCTGAATCTGCCATAAACCTCTTTTTTGTACAAAATTATGAGGGGCCTAAATGGAGCAGACAGGAAGGACCTGGTTCCCCTAGCAGAGAGGTCAATTACCAGGGGGAACAGATTTAAGGTGATAGGTAGAAGGATTGGAGGGGACATGAGGAAAAACTTTTTCACCCAGAGGCTGGTGGGTGTCTGGAATTCACTGCCAGGAATGGTGTTGGAGGCAGAAATTCTTAATTCTTTTAAAAGGTACCTGGATATGCACCTGAACTGCTGTAACCGGCAAGGCTATGGACCAGGTGCTGGAAGGTGGAATTAGATTGGGTGGCTAGATTCTTGGCCTGCACAGACACGACAAAGGAATGACCTCCTTCTATGCTGTAATTTTTCTATGGTTGTACGGTTTTAATCAATTGTCACATGGGCAAATGCGAGTTAATTAAGGAAAGCCAGCATGGATTTCTTAAGGGAAAATTATGTTTAACTAACTTACTGGACTTTTTTGAGGAGGTAACAGAGAGGGTTGATGAGGGCAATGCTATTGATGTGGTGTACATGGACTTTCAAACGGCGTTTGATACAATGCCACACAATAGACTTGTGAGCAAACTTGAAGCTCATGGAATAGAAGGGATGGTAGCAACATGGATACGAAATTGGCTGAGTAATAGGAAACAGAGAGTAGTGACTAATGGATGTTTTTCGGGCTGGAGGAAGGTTTGTAGTGGAGTTTCCCAGGGATCAGTGTTGGGACCCTTGCTTTTCCTGATATATATCATGACCTACACCTTTCACAATTTCAAAGTTTACAGATGATACGAAACTTGGAAGCATTGTGAACTGTGAGGAGGATAGTGTAGAACTTTAAAAGGACATAGACAGGTTGGTGGAATGGGCAGACAGGTGGCAGATGACGTTCAATGCAGAGAAATGTGAAGTGATTCATTTTGGTAGGAAGAAATGGAGGGACAATATAGAATAAAGGGGACAATTCTAAAGGGGGTGCAGGAGCAGAGGGACCTCGGTGTATATGTGCATAAGTCATTGAAGGTGGCAGGACAGGTTGAGAGACCGGTTAATAAAGCATACAGTATCCTGGGCTTTATTAATAGGGGCATAGAGTACAAGAGCAAGGAAGTTATGTTGAACTTGCATGGGACACTAGTTCGGCTTCAGCTGGAGTATTGCATCCAGTTCTGGGTACCGCACTTTAGGAAAGATGTGAGGGCATTGGAGAGAGTACAGAAGAGATTCACAAGACTGGTTCCAGGGATGAGGAATTTCAGTTATGAAGATAGATTAGAGAAGTTAGGACTGTTTTCCTTGGAGAAGAGAAGGCTGAGAGGTGATTTGATAGAGGTATTCAAAATCATGAGGGGTCTGGACAGAGTAGAACTTTCCCACTCGTAAAAGGATTGAAAACGAGAAGCCACAGATGTAAAGCATTTGGTAAGAGAAGAAAAATTGACATGAGGAAAAACTTTTTCACGCAGAGAGTGGTTAAGGTCTGGAATGTGCTGCCTGAGAATGTGGTGGAGGCAGCTTCAATTGAAGCATTCAAAGGGGAATTAGACAATTACATGAAACGGAAGAATGTGCAGGGTTATGGGGACAAGGCAGGGGAATGGAACTGAGGGAATTGCTCTTTTGGAAAGCCGGTGCAGACACGATGGGCTGAATGGCCTCCTTCTGCACTGTAACAATTCTGTGATTCTGTCAGTTAATCTCTCCAACCCTCTCTCCTATTGCACACCTTCCTTTTAGTTCTCTTACCCCCCCAACCCCCGCTTTACTTGTTTAAAACCTATTACATTTGTAACCTTTGCCAGTTCTGATGAAAGGTCACCGACCTGAAACGTTCACTCTGTTTCTCTCTCCACAGATGCTGCGTATTTCCAGCACTTACTGTTTTGATTTCAGATTTCCAGCATCCGCAGTATTTTGCTTTTATTATACCCATAATGTGCTGAAAACAGCGAAGATGGAAATTATTGAGCTTCTTTTCCTGGTAGCTCTAGGTCGTCCATGTTTCAGCGCCATACAGCTATTATTATACAGCTATTAAAAGCTAAACAGTGTGGTTGTAAATTGGACAAAGAAATAAACAGCATACTCCTTAGACTGGGATGACTGTTGCTACAAGACTGCAATTTAAAAAAATTCTTTGCAACCAGTTTCACCAAATACCTTTTAAACCTATATTTCCTTACTGTTAGAAAACTGATTGTCTATTCTACTTTAAAAGCCATTTAGTAAAGTTAGACACATCTGAAGGGGTGTGCTAATATATGACTTCCGTTGCTTTATTTCATGCAATTTCCAGTATCTGGGTTATTTTGTTCACTAGTTTATGCAGATTACTTACCTGCTGAAGACTTTGAGCCTGCCAAGGCTTTCAATGTGATGAATTTTCAGGACCCTGTGGCCAATATTCCCTCTAACTTCTGTTTGCTATGTGTGGCTAGCTTGTTGCAGTGTGAGGTCCCTTTAATCTTACTTTGCATCACTTTTGGTGCTGTAATTGGTGCAGAAAGAATCCAAATGAAAGAAAGAAAGACTTGCATTTATATAGAACCTTTCACAATCTCAGGACATCCCAAAGCATCTTCCAGTCAATGAGGTACTTCTGAGATATTGTCACTGTTGTAATGAAAGAAACACAGCAGACAATTTGTGCACAGCAAACAGCAATAATTACCATCTGTTTTTTGTGTGATGCTGATTGAGGGATAAATTTGGTGAGGACACTAGAGATAACACCCCTGATGTTCATCAAAATAGTGCCATGGGATCTTTAACTCCACCTAAGAATACAGACAGGGCCTCAGTTTTATACCTCATTCTAAAGATAGCACTTACAACACTGCAGCTCTCCCTCAGTACTGGAGCATCAGCCTAGATTTTTTGGCTCAAGTGCAGAAGAGGCCTTTGACCCTACAACCTTCTAGCTCAAAGGCAAGAGTGCTCCCAACTGAGCCGTGGCTGACAGCTTGAATCTCTCCAAATCAGGTTTCTGTCCCGACCATATCACTGAAATAGTCTAATCAAAGTTACAAATTGAATCCTCTGTGAATGATGCATTTTCAGACTTTGTCTTGTATGACATCTGTGCAGCCTTTAACACAGTTGACCGCACCAACCCCTTCAGTGCCTTTCCTCCATTGTCTAGCTAAATTGCCTACACTTGGTTCCACACCTACCTATCCAATAATAGCCAGAGCATCCCTAGCAATGGCTTCTTTTTCTGTACTTCATCTTCCTCATCTACATGCTGCTTCTTGATGACATCACTTGCAACATGTGGTCAGGTTCCGCATGTGCACTAAAGGTACCCAACCCTCCCTTCACTCAACCCATCCACTGCCTCCATGTTGTCACAGTGCTTTTCCAATACCTTTTTTGAATGAGCTCCAATATGCTTCAGTTACGAAGAAGGGTCACTGACCCGAAACGTTAACTCTGCTTCTCTTTCCACAGATGCTGCCAGACCTGCTGAGTGATTCCAGCATTTCTTGTTTTTGCTTCAGTTACATGTTGGGAAGACTGAAGCCATTACCTTTAGTTCCCACCACAAACTCCATATCCTTGCTATTGATTCTTTCCCTGCCTCAGGCTGAACAAGACTATTTAAATTTCTTCAGATAAAGACTGCTTACTCTCACCTTCATAACATTACCTGCCCCTGCATCAGCCCATTTATTTAGATATATACAGCACTGAAACAGGCCCTTCGGCCCACTGAGTCTGTGCCGACCAACAACTACCCATTTATACTAATCCTACATTAATCCCATATTCCCTACCACATCCCCACCATTCTCCTACCACCTACCTACACCAGGGGCAATTTACAATGGCCAATTTACCTATCCACCTGCAAGTCTTTGGCTGTGAGAGGAAACCGGAGCACACGGTGGAAACCCACATGGTCATAGGGAGAACTTGCAAACTCAGCACAGGCAGTACCCAGAACTGAACCCGGGTCGCTGGAGCTGTGAGGCTGCAGTGCTAACCACTGCTCCACTGTGCCACTCATTTGCTGCTGAAACTCTCATCCATGCATTAGTCACCTTCAGACTCAACTATTCCAAATCTCTGCTGGTCAGCCTTCCATCCTCCATGACTTATAAACTTCAACTCATCCTTAAATTTGCTGCTCCTGTCCTATCTAGCACCAAGTCATGTTTACCTATCACTACTTTGTTGACCTACATTAGTTCCCAGTCTCCCAATGCCTCAAATCTATAATTCCCATCCTCGTGTTTAAATCCCTTCATGGCTTTGCCCCTCCCTACCTCTGGAATCTCTTCGTCAATTCTTGTATTTTGTTACATTTCCTCTTGTACTTAGTTTCCTAAAAGGTCCATTGTGAGATACCTTATCTGATGCCTTCTGATATTCAATGCACTCTGTAGTTTGATAAGGCATGGTGTTTTAGACCTGTACCTGGTTCAGAATTTTTGTTGCAGGCCTAGAATTAGTCAAAATGGAAATAAATCAGATTTTTGAACCGAGGTTGTTTCTCAAAGCTATAGCAGAGACTTTTTTTAGATAAACATATCTGAAAAAATAAAGGACACATTTTAATGGGATGGCATACAGGCAGTAAGCATAGATGCAGAATTTTCTGAATGTATCCAGTTTGAATCCCTTCTGACCTCAGTTGCCACTTCTGTCTATTGCAGGTAATTGAAGAGAAGGTGTTGTGACTGTTAACACCTGAACCTTTGAAAAAATGATTACACCTTTCAGAAATCCAAATTTAAAGTCTGAACAAAATTGAAAATAATAGAGAATAAAATTCAAATTCTCCAAAATGCTTGCACCTATCAGACAGACTCAAGATAAAGTAAAACAAGTATTGTAATTTAAAGTATTTGTATTGCATAGAGCTTATTTTTGATTTAACCTTTAATCTGTGTCATTATTACTAATTTTCCCTTAATTGTGGTTCGTAATTAGCAACAATCTGGCTGTCAAATTTTTGGCATAGTAATTAGCCTACTCATGTTTCAGAATGCTTTAACTTGTGATATTGTAAAGAACAAAGAGGTTGTCCAGGAGGTTGTATCTGCCGAAGCTCATCCTGGCTGCTCTGTCCAATGTCAGTGTAGCCTGGTCCTATCTGAACTCCCTTAGCTGGGCCTTGAATGCTCACCAAGCCTTTCCATGCCAACCCAAGTTGCCACTGTGATTCCAGCAGGCTCACTTCCGTTTCCGTTTCATGACATTCTCCAATGTAACATTTAATTCTTCCAGCTGCAACAATATCCACACAATGACACATCTGAGGCAGCTAAGCTTTATTTCTTGCCTCTGCTTTAATTTAATCAGCCTTTCCCTTAGCCCTCATGTTCCCCAAAATGCTCATGTCTTCACAACCCTGTCGTGTTCCCCCCACAGCACTTTTTCCATTCCCAGACTTTAAAAATAGTTCCCTGCTCCTCACAAGCCTGTAATGAGCTCAACAGATAATTAATTGGACGTGGCTGTCTGACCCGTTCTCTCCCTGCTGGCTGCAGTTTAAAAATAGCATCGCATTCCAGAGACGGCAAGGCGCAATGCCAACCTCCGCGAACACAATTGTCAAATCTTGCTTACTGCTGTTTCCACTCAGCAGAGTTTGAAAATCTGGTCCGATGCATCCTCCTCACATCTTGCTTTCCTATCTATCTTTTTATCATCAGCAAATTTGACTACAATACAGTCGGTCCCTGCATCCAAGTTATTAATATAGATTGCAAATATTTGAGGCCCGAGCACTAACCTCCAGGCACCCCAATAGTTACAGTTTGCCAACCTGAAAATGACCCATTTATCCTGACATTCTGCTTTCTGTAAACAAAGACATTTTGTCGGAGTTTTTTGTCTTGCACTCATCAGGACAACTCACAAGAATACCAATGTAAGGGAAGCAACAAATTTATACTGTATTAGAAGAGAGTGCTGATTGGTTGGCAAATGGACTCTGATTGGTAGAGGCATTGCCATGGAGAATGCACTAGTCTATGGTGACTGACAGTTAACTGCCAAGCTTTGTTTGAAATTTAAACAAGGCAGCTTGACTCTGATTGGTCAAGGCATTGCCCTGACGAACAAACCAGTGATTGGCTGGCACTTATTTTGTTTAGCTGAAACAGGTGCAATGTGTGTACATGTTCTTTCTGTCTGCAAAGAACAGGGCCCTGTGTATTAATATATGTAGCTTCGGGTACGCACAAATGCGCCACACTGTGAGCCCTACTGACAATCTTAAATTGGTTGTCAGCGTAGTTCTTAGCACACTGAGGATTATTTAGCAAATATTGTCCAATCGCAGAATCACATATAACGTTGGACACTGTGTTTTGTGTTTTGCAAACATGGGCTGGTTGGGTATGGCCTATACCTTGCCTGTTGCACATCTTAGATGGTTCTGCTGGGATCCATGTCTGTTCTTGTGGGAAAAGGACCCTCACCTTCTGGCCAACGTATAGTAGCAGCAATTCTGCACCCACATGCACGTCATATGGATCTTTCATCTTGTCTTGTTTCTGACATAACCAGTCTGTGATCAAAGATGACTTGGTGAGATGATAGCTTGGTAGTGTGGTTTTCACCAGGTGGCCAAACATAATCTCAGCAGGTGATGGCAATCCGGAGTTTAATGGCATTGAGCGAAGTTGCAATAACACAAATTGGATATCTTGCCTGGTTTCCGAACACTTTCTGATCAGCGATTTGACTCTCCTGACCATATGTTCTGCCATCCCATTTGAACGAGGATATCTGGGTGATGATGTGACATGGTTAATGGACCTGGAAGGGTTTTCCAATGCACTGTGGGCCGTTGGTAGACACCACTTCTACCGGGCTACTGCTGTACTCGATGTGTCTAGAAACTTCTGCATAACACTAAAGTTGGAGTGATAGTCAGTCACTAGTAGATAGTCTTCTCTGCCCATGAAGCATTGATCAGTTGCTATCTTGATCCATGGTGATGATGGTATGTCATACAGCTGGAGAGGCTCTTTTTGTTGACTAGCCTGGTGTTCCTGACACGCATCACAAGATCTCACCATCTGGTCAATGTTTTTGCTGATGCCTTGTTTTTCATTCCATGCAGTTCCATCTTTAACTTTTCTCGTATGTGCACGCTGCATTTTTGCAGCAGGCTGATTGACGACATTGCACCTTCTTTAAGGTATAGGACTGCATCCCCGTGGAAATTCCCAATCGTGTCAAACTGGTCCAGGTACAACTTCTGAAGGTCTTATACTGATCCAGTGGGTGTGCACCTGTTTTGACTGCTATGGTCTTCTGACTGGGTCAGCTCATGGATGATGACCATGTTAAGTTCATTGCAGACTGACAACCCTGGCTGCTGCTAGTCCTGACACATCCATTATGCAGAATATCTGAGTAGATCATGTTGACTCTTTGTACCTGCAGTCCAGTTCCAGGGAACCTAGGCACTTTATTGTCAAGCCATTGTATGCCGTAAGCTTCATGCTTGTGGGTTGGACCACAGATTCCCATGCCTCGTGGTACATGTCCTTGAGAATGTGGAAAGGTAGAGTGTTGACACTTGCTCCAATGACAATCTTCACTGTCATTCAATGCTGTCCAGCCTTACTGGGGCTGACAATCTGGAATGTTGCAAAAGCTTCCATTTCGTTAAGGGAATGGACCTGCTCTGTTGAGGTGATCGTGTGAAAGAGCTGTTCATCTGTAATGTCTTCACCTCGACCCACCTCATCCATTTCATGGATGGGTCAGTGCTTTTGGCGATGCCTAAAAGTGTCTTGCCTCCCTTCTCTGGGTGGCGTACTTCTGCCATTTGAGCGTGGCCCTCTCTTGCTTCTCCCTGCATTCCTGCTGCTGGACCTTCTGCCAAGTTTGGCCCAGTGCCCTCTATGCCCACATGACTTGCACGTGTCTGCTTATGCCAGGCATCTACGAGGTTGGTGGGAGAGGCTGCAGTTACTGCACACCTTCTTCTGCCTGGGTGCTTAGATATTGTACTGACAGGCATTTTGGACCCTAAGGCTAAACGCTGTCTCCCTGCGATAATTGCCCCGTATCTACATCTATCCTGTAGTATGCCATCCACGCCATGTCCCTTCGGCTTTTCCAGGACGTCTTTCTGGAACGCCTCAATAGGAGTGGAGGCGATCGCCAACTCCATAATTTGTTCTGAGAGTTCAGCATCTGAAAAGATACATTCTCTTGCTTTCTCTCTGCATTGGTTAACAAAGTCGTCCAAGCTCTCATCGGCTTTCTCTCTATACCGCATGAGTTCCAGGTGGTGTACTCTGAAATTGACTCTAAACTTAAGCTGACTTTCTAATGTTGCCCATCGCTTTGATGGATCCTTCTGATCAGTATCAGATAAACCAGAGGTATTGATCCTGCGCAAACCTTCATTTCCTATGGCGATCCTGATTTTTATTGCCTGTTTCTCTGCATCCACAACCTCGTGGTCTAGGAAACATAGTTCAATCCTATGCTTAAACAATTTGAATTCACCTGGGACATCAGATGCTTTCCAGTCCACCACTGGAAATCTGGCTACCATTGCCGAAGGCTTCTACTCTTTTCTCCCTCTGTGGAGCAAACTTTGCTTCAAGGTTGCAGCAAGCTGCAGAGCTGAGCAGAAGCCATGCTCTGAGCTGTGCTGCTGCAGCATGGGCTTGTGAGCTTGCAGGTAAGAGCAGGTAAGATGTAAGAGCTGTGATCCAGTCACAGCGCTTCAGGCTTGAACTGTCGTTTTCAGCTGCTGATCAATGTTGTCTAGCTGCCTGCCTGGTTGCTGCAGAGAAAACATCAGCTTAAGCACACAGATGGTGGGCCTGTCACATGACTGTCACCCAGTGATTCAAGCATGTTTGTTACCAGTGTGTATTCCCTCTTGCAACTTAATCAGTCCATGTCTAGGAATTCCCTTCTCACAACCAGGGACCCATTGTTCAAGTGATTAGGTTTGAGTGGTTTGTCTCCACCAGTTTAATATTCAGGTGATGGCCTTGATTTTCTTTTGTTCATGGGACGTGGGCGTCATTGGCTAGGCCAGCATTTATTGCCCATCCCTAATTTCCCTTGAGAAGGTGGTGGTGAACTGCCTTCTTGAACCGCTGCAGTCCATCTGGTGCGGATACACCCACAGTGCTGTAAGGGATGGAGTTACAGGATTTTGATCCAGCGGCAGTGAAGGATTGGTAATATATTTCCAAGACAGGATGGTGTGTAGCTTGGAGGGGAATTTGCAGATGGTGGTATTCCCAGGTGTCTGCTGCCCTTGTCCTTCTAGGTGGAAGAAGTCGTGGGCTTGGAAGCTGCTGTCAAGCAGTTGGGGTGAGTTGCTACAGTGCACCTTGTATGTGGTACACACTGTTGCCGCTGGGCTGAATTTTACAGACCCCCCCAAAGTCAGGGGTCGTGGCAGAGGGGGGGGAAAGGGGGCCGGAAAATGCCTTTGGGAGAGGCCTGCCATGGAGCTCGATGTTGGGAAGGCCCGGCCCGATATTACTATTGGTGGGGAGGCCTCGTGGTGGCCCCCCCCCCGCCGCTTGGCAATAGGAGCCCAATTTAAATATTTAAACTCATTAAAAAAATTAATTAATTACCGTTATGCTCCCGCCGTCTGTCCCGGAGTGATCTTCATGCCGACGGCCAGCATTCATGTACAGGGAACCGAGGTGGAACACTGGTGGGGAGAGAGGGAGCAGGTAAGTTTCTCGTGCGGGGGCGGGGGGGCGGAATGGGGTCAAAGTCATATTATTGGTGGAGGGGTTGCTGGGAAGGGTTATAATGTAAAGTTTATGCACTTTGGGGGGTGTAGGTCAACTGGACAAGATAAGTGTTTTGAAGGGGGGAGAGGGCAAGTAATTAATTCTGTGGTTATTGGTGGGGGGGAGAGGGGCAAGATAAATTAATTTAATATTTTTACATCAATGTACCTTTAAATATTTAAATGAATGGTCAGGCTCCAAGCCCTTTAAAAATGACATCAGCACCAGCGCACAGGCAGCTGTCGCCATTCCTGGGGATGGAAAGCCCACCCCCACCCCCCACGTCATCGGTGGGGGGCAGTGCATCCTGGCTATTTAAATGAGCCGCCGCGCTGAATATCGCGGGTCCACGATGTGCCGCCCGCGAGGGCAGACCACCATTGTTTTCACACACTGCCAATTTCAGTGGCAGGAGTAGAAATTTCAGCCCACTGTGTATTGGTAGTGGAGGCAGTGAATGTTTAAGATGGTGGATGAGGTACTGATCAAGTGGGCTGCTTTGTCCTGGATCGTGTCAAGCTTCCTGAGTGTTATTGGAGCCACACTCATCCAGGCAAGTAGAGACTATTCCATCACACTCCTGACTTGGGCCTTGTACGTGGTGGACAGGCTCAGTTCCTACAGATTGGAGGGTAGCTAATGTTACCCCACTATTTAAAAAGGGAGGTAGAGAGAAAGCAGGGAATTATAGACCAGTCAGCCTGACGTCGGTAGTGGGGAAAATTCTAGAGTCCATTATCAAGGATTTTGTAGCAGAGCACTTAGAAAACAGTGGTAGAATCGGGCAGAGTCAGCATGGATTTACAAAAGGGAAATCATGCTTGACAATTCTACTAGAATTCTTCGAGGATGTAACTAGTAGAGTTGATAAGGGGGAGCCAGTGGATGTGGTTTATTTGGACTTTCAGAAGGTTTTCGACAAAGTCCCACATGAGAGATTAGCGTGTAAAATTAAAGTACATGGGATTGGAGGTAGTGCATTGTGATGGATAGAAAATTGGTTGGCAGACAGGAAACAAAGAGTAGGGATAAATGGGTCTTTTTCTGAATGGCAGGCAGTGACTAGTGGGGTACAGCAGGGATCGGTGCTAGGACCCCAGCTATTCACAATATACATTCATGATTTAGATGAGGGAACTAAATGTAATATCTCCAAATTTGCAGATGACACAAAACTGGGTGGGAGGGTGAGTTGTGAGGAAGATGCAGAGAGGCTTCAGAGTGATTTGGACAAGTTGAGTGAGTGGACTAATGCATGGCAGATGCAGTATAATGTGGATAAATGTGAGATTATCCACTTTGGTAGCAAAAACAGGAAGGCAGATTATTATCTGAACGGCTTTAAACTGAGAGCGAGGAATATGCAACGAGACCTGGGTGTTCTCATACACCAGTCGCTGAAGGTAAGCATGCAGGTCCAACAGGCGGTAAAAAAGGCAAATGGCCTTCATAGCGGGAGGATTCGAGTACAGGAGCAGGGATGTCTTGCTGCAATTATACAGGGCCTTGGTGAGGCCACACCTGGAATATTGTGTGCAGTTTTGGTCTCCTTATCTGAGGAAGGATACTCTTGTGCAGCGAAGGTTAACCAGACTGATTCCTGGGATGGCGGGACTGATGTATGAGGAGAGATTGAGTCGGTTAGGATTATATACGCTGGAGTTCAGAAGAGTGAGGGGGGATCTCATAGAAACCTATAAAATTCTAACAGGACTTGACAGGGTAGATGCAGGAAGGATGTTCCCGATGGTGGGGTAGTCCAGAACCAGAGGTCATAGTGTAAGGATACGGGGTAAACCTTGCAGGACTGAGATAAGGAGAAATTACTTCACCCAGAGAGTGGTGAGCCTTGTGGAATTCGCTACCACAGAAAGCAGTTGTGGCCAAAGCATTGTATGTTTTCAAGAAGGAGTTAGATATAGCTCTTGGGTCGAAAGGGATCAAAGGGTATGGGGGCGAAAGCGGGAACAGGCTTCTGAGTTGGATGAACAGCCATGATCATAATGAATGGCAGAGCAGGCTCGAAGGACCGAATGGCCTATTTCTGCTCCAATTTTCTATCTTTCTATGGGGAGTCAGGAGGTGGGTAACTCTCTGCTCAATTCCCAGCCTCTGACCTGCTCTTGTAGCCACAGTATTTATGTGGCTGCTCCAGTTCAGTTTCTGGTCAATGGTAAGCCCCAGGATGTTGATAGAGGGGGATTCAGTGATGGTAATGCCATTGAATATTAAGTGCTTAGATTCTCTCTTATTGGAGATAGTCATTGCTTGACACTTGTGTGGCGTGATGGTTACTTCCCACTTACCAGCTCAAGCCTGAATGTTGTGCATGTCTGACTGCAAATGGACATGGACTCCTTCAGTATCTGCGGAGTTGTGAATGGTACTCAACATTGTGCGATCATCAACGAACATCCCCACTTCTGACCTTATGATGGAGGGAAAGCCATTGATGAAGCAGCTGAAGATGGTTGGGCCTAGGGCACTACCATGAGGAACTCCTGCAGTGATGTCTGGTGCTGCTCCTGGCATGCTCTCCTGCTCGCCTCATTAAACCAGGGTTGATCTCCTGGCTTGATGGCAATGGTAGAGTGAGGGATATGCCGGGCCATGAGGTTACAGGTTGTGTTTGAATACAATTCTGCTGCTGCTGATTGTCCACAGCACCTCATGGATGCCCAGTTTTGAGCTGCCAGATCTGTTCTGAATCTATCCCATTTAGCACGGTGGTAGTGCCACACAATACGATGGAGTGTATCCTCATTGTGAAGAGGTACTTTGTTTACACAAGGTTTTGCACGGTGGTCACTCCTTCCAATACTGGCATGGACAGATGAATCTGCAGCAGGTAGATTGATGAGGACAAGGTCTAGTAGGTTTTTCCCTCTTGCTGGTTCACTCACCATCTGTCGCAGGCCCAGTCTGGCATATATATCCTTCAGGACTTGGCCCGCTCAGTCAGTAGTGGTGCTATCGAGCCACTCGGTGATGGACATTGAAGCCCCCCACCCAGAGTACATTCTGCACCCTTGTTACCCTCAGTGCTTCCTCCAAGTGGTGTTCAACATGGAGGAGTACTGACTCATCAGCTGAGGGAGGGCAGTAGGTGGTAATCAGCAGGATGTTCCCTTGCCCTTATTTGACCTGTATACCACTGTGCCACCACCTCTGGTGGGTCTATTCTGCTGGCGGAACAAGACATGCCCAGGAATGGTGATGGTGGTGTGTGGGACATAGGACATGAGTATGATTATATCATGTTGTTGCTTGACTAGTCTGTGGGATAGCTCTCCCAATTTTGGCACAAGCCCCCAGATGTTAGTAAAAAGGACTTCGCAGGATCGACATAGCTGGGTTTGCCGTTGTCATTTCCGGCGCCTCAGTCGCTGCCAGGAGTTCCGTTCGGTTTTATTCTTTTTCAACTTTTGTGTACTGTTTTGTGCAACTGAGTGGCTTGCTAGTCCATTTCAGAGGGCAGATAAGAGTCAGCCACATTATTGTTGGTCTGTAGTCACAATTAGGCCAGACCAAGTAAGGATGGCAGATTTCCTCCCAAGTGAACCAGATGGGTTTTTTATGACAATCAAAGATAGTTTCATGGTCACCATTACTGAGATTATCATTCAATTCTAGATTTTTATTAATTAATTGAATTTATTAATTAATTGAAATTTAATTCTACCAGTTGTTGGGGTGGGATTTGAACCCCTGTCCTCAGAGTATTAGCCTCGGCCTCTGGATTACTAGCCCCATTCAAATGAAGCCCATCCCAATGGTACAGCTCCCTCTTTCCCCTATATTGGTGATAGTGTCCCATTAATCGAAACCCATTTCTGCCACCCTAATCTTTGAGCCACACATTCAACTCTCTGATCTATGCCCTATGCCAATTTGCTTGTGGCTCAAGTAGTAATCCAGAGATTATTACCTTTGTTGTTCTACTTTGTAATTTAGTCCCTAGCCACTCATACTCCCTTAGTAGAACCTCTTTCTTAGGCTTACCGATGTCGGTGGTATACAAGTGGACCACGACAACCCTTTCACTCCAAGTTCCTCTCCAGGCCCGAGGAGATGTCCTTAAACCTGGCGGTGGGCAGGCAACCCAGGCTCTGGGACTCACGCTCATGGCTCTCCCTAACTACACTGTCTGTCATGGTCCTGTAGTTTTTTTTTTCCGGGAATATGCAGTTTTCCTTTAAGGCTTGCAGAGGATCAGTATTGCATTAAGAACCGGCAAGCCTCAGCAATTATAGGAAGTTGCATTTTCGTTGCCTTATAAACAGCCATTTGGAGACTGCGATTCAAAGGGTGCTTTCTCGTTACCATAGATATAGCCACTGGGAGTGAGTTTCATGCGATACATTTGTTACAATTCAGTTTTGAACTAGCTGTTAGTGGAAGACAGTTTGTTCCAACAGAACACACAGACACAAAGGACAGGTGGTGTTAGCACTTGGAAAAAGAGCTCTCTACCATTTAAACTGAAGGAATAGGATTTTAGTCTGTTTAATTACTATCTCTCAAAATTCTAAAAAAAAGTCAAGCCAAAACAGAGATCTCTGGTAATTTAAATCAGATAAGACACCTGGTTTAGTTAGCCTCATTCGGGGGTTAATAGATGGTACAATTTGGTTGGGTCTTTCTTTAATTTGGAAAGTTTTTAAATGATATGTTAGACGATCTGTGAAGCGACAGGATTGAATTATCAGTGCATCTCTCCCACCACAATCAGAATCGTATATTTTGGCTGGGGGCTTTGACAGGAGCGGTCGGTCGTAACATGTCCCATACTACTACATTTCTTTTCACTCCCCCAACATGAGTGGCCCCCTGTACCACGGTGCTGTGGTCAGTTTGCTGATCTTCCCTGCAGTCCCTGCCCTCATTCACAGAGGCTGCAAGAACTTTAAACCGGTTGGATAAGTACAAGGGCTGAGGCTCCTCCAGTACTACCTTCTGGATCCCCATACCTGCCTCACTTGCAGTCACACCCTTCGTCCCTCACCACAAACCAAATCTGAAGTACCTAACCTAAGAGGTGTGCATACCTCCTGGAATAGTGGCCAGGTAACTATCTCCCTCCCTGCTGCATCACAGTGTCCAAAGCTCAAACTTCAACTCTGAGCCGAAATTCCTCAAGCTGCAGACATTTACTGCAGATGTGGATCACACTGGTGTCCAGCAGCTCACACATGCTACAGATGCAACACATCACCTGCCCTGCCATCTTTATTGTATTTTGTTTAACTAATTAGGGTTTGAAGTTTAGAAATATCACTCAATGATACTTTGTAGTTATATTAAGTAGTATAACTAGTTAAGCTTTCAATTTAATACAGTGCTTATATCTCCCCAATACCAGTTCAAACTACTTCCCCAGTTTAGAGAAAATAAAAGAAACCTTAAAACTCACCAATCACCTACCTGCTTATCTAATTAATGCCTCTGGACTTCAGCTCTCAGGTCTTGCTGGGTCTTGCTCCCTCTCTCGGACTACTCCTTGTTCTGTGGAAGACTAGAACAGCACCTCTTCCCTCACTGCACCAAATTCCTACACTCACCAAATTCCTGACTTGAGCACTCAGTCAAAGCAGGGCTCCGTCGAACTGGACGTCGTGCTACTTACTTTGTGTGTTAGCAAAAATTCCTCACTCAACCCCTGCTGACCCGGTAACCAGTTCTAGCCAGTCACCTAATTAGCTCTGCAGCTGCTAATAAGGAGGCAGCTTATCTATCACTGACTAACACTGAAAGAAACTACAAGTCAAGGTCAAATTTAAGTTGTACGTTAAATGCAAAATTTGACTAGATTTTAGTTTAGTTTAGAGATACAGCACTGAAACAGGCCCTTCGGTCCACCGAGTCTGTGCCGGCCATCAACCACCCATTTATACTAATCCTACACTAATCCCATATTCCTACCACATTCCCACCTGTCCCTATATATTTCCCTACCACCTACCTATACTAGGGGCAATTTATAATGGCCAATTTACCTACCAACCTGCAAGTCTTTAGGCTTGTGGGAGGAAACCGGAGCACCCGGAGAAAACCCACGCAGACACAGGGAGAACTTGCAAACTCCACACAGGCAGTACCCAGAATTGAACCTGGGTCGCTGGAGCTGTGAGGCTGCGGTGCTAACCACTGCGCCACTGTGCCGCCCTTAAAATGAGATCAACCCATAAAACACTTAAAATTCCCACACTCATCAAATTCCCGACTTAAGCACTCTGTTGAAGCAGGACGCTGTTGAACTGGACTTGGAGCTGGACTCCTCCATACTCCTCCATGCTGCTTGACAGTGAAAGGAGGCTAGCTGGAAGGCCAGCCAATGCACGCAGCATCTCGGTAGGCATGTCCATCAGCAATTTCTTGTATGCCTCCCCATCAAAATCCTTTTCTGAGACCTCTGCAGTAGAACTCGTCTGCCACCTTGTCTTCTGGTGAGCTAGCAAATGAATTATCCTTTCTACTGGCTTGCCTGCAACCCACTCCTGCCTAGGTTACTCACCACATGCTGATTCCAACTCTAGACTTGCCCCCAAAGTATGTGCAGTGCCATTATCTGAGCTGGTGGCTGTGAGTGTGATATCAAATGACAGGGCCTCTTCATTAATGCTATGCCGTTGCTCTCCTGCTGCCTCCTGAGGACGCTGTGGCTGGGCAGGTGGCAGTTCTTGAGTGTCTGAAAGCAGGAACTCAGAGGGGAAGGTTGGTGTGAGGGAATTGAGTTGGGGTGGGAAGCAGGACGTACATGGTCAGATCATCAGCAGCTTGCTTATCATGCCACATAGTCGGATAAGGATGAGCTGGGAGTTGAGAAGGGGTACAAGACAGGAGCATATTGTTATCCTCAATGTTCTCAGCAATGCTGGATGCCATGGACTCTGTTGCAGCTGGCTCCATGGCGACTGGTGGACCTGCAACGAAGCTGATCAGGAGTGGCGGCGATAAATAAAGAGCAGGGCTCGAGGCCTTTACTTACCTAGGAGCGGAGCGGCGACTGGCGGACCTGCGAGGAAGTTGATCTGGAGCTCCCTGTGTATCTCGGTGCACGCTGAGACCCGAAAGAGGAAAAAAGACTGACAGTGACATCACGGTAAATCTGCAAGGTGATTGGCTGGGTAAGTAACAGCTATTAGTCAAATTAAATAGCTTTAAAAAAATCAGGGGAAAGTTGTTTTTTTTAAAAAAAGATCTCAAGTGATAAAGCAAGTACTACTAGTGTGTTTATTTTAATTAGTGTAATTTAGAATGTACTGGGTAGTATTTGGAGGAGAACAAGGCCCCTAGTGTAATGAGTATTTTTTCAAAAGGAAGTAACTAATTAATCTAAAGGTAAGTCATGGCAGGAGAGCTCGCACCCGTGATATGCTCCTCCTGCACTATGTGGGAAACCAGGGACGCTTCCAGTGTCCCTGACGACCATGTGTGCGTGTGCAGGAAGTGTATCCAGCTGCAGCTACTGGCTACCTGCATTACGGAGCTGGAGCTGCAGGTGGATTCACTGCGGAGCATCAGTGATGCTGAGGACGTCGTGGTTAGCACGTTTAGTGAGGTGGTCACACCGCAGGTAATGGCAGCACAGGCAGAAAAGGGATGGGTGACCACCAGGTGGAGTAGTAGCCTCAGGCAGGTAGTACAGGAGTCCCCTGTAGGCATTCCCATCTCAAGCAGATATACCGCTTTGAATACTGTTGGGGGGGAAAGCAGCAACAGCCAAGTTCGTGGCACCACAGGTGGCTCTGCTGCACAGCAGGGAAGGAAAAGGAGCGGAAGAGCTATAGTGATAGGGGATGCTATCGTAAGGGGTACAGATAGGCATTTCTGTGGCCGCAAACGTGACTCCAGGATGGTATGTTGCCTTCCTGATGCTAGGGTCAAGGATGTCACGGAGCGGCTGCAGGACATTCTGAAGGGGAGGGTGAACAGTCAGAGGTCGTGGTGCACATTGGTACCGACATAGGTAAAAAGAGTGAGGAGGTCCTGCAACAAGAATTTAGAGAGCTAGGTAGCAGATTAAAAAGCAGGACCTCAAAGGTTGTAATCTCTGGATTACTCCTGGTGCCATGTGCTAGTGAGTATAAGAATAGGAGGATAGAGCAGATTAATGCCTGGCTGAAGAGATAGTGCAGGAGGGAGGGCTTTAGTTTCCTGGATCACTGGATCTGTTTCTGGCAAAGGTGGGACCTGTACAGTTGGAAGGGTTGCACCTGAACCGGAACAGGACCAACATCCTTGCTGGGAGGTTTGTTAGTGCTGTTGCAGGGGGTTTAAACTAATTTGGCTGGGGAATGGGATACAGAGTGGAAGTACAGTAGGGAGTGATGCTCAGTCAAATACAGAAGAGAAACTGAGTCAGTCTGGAGGGCAGAGCAAATATAGACCTGTTAAGTCACAAGGGAAAAATGCAAGGCTGAATTGCATCTATTTTAATGCAAGGAGTCTTACTAGTAAGACAGATGAATTGAGGGCGTTGATTAGCACATGGGATTATGGTACTGTTGCTATCACAGGCACATGGTTGAGGGAGGGGCAGGACTGGCAGCTCAATATTCCAGGGTATAGAATCTTCAGGCGTGACAGGGCAGGGGATAAAAGAGGAGGTGGCATTGCACTGTTGATCAAAGAGTCAATTATTTTTTTTTTTATTTATTTAGAGATACAGCACTGAAACAGGCCCTTCAGCCCACCGAGTCTGTGCCGACCATCAACCACCCATTTATACTAATCCTACACTAATCGCATATTCTTACCATATCCCCACCTGTCCCAATATTCCCCTACCACCTACCTATACTAGGGGCAATTTATAATGGCCAATTTACCTATCAACCTGCAAGTCTTTGGCATGTGGGAGGAAACCGGAGCACCCGGAGAAAACCCACGCAGACACAGGGAGAACTTGCAAACTCCGCACAGGCAGTACCCAGAATTGAACCCGAGCCGCTGCAGCTATGAGGCTGCGGTGCTAACCACTGCGCCACTGTGCCACCCAAACTGCAGTAAGGAGGGATGATATCTTAGAAAACGGGGCAATCACTTGGCTGGGAGTGTACTACAGGCCTCCAAACAGTCGGGGAGAGATAGAGGAGCAGATATGTAGGCAAATCTCAGGGAGGTGTAAAAATAATAGGGTAATAAGAGTAGGGGATTTCAACTTACCTAATATCAACTGGGATAGTCTTAGTGTAAAAAGCTTAAAGAGGGCAGAATTCTTAAAATTCATACAGGAGAGCTTTCTGAGCCAGTACGTAGAAAGCCCTACAAGGGAAGGGGCAGTACTGGACCTAATCCTAGGGAATGAAGCTGGTAGAAGTGTCAGTGGGGGAGCATTTCGGGGATAGCGACCATGAAGTGGTACAGTGGCGCAGTGGTTAGAACCGCAGCCTTACAGCTCCAGGGACCCGGGTTCAGTTCTGGGTATTGCCCGCACGGAGTTTGTAAGTTCTCTCTGTGACCATGTGGGTTTTGGCTGGGTGCTCCGGTTTCCTCCCACAGCCAAAAACTTGCAGGTTGATAGGTAAATTGGCCATTGTAAATTGCTCCTAGTGTAGGTAGGTGGTAGGGAATATGGGATTACTGTAGGGTTAGTATAAATGGGTGGTTGTTGGTCGGCACAGACTTGGTGGGCCGAAGGGCCTGTTTCAGTGCTGTATCTCTAAATAAATAACTCTGTAAGATTTAAGGTAGTTCTGGAAAAGGACAAAGATGGGCCAGAAATAAAGGTACTGAATTGGGGGAAGGCTGATTTCAATATGATAAAACAGGATCTGTCCAGAGTCGACTGGGAGCAGCTACTTGTAGGAAAGTCGACATCAGACCAGTTGGAGTCATTCAAAGAGGAAATAGTGAGGGTTCAAAGCCAATATGTAGTCGTTAAGATGAAGGGTAGGACCAACAAGTCCAGGAAACCCTGGATGTCAAGGGATAAGGAGGATTGGATGAGGAAAAAAAGGAGGCTTACGGCAGATTCAGAGTGCTGGAAACAGCGGAGGCACTAGAGGAGTATAGAAAGTGTAGGGGGGTACTTAAAAAAGTAATTAGGAGAGCGAAGAGGGAACATGAAAAAACACTGGCAGGCAAGATAAAGGAAAATCCTAAGGTGTTTTATAAGTATATTAAGGGCAAGAGGATAACCAGGAAAGAGTGGGGCCCATTAGGGACCAAAGTGGCAATCTGTGTGTGGAGCCAGAGGACATAGGTGAGGTTTTAGATGATTACTTTTCATCTGTGTTCGCTATGGAGAAGGACGATGTAGGTGTAGAGATCAGGGAGGGGGATTGAACATATTAGTATTGAAAGGGAGGAAGTATTAGCTGTTTTAGTGGGCTTAAAAGTGGATAAACCCCCAGACCCAGATGAGATGTATCCCAGGCTGTTATGTGAGGCAAGGGAGGAGATAGCAGGGGCTCTGACACAAATTTTCAAATCCTCTCTGGCCACAGGAGAGGTACCAGAGGACTGGAGGACAGCGAATGTGGTGCCATTATTCAAGAAGGGTAGCAGGGATAAACCAGGTAATTACAGGCCGGTGTAACATCAGTGGTTGGGAAAATATTGGAAAAAATTCTGAGGGACAGGATTAATCTCCACTTGGAGAGGCAGGGATTAATCAGGGATAACCAGCATGGCTTTGTCAGGGGGAGATCGTGTCTAACTAACTGGATTGAATTTTTCAAGGCGGTGACTAGATGTGTAGATGAGGGTAAAGCAGTTGATGTAGTCTACATGGACTTCAGTAAGTCCTGCATGGGAGATTGGTTAAGAAGAGCCCCTGGGATCCAGGGCAATTTGGCAAATTGGATCCAATATTGTCTTAGTGGCAGGAGGCAGAGGATGATGGTTGAGGGTTATTTTTGCGAGTGGAAGCCTGTGACCAGTGGTGTTCCGCAGGGATCGGTGCTGGGACCCTTGCTGTTTGTAGTGTACATTAATGATTTAGGCGTGAATATAGGATGTATGATAAGTAAGTTTGCAGATGACACAAAAATTGGTGGTGTCGTAAATAGTGAGGAGGAAAGCCTTAGATTACAGGACTACATAGATGGGCTGGTAAGATGGGCGAAGCAGTGGCAAATGGAATTTAATCCTGAGAAGTGTGAGGTGATGCATTTTGGGAGGACTAACAAGGCAAGGGAATATGCAGTGGATGGTAGGACCTTAGGAAGTAGAGAAGGTCAGAAGGATCTTGGTGTACTTGTCCATAGATCACTGAAGGCACATGTAGATAAGGTGGTTAGGAAGGCATATGGGATACTTACCTTTATCAGCCGAGGCATAAATATAAGAGCAGGGAGGTTATGATGGAACTGTATAAAATGCTATTTAGGCCACAGCTGGAGTACTGTGTACAGTTGTGGGCAGCACACTATCAGAAGGATGTGATTGCCCTGAAGAGAGTGCAGAGGAGATTCACCAGGATGTTGCCTGGGCTGGAGCATTTCGGCTATGAAGAGAGACTGAAAAGGCTAGGGTTGTTTTCCTTAGAACAGAGAAGGCTGAGGGGGGACATGATTGAGGTATACAAAATTATGAGGGGCATTGATAGGTTAGATAGGAAGAAACTTTTTCCCTTGGCGGAGGGGTCAATAACCAGGGGGCATAAATTTAAGGTAAGGGGCAGGAGGTTTAGAGGAGATTTGAGGAAATATTTTTTCACCCAGAGGGTGGTTGGAGTCTGGAACATGCTGCCTGAAGGGGTGGTAGAGGCAAGAACCCTCACAACATTTAAGAAGTATTTAGATGAGCACTTGAAACGCCAAAGCATACAAGGCTACGGGCCAAGTGCTGGAAAATGGCATTCGAATAGTTAGGCGCTTGATGGCCGGCACGGACACAAAAGGCCACAGGGCCTGTTTCTGTTCTGTCTAACTCTATGACTGTATGACTCTATGATGCTGAGAGCCATCTGCCCTTTAGGGCTCAGCAGTTGCAGGTGTCCTTAACCCCCACTGGTTGTGCTCTGTCCTTTCTATTGTGTGTCCTGTAAGAGAGAAGGCAGAATGTCAGTGATTGTGTAGCTGTGTTTGCGTGATGTGCCTACTATAGCTGAATATCTGAAGGTATGTGGAGGCAGTGAGAGGCAGGTGTGAGGCTGACCGCATTGGTTGATTTGTGAGGATAAGGTGGAGTATCTGGAGGTTGGATGTGAGTCCTGAGTGCCAGAGGTGCTGCTGAGTGAGTGATGGGTGTGTGGTGCATTGAGCAGTATGTGATGGGTATGAGATGCCATGTGAAGATACATTCACTGACCTTGACAACCCAGGTGAGGTCATTGAACTTCTTGTGGCACTGCTGTCAGGTCCTCAGGTTCAGACATCAGGAATTGATTTCCTTGGCCACCTGCTCCCACTCCCTTCTCAGGGTGGTCTTTGAGGGCCTCCTGGCCCTCTACAAAACCATGGTGTCTCTCCTTCTGGCCAGCTGCACCACTAATGCCTCCAATGCCACAACTGTCACTGTGTAACTTTCTCTCTCTGCTTTGGTATTCCATTTTCCACAATTTAAATTCCACCTATTGGACTCTGCAGCTCCCCTTTAAGAGCGACAGTCTACCTTTAAGAAGAGCAGGCTGGCTGCACCATGTGGTTTCTGCATAGCACTGCTTGGCTCTCCTACTGAGCGTAAAGGCTACCGGCAATGTGAAGAAGGAGGTAGCAGCGTGGAAACCACTTAGCCACACCCTACAATCATGCAGATGAGGTGGGTGCACCAAATTTACGGACTGCCCACCTCGTTCGGAACCAGCTCGGGTAGGTCATGAATTATGACCTCGTGCCCAAAAAACTGGGGCACATATTTTCCTAGCCCAATATTCTAGCTGAGGCCCAACCAGTGATTTATAGAGGTTAACCTATGCCTCTATTTATAAAATCAAGAATCCTGTTTGCTTTTTTAACAGACTTATCAACTTGTCCTAACACCTTCAAGGATTTGTGAATGTGAACTCTCAGATTTTTATTCCCCCTCCTTTAAAATTGTGCCATTTATATCATATTGTCTCCCCCCCCAATTTTTTCTTCCAAAATGCATCACTTCACACTTCTCTTCATTAAATTTCACCAGCCATGTGTCTGCCCATTTCGCCAGTCTATGTTCTCCTGAGGTCTGCTATCCCATATATCCTGCAATTCACAGTCAATTTTAATGACCAATCTGAGTGACATTTGTGTTGGAAAAATTCATACCCATTGGTGTCAATTATCTCATACAGTCTTGTTGATACCCTGGAGGACCTCCAAGTTACTGAAGCATCAGTATCTAGGTAAGCTAGGTCATGCTTTCATTCCTTAACTTCTGAGATGCTCACTAACGATGGGTTTCACACAGGTCCAGATAAGGCAAGAAATATCTATACCTCCCTAAGAAGCTATCCCTTGGCCTGTGGCATTGATGGCTAACCTTCCTGAGTGATAAGAAATATTTTGCTTATGTCAACCTTTATGGTTTTAATTAGCATTAACCCGGGCTGACTCCATTTTGAGGACATATTTAAGCTGAAACTCTATTTTGGGGACATTTTCCAGGTAATTCATAAGGCATTCCTTCTACACTTTAGAATTCAAGAATATCAAGGACAGATAACATGTCATCTCAATCACAGAGGACATTATTGTGACTTTGGTCAGGTCCATATTACTGCTATGAGCAGGGCAGAGGGGAGAGATGGCCACGGAGCTAGGCGATGATAATGCTTTCAACAACCTTTTGAGATTGGGCGTTATTTTATAAGATAGCTTGAGGTTGGGCTTTTTGAGGAGAGGTGATGAAATTGAAATCATTTACAATGTCAGTTATCATGGGGGAAAGAAGGAAAAATTGAGTGGTCAGAAGTTAAATGAGGAGGGGATCAAGGGGACAGCAAGGGGGTTTTATTTTGGAGATATGTGAGAAGAGGGTATCAGCAGAGATAGGGAGAAACTTCAGAGTGATAGGGGACCAGAGCTGGAGGGGGTGAGTGATTAGGAACAGGCCAGGAGGAGATGAGGGAAAGGAGGGGAAAGAGTTGCAGGCAGCCACATAGACGATTCCCTTTTATGTGATTAATAATCTGGTTTCCACAATGCAAGTGTATCAAGCCTGTGTCCTCAGTACCTTGCTCTATGGCAGCGAGGCCTGGACAACGTATGCCAGCCAAGAGTGACGTCTCAATTCATTCCATCTTCGCTGCCTCCGGAGAATACTTGGCATCACGTGGCAGGACCGTATCTCGAACACAGAAGTCCTCGAGGCGGCCAACATCCCCAGCTTATACACACTACTGAGTCAGCGGCGCTTGAGATGGCTTGGCCATGTGAGCCGCATGGAAGATGGCAGGATCCCCAAAGACACATTGTACAGCGAGCTCGCCACTGGTATCAGACCCACCGGCCGTCCATGTCTCCGCTTTAAAGACATCTGCAAACGCGACATGAAGTCCTGTGACATTGATCACAAGTCGTGGGAGTCAGTTGCCAGTGTTCGCCAGAGCTGGCGGGCAGCCATAAAGGCGGGGCTAAAGTGTGGCGAGTCGAAGAGACTTAGCAGTTGGCAGGAAAAAAGACAGAGGCGCAAGGGGAGAGCCAACTGTGTAACAGCCCCGACAAACACATTTTTCTGCAGCACCTGTGGAATAGCCTGTCACTCTAGAATTGGCCTTTATAGCCACTCCAGGCGCTGCTCCACACACCACTGACCACCTCCAGGCGCTTACCCATTGTCTCTCGAGATAAGGAGGCCAAAGAGAATAATGCAATCATTTGTCCTGCAGTAGGGAAAACTAACCCTTTCAATTTCGTATCTCCTGGATGCCTTTAGGGACAATGGTAACAGGATGCACAAGTGTCTCTTGTGCCCAGTATTGCTAGGGTGCAAATAATGGAAATAACAATGAATGACATGATTCCTATGTAAAATATGTTTCCTCATTTCTGGGTGGGCATATTATGTGCCTGCATTAGCTGGAAATTCTGATATTGGGAAAAGGGACAAGAAACTCAGTGTGTTTGGATTTCACTTCAATTCTTGACCCACTCACCTAGATTACAGTGGTTTAACACCAGAAGCACAGAAGAAATTTAGGGCCACTACATTTAGCGATTGTGTAGTTATTATACCAGCAGTGGAACAATAGCCCTACCAGGTTAAATAGCACATTCCTGGGTACCCTTAAGCTTCCTTTCGTAAAGTAACAACTGTCCAGACTAAGTTAATTTTTATATCCAAACATAGGTAACATAGGTTACTGGGGAGGTGGTGGCGTAGTGATAACGTCACTGGATTAGTAATCCAGAGGCCCAGGCTAATGTCATGGGGATATGAGTTCAAATCCCAACATAGCAGCTGGTAGAATTTAAATTCAATTAATTAATAAACTTAATAAATAATATATCTGGAATTGAAAGCTAGTCTCAGTAATGGAGCCATGAAACTATTGAATATTGTAAAAACTCATCTGGTTCACTAATATCCTTTAGGGAAAGAAATCTACCATCCTTACCTGGTCTGACTAACACCTCTGCTCGTCTTCGAAATAGTGCCATGGAATCTTTTATGTCCACCTGAGAGAGCAGACGAGGCTTTAGTTTAATGTTTCACCTGAAAGATGGCACCTGCACCCGCACAGGATTCCGAGTGCTACACTGGAGTGTCAGTCTTGATTTTTATGCTCCAGCCCCAAGAGTGGGAATTTGGAATAAATAGTTAAGACAGAACTTGTCAGAATTCATTTCAATAAGATTGAATAAATCTATTTACTGCAATAAAGTTCCTAAGTAGTCAGGGGTTCTTTCTACTTTTAATGTACTTTCATAATGCTAAGCATATCAGATTTTTATTTTTCCTTCTTTATTTTAAAATGTATGTATGTATTTTAGAAAAAGGTCCCATCCAGCAGCAAAGCCCATACATTTCATGAGGTTGGCTTCCCTTGATGCCAAGATAATTCTGAGATATATTTATGAATTCATATTAGTTGCATTATTGTGTAAACATACTTAAATATAGTATTTTCTATGAGAATTGCTTTGTTACCCTTTGGGTACAGTGGTAGCACTTATAAAAACAATTTTAAATACAAATTTGAGGATCATAAGAGATTTTTTCACACTGAAAGTGCGATGTTTGTATTCAATAGTTGTGCAGACCTGAACAAATTAGATTGAACAGTTTTCTCCAGCTGAATCAGTTTGTGAAGTTTAAAAATACAGACTAGAAGAAACTAATAGAGAAAAATGCAATTAACATTTCAGGTGTAACCCTTCATCAGACCCCTATTTTGGCAGTAGTTAGTCATAGAGTCATAGAGTTATACAGCACAGAAACAGGCCCTTTGGCCCAATGCGCCTGTGCCGACCATCAAGCACCCATCCAAAACTAATTAGTGACCCCTACACTTCAGGAAATGCACCAATGTGGTGACATTTAGTCATGCATTTCAGGCTGTTAGTGGAAGAGGTGATGCAAGTGCTGCCATGCTAATCAATGCATCAGTCAGCTTTGTGATGTGTGTCTGCAGCTCAGTACCTGATATTGAACTGTAATCTGGGAATGAGTTTTAGGCAAATCAACTGGCATTCATCCCAACCCAGCACTGCCATCCTACATTGCAAATGTGCTGTGGGTGTCCTTACAGTGCATGACAAAGTTTTTTCCTGTTGACCTGTATAGCAAGTTGGATCATTGGCAAGTCAGTGTGCTAGGGTCTGTAGAATAGTTTCTAGTCTGCCAGTCTTGACATTCTTTTTGTACCACCTCAATTACGAAATATTGGGCTGAATTTTATGAGCCCTCCAACGTTGGAGGTCCTGGCGGAGGGCCCGGAATATTCTTCCGGGAGAGGCCCGCCACGACCCCCGAGGCCGGGAAGGCCCCTTTGCATTTTATCAGCAGTGGCGAGGCCTCAGTGCAGCCTCCCACCGCTCGATGGCGGAGCCTTGATCTGAATATGCAACTGATATTACAATGAAAGAATAATGACTTATCTGGTAGCGACGGCCATCCCATGCCAATATTCTGGCCGGAACTCCTGCATCGCCGGAATTCTGTTCGGAGTTCCGAGGCGTGGCACTGGTGGGAGGGGACAGGAGCGAAACTTCCAAGGAGGGAGGAGTGACAAAAACTGTTTCCATTGGCTAAGGGGATGGTGGGAAGGGGTTGAAGGGCAAAGATTATAAAGTTTGGGGCTTTAAGGTCGGTACTGGCAAAAATGGTTTTTAGAGGGGAGAGAGAGAAATAAATATTTTGCTTGATCATTGGGGGGGGGGGGGTGAAAGAGCAGCTTTGACTGTTTTTATTTAAATTAGAAGTGCTGCTCTCTTGAAAAATGTAAATTGCTGGTAAGGGCTTGAGCCCTTTAAAAATGGCGTTGGTGCCTGCGTGGTGGCTTTGGACGCCATTGTCGGGGACAGAGCAGCCGCCCCTTCTACGTCATCGGGGCTGGCCATTCTGGCCTCTCCATTTAAATGTGACCCCGCATGCACACCATGGCTTCTTTCAAGCTGGCTGCCAAGAATGTTGGCGAGCCAATAAAATGCAGCCCATTGTCTTGAACCTGCTTTAAAAACAAATATAGCTAAAGGAGTGAAAAACAGCCTGCAATGTTTTTGCCAATAAAAATTTTGTAAATATGGTAAAAATGTCTAAATGCCGCACTAAAATAGTACTTGCAAAGGTGTCAGCCATGGCTCGGTTGGTAGCAACCTTGCCTCTGCGTAAGAAGGTTCTGGAGTTAAGTCCCATTCCAGAGACTGAAACACAAAAATCTACTAAGGGAGTGCTGCATTGTCAGAGGTGCTGTCTTTTGGATGAGATTTTAATGCAAGACCCCATTTGCCTCTTGGGTGGACATAAAAGATCCCATGGCACTATTTCAAAAAAGAGCAGGGGAGTTATCCCTGGTGTCCTGGTTAATATTTATCTCTTAATTAACATCTCTTAATTAACATTACAAAACCAGATTATCACGTCATTATCGCATTGCTGTTTGTGGGAGCTTGTTGAGTGCAAATTGACTGCTGCATTTCCCAGTGAATATGCTTCAAAAGTACTTAATTGGCTGTAAAGTTCTTTGGGACATCCTGAGGTCATGAAAGGCACTATATAAATGCAAGTCTTTCTTTTCCTTTTAAATTAAGCCATGGGTACTTCTGGTTCTCAAGAGTTGCCTTAGGGTCTGTTTACGGCAAAACCTCCAGCCACTTTCCATGTCAGAGTGGCCTGGCTAGAGGAAAGGGACTCCTATGACAGCAGTTCCCTTTGCCCTAGTCTGGGATCTGCTGGGTGGCTGGTACACCAAGTGAAAGGACATGTGCTTACTGGCTGGCAGAAGCTAGGATCAAAGATTGCTTGCTGACAGGTCCACAGGTCACTGAAAGTAGCAACGCAGGTGGATAAGGTAGTCAAGAAGGCATACGGCATGCTTGCCTTCATCGGTCGGGGCATAGAGTATAAAAATTGGCAAGTCATGTTGCAGCTGTACAGAACCTTAGTTAGGCCACACTTAGAATATTGCGTGCAATTCTGGTTGCCACACTACCAGAAGGACGTGGAGGCTTTGGAGAGGGTACAGAAGAGGTTTACCAGGATGTTGCCTGGTCTGGAGGGCATTAGCTATGAAGCGAGGTTGGATAAACTCGGATTGTTTTCACTGGAACAACGGAGGTGGAGGGGCGACATGATAGAGGTTTACAAAGTTATGAGTGGCATGGACAAAGTGGATAGTCAGAAGCTTTTTCCCAGGGTGGAACAGTCAGTTACTAGGGGACATAGGTTTAAGGTGCGAAGGGCAAGGTTTAGAGGGGATGTGCGAGGCACGTTTTTTACACAGAGGGTGGTGAGTGTCTGGAACTTGCTGCCGGGGGAGGTGGTGGAAGCAGGTATGATAGCGACGTTTAAGAGACATCTTGACAAATGCATGACTAGGATGGGAATAGAGGGATACGGTCCCCGGAGGTGCAGAAGGTTTTAGTTTAGACAGGCATCAAGATCGGCGCAGCCTTGGAGGGCCGAATGGCCTGTTCCTGTGCTGTATTGTTCTTTGTTCTTTGACATAATCCATTTGGAAAATGTAGCATCTTAGCAATAACCAGAAATGCTCCAGAGAAAAAAAATTCTTTCCAGATATGAGCAGCTGCCCAATGTCACATTATCTGCCCACTGAAAGAAACATTAGTTGTTCCAGTACTGAGCTCTGGGCTACCACACATAAGGCTGAATTTTACCGGCCCCTCAACGCCCCGGGTTGGGGCACAGGGGCCAGTAAAATTCTGCAGGGAGGGGCTCGCCTCGACCCACAACGTTGAGAAGGGCCGGCTGCATATTACCGGCGGCGGAGGGACGTCGGTGCAGTCTCTCTGCCGCCTGGTGGCGTGCCCTTCATCTCCATATGCAGAATGCCAATAAATATATTCAAAATAACTCAGCTGCTGTCCCACGCTGATTTTATGGCCTCCGTTCGGCCTTCAAGCACCTTTGGAACTCCGCACGGAGTTCTGAGGCAAGAACCTCGTGAGGAGGGGGAGTAATAAAAATTTCAGGGTGGGAGGGGTGGAGGAGCGAGGAAATCAATTTTTATTGGATGGTGGGAAGGGATTGAAGGGCAAAAGATTGAAGGTTGGGGTGGGGGAGGAAAGTTCGGGTATTTGAAAAATCAATTGATGGTCATTTCGGTCAATGAAATGTTTTGCCTTTAAGCCCTTACAATTAATTTTAATTTTTAAAGCCCTTTAAAAATGGCACAAGCGCCTGCACGTTGGCGCCATTCACGGAGGCCTCCCCTGTACGTCATCAGGGGCGGACGCTCCGCCCCCACTATTTAAATGAACCCCTGCCCTGAGTTTAAAGGGCGCCGCAGCCCATAATTCCTTCGCTACCCCAACTTTATTCCTTTAATCAACACATTTTTTTAATCCTTCGGTCAATTTTTTTCATACCAAAACTCAAGTTTTGCCCTGCATCCCCACAGTTTTGATCTTAGCTAAAAATCTTTTCTAAGGATGGGAAAGAAATGTATTTGAAAGTCTAAGTACTCATGGTAGGGTTTACCACAGTACACTTAGGTTGTCCCTTTATAAACAAGTCAAGGAGCTTGGCCAGGCAGTGTTTTCCCTATCTAAAGCTATACTGACTGCTGTTTACTAGGCTATTATCTTATACATAATCCTCAAGTTTACACCTGACAGTTGATTCCATTATTTTGCACCAAATTGAAGACCAATAGGTCTGTAATTGTACCTGTTTTGTCACCCTACAGAACTGAGAAATTACCCCTTTTGCTACCTATGACTCCTACTGCTGTAAAGAACATATTGCCTTCTCCCTCCTCATTTAAAAACATCTTATATAATATGAAAGATTCTCGACAAATGACACAGAACGCACTGGACCGAGTATATTGCTGATGCCCTACTCTATTGAACCTTAAAAAACCCCCACTGTATTTCCTTTGACAGGTTTGATGGAGCAGGTAGTCTGACACCAGCTTCTTGATGCCCAACAATTCTGGCTTAAAAAACTGGAGCCACCATGAAAAAATCCAACAGAAAATGAGGTGAAACAACTCAAAAGACCCACCATTTCCAGGATCCTGTTGTCTTCGCTTCCTTGAGCGGTATGGGGTTCTTGTACACCAAATGCCTTCACTTCTGCACAAAGAAGCTTAGGATCCTGTAAGAAGTTTTGGGTACTGAAACTGGAATTATTTTCCCTTTTTGTGACAAATCCATTTCACAGCTTTTTCCTGAATCTGTCGGAAGGGAACCTTTCCATTGAAAACCATGAAGAAGCATTTTTGGATGCGTGCTGCAAATTTAAACAGTATTTGTCTTTGTCATCATTGAAGAGAGCAAAGAGCACTTCATCTCTTCTCTGAATGGTTCTGAAGGACTCCTGGTGTCTCAATGTAGGTAAGGCAATGAATATTAAAGCAGGAGACAGCAAACATGTAAACGCATTGAAGGAGTTTCCATGCTTTCTTGTGAAACATCCAGTTGTTAAAATGTATCACCTTCCTCAGTGGGAGAGTTTTCACTCTCTGCACAAAACTCCATTCTTACCTAATTATTTATGTACTATCACTTTTAAATATTTATTTGAATCACTCATTGCTGTTTTTATAGAAAAAATACATCTGTCTGCACACGTGTTAGAAGAGGTGACAAAATATGGTAAATCAGGAAGTTGTGATTAGATGATGTCAATTTTGACTTTTCAAAGCCTCAAAGCTGTAAGAAGAATGCAGGGTTGAGGGAAATAAGAGCTTCAGTTTTGAGATTCTGGGAAGACATGAGAGATCATAAGAGATGGTTGCAGTTCAAGTTTCTTTGATGTGCTTTTCCTCTGCTATTAAGACCTAACGTTGCACTGACCTCATCAGTTAAATATGCCTTCTGAATGTGAATAGATCAGAATTGAGCATGTTTAACAAATCCAAGCTCTCCCCTTTTGTGTCTGGGTTCTGATTTGTTTTAAAAAGCAGAATCTGCGGAGAAATCATGCCACACTAATTTCTGCCAGTTAACTATTACTGGGCTATATGTGATACTGTGATATTTTAGGATTATGCTTCAGATTTTAATCACATATTTTCTACCTTTAATAAAATCCCTTTTTTGGGGGATTCATTTTTGTTTTTACTCAAACGACAACTAGTATAAAGATGAGCAGAGCTTGCTCAATGCATAAGTGTAATAAACATTGGAAACTTGCATCATTAGATTATCCAATGGGCTTTTTTTCAATCATGGGGCTCAATTCTTCCTGAGGCAACTCAATAAACCTGCAGCAGGAACAAACATTTTTGCCACAACATTTTCAAGTTGAAATATGAGAAAATTAATCATTGGTTGTAGGAGATGCTTTAAAAAATCTGGTTTATACTAAGATAAATTTGTATTGAAACTGCTTTTCGCTGTCCTGTTTCCCAAATTTTGAATTATCACTACAAATTTTAACTCTTCCTTCCCTTTTCTCACTCCCCTGTAAATGGTTTAGCTTGTCAGAAAATCGATTGGGAAATCCTTTCTAAGAAACAAAATTGCCAACTGGACCTAATTCAAGCCTGGGAAACATTTCTTACTATGCAACCTCCTTAATGATTAGGAATACACAACAGTAGTTTCCCTTTGACAGAGGGAAGATTCAAATCAAAACTATTAATTATGGATTTCTGAAATGTTTCATCCATGCTTGAATCAGTTTAATGGGCAACTGTGGCAAAAATAGTTCTCAAATTGTCATGTAGATTTTACATTAATAGCCCTGTATTTATTTAAATACAAGTAGGCAGAAAACCTTGTGTTCTTTGAAAATCTACTGGCGTTACAGCACACTTGTACATAGATTCTTATGATCAAGCCACCTGATTGCATTCTTAGAACAAAGTTAAAAGATTAAAAGCCTTATCACAAGTTCCTAAACTGCCATTTGCTTTTGTCCTTTCTATCTAATAACGGATAATGGCCATTCTAGTGGTTTAATTAGCTGTCTGTCCCTTATGCTGGCATAACACATACTATATTATTCTTATAGCTGTTAGTAGATTTCTATAATAAAGACACACTGTAATGCTTAGTTCATTCTAACTATGAGAGTGGATCCTGATCAGAAGTTCTGGTGTCACACAGGTTCATGTTAACTCTAATTACTGCTTGTGCTTTTTAAACATGGCAGTTTTCTTACTTTTTGTTTATATTTTGCAAAACAGTTAAAAAATACAGGTTTGTAACAATAAGGCAAATCTCTTTTTTATAAATTCTTTGTGAGAAGCAAGTCTTTATCCATTGTGGTAAATATACGTGGATATACGGATAGCAAACAAACAGCTGAGTACCAAGCTGCAGCTCACATCAACAGACCCAGTAAAGTTTTCATTCACTAAACTTACACCAATGAAACAGTTCTTTGTAATTTAACAGAAGTGTAACCTTATTTGCATGTGAAAGAAAAAGAAATCACACAACATCAGATCACTATGAAAGCCAGTAACTTTACTGATTTGTCTGCAAAATACAAATTATACCTTATTTCCAGCAAGAGAAACTTGAATTTTCCCATAAAAATTTTCACTACAGACAGCTGAATTAAGTCCCTTGAGATACATAGATGTAGTTTAACTTAGTTATTAACATCTTTTTGTCATCAAGTGGCGACAAAGTCCAGCTTATGCCGCTGTGAGCCTCTTTATTTTTGCTGCAAACGTCCACATTTCCCCCATTTACAAGCAATCATTTTGTATTACTATTGTATAATGGAAACAAATCCTCAGAAAAAATAACAGCAAACCAGCTGGAGCAATCCAAGTATGTTTTAGGTCAATAACAACAGTCCTTCTAAAGCAATCCAGGGCTACAGTTTATAGCAGTTCCTTCATATAGAGCACCGGTACCGTATTTCATTGCTTATTTAACTGACCTCTTTAAACTGTTTTGAGGTATGGATGAATTTGAGGTATGAACAGGGCAAGTAAAATATATATAATAACCTGAACAAAAAATAAAACAGAAAACAATTAGAGAAGCATATTTGCAAAACTGTGGCTTACCACCTGGATTGCTCCACTTCTTTGGTTAAAATATTAACAAAAGCCTTTATCATTACTCTACACTTGAAGCACTCTAAATAAACATTATTTGATCATTCTTTCCAGAACTCTGTAGTGGCAGGAAGCCAGCATTAGGTGAAAGATGCCACATTATACACAGCGGATGGCACAAACAGTAACAGTTGAAGCACTCATATTTTAATTTATTTTTAGGCAATAGTCTTTTTTGAGCAATAAAGTGGTTTTCAGGAACACTGTTTTTTTAATTGTTAAGTGTGTTTCTAGTAAAGCCGAACCTTCAAGGTGTACTTTACAGAAATTGGGAAGCAGTGGTGTGTGTCTCAAGTTTATTTCTTGCTTGAAGTTTCCATTTAAAAAAAAGACTATTTTAATGGCCAACTATAAATAAATATATTGCCAGACTTTTAAAAATAAACTTTCAAAAAAGTATGATACTGAATTGAGTTAGCTAGCTGATTTTCTTCTGAAGAATACCTTTCCTGAATGCTGTATATTTTGACAGTGTGACCATTTTCGAGGGCTTTTAAAAATATTTTATTGGGGCAACACCGGGGTATCCCACTTATCATAAAACTCTGTCCTTTAGAGGTAGAATAGTGGATTTTGCAGAATACTCTGTCAAAGCTGATCTGGTTTGCTGATATTTTCACTATCTCAGTTCTTACTGTATGACATCTGCTGGCTCTGATATGTCAATTCAAGTTACTGGCAGCAGTAATGCATTGCAAACATCAAGATATCAGTAAATGACTTTGCTCTCACGTCTGCGTGGAATAGTAACAAGCCTTTTTGATGTTCATGAGTTTTATAAAACAGAAAATAACTTAAGTGCCCCCAAGAAAGTGCCACTGACATTTTTTGCCTCGCAGTAAAGAACATTGCCTAAATCTGTTAGCCAATGGGTTGTGTGAGGAAATGAGAATATACAAGGGGCTCTGCCCCATTAATTCTTAAAACCATAGTACTGTATAATTATATGCTAACTCAGAATTAGCTCTGTGGTCAAACATACAGAAAAATTATAACACTTGGATAAGAGTGAGTACAGGGTTGTAGGTACAGAAAGGAGTGACCCATTATGAATGAAGTTGTGCTTCTCAATTGATTTAAAAAAAAATTGTGGCTATTGATTTGCTGTTAGCATGATATTTTGCTATTGGTTCGATCTACAATGAAATCGATTAATTGATTTTCAAAAGTTGCTTCATTAAAATAGTGTTAGGAACCTGTGGCTGCCTGACATTCACTTATATACTGAGTTATTAGTAAGAATTACTTTTTTAAACACATAAATGCATTACAATCAAGTTGTGAAGGCATGAAAGTTAACTGGGATTGAAGCTTTAAGTATGCATTAGCTTCTAAAAAACCATGAAGCATTAAAAAGATCTAGCCAGCGCAGACACGATGGGCTGAATGGCCCCCTTCAGTGCCATACCTTTTCTATGGTTCTATGGTTACAGAACTGAATGAAAAAATGCAGAATGAGTCTCGAATAGGTTGTGGTCAGGGGCTATGATTGAGAAAAGTTAACAGTTTCTTTCACAATCTTTTAAAAAAAACTCCTTTAAAAGACTTTAAAAAGTATCAGTGACAAAATATCCACTGGTAATGCTTCAGATTCAAAAATTTCTGTTTAGAAAACATACAAATCCAAATAAACTGAACTGACTAATTAAGAATAGATCAGCATTTCACCACAATGCTCAGAATTACAAATGAGCAACTGGATGTACTGAGGAAAACTAGTCTTGATACTAAGGGCCTTCTGAAATTACCCCAGTACCCAAAATGACAGGCAGCCCCACTCCTTTCTATGTTTTAATTCCTAAACAGTAACAAAATTTAGAATACATACTAAACCCGTCCTCCCAACTGGTTAACCTCTTTATACTGAACACAGCCAACTCTGATTCTGCAAAACGTGTGCAGAAGAGACCTAAAGAATTTAGTTACTTAAACGTGCATATGCACAAATACATTCCCCCCCCCCCCCACTAATAAGATAACCAAAACAATGTTTGCTATGACCATAATTAATATATATTAGAAAGCTATACACAAGCATGTTAATTTCACAGATTTTAAAAGATTTTCTTAATATTATTTTTTATATAATTAGAAATACACAATTCAAAAACAAAACCTCTACAAAGAGAAAACAATTATCTTGGTTAGCAAAGCGTGGAGTTTTTTTCATGGCTTAGGGTGGTGCTTCCATATGAAGAGCCCAATTCCATTATTTTTAGGACTGTTTAAAATACCGGCAAAGCTATCAGGAAAAAAACATTTTGGCTTAGGTAACTACAAAAAGCCACAAATGCTTTGCAAATGTTTTTCTTGCTTTCATATGAAAATATAAGCAAAATGTAATGTACATCTTTTTTTAATCCACTTAAAATGTTAAACAGACCCAGAATTTGGACTTTTCCACATATTAATGATTTTGTTTTGTCAAAGTATGGTCCTCATTTAAATGACAAATCTATTTTATTGAGTGCCATACTCTATTGATATGCCTTTTTCGCTTAGTAAGTTCAGAGATGTCAGTTGACCGGTTTGTTTTGTTGAGAATGGTCACCCATATTTCTGGGCCTGTCAACCACCTATACATATATAATTTTTTTTTGTTTTTGTTGCATAACAGCTGCACTTTCGCTCTCAGCAAAGATCTGCCAGTTCTGGCAAATGTTTCCTTTTAATCTGCTATTTACATGTAAATACGTTGAACCTGCAACATGACACTATCTATTGTAACATACATTTTGCAAGGGAGCACAGCAATGAAAAAGAGTTAGCAGTTAAATCTACATTGTACAAGGGTTTTCTTTGTACAACTCAAGTGCTAAAGCTGTTATCTCAGCAATTTACGTTACTTTATATCACTGAGGCAAGTTAAAAGTACTTTTACAAAACAGAGTACCTGACTTATTTTTCACACACGGCACATATATAATGTTGAACTCCCCCCCTCCCTCCCTTGCCCTGTAATGTAGCGCACACACACACTGCAAGAAAAAAAGATTACTGAAGAATCTTATCATGTTGCCCATCCTTCAGACAACCTCATCCGCTTGACAGACGGACTTTCCCTTTCGTCTGGCGAAGGCCTTGTAAGTCCGATGGGGGAGTGGAAGTCATTCCTGTGATCCTCTCGGTCACTTCCGTCATAGGAACTGCTACAGCTGCTCAGACTATCCACTGGAGATCGCCCTGCGTCGAGCCTTGAGTGCTGCGGGTATCCCAAAGGTGTGTGGGTGCGGTCTCTAGGAGGAGAAACAGGTTCTGACTTGATGTTGAGGCTTTGAGTAGAAGGCAGGGAGAGATTTGAATTCTGAGATAAGTGAGTGCTAGTACAAACTCTGTAGAAGGAAAGGAAACCAGTTACAGAATGAAGAGGGCAATTGCCCCCATCTGCATACATACAAACATGCATAAACACTCAAGTAAATGCACATGTTTGTCATGGATTTGAAATATTTTTTTATCAGAAGCAACAAAGTTATTAGTAATAGACTTTTAGACCTACGTAGATGTGTTGCTGCTTCTAGCTGCCTAGAATGTTGACAATGCCAAAAATAACTGAAAGCTTGAGTCTCAGAATTGCCTGTAATTTCACATTCATTTATTTAATGGGCACAGAAAATTCCCCATTACATTTACAAATACACAACTGAGAAGTCCTAAGTTTCAAACTGTTCAGATACTAATCCCTACTTAATGGTAAACAATTTAAAGAGATCCATAGTTCCTGTTTTCATGTTACTACCTAAACAAATTTCTGTTTGCTCATTGGTAGGAAGCCAGAAAGTGGCTTTTCAGGAGTTATACATTTTATATTGTGAACTAATAATTTTTTATTCAGAGCAGTCAAAGAACATGATGAATACTTCTGATATTTAAATTAATAGAAATTAAAATATTAATGACGTTTAGTATGGAGGGTTAAGAGGGTTAGGAGTTAAAGATATGCATGAATAGTTAATGGTAGTGGGATGGAGATTAACGTTACAGAACCTTTTCAAGTAAAAGCAGTAATAGTGTTGGCTCTTAGTGGTCCAGAATCCAATCTGTATTGTTTGATTGATTGCATTGCACGAACAAACAACTGTAGTCGCTTTAAATTTGCATGTTTGTAACTTCATTTCTGATTGTTGGACCTTCCCAAATGACTGCAGAGGGTCCATAGAGGTCAGTGATAGGGAAATCAGTGGCCCCCTCAAAAAATGACAGCTGCTTTCCTGGAGGTAAAGTTTATATTGCTCCTCCATTGTTGCTACTGAAGTTATGAAGATGCTGGGGGAAACCATCAATTCAGGCCATTGGGTTATTCATGAAACAGCATAACTATCTCACTAATGTCATGAGTTTCACCAAACTAATGAAGAATGGCACTCTGACATCATTTCAAACACTGCCATGCTTGGCCTAAAGAGATGCAGTTTAAGCTTACACTATATCCATAGCAGTACATCTTAAGTTAAATTCATTGAAAAATACTACATTCAAATAAAAGATTTTGAAGCATAAATTTGAATAGTTTTAGCAAAGAAATTTGCAAGGCACAATGAGATAGTGTACTGCACAGCTTTGCTGGAGAGTGTGATGAAACAGCCATTTGAAGATCAGAGTTAATTATTTATGATTGAAAACTCTGTTTTGTTCCTTTGATTATAAAACTACATAAAAGTCTGCTACAGTGGTTATTTGCCTAATTTGCTCTGTGACAGAGAATTGTTAAGCCACCATCCATTGATTTAAATGTACATGAGCAGACATATGTGGAAGAATGACTTGGAGCATTATGTTGAAATAATTAATGCTGGACAAACTAATTAAAATGTTATGTTGATGTTCTAACCTGGGCCATGAGTGTATGGATGCAGTAATTAGGTTAGTAGCTAACATGATGTGAAGACTGATATTACAGCAATAATAGTATCTTTTGCCACGGGGATGAAGGCTAATAGAATGCTATCCTTTATTATGATAGGAATTGAAAATAAAAGTAAGGATGTTATGCTTCAGTTATAAAGGGCATTGGTGAAACCACATCTTAAATACTGTGTGCAGTTTTGGTTTCCTTATTTAAGGAAGGATGTAAATGCAATGGAGGTGGTTCAGAGGAGGTTTACTAGATTGACACCTGGAATGAGCAGATTGTCTTATGAGGAAAGGTTGAACAGACTGGGCTTGTTTTCACTGGAATTTGGAAGAGAGGGGAGACGATTGAAGCATACAAGATCCTGAATGGTCTTGACAAGGTGGATGTGGAAAGGATGTTTCCTCTTGTGGGTGAGTCCAGAACCAGGGGGCAATGTTTTAAAATAAGGGGTCGCCATTTTAGGACAGAGATGAGGAGAAACTTTTTCTCTCAGAGGGTTGTATGACTTTGGAACTCTCTGGCTCAGAAGGTGGTGGAGGCAGGGTCATTGAATATTTTTAAGGTGGAGGTAGATAGATTCTTATTAGGCAAGGGAATCAAAAGGTTATCGGGGGTAGATGGGAGTGTGAAATTCGAGACACAAGCAGATCAGCCATGATCTTATTGAATGGCGGAGCAGACTCGAGGGGCCAAATGGCCTACTTCTGCTCCAAATTCGTATGTTTGTATGTATGTTTCTGAAGCTTTACCTTTGATGGGAATAAAATATGGATCCTATTTGTTTAGCACCATCCTGAAAGAGACTCATTGTAGCATTTTTGCTGGCATATTTTGGAATTGTTCGAAGCTGTGGATTATTTGAATGGGACTGACAAGCTGCAGACACCTACTGGGTGTTCTTAGGCCAATTATGGAGAGAGGAGCCTCATGGGAGATGGGGCTGATCAGTAGGGGATGGGGGCAACTGGCAAGGGGAGCTAATCAGGTGAGAGGTGACAGGGAAAGAGGTCTGATTGGGGGTTAAGGTCAAGTTCCCTTAATGGATTTTCATTTTAACCAACTCTGGATGTTTTGGCTTCTCCAGAGCCAATGGACTTGGTAGTTTTTTTGGCATTTGTTTGTAATGCTATTGATGAGTCAGATAATCTTTATTTCAAAAAAGTTAATGTTTTATGGACACTTGAAGGATTTTACTGTCACTTGAATGGCATTTACTATTATATCCCTTTCTTTCTAGACCTGACTAGGACGGCACAGTGGTGCAGTGGTTAGCACCGCAGCCTCGCAGCTCCAGCGACCCAGGTTTGGTTCTGGGTACTGCCTGTGTGGAGTTTGCAAGTTCTCCCTGTGACTGCGTGGGTTTCTGCTGGGTGCTCCGGTTTCCTCCCACAACTGAAGACTTGCAGGTTGATAGGTAAATTGGCCATTGTAAATTGCCCCCAGTGTAGGTAGGTGGTAGGAGAATTGAGGGAAGGTGGGGATGTGGTAGGAATATGAGATTAATGTAGGATTAGTATAAATGGGTGGTTGATGGTTGGCACAGACTTGGTGGGCTGAAGGGCCTGTTTCAGTGCTGTATCTCTCTCTATGACTCTATGACTTGACCCATTGCCACCCACAGGTGAGGCCACAGCTGGAGTACTGTGTGCAGTTCTGGTTGCCACACTATAGGAAGGATGCGATTGTACTGGAGAGGGTGTAGAGGAGATTCACCAGGATGTTGCCTGGGCTGGACCATTTTGGCTATGAAGAGAGACTGGATAGGCTAGGGTTGTTTTCCTTAGAGCAGAGAAGGCTGATGGGAGACCTGATTGAGGTATACAAAATTGAGGGGCATAGATGGGGTAGATAGTAAGAAACTTTTTCCCTTAGTGGAGGTGTCAATAACCAGGGGGCATAGATTTAAGGTAAGGGGATCTGAGGAAAAAAATTTTCACCCAGAGGGTGGTTGGAATCTGGAACACACTGCCTGAAGGGGTGGTAGAAGCAGGAACCCTCACAACGTTTAAGAAGTATTTAGATGAGCATTTGAAACGCCATAGCATATAAGGATACGGGCCAAGTGCTGGAAAATGGGATTAGAATAGATAGGCTTGATGGCCGGCACGGACACGGTGGGCCGAAGGGCCTATTTCTGTGCTGTATAACTCTATGACTCTAATAGGAAACATCACAAATGTACATCTGTGAAGATGATGTCACATCGGAAAATATTCTTTAATATATACTGAGACGCATGAAATATTCACACCAAAGCATCTTAACCTAAGTTGCATGTAACAATTTCTAGTAATTAATATTTTTCTGTTTAAGTGTAAAATAATTGTAGATCAATTTCTTTGAGGTTTCGTTTTATTGTGCAACTAAATTTCAGCAATATGCTTGTCACAAAGCACTGCATGTGATGAAGGTACTGTGCTGCCCCCAAGTGGCTAAATATTGCTAGACTACTTCTATGCATGAGGTTAAAGGTCTTACACTCATCGGGCTCAGTTGTATTGAAACTGCTGAATGGATTCTGTCTTTACTCAGTTTAAAAAATCGCTAATTAACTCCAGCGTGTGTACCAATAATATATACTAGACCTGAATCACAAACATACCAGGTCTCTTAATCTACTTATAGATTTTAACAAGGAACTTCTATCTGCGTAAATAATCTTAACTGGGAAAGATTCCCTAGCCCAATTACAGTATATTTTGTAGTTTATAAGCAAAATGTTCCAAGACCCTGAACCAATAGTGAGGCTCGCACACAGCATTTTTCATTTCAATGATTTCAGTGGACAGAAATTGTGGACATAGCCAGTATTTCCCAAAAGTCACCCACTGTGTGCAGGGTCCTGCCAATGGGATAGGTCTCAGGAAGTTTTTCCCTTATATATTTTATTTAAAAAGTCTAAAGCTAATAATGCTACTCATTCAGAAATCAAACTCAATCATCATTCTCCCAGTGTGCTCACTTAACATTTAGGAGCCTATATTCAGGTGGATTGGTGCACAGAAATATTTTAAGGTTTCAGTTCTAATTATTTTCTGAACTGGGCAACCAGGTCTTTATGTAAATCTTTAAATTCATCACTGGCAGTATTCAGACATATCCCGTCTAAAATAATATTTACTATTCATTTTATGATTTCACAAAGATACCCAACCCAATGGAAAAGTCTGAGCTGCAAGGTTGCTTTGATTAAAAAAGGTAATTATTGTCTCTAATGATGGAAGATATCAGAGTGGAGAGCTTGGTCTGCCAGAACAAGGCTACTCTTACCAATTTATTTTTACATAAAGCACACAGAGGACCAGATTTTGTGTAGCTGGTGGGGCTCCTGGCACCTGGCCGAAAAGGCGGGGTGGGGGGGAACCCCACCTCGGCCTTACGAGCCCCTCCCGGTGTGATCCTCCGTTGTTCCAGAGGCAATGTTTTTGGCGCTTTAAAGATGAGGATCCCACCTCCAAGAGCTGCCGGCTAATCACAGGGCCAGCAGCTCAGCAGTATCGGCAGTACCACTGGGATCAGTGGCCACTGCTGGTACTGCCGGGGCCTTGGACCCAGGCCCAGTGCCCTGGACTTCAGGTAAGTGAGGCGGGCTCACTGGGGCCAGTCCAGAAGGGGAATGGGAGGGTTTGCCGGAAGTTCAGGGGAGGGGACTCCATGAAGGTGTGGGCTTTCTGGCGGGGGTCCTCCATGGGCCACAGATTGCCCACGAAGGACAGATTCCCCCCCACCCCCACCACCACCAAGTCCACAGGGAGTTTTACAGGGCACTCTCCCCACATGGCAGAGGACACCCCTACCCAACCTCCCTGGCTGTTGGTTAGGTCCCAGCAGCAGCGGGTAGAGGCCCTTAAGTGGCCAATAATTGGCCTCTAGGCGGGAAGGCTGTTGTCGGCTTCTCCCGCCCCAGGAAAATCATGTGACGATGAGGCAGCAATAGGCCCTCTGCCTACCCCCCCCCCCCCCACCTCCAACCCCGCCTCAGGGGGACCCATAAATTCAAGCCCAGAGAGTAAAGTAATATTTAGAGCTCCTTCATTAGCATTTAAACATGTATTAGTACCTTCAAACCCTAAAATTATTTCCTAATTGTGAAAATATGTGATTACCCACATAGCTGTGAAAGAACAACTGGATGTATGGAACAACATCTGGAGCCCATCAGCATTCCACAGTTATGGCTGGACTCAAAAAATGTGAAAGTAAAGCTTGCACAAAACTAATGTGTATATATATTCGGCTCAGTGGGTTAGAACGTTGTTCTTTCAGCTTTGAAGCTCAATATGATGAGGTGAAGATTAGCCATCTTTTTCTCTTTGGAAGGAAGAGAAGACTTTTTTTGACACATTTTTCAAGCTGGACATTCAACCAGCGTGCTTTCAGAAGATGGGAACAGTTCTAATGGGGGACAGTTTTGTTTTAAAATTGAAACCTGCTGAACCTGTTGCAAAGCAGCAAAACCAGACAGTGCTGGAACAAATTGTGTAGCTAAAGCAGACATCTGTGTAAATAATGAGGCCTTGATGAGATTAAACAAAACTCAACTGGCCTCTTCGATAAACAATCCTTATCAGAAAGTTTGCCAGCTAGATGGTTGAGATTTATGTTTGCTATCCAACCACTGTTACTGTGGTCGTCACATTGTGATATTTAGTGAAAGTGTCATGCGGGCTTTAATCTTAAGTTTTAAACAAAAAAGCAATATATTATTGGTTATCATGATCTAAGTCTATCATCGATAGGTCATTGAGGCCTTGGTGATGTAACATTCCTGTCTACCATTGAAAGGAAAAAGTTATAGAAGAAACTATTAAGGTAACATCATTACTGCAGACAAGGAAGGAACCTGACCAATCATGGAAGCTGCAGCCAAGGGAACTGATCGTCAGAAGGAGAATGGCAGTTAAAGAGGGAACGCAACTCATTTTGGAAGAATATCTGTTTTGTCAAAGAGGGATGTATTCAGAGCTAGATATTTAAAGGGAGCCCAAACCATTGTCAGAAGGATATTTACAATCAACAGGAGTTCACCACTCTGGATTGATTGCATGATCATTTACTGAGAACATATTTGGGCCTTGTATTAGTAGAGCATCTTTATTGCTAAGAGTAGACTAAGAAGGGTATTGTATTGCCAGGTAGACTAAGAAGGACTCATACTCTGTTTGAAATGTATAACTCTGTATGTGTTTGTGTGTGTGCATGTGAGAGAGAGACTATTGGTGTAAGCTCTATGATTTTTCTTTGACTTGTCTTAGGGCATTTATTGTAGGTGCTACATAGTCCATAGCAGAATAGAATTTTGCATTGTATGTCTGATCTCATAAAGCTTAATATTTAATTCAGATATTTGAGCGTACTCTCAATATTTTTAGTAATTCTTATGTCCGAACCCTATAGTAACCCAGCAAAGGTAGAAGGTTATGTCCAACAGTTGCAAGGATTATTTCTGAATGAAGTTAAGGAAACTGCTATTGAGTAACATGGAAAGGTCACATTGGAGCAGTCGTGGGTGCTCTTCTAAAGCTGGGGTTAAGGAAGATGGTTGGGGTTGAATTGGAAAACTGTACTGTACCACCTGAGCTATGAGTACTCACTGGCAACACAGTTTGCCTTTCCCCAACAACTACAACCAAGTCCTCAATAAGTTTTTAAAAAATCAACTAGATTGACAAATATGCCCATATTTAGCAACACTTTGCTCATAAATGAGTTGGAATAAAATTTGTGTATGATGTTTGCTCCTTGGTCATACAGTGCAGTAACTCATTGTATACATCTGTATAATATATGTATATATTGAAAAGCCCACTCCTGTTTCTGCTTTACATAACTGGTACACTAGGAGAATGAAGAGATCAATTGAATAAATCGTACAAGAAGATTAATTCACTGTTATGTTAAATGTACTTACCCCAGATGGCTTAGGGCTGAATGTTGCATATTCTGTAGCTGATGTTGTTGCCAGCCAGTCATTGAGCCCAGGTGGAGGGCATTGGTAGTATTAAACCCAGTGAGAGATGACAAGTCAGCACTACTAAGGGAATATTCTTTATTGCAATGTCGACGGGGACCAGAATAAGAGGAAGAAGAAACATTAAAGTCAATCAACGTGATGGAGTTCAAAATATATCCTTCAGACCACTGATGGAACAATTCACTTTTGATGTTCTAAACACCTTCAATATAAATTATGAAATATTTAGTTTGAAAAAGTATTAAGATCTATCTTTTTCAGAAGCTAGCACACTATTATTAAAAAAAAACATAAAACTATAGAACCAGAAACATTTGTAGGACAGAAAGAGGCCTTTCACTTCATTGGGCTGGATTCTATGAGTCCGCCACTGATCTGAGCAACCAGCTCAAAAAATGGCGGCTCGCCCATGCAGGCCACACACCGATGTGCTTCCGAGATCTTAAGCACAGCGCCTCATTTAAATAGTCGAGGTGGCCCCACCCCCTCAATCACATGGAGGGGGCGGGCTGTCTATCCCTGGCAATAGCATCAGCTCCCTGCGCACAGGCGCCCTTTTTAAAGGGCAGCCAGCCCTGCCGGCTTACTTAAATATTTAAAGAAATATACCCCAAAATTAAATAAATACATTTCTTTCGCCCCTTTCCCACCCCCCGCAATAATGATAACCATTTGCCCTTAACTCCCCCTCAAAACACTTACCTTTTACATCTGACCACCCCCAAAACTGCACAAAGTTTAAGGTTCAACCCTTCCTCCCATCCCCTGCACCCATTATGTGTATTTGACCACATCCTTCACACCCCACACACTGGTAAACATACCTCCTCCCCCCTTCCCACCAGTGTCGCGTATCATTTCCCTGGTGATCTGAAGGTACAGGACTGCCGGCTGCCGTGCCAAAGATCACGGCAGACCCTCAAGATCTAAGCTAAGTGTATGTAAATTAAATCATTTTATTGATTTAAATATTCAAATTGTGGTCTTGTTGCCCAGCGGTGGGGGGCCGCCATGGAGGCTCGCTGCTGCCAGGAGATCGGGCCAGGCTCTACTGACATTGAGCTCTGTGGCGGACCTCATCCAGAGCCATCTTCAGGCCCCCCCGCCACAGTTCACGACATCAAGGGCTTCTTAAAATCCAACACATCTGGCTGAATTTTATGAGTGCGCTGCATCCCGTGCAGGTGCACTGTCCCTGAGCCCCCGCGATATTACACATGGGGGCTCATTTCAATAGAGAGCGTGGAGCGGCCACCCACGATGACATAAGGGGACGGCCGCTGTGTCCCCTGCAATGGTGTCTGGCCCCATCGCGCAGGCGTTGTCGCCATTTTTAAAGGGCTTTAAGCCCTTACAATTAAGTTTTAACTTTTAAAGTTACAGTAATCGAGAAGTTTTATTAACAATTAATACAAATGTTGAGGCCCTTCCCCAACCAACACCCCCCCTCCCCCAATGGTCATTTAAGTGGCATTTATTGTCATAAAATACTTTATTCCCTTCCCGAACTTTCCACCTGAACCTTCGAACATTTGGCCTCTAGCCCCTTCCCACCATCCACACATCCAATAAAAATTGATTTCCCCGCTCCTCCACCCATCCCACCCTGCAAATTTTATTACTCCCCCCTCCCCACCAGGTTCTCGCCCGGAACTCCTTATGGAGTTCCGAAGGCGTGCGAAGACCAAACGGAGGCAGTAAAATCGGCGTAGGATGGCTGCCGCCTGCAGGTAAGTTTATTTACATATTTTAAATGTTAATTTCGACATGCTGATGAAGGGCCTGCCGCCAGGCGGTGGGACGGGGGGGGGGGGGGGCCGCACCATGGTCCCGCCGCTGTCGGTAAAATGTGACGGGCCCTTCTCGACGTCGCGGGTTGAGGTGGGCCTCTCCCCGTAGCATTTTACCGGCCCCCACACCATGACCCGCGGCGTTGAGGTGCAGGTAAAACTCAGCCCATCATGTAAGCGCCAACTCTAGAACAATTCAAAACTAATGTCACTGCCTTTATTTTAAAATTTGACCTGAGCATTGCATCTTCCTCTGCTTCAAGTAGTTATCCAATTTTTCCTTATAAAAAGCAATGGTCTCTACCTCAATTACTCCCTGTGGCAAAAAAATTCATACTCCCAACTCCCTGTGTAATGAAGTTTATTTTCTAACTTCTCTCTGCACTCTTTTAGTGACTCTCTTAGAATTTATGACACCATGTCACTCACTTCCCAACCAGCGGAAATAATTTAAAAAGAACACTCCTCTTAGTATTTCCTGCTCCAGGGAAAATAGTCCGAGAATCTCATGGCTCTTTTTATAACTACACCATTCAATGTCTCTTCATTGAGTGTATACTCCCATTCTTTGTTTTTCCTCCCAAAATGTATTACCTCACACTTTTACACATTAAATTGCCTTACCCATTTTGCCTTTCTGAAATATTTCAAATTCCATCTTGCTGTTTGAAAAATGCTACCTTTATGTTACCAGCAAATGTAAACCAAATGTCTAAGTCAAAATCATCTGTACAGAGAACAAAAGTGACTCAACACTGATCCCTGGTGACACCAGCTGCAATTCTTTCCCGATCAGCTCAACAACCAGTAAACCTAACCCTTTGTTTTCTGTCCATTAACCAACTTTATATCTGTACTGCTACACATTAACATGTACAAACTTTTGTAATAAACCTATTGGCCAGAATTTTACAGTGGGCGGACAGGAGCCGGACTCCGACGTAAATGTCGGTGCCGAACCCGCTTCCACCCAGCCTGGGGATCCGCCCCGTATTTTACGGATCCCCAGGCTTTAATTGGCCTGAGGCAGGACTTCCACCCACTTGAAGGAGGAGGTCCCGCCTCAGTGAGCTGCCGACCAATCAGCGGGCCGGCAGCTCTTAGTCTCAGCAGCGCCACCAGGAGCGGTGGCCACTGCTGGGACTGCAGCCCAGCTGGCTGAGGAAGATACCAAGGAACCGGTACTGGAGGTAAGTTTGGGTTGACTCACCAGGGGAATCGGTCATGCCCTGGTGAGGCTAGGATGGTCGTTTTTTGGGGGAGGGGGGCGTTTTGGATCCTGGGGTTGGGTTGGGAGGCGGGGGTGACCCTCAGTTGGGCACCCTGTGCCTGATTGCCAGGCCCCCTCCCCCCTGGGGTGCGGAAAGGCCGGCAGCTATTGCTGGGCGGCCTTTCACGTCCCCAGCACACCCACTTGCCATGGGTAAAATACCCGTGGAGGTGGGCAAGGGCCCTTAAGCGGCCATTAAGTGGCCACTTAAGGGTCTTGATTGGCCTCGGGCGGACGGGCTGCTTCCTACCCCCGCCCCACCCCACCTCGCCCCCGCCCCCCCGCCAACCTCCATAAACTTGGTCGGAGGCGGAATCAGGGCAGTTAGGCCTCCAGGAGCCTGCCGTTCAATTTTACGCCGTCCCCACGCCACCATCCGACCTGCTGGGACGGCGTAAAATTCCGGTCATAATGTCTATTGCAGAATTCCTTTGAAATTCATTACCAGATATATTGCATTCCTTTATCTATCCAGTCACTTATACATAAAAACGTTATTAAATTCGTCAAATATGACTTCCTTTTAACAAAACCATGTTGCCTGTCCTTAATTATGCTGTGTATTTCTAAATACTTAATTACTTGATCTCAAATGATGCCTTCTAAGAGTTTGGCCACAACTAATGTTAGAGTTGTAAGTCTAAAGTTTACTCCTGTTAATTGAAAACCATTTGTTTCAATTAAAAATTTGACTTTTCAATTTAACAACTTAAACAATTTAAATGAATCATTTTTAATTGAAATAAATTAAATTTAATAGATAATTTGAATTAAATAATAGAATTAAGGGTAGATTGTGTTGTACCTGATTTACCCTCCTTTCCCTCTTGACCAGAGGAATTATATTAGCTATCTCTCTATTTGTGTACCCAAGAAGGACTAAAATATTCTGGTCAGATGCTAAGCTATTTCCTAGGGTGATGTCAAAGCCCAGTGACTTATCCACCTTCAGGTCTGTTACATTTTTTAAAGATCTAATTCCTTTTCTACAGTTATCTCTAAAGCTTGGAGTGGGGCCAATTAGGAATCAAAAAGGGGATTTATGCATGGAGGCAGGGGGCTTGGCTGAGGTATTAAATGAATACTTTGCACCTGTCTTTACTAAGGAAAAAGATGCTATACACCAGGGCTCCTTCGGCAGCACCTTCCAAACCTGTGACCTCTACCACCTAGAAGGACAAGGGCAAGGACTGTGATGGAATACTCTCCACTTTCTTGGATGGGTGCAGCTCCAACAACACTCAAGAAGCTCGACACCATCTAGGACAAAGCAGCCCGCTTGATTGGCACCCCATCCACATTCACTCCCTCCACCACCGACGCACAGTGACAGCAGTGTGTACCATCTACAAGATGCACTCTTGGAATGCACCAAGGCTCATTAGACTGCACCTTCCAAACCTGCAACCTCTACTACCTTGAAGGACAAGAGCAGCAAATGCTTGGGAACACCACCACCTGCAATTTCCCTTCCAAGCCACACAACATCCTGACTTGGAACTATATTGCCGTTCCTTCACTGTCGCTGGGTCAAAATCCTGGAACTCCCTTCCTAACAGCACTGTGGGTGTCCCTACTCCATATGGACTGCAGTGGTTCAAAAAGACAGCTCACCACTACCTCCTCAAGGGCAATTAGGGATGGGCAACAAATGCTGTCCTAGCTAGCAATGCCCACATCCCATGAACGAATAAAAAAAGTTTTAATCTCTATTATCCACAGAACTTTATGCTTTGATGCAGTCCTCTTTTCCCCTGTTTGCTAAATTTTCTGCCCAGTTATTTTGAGCCAAATCCATTCTTATATCATTAAATGTTACCTTCGTACAAATCAAGTACCTGGACTTGATTCTTCATTATCCTTTTCTATTTTCAAATTGAAACTATTTCCCAACTCTTTTCCTACTGTCACATTAGTCATTTGTTCCACTTAATTTCTCAGACTAAATCCAACAATAGTTCTGATTGAAAACATTCCACAAATATTTATGCAAATGAAAACAAATCATGTTTATTAAAAAAAATCAATTTCTTACAGAAACCTTCCAATCAGGGGTTTCTTCCCTTAAGCCGCGCTGCAGACTTCACTTAATGGGAACAGGTCACCTGGTCCTGAAGTAGTTCACTTGGGCTGAATTTTTACCAGCCCCCAGCGTCAGGGGTCATGGCGGGGGGGGGGCGGGGGGGGGAGTGGAAGAGGGTGAAGCCCACCATGGGCTTCGATGCCAGGAAGACCACACCCCATTTTACCGGCAGTGGCGAGGCCTTGGGGCAGGCCTCATCTGGAAGGATTTTCCACGACCCCTCGCTGCTTGGCAAAAAAAAAACTTAATTTGCATATGTAAATAAATGCTAATAAAGGAATAATTACTTACTTTGTTGCAACAGCCGTCCCACGCCGATAGTCTAGCTGATTGCTGGAAGTCCCGCGCCTTTGGATCTCCATTCGGAGATCCGAGGCATAACACTGGTGGGGAGGGGGGAGGATGAAATTTTCAGGACGGGGGGGAGCAGGGAAAACTGTTACTACTGGCTGACGGGATGGTGGGAAGGGGTTGAGGGGCAAACATAATGAAGTTTGCAGCGGGGGGGGAGGGAGAGTGGGGGGGGGGAGATGCACGGGATGGGAACAACATTTTTTTTAGTGGGGAAAGTCAATAACTGAAGTGTTTGGTCACTGGAGTGGGGGATGGGAGAGGGCCTTCGATCTTTCATTAAATTTGGAAATGTAAATTTAATATCCATTTTACTTTACAAATTTAAATTACCAGTAAGGACTTGAAGCTCTTTAAAAATGGCACCGGGCATGCGCAGTGGTGCTGGATGTGTTGCCAGGGATGGAGCACCAGCCCCCTCTACACCATCGTGGGCAGGCACTCCTCCCCCTCCATGTTAATGAGCACTGAGTGAAATATCGCGGCGGCTCTGCGGCGTACGTCTTGAGCGCGCGCCACGCCGTCTTGGAAGCTTGCTGCCATATAAAAATTCAGCCCGTTATTTTAATGGAAGAAGTAACTTCAGATTGCCTTTAAACCTAATCCAGAATTAACCACGTTGGAGGAGAAAACTTGCTAAATTTGCATCATACTGAGGCAGTAGCAAATCTTTCTACACCAATATGTTAACTATAACTGGACCATATCTGAAGCATACTTTCCTTGTACAGTACAGCAAGTCACAAAATCTCTCTCTGTGAGTTATCTCCTTATAATCCTATACTAATGCAGCATCACTCCCTTCATTCTGTCACACAATCATTGCAATGTCCATTCCTATTCGCTCTTCACTTATCAATATAAGTAACTTAAAAAATAATTGATATGGGAGTTTGTTAACAACTAAAGTAGCTGAATATCCTAATGTTCTTCAAAACTGTCTTCTTGATACAAGTTCTAGTTACAAGTTGTCTGAACCTATTAAACATATTAAGACACAGGCCAACGGTCAGGACCATTGAGTCCTTTCAAGTCCTATGAACACCATAAAAATAATTTCTAGCCTGTTTGAAGAATATTATCAATTTAACAGACTCAATTCAATACTTAGTGGGTAGTTAAAAAAGCTTTCAAAAATATGCTATTAAAATGTATTGTGTTTTAAGTTGTAACGGCTTCATTTATTCAAGGTGCATCAAAACACTTAACGTAAATTGCTTCGAAAGTATTATAGTCAGAAAATTGCTTTCAATTGGGTTCTTATTGTATTACTGGATGCCTGATAGATATGACAATCAAAACTGAAGGATGTTAACAAAACGTGCAATTTGGAAAGTTTAACACAGCAGGACACCCACTGTTGTGGAATTGATTTGCAATACTTTTCGCCAGGCAATGCTTTTCCATATTTTACATTAAACTGTCTAGAACTGTAATCAATTAACAAAATATTTGGTTCAAAATTACGTTTGTTTTTTAAATGTGGTGCAGGGTAGATTGCTGTGATTAATATAAACACAACTTGCATTTATATAGCATCTTTAATGTAGTAAAATGGTCCAAGACGTTTCACAGGCGTGCAATTAAATAAAAATGGACACACATATACAGATATGAATTTCCAATCTTTAGATGTGTCTGCATATTGGCACTTGTGCCTGCCACACCCAATGATACATTTCCACTATTCCCACACTTTCCAGTGGGTTTAACACTGAAGACTGTGATCCTGATGTAAACATTGAGATCATTTCATGAGGAATTTTGGTCCCAGGTTTTTTTTTAAGTGTCTGAGAATTTTGACAAGAATCAAGAGCCAAAAAATAAAAGTCTTACTTTTTGGAGAGAAGCAAGAAGGTCAAAGAAGTAGCAGGAAGCACAGTTATTTGTATGTTTATAAAGCAATATGTGCATTCAACTGTTGTACTTATGCACCAGCTGCAATCCATATCCTGTAACAATAAGCATGTGGAGGCAGAATGGAGCACAAGTCTTTTAGAAGTAATGCTGCAGCAGTGCATCAGTATTTCATGAACATGAAATAATATTGATAGTCTTAGAAGATCTATTTTGTATGACCTTGCTACTGACTGTAAAGTGATAGGAGTTACCTACCAGTACCATATGTGGTTGAAATGGCTGAAGGGTATCCTCCCATCCCATGCCCTGGCAAAGTAGGGGTTGCCACAGAAACTACCGGTGTAGCCAATGACTGTGCAGCTTGTGAGTTGATTATTCTCTGATTCTATAGCAAAACAAAATTGTGATTTTTAATTTTTTTTAAGACTCTGTATGTCTTGTTAATAATATTTGCAGAAAAAGCTGAAATGTACACTGGATATTTTTAATAAAATGAGTCATTTAACACAATTGGACTTTAAGAACTCTTCCAAACCTATCATTTACAACACTTCGGGAGATTAGATGTTCCCAAGGTAACCAATTACATCAGTATCTCCATAGTAACCAGCCTAGTCACCAGCAAAGATTGTGTTATTGTGGCAGGAAAGAGACCATATGGAAAACAGATAAAATATGCATGATGTCCTGTTATTGTGTTTCTATCAAGAAAAAAAATTAATACTATTGTAGTGGATTTCAGTAGTTCTTCACAAAGAATTGTATCGCTTTGTGTTAATTGTGAGCAGATTATAAATGTTAATATTTTACATGACCAGGAGGTGGTGCTGTGTTACTTCTGTTTAACAGATATCTGGCTGTAGTGTGAAGCCAGCGCATTTTAAGTTGTGTATATCATTTCTCATTTAACATCATAAAATAAAGTCAAAGCAATTAATTGACTATCAAATGCATAACGTTTGGCACAGCACAGTTTCAGAGGTCTATTCTGGTAACTATTAGTCGTCCACACCTACAGCCCACCTTAACCTAACTTTTAAGTTTTATGAAAAGCCTCAGACTTCCATATCTGTGGTTAAGAACTATACATAATTCGAGAAACATGTTTAAGAAAGTAAATAAAACATAAAACATTTCATTTTCTAAAAAGGTTGGTAATAAAAATTGCTACTTTTGAACAAGGCAGGGTAGGTAATGTTAGGCTGAAGATAATGGTAATTGTATAACTGAAAATAGGGGTTTCAGGCCAATGCTATCGCCGAGCAGTGTGAAAAACAAATTGAAAAATATAAAAGTTACTATTATCTAGTGTGGAAATAGTTTGAAAGCATCAGCAGAACTCTCACTTACCTGTAATAAATCAACATCCTCAGACTGACAGCATAGAAAAGGAGCAATGAATAACTGTTAGCTGAGACATAAAAGGTGGTTTTGCATTGAAGGAGTGCGTCGACGGCAGATGCAGGTTTTCTCACCATTAATGGCACTCCCTCATATAAATCAGGGAATATCCAAACTCCTAATGCTACAGGAGACCTCCATGTTTGTAAGTTCCATCAGGTCTCCACTTGCTTGTAAGTTGTGGAGTTGATTTGCATTGCTTTGCAGCATCAGAAGTAGGTTTTAAGAAATCACAATAGCAAGATTTCAATACTTCAATGTGTCAACCTAACTCATAGAATCATAGAATGGTTACAGCACAGAAGCACTTTGGTAGAAAAAACCAGAAAGATAAAGTATTTCTAAAATGGGGAGAGGTTGGGAAGTGTTGATGCCCAAAGTAACCTGGGTATCCTTGTTCACTAAAAGCTCGCATGCAGGTGCAGCAAACAATTAGGAAGGCAAATGGTCTGTTGGCTTTCAATGCAAGGGGGTTTGAGTACAGGAGTAACAAAGTCTTGCTGTAATTGTATAGAGCATTGGTGAGACTGCACTGGAGTATTGTGTGCAGTTTTGCTCTCCTCATCTAAGGAAGGATATACTTGCCATTGAGGGAATGCAACAGAGCTTCATCAGACTAATCCCTGGGACGGCAGAATTGTCTTATGAGGAGAGATTGAGAAAAATGGGCCTGTATTCCCTAGAAGTTCGAAAAATGAGAGGCGATCTCATTGAAACTTACAAAATTCTTACAGGGCGTGGCAGGGTGGATGTAGATGGGATGTTTCCCCTGTCTGGTGAATCTAAAACCAGGGGACATAGTCTCAGAATAAGGGGTAGGCCATTTAAGACTCAGATGAGGAGGAATTTCTTCAATCAGAGGGTGATGAATCTTTGAAATTCTCTACCCCAGAGGGCTGTGGAAGCTCAGTCATTGAGTATGTTCAAGACAGAAATCGATAGATGTCTGGATACTGATGACATCAAGGGATATGGGGATAGTTTAGTTTAGTTTAGTTTTGGTTTAGTTTAGAGATACAGCACTGAAACAGGCCCTTCGGCCCACCGAGTCTGTGCCGACCATCAACCACCCATTTATACTAATCCTACACTAATCCCATATTCCTACCACATCCCCACCTGTCCCTATATTTCCCTACCACCTACCTATACTAGTGGAAATTTATAATGGCCAATTTACCTACCAACCTGCAAGTCTTTTGGCTTGTGGGAGGAAACCGGAGCACCCGGAGAAAACCCACGCAGACACAGGGAGAATTTGCAAACTCCACACAGGCAGTACCCAGAATTGAACCCGGGTCGCTGGAACTGTGAGGCTGCAGTGCAGTGGGAAAGCGGCATTGAGGTAGATGATCAGCCATGATCTAGTTGAATGGAGGAGCAGGCTCGGTGGGCTGAATGGCCTACTCCTGCTCCTATGTATCTATGTTCCTAAGGCGCCATCATGTCTGGCACAGCTACAGTTTTAATTGCAGCAACCATGTGACAGACATTCATAACATTCAGACCCAGTTTTAATTCCTTTGCTGTTCTTTCAAACATTATGAAGTAAATAGGTTTCTTATTTGTACAAATAGGCTTGTAAATTATGAACATGTCCAAGGGGGTTACGTTTAAAAAACTGACCTATGATGGGATAAAAACAGAAAATGCCAAAAATACTCAGCAGGTCAGGCAACGTCTGTGGAGAGAGAAACAGAGTTAATGTTTCAGATTGATGACTTTTCACCAGAACGGATGAATGGTCATCAGCCTCAAACATTAACTCTGTTTCTCTCCCCACAGATGCTGGCTGGCCTGCTGAGTATTTTCAGCATTTTCTGTTATTATTTCAGATTTCCAGCATTTGCAGTATTTTGCTTTTGACTCATGATGAGTCTTGATTTGGGAAGACAAAGGTAAATAGGAATGCCACTTGCCTGGGGCCCCAACCTATATATAAATCAACCTATAAAATCACTACAGACTGGATGTAGGTTTCAGAATTTTTTAATCAATTGTAAATATTTACAGGCCTCTTTTCATATCTCCTTCGGTTATGCACTATTCCCTCTAAGATGGCTTCACCTGCCACCTGCGACCTGCTTCTAGGTCTCCGTCAACAAGCTTGGAGCCTGTACTAGACAGAGGGAGGCAGTAACTGGAGTGACTCCCCTTTCTTTGTCTTCCTTATGTGGGAATACAAGGTTTTACACAGTGCCTCTCCTTAATGGAGCAACCAAGATCAGCATCCCTATTTTGTGGGGTATTGCTGGTATTTATCTACAACACACCACTTTATGGCACAGTGAATTTAAAATGCCACCCATGTTCCTTTAGGTTATTTCTTTTTATTTTTGTGTTTTCTATCCTAAAAGGAGGATTTAAATATTCATTCAGTAGGTTTTAAATCTACTTTGTGTTACAGTATTAAGTAGATTTAGTATGCATCATCATGCTACCAATTGCCTCTACTATGGATGCAAGGTAAATTTTGCCTTTACACACAAAACAAACTAAAACCTTCTCCCAATCCAATGAAATGGCGCAAAAATGCTAAATTTTATTCCAAGTCTGTTTCAACTTTTTGTTTTAAGGCTAATAAGTAGAAGATTCTAAAAAAAAAGTTCTCACTTACCACTGATGGCATATTCTTTGAACCTGGCGGGATGAGAACCCGGAGGTCAGGTTTCCGGTTGTTCATTCCCAAATTCATGGGAGGGGGTGACTTGGTTTGCATATTCTTGTTCATACTGCCAGGCGAGACCAGCAGACCTGGCGAATTGCGGGGATTTCCATACCCATTTCCTGTTGCATAAAAGATTTAGTATAAGCAAACATATATTTAATATACAACATAGAAATCATTCCAAATGAGGAATTAGTGATCAGTAGCTGATCTTTAATGAGAAAAAAAAGAAATAAACTCAAAAATAATGACAGCCACAAATACTCCACATCTTTTTTGTCCTCTCTTAATTTCCATATGTCTTCATAAAACCTTTGAAAGTTCTTCTTCTTTGGCCTCCTTGTCCTGAGAGACAATGGGTAAGTGCCTGGGGGTGGTCAGTGGCTTGTGGAGCAGCGCCTGGAGTGGCTATAAAGGCCAATATTAGAGTGACAGACTCTTCCACAGGTGCTGCAGAAGAAATTGTTTGTCGGGGCTGTTACACAGTTGGCTCTCCCCTTGCGCTTCTGTCTTTTTTCCTGCCAACTGCTAAGTCTCTTCGACTCGCCACACTTTAGCCCCGCCTTTATGGCTGCCCGCCAGCTCTGGCAATCGCTGGCAACTGACTCCCACGACTTTGAAAGTATTAGGAAACTATTTCAATGGAGTGCACCAATGAAATGCTATTTGTCTGTCTACTTTCAGCATCTAAGCACTTAGCATTTAAAATGTTTGAAACAATAATATCAGAACAGTTCTTAAAAGAATCAATTTTATTCATAGTTCTAAGAAATAGATTAATGAATGACACTCTCCATCAATTCCCTTTTTGAAAAAAATGAGTTACCAAAATTTTTCAATAACTTTTGGGAATATTTTTGTTTAAACAAGGAGTACTGATGACATCAAGAGCAGGTAATTTGGATTAACTACTACAGGATGCATGAGGGAGCTGAGTTAATGCACATAGTTGAAATGGAAATACTGACACATTAATGATTATATCTCCCAGGGTAATTCGGCACCTTTACACCTTCACACCTTCTAAGGTACTAAACCCTTCAAAGCTCTGAAACAAACATCAGAATTCACTGCTTAAACAAAAGATGCACAGAAACAAATAAACAAATATAAATAAAAGGGCATTCATGTTAATTCTTCACTAATGTAAAGCCAGTTCTGTGAAAGGAAGAGATATCATCGCCACTAGATGATAAGCAAATCTAAAGGTGTGAAAATGCACTGGCTAGAACAAAAACTAAAACTTTGAGAACTCCATCCAAATGTAAAAAAAAATGGTTTTGACATTGTAGTTATTTGTTGAAGGTCAAAAAGAGTAATAATTAGTTCAGAAAGAATGGCCATTTCAAATTATCTACTGCATCATCGGTGTGTCTATTAGGGACTTACTCTGAATTTCAGTAAAAACCTAAGAAACTTAATACAACAGAAGTTTTTTCAAATACCCAAATTTGGTACAGTTTGGAAGTTTACTGGCGCATTAAAAAAACAAGACTTCAGAAGCACATAGATGGGGAGCAAATGGTCAGACAAGTGGTAGATGCAATTGGTTGTGGATAAATTGGGAGGAAAAAGAACATATGGGAGTATACACTCAATGAAAATAACCTGAAGGAGGTGAATGAAAATAAAGACCTTTTGGTTCAAATACATAATTCCCTGAAAGTGCAAGTGCAGATAGATAGATAGAGAGATACAGCACTGAAACAGGCCCTTCGGCCCACTGAGTCTTTGCCGACCAACAACCACCCATTTATACTAATCCTACATTAATCCCATATTCCCTACCATAAAAAGACCAATAACAATTTGGGTTCCATAAAGTGGACATAAAGAACAACAGCAAGGATGTAATGATAAATTTGTACTAGGCGTTGATTAAACTGTGTGCTATTCTAGGCCCCAATTATAGAAAGGATCTTAAAGGCGTAGAAAGCAAAATAGTGCAGATTCACCAGGATGATGCCAGTGATGGGAAACCATCGGTATGTGGAGAGATTTGAGAAATTGGGATTATTTCCAATGAAGTAGACAAGGCTAAGAGGGGATTTACCACATTTAAAAAAAATTTTGAAGGGTTTTGATAGTGAATGGAAAAAGATTATTTCCTCTGGTAGGGGATTCAACTTAAAATTGTCATTAAGACTGAAGAGGCAGGTTAGGAAAACGTCTTTATGCTGAGCTGTGCTGGAGTATAGAATGTTTTGGTGCAGGGAGTATTTGCGGCAGAGACAGTTTTCAAAACAAAAATGTATGTGTTTGAAGCAAGGAAAGATGCAGGGTAATGGGGAGAAAGAAGGACAGTGGAATTGTTGCTCCAGCAATGGGCTAAATGTCCTCCTTCTGTGATTCTCTTTGATCCAATGGTATAGTATGCCATGTTGGGCCTTCCAGGTTCCATGGTTGGTCAGGCATTCACACATCATAATCATGCAACTGAAGGTTATTGGCACATATTACACTAGAAGACTATTGCACATAGGCCTTCTACTATACTACTCAAGCAATGCACAGCCCTGCCCATCTCTACTTAAATGTGTGTTCAGAGCGCCAAACAGGATGCCAGTTACATTTTAAAATTAGTGAAGAGCCAACTCTCATGGTGCAGCTGGTGTGAAGCCCATGGGGTTTGAGACAACCTCCACATGGCAGCTATACTACCAATTTTATGTGAACATGAAATTTGCATCACACTGTCCTAATATGTACAGTCCAACTGGACCACAAAAGGCACCAAATAATTTGATATTTGTGTACAGTTTCATCCTGCACTTTCAGGAATACTTTCCATTAGAACTTCAGAGACTACTAAATGAGCATATCTGCATTTAGCAACTTAAGTCAAGATTTTTCAGCCTTCTTGGCATAACAATATTCATAAAGGACACTCAGAACACATGGTTGTGGATTGTGAACCAATTATGCAGAAACCCTTCATTAAATTAAAAGAAAATAAATGAAAAATACATGCATGTGGTCGATTACAAAGTTTTCTTTTGCATATAACCAACTATGCAAACCGCATCCTTCTTACTCAGAATATTGTGGCCTGCTTTGAGGCCTGGTGCTCCTCCTCAAGATAATCCATGAAACAGAATGACTTGGTTAGATCTAGGAACAGAGAGCTTTCCAAAGCTTTTAATGTACAGATTAAAACTTTCCTCCTCAGCTAGTTTAAAATTATGGTGGATCATTAAAATTATAATCTGTAACGCATCCATAATCATAGTACTAGAATTCATTACCCACTATAAAGGACAAAAATTATATATCTAAACTAGACATACTTCCGGACAATATATTACAAGATGATGAGAAGCATATGTTTTTTTAACGTAAATTTAGCTCTTGAAGCCACACAATTGCATTTTCTACATGATGTTAATGAATGTAAAAAGAAAGTTTATTAAACTATTGTTTTAATCACAAATTCTTTATTTATTAATGGTAGTTAACTTAATATTGCATAGTATATGGTTTTATTTATTTGTTAGAATTGAAGATTGATTGTACTGCATAAAAGTTTATAACAATTAATTTAGCTTCAAGACTTTGCAGAAAAAATGTGGTTTGTGCACAAACTGCAAATGCAAAAGCCCTGATGTGAAATCAGGAAACTATTAACGATAAACCTCAGTGTGAAGTTCATTCATCAGCAATACCAATCTGTTGACTCAATTTGGTCTAAACAATGGCTTTGATATGATAAAATCTGAGGCCTTCGGTCACCAAGGGAGAGGAGGAGGTGATAGGAGAAACATAAGAGATGACTGACAGAAGACCCCAGGCAGCCGCACACTTCCCTGATCCCTCCCTCCAGCTGCTTTTGCAGGCTGCAAGAGAGATGAGGCACATTTTATTCCTGAGGGATGTGAGGAAGAGACCTGGGAGTGAAATCAAGCAGGCCTGGCTCCAGATTGCAGAGGAGGTCAACAGCTGTGGGGTAAGGCCACGGATATGGACCCAGTGCCATAGGTGGCTCAACAACCAGATAGAAACATAGAAGAAAGGAGCAGGAGTAGGCCATTTGGCCCTTCGAGCCTGCTCTGCCATTCATTATGATCATGGCTGATCATCCAACTCAGTAACCTGTTCCCGTTTTCTCCCCATACCCTTTGATCCGTTTAGACCCAAAAGCTATATCTAACTCCTTCTTGAAAACATACAATGTTTTGGCCTCAACTGCTTTCTGTGGTAGCGAATTCCACATGCCCACCACTCTCTGGGTGAAGAAATTTCTCCTCATCTCAGTCCTGAAAGGTTTACCCCGTATCCTTAGTCTATGACCCCTGGTTATAGAAACATAGATCTAGGCAGTAAAAGTTGGTACCTTTAATGCCTTCATCCTCTTGGGCTTTGCATCTGGTGAAGCAGGACGGTGCATTGGGAGGAGAGGGATCAACGCCCCAGATGTGGGAAAAGGGCCAGGGGATGCAAGGTGACTGACAACAGCCTGTTGAGGTGGCTCTGAAAGGAGGCACCGTGTCATAGCACAATCTTGCTAGGTTTTTGGAAAGGGGACACATGCAGGAGGCATCTGTGTGCTCCCATCAAAGAAGCTGGACTGCCAGCAGTCTATGTCTTGGGATTGATCTCGCTGGGGACCAACAGCTTCCTTCGCTCTGTCTGCGGGAGAAGATTGCACACAATCGGAGAGAGCAGGCCAAGACCAGCAGTGGGATTCCCATTCTCCCCAATGAAGGAGGAGGCCAGAGAGCTGTCTGGACTGCAGGATAGCCTGAGCATTACAGGTGGAAAGGTAGGGACACCTTCCTAAGAGGGTGAGTAAGGTCGCCATGGGGCACAAGGCTGTATCAGCAGCAATGGAGTCATGTTGCTCATCAGGCATCCGGTGCCCACAGGGGTTTGTATCGTAGGAGTATGTGCTATGGCAGGAGGGCACATGACCCTTACGTCTCTGTTCTCTCTTGCAGGTCAGTGGTGCCAAGTCAGACAGCTTCCAAGACTGCGGGGAAGCCTGCCACCTCTGAAGGGGAGGAAGGAGCTTCTGAGGGTCCATCCTCGCATTATACTCCTCCACTCTCCACCGGTGCAGATACTTGCACTTAGGTGGGTTTGCGCTCGAGTTTAGATCTGGGCAAACATCCTGGTGAACATGTCACACATGTGCCCAAGCAGCTGATGGAGACTGTGACAGCCCAGCTCTCTGACAGCTGGGAGGCTGTGGGAGACCAGGCGCAGGTCCATGCTGAGCCCCAGGCTCACAACGTGCTTCTGGTGTCGCCAGCTTTGCGGGAAATGCTGCAGCTGCAGCGAGAAGTCAGGCAACATCTGGCAGAGATGCCACAGGCTCTGCTGCCAAAGCGTGGATGATGGAGGAGTCCATCCAGGCCTTGAGCTAGACATTGGTGCATGAGTGGCGTCCTCCATTGAGAGACTAGTGGCTCTGAAGGAGAGCCGCATCCAGCAGAACACTCAGTTTCTGCAGACCTGCATACCCTCAACTTGACCATAGGAGCAAGGCAGCAGTGGCAAGGTGAGAGGGGGATAGGGGACCTGGAGTCACCATCAGGTCCTCTGCACTCTCAGGTCAGCAGGGAGACAGAAATCAGCCTTGCAAGGGAGGAGCAGCGGCTAACTACCACAACTGGGGGACTCCTCTTAAGATGCTCCTGGTGCGGGCAGTTGCTTCTCTGCCCATGTTGCCAGATTCTCATTCAGCCCTGCTGACAGAGGGTGGTACTGCTTCTGTGCAGGAGGCCCTCAGCATGTCAAGGCTGTCCAGACCTAAAGCAACCAGAGAATGACCACCAAGGTCATCCCTAGCCAAGGGGTAGCAAGGTCAGTAACCTTCCTTCATCTCAGCTGACTGCACAGGGGGAGCACCTCGTAATAGTAATAATAGAATAAAGAAGTGCATATAGAATCACGGGGTTCTCATGGGTGATTTTGTCTTTCACATGCAAAGGGTAGGGTCTGTTGTCCATATAAATAAATCTTTTCTGTTAAGCATAGACTATCCCCCTTTCTCTTCCATGAAGCCTTTGGCGCTTCGCTGCAACCCAGCCCCTGTGAAGAGGCTGGAAGCAAAACAACATGCTGAGAGGGGTCAACTCTGGAGCCAGGCCAGCTCAGCGCTGCACAAATATTCAATGAGCTAGTGCATTGTGAAGGAAGGAAGGAAAGAAGGCGACAACATGGCTACATGAAGGTACATTTTTATTGGTCAAGCTTCAACTGGCAGTAAAGATCAAAGGAAACAAGAGCCTCCCTTGCACATATCTTGGCCACTCTCCTGTTGTCCCTGGGGTCCTTCATCTGGCCTGGCTTGCCCATCTTCCCCCTCCGCATCCTCATTGTCTGAGGAGGCAGTCCGCTCCTCGCTTTCCTCATTGCTCATCGGTCCCCCATCCCCCACACTGCTGGGTTTTGCAGTGCACAGAAAACTGCCACGATGCATGAGATCCTCACTGAGGCATACTGAAGGGCTCCACCGGACCAATCTAGGCACCTGAATATCATCTTCAGCAGACCAATGGCCTGCTCTGTGTCACTCACATTGTCCCGTGGCAGGAGTTGTACCTCTCCTCTGCATGTGTGTGGGTTCCTCACAGGTGTCAGTAGCCATGTCCTCAGTGGGCAGCCTTGACTCCAAGGATCCATCCCTGAAGGTGGGAGGGAGGCCAGAAATGCTCGACCTGGGACTGCCTCAAAATGTAGGCATCGTGACAACTTCCTGGGAAACTTGCACAGACCTGCAGGATCCAGTTGTACATTGAGGGAGTGGAAGTCCTTCCTGTTGCTGAAGTCCATTGGTTGGTGTTCTGGAGCCTTGATGGCTACATGCGTGCAGTTGAGGACACCCTATACCTGAAGGAATCCAGCGATGGCCCCGAACCCAATGGCCTTCTCAGCCTGAGAGTTGGGATCCATGTGAAGTGCACATAGTCGCGGCCCTCCTGAAAAGGGCATTGGTAAGCTCCTTGATGCCCTGATAGGGCGCGGACTGTGAGATGCCGCACAAATCCCCAGTGGATCCCTGGAATGATCCAGAGGTGTAGAGGTTCAGCGCCACAATAACCTTCAGGGCCAATGGCATTGGATTCCCACCAAGTCCCCTGGGGCACAGCTCTTCCTGCATCATAGTGCACAGCTTAGTGACGACCTCCTTGGAGAACTGAAGTGTTCGCTGGGTCTGCCTCTCAATCTGTAGACTGTCTCTGGAAGGTACCTCCTTCTGCATGCGGCAGCGTCAGCGTCATCTCTCTCTCTTTCCTCTCCACCCTTCTCCACCATTTGGAGGCCTCCTGCAGACTTACAGGTCATTGCAGTGCCGCTGCAGGTGCCTGGCCCTCCCTCCTGCTCTGCTCACCTTGTCTTCAATGGGATGCTTGAAGCCTGGATTAATGAGGCCCACAATAGATGGCCTCTTCCTGAATGCAAGTCCTTCCCTGCCTCCAATTTTTAATCCCCACTTGTGAGGTTTGCCTCGGTATTACTTGCCTGTTGCCCCCCTTGCTCTAACCCACCCTCCCTTGCAGCTCAGAAACCCTCCCCTCATTCCTCACGCAATGCCCTCCCTTTGTCACCCTGCCAGGCCCTTGATGGATTCTTCTCTATGGCCTCCCCTAGCAGGAGGCCATGCTGTCCCGCCTCTGAAGCCCCGTGAAACCCGTGCACCATTTATAAAATGCAAAACTGACCATAAAATTGCTTTCAATTAGCCTCTTAAGTATCTTAATTACCTGCCTGCTGTGTTGCCATTGGAATTCCACCTTCCATCTTTGCTGCCATCGATAAAATCCGGCTGGGAAGTCACGATGTCGGACTTCCTCTCTGATGTGTCCCACCCCGATTTTATGTCTCCCCACGCCACCATTCCCGTCCATATCGTTCCCATAAAACTCAGCCCCAGTTTCTACATCTGCCAGAGGCAGATTGCACCAGTTATACATTATGAATTAAAGACATGTGGTTTCCGCAATAGCTCAGGGAGTTTGTCCAATAGAAAATGGAGCTACACAGAACAGGAAGGTTATCAGTTTTGATACCTGGACTGCACTTGCTAGGTAGCTAACCTCAATGGTATGTTTCTACAATTGGCATTCATGTCCTTAGGTTAGTAAGGGAAATAAAAAATCGGCCAAGCTTCTTACACAATGATTGCTATCTAGCATCCTACTCTGAAGGTGTGCATATGTATTTGAGAGTGAGTGTGTCTATCAGGTGACAGGATGAGGCTTGACTGTGATTCCTGATTGAATAGCTAGCCAAGGCACAATGCCAAGGCTCACTTATGACTGATGATGGCCAGTTGGCTGAAACAGGTAGAGCAACGAGCATCTGTGGAACATTCCCCAGCAAGTATTTTATTTTTAAAAATTTTTATTTAGTGAAACAGCACTGAAACAGGCCCTTCGACCGAGTCTGTGCCGACCATCAACCACCCATTTATACTCTTCTTCTTTGGCCTCCTTATCTCGAGAGACAATGGGTAAGCACCTGGAGGTGATCCGTGGTGTGTGGAGCAGCGCCTGGAGTGGCTATAAAGGCCAATTCTAGAGTGACAGGCTCTTCCACAGGTGCTGCAGAAAAATTTGATTGTCGGGGCTGTTACACAGTTGGCTCTTCCCTTGCGCCTCTGTCTTTTTTCCTGCTAACTGCTAAGTCTCGTCGACTCGCCACACTTTAGCTCCGCCTTTATGGCTGCCCGCCAGCTCTGGCGAACGCTGGCAACTGACTCCCACGACATGTGATCAATGTCACAGGATTTCATGTCGCGTTTGCAGACGTCTTTAAAGCGGAGACATGGACGGCCGATGGGTCTGATACCAGTGGCGAGCTCGCTGTACAATGTGTCTTTGGGGATCCTGCCATCTTCCATGCGGCTCACATGGCCAAGCCATCTCAAGCGCCGCTGACTCAGTAGTGTGTATAAGCTGGGGATGTTGGCCGCCTCGAGGACTTCTGTGTTGGAGATACGGTCCTGCCACGTGATGCCAAGTATTCTCCAGAGGCAGCGAAGATGGAATGAATTGAGACGTCGCTCTTGGCTGACATACGTTGTCCAGGCCTCGATGCCATAGAGCATGGTACTGAGGACACAGGCTTGATACACTTGGACTTTTGTGTTCCGTGTCAGTGCGCCATTTTCCCACACTCTCTTGGCCAGTCTGGACATAGCAGTGGAAGCCTTTCCCATGCGCTTGTTGATTTCTGCATCTGGAGACAGGTTACTGGTGATAGTTGAGCCTAGGTAGGTGAACTCTTGAACCACTTCCAGAGCGTGGTCACCAATATTGATGGATGGAGCATTTCTGACGTCCTGCCCCATGATGTTCGTTTTCTTGAGGCTGATGGTTAGGCCAAATTCATTGCAGGCAGCCGCAAACCTGTCGATGAGACTCTGCAGGCACTCTTCAGTGTGAGATGTTAAAGCAGCATCGTCAGCAAAGAGGAGTTCCCTGATGAGGACTTTCCGTACTTTGGACTTCGCTCTTAGACAGGCAATGTTGAACAACCTGCCCCCTGATCTTGTGTGGAGGAAAATTCCTTCTTCCGAGGACGAACGCATGTGAAAGCAGTAGGGAGAAGAAATTCCCAAAAAATGTGGGTGCGAGAACACAGCCCTGTTTCACGCCACTCAGGATAGGAAAGGGGTCTGATGAGGAGCCACCATGTTGAATTGTGCCTTTCATATCGTCATGGAATGAGGTGATGATACTTAGTAGCTTTGGTGGGCATCCAATCTTTTCTAGTAGTCTGAAGAGACCACGCCTGCTGACGAGGTCAAAGACTTTGGTGAGATCAATGAAAGCAATGTAGAGGGGCATCTGTTGTTCGCGGCATTTCTCCTGTATCTGACGAAGGGAGAACAGCATGTCAACGGTCGATCTCTCTGCACGAAAACCACACTGTGCCTCAGGGTAGACGCGCTCGGCCAACTTCTGGAGCCTGTTTAGAGTGACTTGAGCAAAGACTTTCCCCACTATGCTGAGCAGGGAGATTCCACGGTAGTTGTTGCAGTCACCTCAGTCACCTTTGTTTTTATAGAGGGTGATGAGATTGGCATCGCGCATGTCCTGAGGTACTGCTCCCTCTTCCCAGCACAGGCATAGCAGTTCATGTAGTGCTGAGAGTATAGCAGGCTTGGCACTCTTGATTATTTCAGGGGTAATGCTGTCCTTCCCAGGGGCTTTTCCGCTGGCAAGAGAATCAATGGCATCACTGAGTTCCGATTTGGTTGGCTGTATGTCCAGCTCATCCATGACTGGTAGAGGCTGGGCTGCCTTGAGGGCAGTCTCAGTGACAACATTCTCCCTGAAGTACAGTTCTAGGTAGTGCTCAACCCAGTGGTCCATTTGTTTGCGTTGGTCAGTGATTATGTCCCCTGATTTAGATTTGAGGGGGGCGATCTTCTTGATGGTTGGCCCAAGAGCTCTCTTAGTGCCATCATACATTCCTCTGATGTTTCCGGTGTCTGAGGCCAGCTGAATATGACTGCATAGGTGTTGCCAGTAGTCGTTTGCGCAGCGCCTGGCTGTTCTTTGTGCAGTGCTTCTGGCTGCTTTTAGTGCTTCGGATGTTAACTCGCTGGGGGCTTTCTTGTAGTTCAACATTGCAATGCGCTTAGCGGCTATGACAGGTTCCAGCTCTTCATTATGAGATTGAAACCAGTCTGCATTTCTCCTCGCACTTTTGCCGTAGGTGGTCAAAGCTGACTCATAGATGGCGTCTCTGATGTGGGCTAATCCTACACTAATCCCATATTCCTACCACATCCTCACCTTCCCTCAATTCCCCTACCACCTACCTATACTAGGGGAAATTTATAATGGCCAATTTACCTATCAACCTGCAAGTCTTTGGCTGTGGGAGGAAACTGGAGTACCCGGCAAAAACCCACAGACACAGGGAGAACTTGCAAACTCTGCACAGGCAGTACCCAGAATTGAACCCGGGTCGCTGGAGCTGTGAGGCTGTGAGGCTGCGGTGCTAACCACTGCGCCACTGTGCCGCCCATTTTAGATTAGTTTATTAATTAGTAATTAATGCCTTTGGGGAAAAAAGAAAACTGATGGTAAAAGCTGAACAGACAAAAATGAATCAAGTGTATGAGACAGGTTTCTGTTATTTATCTCTTTTGCCCTCTGCCCAATCACAGTCTTTCCCTTTTTTTCTTCTTCCCCCCTCCCCCCTTTCACTTGCTCAAAGCCTATTACATTTCTAACTTTTGCCAGTTCTGATGAAAGGTCATAGACCTGAAATATTAACCCTGCTTCTCTCTCCACAAATGTTGCCAGACCTGCTGAGTATTTCCAGCACTTTCTGTTTTTATTTCAGATTTCCAGCATTCACAGTATTCTGCTTTTATTTTAGAGATATTCGGGCAGATGACCAAAGGCTTGGCCAAAGAAGAAGGTTTTAAGGAGTATCTTAAAGGAAGAAAGAGGGGTAAAGAGGTAGAGAGGTTTAAGGAGGGAATTCCAGAGCTTAGGGCCTAGGAAGCTGAAGACATGGCCGCCAATAGTGGAGCGATTAAAATTGGAGATGCTCATGTTACGCTCACATGAAGTACAGCGATTGAAAATACAAGAACCCAAAATGAAGAGTTATAAAAATTGACTTTTCCTTTTAATAGTGGACAATGTGGTGCAAATGGTCACTGATGTTCAAACCTGTATATTCAAACTGCCTTACTGTCTGTTAAGGACAAAAAGATATATTCCAAACAAGGAGGTGTCAATTACATCCTGAACCCATCAAAAGAAATTTTTGAATTGAATGGGTTATTCTGAAACAAAGAATGTGTGAATTATTAACATCCTGGGCCACTGTTGGTCATCGCAGGGAAGGAGATCTGCGTCTCCCAACAGAGGCAACATGTGAGGAATTTTTGACCTTAAAAAGTAGCCCTCTGGAGAGGGAGGGGGAAGGGAGTCAGGACAAACATCACGAAAGCCTGTCCAGCTGAGAGCTGGGAGAAATTCATCAAAAGCAAAAGAAGGTGCCTTGCTGTGAATTCTACACTTCAACTTGTGCAGCAGAGAAGGTAATTCCCCCGTCTCTAGAAGAAGACTCATCTACAACAGAAATCTACAAAACCCAGGCCTGCAACTTTAAAAGTGAAATCAACCTCCAAGAAGATTCAACAGGTTTTTTGTGAACCCTGAAAAACCTACCTCACTTCAAACCACTTACTCCTTTTCCTCTCTATCTATCTCGTGTGTGTGTGTGTTTTATGTGCGAATGCATGTGTGATTGCAAACATTTCAGGAATGAATATTGCTCAGTAGATAGTTAATCTTCTGTTTTAAACCTACAAGAAAACCTGTCACTGTCTGTTTATTTAACAAGCCAAACACAAAGGGGTTAAAACCCTAGTAACAAAAACACTTGCTGCGGTCAATTGGGAGTTGAACAGTGGGAACCACCCACAGCCCTTACCACTTGGCTGTAACACTCAAGGTGCCAGAATTGGAGGAGTGCAGGTATCTCAGAAGGCTGTGGGCTGGAGGAGATTACAGAGATGAAGAGGGCGAAGCCTATGGAGCGATTTGAAAACAAGGCTAAGAAAGGCCGAAAGGGCTTTTCAAGCTAAAGTGGCCTGTTAACAGCAGTAAGCTGTTTTCATTACAGATAAACAGAGTCACTAGTGAAAAAACACTTTAAGGCTATGGAATGTTTAACAAAAGCAGAAAAGTCATAAAAATTGAGTGGAGACCAATAGATAGGCATTTTTCAAAGCTACGTTTTGCTTTGATGTCAAGTTAGAGCCTTGGAGAAGCTTCACGTTTCCAAAAACATGCAGTCATGGTGTCTGAAAACACGAAGTAAAAGACTGACATGTTTTAAGAAATGCTAATTTAGCTGACCTAAGTGGTCCAAAATATTTAGAAAAGCTGCAAGAGAGTGACACAAACCATCATTGATTGATGACATCAGAGCTTCTCTTCTTTTGAAATGCAGAGAAACTATAAACCCTCCAAGCAACAGTTAGTATGAAATCAGTAATTTAAGGGTCTTGGATTGTTTAACTGACCTGTGGTTTTAAAATGTGGTGTGCCCAGGAAAAGAAGCTGCTATTGTGTTTACTGATAAATATTTTAAAGGTGTCTGTAACATTCACAGGAGGTGATGATCTGACAGAAGGAAATGTAAACATATGGCCATCGTCAAGGCAGTTTCTGATATCATAGTTTGAACAAAGAATTAGATGCCTCATTGGAAAATTGTAGCTTAAGATGGATTTTGGTAGGACAGTATGAAGCTGTCAATGGAACATCCTGCCCACCTCGGGCTGCAAATAGTGTTTTGGTGCTTAAGCCAAGCAACTTGGTCAGTTGTTGAAGAGTATGATCAACGGGAGGAAACCGCTCGCAGGGTGATCGTACGTATAACTCCTTGTAACATAATTGTGACTAATGGGTATATTGTATTACTAACTGGTATTCTTACCAAACCTAGTAAAGACATTAGTGTTTAATTTGGGCTTTGAGTGTTGTCTCATTATTCCTTGGAATTCTCGTATCAGTAGAGTAACCTGTCCAAGGGGTAGAAGGTTGCATCTTACATAGCCAACGTAGGCCAGCAAGCACAGGAGTGATTGATGAATGAGGCTTGGTGTGAGTTAGGACACGAGCAACAGAGTTTTGGAGGACTTCAAGTTTATGGAGGATGGAAAATGGGAGACTGACTAGGAGTGTGTTGGAATCATCAAGTATGAGGTAACAAAAGCATGGATGAGAGTTTCAACAGCAGATGAGCTGGGGCTGGGGCGGAGTCAAGTGATGTTACGGAGGTGGAAATAGGCAGACTTAGTAATGGTGCGGCTTTGTGGTCATAAGTTCATCTCGGGGTCAAATATGACACCAAGGTTGTGAACAGTCTTGTTCAGCCTCAGACAGTAGCCAGGGAGAGAGACAAAATCAGTGGCTAGGGAACAGTGTTTGGGGACTGAAGACAATGGCTTTGGTCTTCCCAATCTTCAACTGAAGGAAATTTCTGCTCATCTGGTACTAGATACTGGACAAGCAGTGTGACAATTTAGAGATAGTAGAGGGGTCAAGAGAGGGGGTGGTGAGGTAGAGCTGGGAGCTGTAAGTATATGCGTGGAAACTGATCTGCATTTTCAGATGATGTCACTGAGGGGCAGCATGTAGATGAGAAATAGGAGCTGGCCAAGGATAGATCTAATACTTCAAGTTTCAACTACTGCCTCATAGTCTTAGTCTCTTAGTTCCACAGAGATAACAGATGTTAGTCATTGCACATAGTATAGTTGGCTACTAATTAAAATGCCATTTCAGAAAAGTATAGAGCAGTGATTTTAATCAAAACTAAAGTACAGTATTTATGTTTATAAATGCCCTAAATTATAAGCATGAATTTTACTTAAATGTAAATTAGTGTGCTTGAAGTTGATGGTTATTAAAGAGACTTTATACCTAAAATATTAATCAAGGAATATAGGGTGTGGCCTATACAAATTTGTGGCTTATATGAAGGAAATTATGCTGTTCTGATGAACTCAGCTAGAAACTGTGCGATTTGAAAAACTCAATTCAGTAAAAGTAACGGTCCTAACAGTTATAAAATAATCAGCGTTAAAAGGTTTTCCCTGTTAATACTTTTGTTGTCATTAATGGTTATCACAAAAACAACAGTAAAGTTATAATGCTGTAAGCTATTGCTTTCTCAGAATGAATATCTGTTAGCCTTGCATAAGTTATGCTGCTTGAACAGGGACAGTATTACACACATAGGTCTTTACAATAAAGTCTTATTAGTAATTCGTTATATGAAGTGGTTGCAGATGTTTTAACATGGTAAGGCACTACATAAATTGCAAGCATTATCACTAATACATCACCAGTGTGATTTGCAAATAATGGATTTCATAACACAATATATAAAAACCTAATATCATTGATATGCTGGCAAAGCCTTCTCTACTTACATAGGATTGCACTAACTTTGTAAAAGTGTAGCAATATGGGGTGGGGAAATGGCATCAATAAAACAATGAACAGTTTGTTTTAATAAACACTTTGAGAATGTGTAATAGTCTGAAAAACAAACCACGAAATAAGTTGTGTTCAGTCACAGAGAACTAATTGTAGCAGAGTCCACATGCTTTTAATACGACTAAATCTTGCTGTGCCAGAGTGGTAGGATGTGGGTTTGGAGTCACGATTCCTCACACAGTGAGTTTCTGATCTTCCAAGTTCCACTGTAGGGAGGTGACAACAAGAGTCCAGGCACATCCCTAAGGGTTTGAAGGAAAAAAATAAGAGGGAGACTCATGCTATGCTAATTTTGTGTGTATCCTAGATATCCAGGGAGTGGCAGCAGCAAAGGCTCAGGAGTGTATTTTTTTCTTCTTGTGCATCCACAAAAGTATATTACTGTGAAGTTTGTAATAAAGAAATCAAAAACATCAAAAATAATAAAAGAACAATGGTAATATTGATGCAAAAAGCAGGTGCAGGAATAGGGAGACCAGGGGTTTACAAACACAAATCTTTGAAGATGGCAGAGCAAGTTGATAACGCTGCTTTAAAAAAAAGCATATAGGTTCCTTGGCATTATAGAGTACAAAAGCAAGGAAATTATGCTAAACCTTTATGAATCACTGGGTTAGGTCTCAGATGGAATATTGTGCTGGCATCGGGGTGGGTGATAACATGTGAGAAATCTGGAAATACGTGCAGCGTGTCTGTCATTGACATTTTAATACAACCCACTTCATTAACATCTGATTTCTGGGTTACCCATCCAGTTAGCATCAACGTTCATGATGATGACCCGCATGTTTTGATATCAACTCTAGTATTTAAAGGGACACTCCAAACATGCAAGCTGAAGCAGTTGGAGTTATCATCGAGAGAGAAAGAAGTGTTAGAATGAAATCAAGTTGGGCAAAGATTGCACTCTGCTTCACCTTGCCTTCCTGGATGTGCAGTAGGGTGGGCAGAGGGGGGGCGGTGGTTGGCGTGGGGTGTGAGGACCCGGAAGAAGAGACCGTTTCCACATAATGGGAAGAAGCCTGCTGCTGCATGAGACAAATAAGGTGCGATTGGAGGTTGCCTGGGAGGCCAGCAGCAGGAAATGCTTCAATGATCTAATCAGGGCAGGAAAGGTGAACAAGGGCCCATTCACCTACATTGTATCACCCCAATCTCTTCACTCTCCTTCTCAAGCCTACTCAAGTGTATCACCTTGCAGGTGCCCCCATTCCTCTCTCTCTATGTAGTTCCTTACATTCCCACCTATCCATCCACTACAGACACTCACCCTCATCTTTCTTCAATATCATGCCTTTCCCTCATGGTCACCCTCAACAAATGCTCTCCATCCATCCATTTAACATACTCTCACTCATATGGCTCTTCTTTCCCTCCTTGCAGAAGAGAGCACAGAACAGTGGGAAGAGGCAGAGAAATGCAGGTTGCAATATCCATAACAGCTGTACAGGAGGCGGTGCTGGCTGTCAGTGGAGTATCAGTATGCCTGGCCATCAGAGATGGGGAGTTGGGGGCCTCCCAGCTATCTGGTGACAGAATTAAGTATCAGCCATATGGCGCACAAAACTCAGTCATGTTGACTTGATGCCAACAACGAGTGAAATATGATCCTGTCGATAATGATAACTTCAAACATTCTTACCTTGACAGTACTCATTCTTGTCTTTTATCTCCCATGGAGCCTTCATGTGGGAGGTGGTTAAGGTCATCGTAACGATGAGCACTCCTCAGAGGAGCTCCCTCCCTCTGGGGGTGCACTGTCACAGGACTTACGCAGATCAGCTCAGATACTTGTATTTTGATGGGACAAAGTTGGGTTTTCACATGGTGACTCGCACTTCATATAAGTAAGCAAGAGCACATGGTGGAGTCAGGGACAGGAACAGAGAATCCACTTTGGAGGGTACAGGACTCTCCAAGCTCTGCTCAGCTGGATGAAGATGCTGTTAATAAAGAGGCTACGTATTGAGCAGTAGCAAAAATGTGCGATGTGTTTCATGTGCACTGTGCATAACTGCAGAGAAATTGGAGGAGTCCGTTTCAAACTTGAGTGGCTTGCCTTTACAAGCCATTGTGATGATGTCTTCTTCTGTGTATAGAATGGCAAACTGCATGGGCCATCAAATGCAGCAATCAAATGAGTGCATGAATGATAACCTTTCAGTACCCCATTGATCTGCAGCAACGTGTTCTCCAGCACAGTGGTATTAGGGAAGTGCGGCTAGGCTATGAGTGTGTTGATGACGAAAGGGGTGAAGGAAGTGGGGACTCCTTTCAAAGTGCTTCCACTACTCACCCATTGCCAACATCCCTCCCCACAACCCCAGTCAATAGCCCACATTCTGCTTTGTGTCCTGTTATGGCGGTAAGGGGTGTGCGTGGTTCCCACTATTCAACTCCCAACTGACGGCAAGTGTTTTTGTTACTAGGGTTTTAACCCTTTGTGTTTTATTTGTCAAGTAAACAGACAGCAACAGGTTTTCTTGTAGGTTTAAAACAGAAGATTAACTACTTATAGAGCAATATTCCCAAAATTGTCACAAACGCACCCACACATGCATTCACTTGCACATACACATACACAAGAACTGATAGAGAGAAAAAGAGGTAAGTGGTTTGAAGTGAGGTAGATGTTTGGGGCTCACAATAAACCTGTTGAATCTTCTCAGAGGTCAATTTCTCTTTTAAAGTTGCAGGCCTGGGTCATTTGTAGATTTTTCTGTTGGTTGAGATTTCAGTCTGGAGACGGTGATCACTGTCAATTCTCTGTTGCACAAGTTGAAGTGTAGAATTCACAGCAGTGCACCTTCTTTGTCTTTTGCTGGAGGTCTCAGCTCTCGGCTGGACATGCTTTTGTGATGTTTGTTCTGATATTTTTTCCTCTCTCTCCAGAGAGCAACATTTTAATGTTAAAATTCTCTCACATGTTGCCTCTGTTGGGAGAGGCAGGTCCCCTCCCTGTGGTGACCAACAATGGTCCAGAATGTGGCTACTTCACACCTTCTTTGTTTCAGCCGAACCCATTCAATTCAAAAATATCTCTTGATGGGTTCAGGATGGGTGTAATTGACACCCCTTAAGCTTAGAACATATCCTTTTGTCCTTACCAGTTAGTAAGACAGTTTGAATATGCAGGCCAGGTTATTTGACCTTCAGTAGCCATTTTGCAGCACATTGTCCACTTTTTAATGGTCAATTTTTTAAATAACTCTTCCGTTTTGGTTCTGTATTTCATTCCCTGTACATCATGTGAACATGACAGTCCAGATGGCCAATTCTGCCCCTGCTCAAGTGCAGGTGGAGCAGTCTTTGGTTGGATCCTCACCAGCTCCAAAACCCAGAGAATGTCGGCCAAGACCATTTCAGGTGTCACAGCGGGAACGGAGTAGCCTGCCTCTAGCTCTGCAGAAGCCACAGGGGTTGCACTACGTAGAAGCACAAGGAAAAAGAGTAAAGATTTGTAGTTGCACAAGAGTATGCACATAGGTGTGTTACACGTTCTTGTATTGTTAAGCTTCTGTTGTATATGCAAACTACATAAATATTACTCTTGCACCACTTCCCCATCTTGCTCATTCTTGCTTGCTGGCTGGCAAGTGGTCTTTTTAGTTGTGTGATGGTGAACAGGAAGACATGAATTGCTGTTGAGAAATGGGAAGTGTGAAAGGGAGATTTGGTTCTTTGCTAGACTGCTTTGTGTTAGTAGGATGGCGGTGTTGTGGTAGTGGGGAAAAAGTGCCTTTTGTATGCGGTTGTTACATGAATGCACCGATGGAACCCAAGAGAACCTTGCACCCATCCTGGACAGCAATGTACACTGCATCAACTTCCGCCTCCTCCTCCACTCACTCGTCCTTGTCCTCCTCCTCCTCCTTGGAATCGTGCGAGGAAACTCTATGCTCTGTGCCTCATCCTTCCTGCGAGTCCAAACCTCACAGCTATGCATTGTTGTGCAGAGCGCGGCACACCATGACCATTCTGGAGAACCTGGCTGATGCTTACCAAAGGGCGTTTCCAGATCTCTCCAGGAACCTGAAGCGCATCATCAGTATGCTGATGGTTTGCTCAATGACACATTTGGTGGTCACATGACATTGTATCACTCCTGTGCTTATTTTTTTGGTCTTCTAAGAGGTGTCATCAGCCACATTTTTTGTGGGTATCCCTTGCCTCCAAGCAACCTGCCGGTAATTCTGCTTCTGGGTGCAAAGACGTTTGGGAGGATGGACGCCTGTCCGACAAAAACATCGTGGCAGCTGCCCAGGAATCTTGTGCACACCTGCATAACCATCTTTTTGTGGTTGCACACCTCATTAGGACATAGGAAATAGGAGCAGGAGTAGGCCATTTGGCCCTTTGAGCCTACTCCGCCATTCAACTAGATCATGGCTGATCTTCTACCTCAACACCATTTTCCCACATTATCCCCACATCCCTTGATTTTTTAGTGTCTAGAAATCTATCAATCTCTGTCTTGAATATACTCAATGACAGAGCCTCCACCACTCTCTGGGGTAGAGAATTCCAAAGATTCCCAACCTCTGAGTGAAGACATTCCTCCTCATCTCCATCCTAAATGGCCTACCTCTTATTTTGAGACTGTGTCCCCTGGTTCTAGACGCACCCCCCCCACCCAGCCGGGGGGGGGGGGAAACACCCTTCCTGCATCTACCATGTCAAGCACTGTAACTGATGGAGTGAAAGCCCATGCGGTTGAGGAACACTCCTGGGTGACCTTTGGATGCTTTAATTGCCATATGTGTGCAGTCAATAATGCCCTGAAGCTGTGGGAAGCCAGCCAAAGCCACAAACCTGAATGCCCGCTCATTCTGACTGGCTTCATCACTGGTGAAGTTGACATAATTGGATTGTCTTTGTGTGCTGCTGACACCAAGGTTCTGCAAATGTCTCTGGATGAGCCCTAGTAGGAGCCAGAGGCAAAAGTATTGAGGGCATTGGTGACTTTGACAGCTACTGTTAAAGCATGGCTCCCAGGTTCAGCTATCAGCAGGTCTTGTTTCAGAAGGTCGGAAATTTCTGGCATCATCTGACGCAATGCCCTGAGCCTCCTGAGACACTAGTCTTCTGACATGTTGAGGAAGCTTCTCTTCTGCCTGTAGACCCTACATGCCAGGTTTTGTCTCTTGCGAGCTCTACCTCTTTGCTGATCTCCTGTCACTTGTGGAGCTGCAGGTCTATGAGCAGCTACTGCTGGGTCCTGCTACTGCTGATGCTGCTGGTGGTCATCTTGGTCCTCATCTGAGATCCAAAGTAATACAGGGTAAGCAGCACCCATACAGATATGATAGATCAGAGCTCCAATTGCAGATCAAAATTCCTACTGTCCAAAGTGTGTAAAGTAACCTCCTATAGTGTGTATTATAACCTCTCAGCACATGTACTGTGAACAAATCCTTTCACACAAGCAGGTTATTAAGCGGCTGTGAGTACTCAGTACTGACTAGCACGTATCCCTGTCATGGCAAGAGCTGCTTCAATTGCTGCATTCCTCTCACCTTGCTTTCACTGATGAGTTCCAGGAAACCCAGGAAACGCAATGTCAACTCAAGAACTGTAACTAATCTATTAGCATATTGAAATTGACAACCTATCTCTCCCAAGGGGGTTGCTTGCATGCAGCCTAGTACGCTGGAGTTAAATGTGGAAGTCAGAGTGTTGAAGCTAGCTTCCCAAAGCGCTAGCATTTTTCCCAGATTTCACTCCACCGACGCAGCCGTAACCAAACCTACCCAGATTAAAATTCACCTAGTTGTGTGCAATCCTGGACACCACACTTCAGGAAGCATATCAAAGCCTTGGAAAGGGTGCAGAGGAGATTTACGAGAATAATGCCAGGGGTGAGGGACTTCAGGTATGTGGAGAAAATGGAGAAGCTGGGATTGTTCATTTTAGAGTACAGAAGATTAAGAGCAGATTTCACAGATCAAAATTATAAAGAATGTTGATAGAGTAAATAAAGAGAAACAGTTTCCACTGGAACTGTTGCCTAAGAGGGTGGTGGAAACAGTGACAATCAATGATTTCAAAAGGAAATTGGATGCACACATGAAGGAAATAAATTTGCAGGGCTATGGGGAGAGAATGGGGGAATAGGGACTAACTGGATTGCTCTAGGCAGAGCTGGCACAGACTCACTCTATGACTCTGGATTTTTCCTAAAATATCCCTTGCAACATCAGGGACAATTTCATAAGATATCTGTCCTTAGGACAATTATTTCTCATACTGTAATCAACCAACTAATATACAATGCTTCAGTCCAATTCTGCTGAAAATAGCAAAAATAGCACTCCAACTCAGAGTAAAGTTCAAAGAGATTCATAGGCTGAGAAATTGGGCATGTTCGCAACTATTTCTGGGTATTATGAGTGCCCTTAAGAACTCCAAAACGGCATCCATGGCATGTGCGCATATTTGTGAGGCAAACTGAGCCAGATGCCATACCTGTACAGTTGTTAGCACATGAGCAGTGGACATTTGGTAAAAGTATGCAGAGGAGGCAGATCATGATGCCAACCAGCAACTTGTCCTGTTCTATGTGGCCTCTGTTCATTCTCCAAGT